>NC_083277.1:20949266-21549266 GCF_963506605.1 Zootoca vivipara | reverse complement strand
TACATGCTAAATTGCTATAAATTAATTCAGATCATTAACATAATAAACAAATTAGGATAATTTCCCTTAATTAGTTTGGGTGGTTAGCACAAAATCCCAGGCAGAAAACTCAGTGGTGGTAATCAAGACTTTCATCCACAGTTTTTGGAGATATGCTTTTATAATAGATCATTCGAAAAATTCAAACAGAAGCAAGATAGTTGCCACTACACAGCATGCACTTCCTTGCCTGAATATTTCATGAACAGACCCGGCTTTTACATTTTACAAACTCAACTAAATGCAAAATCTAAGGTAGTTCACACTTATTACGCTGTAGCACATCAAAAACTTCCCAAAAGAATTAACAAGGCTGCAGAACAAAGCTGCTTCTTCAACATAATCTGTTGTAGTCATCAGGCAACATGAAACAGTGTGTAATTTATTCTACTGCACAAAAGAACACCAGTGTGCCATTTGCAGCAGAACAGGGCTGTCATACTTCAGGTTAGGGCATGGGTAGGCAAATTAAGGCCCGGGGGCCGGATCCAGCCCAATCGTCTTCTAAATCCGGCCTGTGGATGGTCTGGGAATCAATGTGTTTTTACATGAGTAGAATGTGTCCTTTTATTTAAAATGCATCTCTGGGTTATTTGTGGGGGGTTAGGAAATTGTTCATATATTTTTTTTCAAAATTTAGTCCAGCCCCCCAGAAGGTCTGAGGGACAGTGGACTGTCCCCCTGCTGAAAAAGTTTGCTGACCCCTGGGTTAGGGCCTTTGAAGATATTTTGTTTGTTTGTTGCATTTATATTCCACCCCTCAAGATGCTGTATATGGTTTTCCCCCTCTACATTAAATCCCCACAGCAAGGCTGTGAGGTAGGTTAGTCTGTGACTGGCCCAAGGTCACCCAGTGAGCTTCATGGCCAAGTGGGGGATTTGAACCCTGTTTTCTCCACCCCCCCATTGTTCTGCCTGGACACTGAGGTCCAGCGCCGAGGGCCTTCTGGTGGTTCCCTCACTGTGAGAAGTGAGGTTGCAGGGAACCAGGCAGAGGGCCTTCTTGGTGGTGGCCCCAGCCCTGTGGAACGCCCTCCCATCAGATGTCAAGGAAATAAACAACCATCCGACTTTTAGAAGACATCTGAAGGCAGCCCTGTACAGTAAAGGGAAGTTCTTTATGTTTGACGTCTTAGTGTGTTTTAATATGTTGGAAGCCACCCAAGAGTGGCTTGAGTAACCCAGTCAGATGAGTGACTTATAAATAAATCATCACTAGTAGTGCTTTTTTTCTGGGGGGGGGGGATGCAGGGGTACGCATACCCCTAAACATTTTATGAATCTAAGTTTGGCCTCATTGAGGGGCAGTATTTCAATATGAGTAGGGAAATGAGAGTACCCCTAAACTTACTTCTTCTTTTTAAGCAAAAAAAAAAAAACCACTGATCATCATCATTATTACAATAAAACAGCAGCGTAAATTTATCTCACTGCACCACTGGTGGAAAAATGCTCCCAAGTCTGATATGGCTGAATTGTGGGCAGCTCAGCTGAAACCTGAGTTGTGGAAATTAATATGTATTGTGCTAGTTAACAACAGTAGTAGGAAAATTAGAAGCAGGGAGAGAGAGAGAGAGAGAGAGAGAGAGAGAGAGAGAGAGAGAGAGAGAGAGAGAGAGAGAGAGAGAGAGCTCAGCAAGAGCAGAAACACCAAGAAGCATTCGTTAGAGTGATGAAACAATAAAAAAGAGAAAAGATTAAGAGAAGCCTAGAGATGCCCTGCTGTTCATTTGGCACAGCTTGTCATAGGGAAAGAACAGTTTGCAGAAGTAGGTATTGAAAGCTTGCCAAATGCCTGGTACTCGGAGATGAAGACAGGACACCCGTTGGTGCTATCTGCCATGGTCTCTGATGCTCTAGCCCATCCACTACAGCCTTCATACTTTGCCTCTGTGCGCATAATGGGGCAGGTGCCTGCCAAGAGCTCAAACGCATTGTGTACACATGGGCTGTTCGCCACCGTTATGTGCTTCACTTTCCGCGAAGGACAAATCGTAGTCTTTGAGGTTGATCCTGCCTTCCCTGCCTGCAGCGAATGACTTCCGCTTGCAAGGCAGAGCCACACAACTTCTGACCCATCAAAGTTCGAGGCATCCCGCTAGTTTTCGGTGCATTTCCCCATCACTTTCCTTACAGCAAAAAGCCAGTTTCTTTTTTAAAGCGGACTTGCTCCACTAGAGCGGCAGGGTGCTTCAACCCACTTTAATCACACAAACCTAAATATTCTGGTATGTGCTTGAACCCCCCCCCCACACACACACACACAGAATACTGACAATCTGGAGGTGTCCTTAAGATGGATAGGAAGAGACTGCAGACCTAGTTGGATTGGGATCTGCTAGGTGTTATCAGGTCACACACAAGTCCCTTTCATCCATTACCCTCATGTAGGGCATTTCCGTGTTCACTGCAGAGTCTGGCCCCCTTCCTGCAACAACCATATGTTGCCCGTGATGAGGAATGGAGCAGAGATTTGACCCACTTTGCATTTAAAGGTGAACCTACACGTTCTGAAAATTCCAAATATGCCCACCGGCCCCAAAAGGACAATGTTTCCTTCGGGTTTGTTTTTTTAAGCCCATTGCCAAGTGTAGTGGACACTCCAGTCCTGCAACAGATTCATCCCATATGCTAAAAAGATCTAAGCAAAAAAAAAAAGATAACATATAGTAACATGGAAACTTAAAAACTTCAAGCGAGGTATAGGCAGAACTTGAGAGCTAGCGAGGTTCTCTAAGTTAAGCATTCTGGCTTTTGTACTCTAACCTCTAAAGCAGAATTACACACGTTTTCAATAATTACTTCATATGAAGAAATGCAACACCATATTTGCATTTTGGAACATTCTTCTCTTTTTACTCAATTCATTTCCCCCTCCCCCATTGTCATATTAATGGCAATATAATAATATCAGGCCATTAACTCCCCAAATAACGGTCTTGTAAATCAGAGTTAATTAGCTCCCCACAAATTCCACGATGATGACAATGAAAAGGGGGGAGGGGGATGATACCACTTTCACCAAGTATCACATGTACAGTTTTAAGAGGTATCTCAAATATTTGTCTTAATAGCTGTCAGGGAAAATGACGCCATGCGTTCTCCCAGGGAACATTATTTTCCTTCTGTCTCCAGGCCAGAAAATGGTCACCAGCCTCAAGGCAGCTGCACACAGCTGATTTCCCATTAATTTCAGAATAACCAAACCTTTTTCTCTTGAATGTTTCATAGCGAACCATGCTCTAAACCATTTCCTCTCAATATTGCATGCTGGCAAGGTGATCGGGTGCAAAAGATCAGAACAACATAGCTCGCTTTGGCTTGTTCCTGGAAAAAAGGGGGGGCATGAGTCATTTGGGAAGCAAATTAGACATGGAGGGGAAATATAAAGAGCGGGTTTGGTGTAGCAGATACAGGGCACTGAGTGTGAACTAATGTTGATGCCTGGGACTAAAGCCTTACCCAACCTGAAGCTCACTGAAACAATTCCTCAATGTAACCTGCCTCCCTGGGTTGTTTGGAGGATAAAATGGAACAATCCCCTATGTATCCCACATTGGAAGGGAGGGAGGGAGGGAGGGACTGCTAAGTACAGTGGTACCTCGCTTTTCGAACGTCTCTGTTGCTGAACATTTCGGTTTTCAAAGGCCGTAAACCCGGAAATAAATGCTTCAGTTTTTGAACGCGCCTCGAAGTCGAACCGGAAACACGGCTTCCATATTGAGTTTTCCGCTTTGAGCTTTCCGGTTTGAGGCTTCCGTACTGAGTTTTCGGTTTTCAAATATTTCGGAACTCAAACAGGCCAAACGCTACGCCAAAGGATAAATGGACATACTGTAAATCTGACATCAGGAATCACAAGACAGAGAAACCAGTAGGAGAACGCTTCAATGTTCCAGGACATTCTATACAAGATCTCAAAGTAGCTGTCTTATTACAGAAAAATTTCAGAAACAGACTGGAAAGAGAAGTTGCTGAATTGCAACTCATTACCAAGCTGAAAAACCATGGAGAGACCTGGTCTGAATAAAGACATTGGATTATTATCTCATTATACATGATAAAGCTTTCTTTAGCCACCTCACCCCTTGCTTTTTCCTGCAAGACCAATTGCAGTCGTTAACAGTCGTCAACAGGTTTATCACTCCTATCAGCCAATCACCCATTCCCACCACCCTTCTGAGTAATACCCCTCCCCACCCTCTGGCTACACATAAGGTTCTGGTGACTTCTGTTTCAGTGTATCTGAGGAAGTGTGCATGCACACAAAAGCTCATACCAATGACAAACTTAGTTGGTCTCTAAGTTGCTACTGGAAGGACTTTTTTATTTTTTGTTTCGACTACGTCAGACCAACACGGCTACCTACCTGTAACTAGTCTTCCGGAACAGATTATGTTCGAAAACTGAGGTATTGCTGTATAGTAATTTAATTCACTGGAATTGTAAATGCTTGCATGTGTTTGCCATGTGCTTAAATTTGATTGGTTGGTAACTGAATTCTAGAGAGTTCTCTAGTAGTTCTCATGTGATTGGCTAACAGTCACATGGGAGGTATCTAATGATGGAGAGCCTCTATTTTATGTGAAGCAAGATGACTCTGCTTTAGAATCCACTGTGAACACTGCTAAGTTGAACAGAATGTTGGGGCGCTTCTTCTCTGCTTGAAGAAAGAAAGCAAAGCTGCAGGAGATGCCAAAAGTTAAAATCTCTCACAGGAGCTGCAAGGCAAGGCTTAACTGATTTACAAAAGGCTGAAAGTGCTGAGCTCTATAAAGAGAGGAAAATACAGTTGTTTGGAAGTTAGAAGAAGAGACTGTAAGCCAGGCATCCCCAAACTTCGGCCCTCCAGATGTTTTGGACAACAATTCCCATCTTCCCTGACCACTGGTCCTGTTAGCTAGGGATCATGGGAGTTGTAGGCCAAAACATCTGGAGGGCCGCAGTTTGGGGATGCCTGCTGTAAGCCCATGTTTGGAGAAGCACGTCACTGTAATTATTTTGTTTTTAATTCATCTGTAGGTTTCTGTAAGTAAAGTTTTTGAATGTTTTAATTTCCAAAGAAGGGTGTCAGTCATATATAGATATATGATTTAAGCATCTTAGCCATGATTTCGTTACTCTGCTCAGTGCCTGAGGGCCCCAGTCCTGCCACTTACCACCTGGCCTAGGGCAGGGCCTGACGGGCTCCATAAAGGACTGCTGCCGCTGCTGCTGGGCAAAGATGGCTCCGTTTTTGTTTTTTGTTTTTTAAATTGCTGTTATTTTTTACCTACTTATGTCATTTTAAACTGTTCTATTAATGCTGTATTCTTAGTTTCAGATTTTGATTTATGTGGAAATGGTTTTCCATTTGGTTGTGTATTTTTTTGGTGTGGTTTATTTATTGTTTGTGACTTTTGTAATTATGTCAATCTTGTCATGTTGTAAGCCACCTTGAGCACTGTTTTTAACTGTGGAAAAGGTAAAGGTAAAGGGGCCCCTGACCATCAGGTCTAGTCGTGTCCGACTCTGGGGTTGCGGCGCTCATCTCGCTCTATAGGCCAAGGGAACCAGCGTTTGTCCGCAGACAGCTTCCGGGTCATGTGGCCAGCATGACAAAGCCGCTTCTGGCAAACCAGAGCAGCACATGGAAACGCCATTTACCTTCCCACTGTAGCGGTTCCTATTTATCTACTTGTATTTTGACATGCTTTCGAACTGCTAGGTTGGCAGGAGCTGGGACCGAGCAACGTTGCAGGGATTCGAACCGCCGACCTTCTGATCAGCAAGCCCTAGACTCTGTAGTTTAACCCACAGCGCCACCTGGGTCCCTCAACTGTGGAAAGGCGGCATACAAAAAAAATGATGGTGGTGGCGGAAGGGGCTACTGGTGGCTACTAGCTATGATGGCTGTGCCCTGTCTCCACAGTTGGAGGCAGCGACGCTCTTGAAGAAAACCACGGGAGGGGAGAGTGCTCTTATGCTCATGTTCTGCTCCCTGATTTCCCGCAGGCATCTGAATGGCCAATGTGAGAACAGGATGCTGGACCAGATGGGCCACTTTTCTGATCCAGTAGGCTCCTCTTACATTCTTAAGATGCCAGAGACTGAACTTAGGCCCTTTGTGCATGCAAAACAGGTGCTCTTCCACTGAGCCATGGTCCTTAAACAGCCCCAGAAAGTACCAGAAGAGCAAGCACTACTCATCATTCCACACTGAATGTAACTGAGCATTAAAAATCAATAGGTGTGGGAGAGATGGTTTTAAAAAATGCAGGCGCACTGTGCCTTACCTTTGTGCCGATACGGATTTGCATACGGACGAGGGCAGAATTCACAATCACTGTTGGAGTAATTCCTCAATTTTGTTTAAAGGAACAGACGAGAGCAAGACTTATGGGGTGATTTGCACCCTAGGAGGGAGAGTCGGAGGGGTGAGTTGCCATCTCCTTTAAGATCCGGCTGCGTCTTTTAACATTTCAAAATGTAAGTAAACCTCACGTACCAAGGCCTTAGAGATACCAAAGCCCTTAGACCTGGGTTCATGCCGTAGTTTTGACTATTCAGAGGACTCACACACAGCGAAATATTTGTGGCCATTTCCGATGGACCATTCCACGAAGCTGGGCAAGGAAAAGAGTCACTCTTTGAAGTCCTTTCTCTGCTGATCTTTAGTTCACAGGCTGTGTTTATCCATCATTTGGGAAACCAGAGCCTTTGATTAGAGCTGACAAGCACGGCTGTCTCTTGTACCTGATGGAGGAGAAGATTCATTGCTTAGAAGTATAGCAAGGGCTCCTATTAAAGGAAGTGACCTTTGGTGCTTCTAATGATGTAGGAGGAAAATGACTTCTCCATAAAGATTCCTATGGTGCCCTTAATGACAGGACTCTACTCCCATACCAAGTAGGCAAAGGGCAATGGAAGAAGGAGATGAAAAGGGCCCTCGTGACAAATTTTTCAGTGTTATTGCCAGTAGGTATCTTTGTCTTACTTTATTAAAGGCCCTCAGATTTATTTTTTTTATTAGGAGTTTGGCATCAGATCATTCCTTTCAAAAAAAGGGGGGGTGAAGAAGAATTAAATCAGGATTGGCTATGGAAACTAATTTTAGGTTACGAATACCCTATATAATGTAGGGCCTATGGTGAGAATTATATGTATTTTTCCCTAGCTGGCTTCTTTGTTAAAGGTGGGGCGAAACTGGTATACAATTTTTCTGAGAGTAACCAGGGCAAAGTTCTTTAGAATCCAGAAAAAAGCAATGCAAAGCTTTCCGGGTTTTGTTGGGTTCTTAAGAAAATTCTGCAATGCTCCAATGACACAGGTGTGGACGAATGAGACAGGCCTCAGCTTAACCTTCCTCCTCCTCATAATCACCAGGCACACAGCCAACGCCGTCTCGGACTTTCCTGTTGCTCTTCCTCTTGGTACCACCTGGGTGGCCATCACAGGTAAGCCAAAGAGACATCTGTGGGTGGGAATAGGGCCAGATTTAGGTTTGATGAGGCCCTAAGCTACTGAACATAATGAGGCCCTTGATATGTCCAGCTGTCCTTTGTCAACAACAAATTGTCGCTGTTTTTTGTGCTGAATACCTTTTATATGCTATATATATATGGGACCCAGGTGGCGCTGTGGTTAAACCACTGAGCCTAGGGCTTGCTGATCAGAAGGTCAGCGGTTCGAATCCCTGTGACGGGGTGAGCTCCCGTTGCTCGGTCCCAGCTCCTGCCAACCTAGCAGTTCGAAAGCACGTCAAAATGCAAGTAGATAAATAGGAACCGCTACAGCGGGAAGGTAAACGACGTTTCCATGTGCTGCTCTGGTTTGCCAGAAGCGGCTTTGTCATGCTGGCCACATGACCTGGAAGCTATACGCCGGCTCCCTCGGCCAATAATGCGAGATGAGCGCGCAACCCCAGAGTCAGTCACGACTGGACCTAATGGTCAGGGGTCCCTTTACCTTTACCTTTATATGCTATATGGTAATTTATGGACCTAGTAGGTATCTAAAGCCATTTGCACATAACAAATAGGAGCCAACACAACACAAAACACTGTTGCTGTATGTAGGTTTTATTTGATTTGTTTTTTATCTTATATTTTGTAAATGTACACCCAGCTTTCTTTTCCTTTAATTTTTTCGGGGGGCCCCAAGAGAGTGGGGCCCTAAGCTATAGCTTGTTTAGCTTAAGTGGTTAAGAGTGGTAGACTCGTAATCTGGGGAACCGGGTTCGCGTCTCCGCTCCTCCACATGCAGCTGCTGGGTGACCTGTGGCTAGTCACACTTCTCTGAAGTCTCTCAGCCCCACTCACCTCACAGGGTGTCTGTTGTGGGGGAGGAGGGAAAAGGAGATTGTTAGCCGCTTTGAGACTCCTTTGGGTAGTGATAAAGTGGGATATCAAATCCAAACTCTTCTTATTGTCGCGGATCCTTTGCATCCCGGTCATCATCTGTTTGATTTACTTCCATCTGGACGTCGCTACAGGACTCTATACACAAAAATGGCTGCTGGAACAGGAACAGTTTTTTCCCCTTGTGCCATCAAATTGTTAAATTTGTAGTTGTGTAGCGGAAGGGGAGGCCAGTTATGGGTGGGGTTCCTTTGCTGTGCTATTGTAATGTGCTTGGAACAGTGTTCGTATAAGGTACGTTTACATTGCAATGAAGTCGAAGCAAAATTCCAAGTATGTTGGTACTTAGCCAATAAATTATTCCTTATCCTTATCCTTATGTCAGCAGTGGGGGGCAGCGAAGTTGTACATTTCTTCCCCCTATGAACAGCACACACACACATGTTCTTTTAATGTACAGAGGGTCTCCCCCACTACTGATGCACACTCAATGGTTGGACTCCCTCACCTGAGGAAGAATGAAGGGAAGAGCTGTGCCCCATTGGTGGAGAATCTCTTTGCATGCAGAAGGTCCCCAATATCTCCAGGCGGGGCTGGGAGACGCCCCTGTCTGAAATCCGGGAGAGCGTCTGCCAGTCATTGTAGACAATTTGGGGCATAATTTGAGGTTGGCAAGGCCCAGGGTGGTGAAAAAGAATCACACCACTGTGGTTTGGAGTGGCTAGGAGCCTGCGAAAGGCAACAAAAGGCAAGCTTTTTGAGTTTCTTGTCCTTGGCTTTGGACAGCCAAGGGCACAAGAGAACCTAGGTAGACAATACTGGTCTGGATGGCTCTGTATAAGGCAGTTTCCTAATAAGGACATAAAGGGAGTCCTGCTGGATGAGGCCAAAGGCCCATCTAGTCCAACAGCCTGTTCTTACAATGGCCAACCAGATGTCTGCAAGAAGCCCACAAGCAGGACCTGAGCACAACAGCAATTGGTTTCTGTGTCCCCGTATCTGTTTGCTTGTAAATGGCGCTGAAGCTGCAGGGCAGCGAACAGGCAGCGAGTGCCCTTAAAGCAAGGGAGCAGTCTTGAAACTTTCCCCTCTCACAGCCCTAAGCAAGTTCAAGGGATACTCAGATCTATCAGCCCAGAGCTGAGCAGTCCCTGGTTCTGGCCATTTTGGGGCTGTGATCTTGTGTCATATCACACACACACACACACAAACCCCAAATAAATAAAGCGATTTGAGCAGGCTGCCGTGGCGTCAAACAAACCTGTCATTAATTACAGAGAAGAATCTGTGTGCGCTTTCAATAATTTATAAAGCTGGGTCTGGAGGAGCAAGATTCAAGGCAATTACAGCGGGGATATTAAATTTCTAATGAGATGTGTGCCTTTACATTTCCAGACATCCCATGAAAGGCTACAGAAGGGCTTTCTTCAATGATCAACAGGCCTATCCCCTGACAAGCAGCAGAAATCTGGAAAAGCTTCCTCTGAATTGCCCCCCCCCCGGGGGAGGGGGCTTCCTCTCTTTATATGGCAATTTAAAGTGGAGACCCGTTAATCTAATAAACTTGATGCATGCAAGATGCTTCCCTAAGAATTTTATCCCTGTGACAGGCGCCTCCTTAGAAAGAGCTGCTTTGTTTTAGCCTTTGAGGTTTAGCAGGGGGAGATGTATCTATTCGCTTAGGCTTTTTACCTACAGCTTAATTGGGCTGGGTATTATATTAAATATGAATATATCCATATGCAACTGTAGTGCTCTGGGTGAATTTCATTCCCCATAAATGTCTTCTTCCCCTTAACGTGCAAAATTGGATTTAGATTCTATTATCAAACATTTGCAATTGCCTTTTATAGGGAATTGCATTTATTTTTATGGTATTTTCTTTATGCATAAAAAGGAGAGACGGTACGGGGCGGGGGGGGAAATGTAGTCCATATTAATCGCATCTCTTTGCTTTGTTTAAACCGGCTGTCTCCAGTCATTGGCTTTCTGTTGTGTTTCAGTGACGGAAAAGATTTTGCCCCAGTTTCCGGCGCTATGAAGTTTGACGGGCAAAACTTCTTCTTTTTTTAAGGCTTAGCAATTCACAACGTGGCTCACAAGACACTGACAAGTGCCAAATTTGAGTCAAAGCCAAATGCTCCTGCGCATCAGCTTAACAAAGATACTCTGGGGTGTTTTAAAGGTTTGTTCTGCTTGCAGCGCATGGAGCATTTGCATGTAGCCCAATTACTCCAATAAGAAATTCAGTCATTAATCCTCGTGCCGAGCCGCCTCTGAAAAGCTGCCGAGATAGATCTCCCAAGCAGTAAGAAAGGAACTTCTCTCTATTTTTCTTTTCTTTTCTGATTCTGCTAGCTTTTTTAAAATTTGCTTTTATCTTCAGCATGTCATGTCTTTAACTCATGAAAAAAAATCAGGTCACTTCGATGTGACATCTAATGCTTTCTCTTTTTAGTGCAAAATTCACACAATGAAATGGCTAAAACAATGCTTCTCTTTCACCTAAGGTCAGTAACGTCATAGAGGAGGCACGTGGAGAAGAGACTTTCTTTGGGTTGGAAGTAAAACACCATGCACTAGAATGTGTGGATAACTGATGGGCAAATTCTGGCAGATGAATGAGGTGATATTGAGGCTTTCAAGTTTTGCTATTGAAAACTATCTAACTTATGTGCTACCCTGTCTTCTCCAGGCTGATAGGGTTTTCACAAATTATGTTGTTTAAGGTAGAGTCCCTTCGGGGAATATCAGTTGATCATTAGTTTTGAATAAATACACAGGGTGAAATTGGAATTCTGTTCTTCAAGCATTTGTATCCCCAGACAAAGTCCGCCATGCTAACCAATGGCTGCTATCTCAACCGTTGCCAGCTCACTATTCTGTGACGGCAGGAGAAGACCTTGGTGTCTCTAAAGGTCTTAATCCAGCCCTGCAAATAGATCTGAGGTAGAAGTGGGGATTGGTGAAATGGTTGCTGGTGTCACAAAGGTGTTTGCTTCCCAAAGCAGAGGGGAGCCATGATATTCCTCTGGATGGTTTTCCTTGACGGTAAGTTGAATGCTCTCCCATGTGAAAGGTTGCAGTTCCTCAAACGCTCTCGCCCTTTCTGTTGGCTAATGATCTCTTGGAAGCTATACGCAGGCTCCCTCGGCCAATAATGCGAGATGAGCGCGCAACCCCAGAGTCGGTCACGACTGGACCTAATGGTCAGGGGTCCCTTTACCTTTACTTTTTAAATAAGGTGTTTTGTCTGTCTGTCAAATGGAAGGTCACTTTTAACTAGCAATACCATTGGGCTAAAAATAGATTATTCTAGCAGTTCTCTCTCTCACACTCACACACACACACCACACACACACCACACACACACACCACACACACACACACCCCACACACACAGCCCACACACACACGTCTTGCAAAGCATAGCAAAGCTTTTCTTAAATCACGTTCCAACCAAAAGGTCTATTTGTGGGAGGGAAATGTGTAACCATAGCATTCCTTTACTTAAAAGTTAAAGTTGGTTCTCGGAGAGTTAGAACGCCCAAAGAGCATGTATCATTTTAATTATAGTTCTCCCAGGTAACTAAATCAATTTGTTTCTTTTTGTGTAGCAGAAACACTGGTGGTTGTTGTTAACATTGATTTAATATGTAACCTGAAAGCCAGCTCATCTGTTGCAGATCAACTAATTCCCTGGACGTGGGTTGCTGTGAAATACACCACGCTTTTAATTTACCAAAGTCGCTTGCTTCATGTTTGTCTTTTCTATGTGTTATGACCCACAGGAAGGTGTCACCAAAAATGTCCTCCCTGCAGTGAGATGAGCAGTTAAGTCTCTACAAAATCCCTAGCTATGCTCGCCAGAATCATGTTGTAATCGGTCTCCATCCCCTTCAGCAGCAGCCAATGGCATGGAACAGGCTGGGACAATTGGAGAATGGGGCTGATAGAGGTTAGTGTACTCGATCTCCCATCATTCCTGACCACTGACCATGCTGCCTGGGGCTGATGGGACTTGAAGTCCACCAACATCTGGAGGGCTACCCTTGGTCCATGGCATAAGGATGAGCTTATGCATCCTGTTTATCAAACAGAGGGCAATGGAAAATTACTCCTGCTGTGGTCATAGCACACAGTACGTCTTTTTGGCCTGATGGACATGTAACGCTCAAGGCACATCAGCCACAGAAAATGGGAGCGGCACATCTAGCTCAGCCTTCCACCTTGGTATCATCTAGTTGTATTTTTAAATTTTATTTATCTATTAAATTTGCAATAGCGCCCTTCATTCGTAGATCCCAGTTGTATGCTATGGCATCGTGGTCTTCCTGAGTCTCATCAGCTCACAATATTGGCTGCTATTGCTCTGGACAACGCAACAAGGAGCATCATTACATAACAACGCCAGAAGGTACTGCCATTTTTTCCATGCAGTGAGGGAACTGGATGATCGGCAGCGGTTTTACATGCCGAGACACAACATGGGCATCATGTTCATTTTGGATTTGAGCTTCCAAACTCCCTACCACGGTGGTTCCCAATCAACTAAGCACCGCGGGGGCCCTGTTTTTTCAAAAGCCCAAGCCATGGACCCTCTACTTTTGAAGTTTTTGATATTTCTTTGCAATGCCAAATTACGTATAAGCTAAACAAGCTATAGCTTAGGGCCCCACTCTCTTGGGGGCCCCAAAAAATATTTAAAGGAAAAATACATTTTTGTACATATTTGTACATTTCCAAATATAAGATAAAAAACAAATAAAATAAAACCTACATACAGCAACAGTGTTTTGTGTTGTGTAGGCTCCTATGATGTAAGTAATGGTCCCTGCTTGCTAGCCTGCTCCCTAAAATATCACTGGTTTGCTCATTTCTATATATATAGGGTGCCTGCATTTCCCATGGACTTTCATTCTGCAAGGACTTTTCAACAATTACTTTGATAAAATACATATTTTGTTATGTGCAAATGGCTTTAGACACCTATTAGGTCCATAAATTACCATATAGCATCTATTCAACACAAAAACAGCGACCATATGTTGTTGACAAAGAACAGCTGGACATATAAAGGGCCCCATTACCTTCAGTAGCTTAGGGCCTCATCAAACCTAAATCCGGCCCTGTTTCTATGGTGGCTTTTGTTATGTGAATGGTGCCACAGAACCCCTGGGTGGGCTATGCAGAGGCCCAGGACCTCCAGTTGGGAACCACTGACCTACCATATGAAGATCCATGGCATTGTATCTGGGACCCTCTGCATGCCAAGCAGATGTCCTACCTCTGAGCTACAGACCTCTGCAAAGAGCTTGCTGCAGTGCGGAAACGCTGTACAGAATAAGGAAGATAAAAATGGAAAAGTCATACCATGCAATGGTCATGGCTGGGTCATGGCTGCGCGACCGCGCAGACATGTGTCTAACATTTCCCACATGCTGAGCATAATGTACATCCCTCTCATGTTTGTGCTTCCTCTCTCCCACTCACTTGCTTTCCTTTGTTCCTGACGAAGATCCTTTCCTGGCCTTTATCAGCCCAGGAGGGGCTTTTTGAAGAAAAAAAACACCATGAGATTCCTTTCTTTTTGTCATCTAAAGGAAGCTGATCCCGCTCAGCTGGCGCTCTGGCGAACGATAAAGCGACTTGTGCGTAATGAGTTAATTGTTTCCTTGAAACATCAAATTGTCTCTGTTTAATTGTTATACAATAATCCTGCTGCTTTTGATGCTCTGTTAATTTAAGCTTCTGCAAGCAACGCTCCTCCTATCCATCTGCCGCAACTCATTTAGGTGGACTAATCTCGCCGCAGCTTTGTCGCCCCGCTTCCGCTGAAGATTTCGATTGGCATTTTAAAAGCAGTCAATGCAGGTTAACAAAATCCCGTCAACTGATCATTAAGGCACCAAGGCAGGCTTTAAGCAAATCAACTTCCCATGGATCTCAGGCAAAGGGGATTCAAATGTTTGATACCAGCATCCACAGGCTACTCTTTAAATGGCAGCGCTAACATAAGAACCGAAGAAGAGACCTGCTGGATCAGGCCAACTGCCCATCTAGCCCAGCATCCTGTGGCTAAACCACTGAGCCTCTTAGGCTTGCTGATCGGAAGGTCGGTGGTTCAAATCCGTGCAACAAGGTGCGCTCCCGTTACAGGTAGGTAGCCGTGTTGGTCTGGGTCGAAGTAAAATAAAAAAATTCCTTCAGTAGCACCTTAAAGACCAACTAAGTTTTTATTTTGGTATGAGCTTTCGTGTGCGCTCCCGTTACTCTGTCCCAGCTCCTGCCAACCTAGCAGTTCGAAAGCACACCAGTGCAAGGAGATAAACAGGTACCACTGCAGTGGGAAAGTAAATGACGTTTCCGTGCGCTCTGGCTTCCATCACGGTGTCCCATTGTGCCAGAAGCGGTTTAGTCATGCTGGCCACATAACCCAGAAAGCTGGCTGTGAATAAACACCAGCTCCCTCGGCCTGAAAGCAAGATGAGCACTGAACCCTATAGTTGCCTTTTACTAGGCGAACAGCACCTGAGTGAACAGCACTCTTCTTTCCTGTGGCTCCCAGCAACAGATATTCAGAAGCATCAAATGCACAGTGCTTCGTCTCTGTATAGGTCATAACCCTCACCATCACATGCATATACTGTAGAAAGTCTGTTGAAACAAAAAGGTCTTCAGTTGTTTCTAAAAACTACAAATTGTGGGCACCTGCCGTGATCATACCTGCCAAGTCTCCCGCTGAAAAATGCGGGATCAGCAGCAGCGCGGCACCAGAAGTTGCGTAGAAGCAACTTCCGGGGCCGCTCTTCCCTTGTGTGGGCACCGGAAATTGGGCAGAGCGGTACCGGAAGTCGCTTCTACGCATGCCCGGTGGCCATCTTGGTGGTGGCCGCATGGCGGCGGCCATCTTGGTGGCGGCTGTATTGTGGCGGCCATCTTGGTGGTGGCCGCTGCCATGCAGCCACCACCAAGATGGCCGCTGGGCACGCATAGAAGCGACTTCCGGTGCCGCTCTGCCAGATTTCCAGTGCCCACACATGGGAAGAGCAGCACCCGAAATGGAGGCTCCCTGGCAGGTAGGAAATCCGGGGGATTTCCGGGATTTTTCTCCATTCGGAAGAACAGAGGGAAACGGATTAAAATCCAGGGGTTTCCCACGAAAAACGGGATACTTGGCAGCTAAGGCCGTGATGGCCAGGCCAGGCTCGCTCCTGGAAACCAGTTGCTGGAAACCAGAGGAGGGGAAGAGTGCTCTTGTGCTCAGATCCTGCTTGTGAGTTTTCCACGGGCATCTGGTTGGCCACTGTGAGAACAGAATGTTGGACTTGATGGGCCATTGGCCTGATCTAGCACGCTCTTCTTACATCTTTATGTATCTCAACAGGGCAGCTGTTCCAGAAAACAGGGGCAGCCACACTGGATGTCTAGCATCTGATATTAGGCTCTCTGACCCTCAAAACTCTGCTCAGACCACACACTCTTGTTATGGACAAACCGTCCAATCCTGGGTATGACCAGCCAAATAATATCACACCAGTGGTGGAAAAAGAAAAGGTTTATTCAGGCTGCAGTAAGATGATGCAGGGGAATCAAGATCCAAATCCTGCACAAAAGGTAGACAGCAAGTCTCAAAAATTTATACACTTCATTGGTTAGACTTTACTATGATCCTATTGGCTATCAATGTTTAGCAAACCCTACGGCGACCTGCTATTTTTTCCCTTTATTATCTTGCAAAGCCAGCTGTTACCGCTTGGTAACCAGGCAGGATAAGGGGGTGACGGCATGTCTGAGAGTTTTCTAGCTTACTTTGCTGGCAATTTGCTGGTCAGTACAATCTTTAGGGAAGTGGGATGCAGTTAAAAATGGACAAGGTCTAAAATTGTCACAAACTAGGAGATAGAAGGTTAGCAGGCTTCAGTGACCACTGCAATGCAGTGTATATGGGCAAGGAGTCAGGAGGATTAAACAGTGCCAGAAAGGTCTAGCGTTTACACTAGTCCCCATTCGAGCTGGTTTAAAAGGTTACTGAAGAGACCAAATTTATGCTTTGCTAGCTTCTAGTTAATTCCTAGTCTATGATACAAAAGCTAAAGTCTGCTGTATGGAGCAAGATGCCTGGTGTATGAGACAAAATAGAGTTTCTTTGCTTTTCCTAAATGCATGTTCCCATTGCCCCCATTGCTTCAAGCCCTCAAATGCTTTTGGCTTCAGGGCCGTCTTTAGCATACCTGGCACCCTGGCGCGACGGATCCCTCCGGCGCCCCCACCCCGTTTCCCAGCGCGGCCAGCCGGGTGCAGCACAGCTGCCGCCTGGAGGGCCAGAGCCCTGCGCAACCCAGCCTGGCCGTAGGGTCGGCCCTGGACCAGGGGGCGCTGCCCGCCCCCTGTTGCGACGCTCCTGCACGCGGCGGAGGCGGCCCCAGGCTCGCGCACCTCCGGAGAGCGGCCTGAAGCCGCTGAACAGCTGAGAGGCGCGCCTGGGGCAGCCTCCGTCGCACCTCTCAACGGGCGCAGCGGCGCCCCTGGTGGCCTGGCGCCCCGCGCCACTGGACCCGGGCCTAAAGACGGCCCTGTTTGGCTTTCTGGAATATGAGAAAACAACTTTTGCTTGCCCAGACAGAGAGAAGAGGTGTCTAGAAACTTCTGACTTTTGCTTGGCGGCAATACAACCTATTGCACGAGTCACATCTTTTGCCTCTGGCCACTTTTGCCTCTGGCTTGGCCCATCAGCCACATGTTCCCGAGATAATTTGGCCCTCAGGTGGAGGAGATGTTTTCCCATGCCTGCTATCGAGTGTTTGAAGCGTATTGCCTTAGTGCTGCCCTAGGATATTGGATTATAAGGATTCTTATAATTACAATTGTATTCTTGCTAGTCCAAATCGCATGCAGCCAGAAGTGAGGGGAGAATGCTATTTGTATTTAATTTTCAAAGGTGGAGATCTACTGATCATTCCTTCCTCACTTTAAAAAGAAAAGAAATTACACCACTTCCCATGTATTGCTTGTGCTGAGTTGGCCCCCAATGGAATCGCGCTCACACAACATTGTGCGATTGCTGCATCAAAATGATGACATTAATATACGCCATTTCTAGCTCATTTAATTGCTTATGGCTCCTGGAGTATGTTTTGCTGTTGTTCAGAGCAAGGTGTCATTTTCATTCTTGCTCCCCACTGACCTATATGTTCAGCTGTCATCCGTGATAATAGGCCATTTGGTTACAGACTTTTGACTGCTGAATAATTTACTCGAGTTGCATTGCTTTCCAAAGCATTGCCTATTTCACGACTGAAAGGCAAATGTCACATTGTGTACAGGTTTCCAGTTGCACGTTCCCTGGCTTCTCCCCGCCGCCCCCCCAAATAATTTTGCTTGGGTGCGTTATCAATTTCCTGCAAGAGCTCATCTGTTCTACACTATATTACACCAAGTTAGGTGGTGAAATTCTGGACCAGACCATTTCAGGACTCAGGAGGGAAGGTCAGCTCCTTGAACGTTCCTTCATGCCAAAAAGCTTCCTGCACATAGTAAACCAATGAGAGGCCTGTGTTCAACATTTCTCCCTGATTTGCTGGTTTACCACATGATGGGTACATCTACCTGTGGGAAACATTCAAAAAAACGAGATGTTCCCATTAGCAGGTGGGTCTGCCCAGAGTTCCGCCACCTCAACTCAGGCATCACATGGTGTGGTGTTTCACCTCTAGGGGACCAGCAAGAGTTAAGTTGCATGGGAGGTGAATAGCCAATAGGAGCTCTCCAGGCAGAAGCAGGGGTATATAAGGAGAAGCAGGCAGTCAGAAGGGAGAGTTGATGAGAGAGGTGGAGAGGATTTGAGATAGAGGGTTAGAGAAGATAGTGAGGTGAGCTGTGGTGCAGAATCTGAGAGAGTAATAAGAAGGGAACTTCAGTCAGGGAGGAAAATACTAAATGTTAAGTTTAAGGAAAAGTACTTGACAAACTGTAAAGAATTTATATGCTTGTAAGATCATCACCTAAATAAACTTAATTGTTTGGTTTACCTTTCACCTGACTGGAATCCAATATTTGTGTACCAGTATGTAGACTTACTGGTTGGTGGCAGCAAGGGAAGAATATAGGCGAGGGAGGTACTGGGTCATAGACCGTTAAACGTCCAGGGGCCCTTTGCCGGTGTATCGCGCCCATAGCTGCCAAATTCTCCCTTTGCTTAAGGGAAATTCCCTTATGCTGAATAGGCTTCCTCGCGAGAAAAGGGAAAACTTGGCAGCTATGATCTCATCACACATAGTGTATCAAGCAAGGCCTTCAAAAAAGCTGTTGTTGTGTGGAGTGTGCCTCTTCAGGATTCCGGTCAGTCATGACCTTTTCCAAGATGCCCCAATCGTAAGAAAAGTCTTGTGTGGGATCAGACCAAAGCCCACCTAGGCCAGTAGCCTGTTCTCACAGTAACCAACCAGATGCCACTTTTAGAATAGCTGCTCAACCAAATAGATCGAAAGCCTAAGATAATCTCAGCTCAGTAGCACATAACCTTTCAAATTTTGGGAAACAAACTCTCCTCAGCCAAGTGCTTGAGACTTCAAGATACTGAGCTGGATCCTGTTTCCACTGGTATTATTGTATGGTATTACTCTCAAAAGGACTGACGTTATGATCCATCAAACCTTAGAAATACAACTTTTCTTAAAGGTTTCCACGCACTGGTGTAACTACACATCTAGTTTGGCCTCCAGATGTAGGATGCATCCAAATTATAGCTTCCCGCAGTTCTTAAATTATGGGGGAAGAGGAACCTCAATGAAATTTGCAAGCCTGAGCCCTGAATCCCATAGCCTTCTAAAAATTAAAGTGTTGAGCATTAACTGTAAGCCCCTGTAATTTAAGGATTGGATCCCTGTGTTCTCAGTGGCTGTGCGCACACACCAAACATTTAGAAGACCTTTAAAGCAGAAGACTTCCCTCAATGGCACACAGATACCATCCTGGGAATGGTAGTTTACCCCCTCACAGGGCAAAAAGTCCCAGCGCCCTTTAAGCAACTACAGTTCCCATGATTCTTTCGGGAAAGTCAAGTGCTTTAAATGTATGGTGCCTGCACAGTCAGTATCCCTTGAAAGGATTATTAACATGGGTAGGCAAACTAAGGCCCGGGGGCTGGATCTGGCCCAATCGCCTTCTCAATCTGGCCCACGGATGGTCCAGGAACCAGCGTGTTTTTACATGAGTAGAATGTGCCCTTTTATTTAAAACACATCTCTGGGTTATTTGTGGGGCCTGCCTGGTGTTTTTACATGAGTAGAATGTGTGCTTTTATTTAAAACTAGTGTAATTCAGCCCGTTCAGTAAATGTTCAGTGTCCGTGGGGCACATGCGCAGTAGCGCGGACACAGGGACACAGGGACTGGACGCAGAGACACAGGGACTTTATTATATAGGATGCATCTCTGGGTTATTTGTGGGACATAGGAATTCGTTCATTATTTTTTTTTCAAAATATAGTCCGGCCCCCCACAAGGTCTGAAGGACAGTGGACCGGCCCACAGCTGAAAAAGGTTGCTGACCCCTGGATTATTACCTTGCCCACAAGGGAAACACCTAAGAGCAAGAAGTCCACCACATAGGCTGCCCTACCTTCTGCACTGCACAACGTCAGCATCTAATCATTGGTGGTGTCAAGTTAGGACTTTTGAGCAGAAATTCAGGGTTCCGCTCAGCAGAATGAACAGAAGGTCCCACAGATGCAGAAGTGTTGGCTTACTACATATTTAAAAATAAAAAAATTCCTTCAGTAGCACCTTAAAGACCAACTAAGTTTTTATTTTGGTATGAGCTTTCGTGTGCATGCACACTTCTTCAGATACAGTGAAATGGAAGTTTCCAGGCACTTATGTAGAGAAGGGGTGGGAAGGGGTGGGGATGGGGAGGGGGGATCACTCAGAAGGGTGGTGGAAATGGGTGATTGACTGACTGATAGCTGTTGATGACCGCAAACGACTGCAAATGGTTTTGCATGAAAAAGCAAGGGTTGAGATGGCTGAAGATCGCTTATCATGTATAATGAGATAAGAACCCGATATCTCTGTTCAAACCAGGTCCCTCCATGGTTTTGAGCTTGGTGATAAGTTGCAATTCAGCAACTTCTCTTTCCAGTCTATTTCTGAAATTCTTTTGTAGTAAGACAGCTACTTTGAGATCTTGTATAGAATGTCCTGGGAGATTGAAGTGTTCTCCTACTGGTTTTTCTGTCTTCTGGTTCCTGATGTCAGATTTATGTCCATTTATCCTTTGGCGTAGGGTTTGGCCTGTTTGTCCAATATAGAGAGCTGAGGGGCACTGTTGGCATTTGATGGCATACACAATGTTAGAGGATGAGCAATTAAATAGTCCTGAGATGGTATGTTGGATGTTGTTGGGGCCAGTAATGGTGTTGTCTGGGTGTATGTGGCAGCAAAGTTGGCATCTGGGTTTATTGCAGGCTCTGGTACCAGTGTCCATGTTAAGTCTGGTGGTTGTATTATTGTGGGTGAGGAGTTGTTTAAGATTGGGTGGCTGTCTGTAGGCAATGAAAGGTCTTCCTCCCAGAGCTTGAGAAAGGGAGCGGTCATTGTCCAGGAGAGGCTGTAGATCTCTGATGATGCGTTGTACTGTTTTAGCTTGGGAGCTGTATGTGATGACTAGTGGTGTTCTGTTATTTTCTTTTTTGGGTCTGTCTTGCAGCAGGTTCTCTCTAGGTATCTGCCTGGCTCTGTTGATCTGTTGTTTAACTTCATCAGGTGGATATTTTAGTTCTAAAAAGGTTTGCTGTAGATCTCTTAGGTGAGATTCTCTGTCTGTAGAGTTGGAACAGATGCGGTTGTAACGTAAGGCCTGGCTGTATACGATGGATTGTTTGGTATGTTTGGGATGGTAGCTAGAACCATGTAGATATGTTTGTCGGTCAGTTGGTTTTCTGTATAAGGTGGTGTCTATACGTCCATCCTGTATTTTTATAGTAGTGTCCAAAAAATGTATTTCTTGCATAGATTGGTTCATTGTTAGGTTGATGGTGGGGTGAAAGTCATTGAATGTCTGGTGGAAGGTTTCCAGGGTCTGTTGTCCATGTGTCCAGATAATAAAAATATCGTCAATGTATCGCAGGTACAGGAGAGGTTTGAGTGGGTAGGAGTTAAGGAAACGTTGTTCTAAATCTGCCATGAAGATTTAAAAGTCACTGAAGTAGCACCCACAGCCATCTACAGATATATCTCACCACCACCCACCTTAAGAGCATCAAGTCCAGAATTGAAATTACTTAACTGCGTCCCTAGGGACGCGGGTGGTGCTGCGGGTTAAACCACAGAGCCTCTGGCTTGCCGATCAGAAGGTCGGCGGTTCGAATCCCTGCGACGGGGTGAGCTCCCGTTGCTCGGTCCCAGCCCCTGCCAACCTAGCAGTTCGAAAGCACATCAAAGTGCAAGTAGATAAATAGGTACCACTACAGCGGGAAGCTAAACAGCTGCTGTGGTTCGCCAGAAGCGGCTTTGTCATGCTGGCCACATGATCAGGAAGCTGTACACCGGCTCCCTCGGCCCATAATGCGAGATGAGTGCTGCATCCCTAGTCTTCAGTAGTGAGGAACCAGCCCATGAAGGAGACATGTTTTCCATTTTGCTGTGTGCTGGATTTCCCAGCGTAAACAGCTGTTTGAAGAAAAAACCTGTGTGTTAAAAAGGGGTTTCCCTACCAGGATGCATTTCTTAACTTTTATATGAAGAGGGTCGTGATCGTTCTATTCATATAGTTGCTGCCTTTCACCCACATATGCTATTAAAAATTATGCAACATATTTTTTAAAAAATGCTTGGGCAGGTGTGTGTGTGTGTGTGTGTGTGTGTGTGTGTACACGCGCACACCAGTAATTATGTGTTTTAGTTGCTCTAACCTCTCCACATCACAGTGGATGACTTTTGTATTTTAAAAATAAAAAACCAACTAATTACACAGGCAGCCTGGGACAATGGTTGCCTCTCTCAGTTGAAAAATGTCAACACCCCGCACTAATCTGTCACGACTGCTATGCCAACGTACTAATTTTGTTTGACAAACTCTCTGCGAGAGTTTGGCTCTTGCAGTGCAAGGCAAAAGGAAAGGAAAGGAAAAGCTTTCCTTTCGCTCTGCGCTCTATGTTTTTGATTCCCATGATTCTTAAGTAACCATTGGTGGGTGTCATCTCTGAAGCTACAGATCACCTGGGAGGGGCTGGCTCAAGTGGCTTCACACCGTACAATTCACTGCGGTGATTGCATGGGCCAGGCAGGCTCAGGTAGGTCTCTTGAACCCCCTCTTGTTAGAATATTGGGGTGTAAATCACCAATATTCTTGCTACTGCCACTGGCTTCGGTAAGAAGACAGCAAACAATCGTAGGGTGTTAATCTACGTTTATTCAGAGAGTGTGGTTTAAGTGTGTTCGCCATCACTCTCCAGTTCAGAAGTGAAAGTAGAAACAGAACAGAGAAAACATCACATGGCAGGAGATCAAGTTACACTGTCTCCTGTGTGTGGGAAAGTACAGCAATCTCATAAAGTAAACAATCAGCCACATGCAGCATCTGTGCCATGTAGAGGATTTATGCTAACACCTCTGTGTGCTGCATTCCATTTTAGGGGAAGGAACAGGAGTCCACCTCCAGACTCAACCCAAGTCACATGCAGTAGTCCCACCTAAACACCAGTGCATGAACTTGACTGGCCCCGCCCCTGGGTAGCCACATGTTTCACATCAGTATGAATGGGCCCTACATGGATATACAGTGGTACCTCGGGTTGCAGACGCTTCGGGTTACAGAAGCTTCGGGTTACAAACTTCACTAACCAGGAAGTGGTTGCTCCAGGTTGAGAACTTTGCTCTAGAATAAGAGCAGAAATCGCGCACCAGCAGCGCAGCGGCAGCAGGAGGCCCCATTAGCGAAAGCACACGTCAGGTTAAGGAGCTTTTCAGGTTAAGAATGGACCTCTGGAACAAATTAAGTTCTTAACCTGAGGTGCCACTGTACATGCATAGAACATTCCATGCATATAAAAGCAGGATCGCCGATTAGCCAGTGTTCCTGCTTGGATGGTGGAGCCCAATACAGGTGTGAATCTGTGTGCCCAAAGGGGCTCTCCACATCATGTAATCAATTTTATTAACAGTTTTCAACACAGAATACAATAAAAAAAAGCCAAACTAATTTTGATAAAAATGAAACAGAGAGAAAGGATAGGGGGCAAAAGAAGGAGGAGGAGGAAGAGGAGATACCTGGTTCTCTATCAAGGTTGTATCTGAAACCTTATTCCACACAAAGGAGGCGAGTCCTCCCAGCTCTCACCTGGGAGCTTCCCCCTCCCCCGCCAGCTTCTCATTTTCCTCCCTAAAAGTTGCCCTGCTCACTTTTGGTTCTGGACCCACCCACAGTCAGTTTGTGGCCCTCAACAGATTGCAGCTGAAGGAACGCAGCCTTACCTGCCAAGTCTCCCGCTGAAAAATGCGGGATCAGCAGCGGCGCGGCACCAGAAGTTGCGTAGAAGCAACTTCCGGGGCCGCTCTTCCCATGTGTGGGCACCGGAAATCGGGCAGAGCGGCACCGGAAGTCGCTTCTACGCATGCCCGGCGGCTATCTTGGTGGTGGTCGCATGGCGGCAGCCATCCTGGTGGTGGCTGTATGGTGGCAGCCATCTTGGTGGTGTCCGCCGCCATGCGGCCACCACCAAGATGGCCACCGGGCATGCGTAGAAGTGACTTCCGGTGCCGCTCTGCCCGATTTCTAGTGCCCACACATGGGAAGAGCGGCACCCAAAATGGAGGCTCCCTGGCAAGTAGGAAATCCGGGGGATTTCCGGGATTTTTCAGGAGAACAGCGGGAAACGGATTAAAATCTGGGGGTTTCCCACGAAAAACGGGATACTTAACAGCTAAGAACGCAGCTCTCAATTTTTTTTTTTTACAAAAAGGCTGCCTGATGTAGAGAGAGAAAAGGAATCCACTGAACAGTGTGATTAAGCCCTGTATTTCCGGTTCATTTGTGCACTCTTGCAATGTTGATAAGTATGCCATTGTACTCCTGTCACTGCTTCTGGGCATTGCTTGGTAATGGAGGCAAGATGCTGTGGGCTGCAGCAGAGTTCAAAAAGAAATCTTTAGCATCTGCAGATTATGGAAGGGAAGGAATCCCATGGGTGGGGCGAGAGTGTCTCTTCTTCAATGTGAGACCCTGCAGAAGCACCTGTGTTTGTAACCGCTTCCTGATATCATTCATTCACAATAACAGTAATTTATTTCTTGTACCCCATCCATCTGACTGGGTTGCCCCAGCCAATCTGGGCAGCTTCCCACAAATTATAAAGGAAAACACGAAAACATCAAACATTAAAAGCATCCCAAAACAGGGCTGCCTTCTGATGTCTGAGAAAAGTCATATGATTCTTCATCTCTTTTACATCTAACGGGAGGTCATTCCACCACTGCCAAGAAGGCCCTCTGCTTGGTTCCCTGTAATTCCACTTCTTGCAGTGAGGGAATCGCCAGAAGGCCCTCGACGCTGGATCTCAGTATCCGGGCTGAACGATAGGGGTGGAGATGCTCCCTCAGGTAGGATAACTGATAGCTGCTTATTTCCTTGAGATCTGATGGGAGGGCGTTCCACAGGGCGGGTGCTGCCACCGAGAAGGCCCTCTGTCTGGTTCCCTGTAACCTCACTTCTCGCCATGAGGGAACCACCAGAAGGCCCTCGGCGCTGGACGTCAGTGTCCAGGCTGAATGATGGGGGTGGAGACGCTCCTTCAGGTATACTGGACCGAGGCCATTTAGAGCTTTAAAGGTCAGCACCAACACTTTGCATGACACTAGTGTAAAGGAGGAGAGGAACCTGTCCTGAGGAGCTTATGATCTAAACTCAGTGACCCAGGAATGAGGTCCTTATGAGCTTTGGGCCTTGAAGCATCTCCCTCCTCTGAAGAGGAACTTCCCAAATGGATAGGAGCCTTGGCAATTTCATTTGCACATCAACTTTTTAGCATGGTCCATTTTCAGGTCCTGTTTGCGATATCTCAAAAAGTTGGCCAAGACAAGTGAATAAGAACTTTAAAAGTTGCTCGAGTCAAGCCAAGTCAGTCTAGGATTTTGCCTCCTCTTCCCCCAAAGAAATTACATCCGAACATTACCTACAATAGAGCGGAGGAGGAGGGAAGATTAATTAAGCAACAGTCTTTATGATCTCACAATACACTAAAGAAGGGTAAATAATGCAAGGGTGTCCCATTTTCCCCAGCATAATTTAACTAATTACACAGTCGGTCCTGTACCATAACCAATCTTATGTAAACATAATGATCTCTTATTTGCAGAGAATTCCCACAGTTTAGTTAACCAATTGCTTCTGTAATTCTTGAGTTGTCATTAAAATCTCCCTAATTTAAATACAAACAGCTGTGTACCATAACATCATTGTCAAAATGTAACCCTTGATACTTTGGTAAATAAGGGGAAGGAAAAAAATTCTATATTCCTCATGTGGTATTTAATTACATTGCTTGAAGAGGAAATAATGACTGCTAATGATGGGATTAAGAGCCTCCAGATCTAATTTGATCTAGCATGGCAGTATGTTTCTGGTGTCATGCTGTATAATTTAGCCAAATGATTCCATCCGTGTGTGTGTGTGTGTGTGTGTGTGTGTGTGTGTGTGTGTGTGTATGGATTGCAGCACTAGCTATTGAGCCCGTTCCATAGCTGCATAATCAATGCATTGTATTTTGTTTAGTTTATTTTTTTATATCGTTTCTATAAACAAATAGATCATGAAGCTGACGCTCCAATACTTTGGCCACCTCATGAGAAGAGAAGACTCCCTGGAAAAGACCCTGATGTTGGGAAAGATGGAGGGCACAAGGAGAAGGGGATGTCAGAGGACGAGATGGTTGGACAGTGTTCTCGAAGCTACAAACATGAGTTTGACCAAACTGCGGGAGGCAGTGCAAGACAGGAGTGCCTGGCGTACTCTGGTCCATGGGGTCACGGAGAGTCAGACACGACTAAACAACTAAACAACAACAACAATCGTTTCTATAGCACTTTACATTTCCAAACAGATTCCTAAGGGGTTTACAATCTATATGTAAAGGTAATGACAATACTCCGTAGAAGTATTGCCCCAGTGTCAAAGAACGTCATATCTCATTGAGAAGCAACATTGTCCCATAAGATAAGCCTGGGCTGATTCCCCTTTATATGGTAACCTGGTTTGCAGCAATGATCACACTAGTTCTGGGTCCTAGACCCCTTCCAGATTACATCCTATGTTGGTGACTTGGAGATGGCCCATATCAGGGATAGGAAACACATGACCCTTGTGGGGCAACAGCTCCCATCATTTTTCACCATTGGCCATGCTGGCTAGAGTTGATGGGTCCTCTGGACTCTGAGGACCAGAAGTTCTCACACCCCTGATCTAGCCACGTATTTACCAGCAAACAAGTTCCTCTATCCCAAAGAGTCTTGTATGACACCAGCTCTGTGAAATAGGGCACAGCTGCAGCTCACTATTATTATTATTAACTGAATTGAATTTATTCAGTAGTCTTCCCCCCCCCCCCCAGTTATGTCAACAGGCCACATAAGAAGAACCCGTCAGGATCAGACCCAAGGCCCGTCCAATTCAGCATCCTGTTCTCATAGTGGCCCACCAGATGCATAGAGGAAGCGCACAAACAGGACCTGAGCACAACATAATTCTCTACCCAACTTGTACGCAGGTGACATGCATGATGCTATCTCATGCTATCAATGGTTAGTAGCTATTGATACCCTCCAGGTGTCTTTTGAATGTCTTGTTTTCACAAAGGATCGCCACTTCAGCTAAATCAAAAGGGCTGGAGGAGTTGTTTATGATCTGCTTAAATCTAAGGGACACCCAAACTCCTCTTCGTGGGCAATTCCGGTGAATTATTGTGAATCTAAAAAAACAGCAATTATTGGATTGTCATCCAATATTTAGGCTTTCAGGTATATTACAGTTTAGCAAACACAGTAAAAACAATGAACAATCTCCTAGTAAGGTAGATAATGTGCAATGTGAAACACCCTCAAATGGATTAGAACACAATAAATTACTCAATTAGGGTGTATTAGACAATTAACAGTTTTTGAGAAAATGGTAACATTATAGTCTAGGAAACAGTTACCATCCTATTATAGCGATTAATGTAGGAGCCGATTTGTTAAGCTGCTTCTTTCTCCATAATTCCAGCTTCCAACTATCAACTGTTCTTGCTCCCATGCCTCTGAGAATGGCATCTCTCTTTCTCTTCCACAGATGACCTTTCAGACTAAGGAAGAGAGATGATCTTGACCAAATGAGGAAGGAAAGAGATGAGCTTGACCAAATCAGTTAGGTCACCATACCAACAAGGCCAGAGATGGGGGATCTTTTTCACCCTCAAGGGCACATTTCCTTCTGAACAACATTTCAGGGGCCACATGGCAGGGGTGGGGAGCCAGAGGAGAAAGGGGGCAGAGCGAAATGTGTAAATTAAACCTTTATACAGTGAACTGGTTCCTGTAGGGTTGCCATACATCATCTGTCTCTTAGCAGTGTCTGGGCAGAAATCGGTGAAATGTCGGGGCAGGGGGGGGCATACCTGCCAAGTTCCTCTCTGAAAAATAAGGGACCGGACCAAAAGTAGCATACCGGAAGTAGCATGGCGGCCATTTTGGAACTGGGTGGAGCATGCTCAGAAGTGACTTTTGATGCTGCTGTGCCCAGTTCCAAAATGGCCACCACACCAGAAGTCGCGCTGCAGCCATTTTGGAACTGGGCAGAGCAGCATCAAAAGTCACTTCTGAGCATGCTCCGCCCAGTTCCAAAATGGCCGTCGCGCCAGAATAAACTGGGGGGGGAGCAAAAAAATCTGTTTTTTCGGCTGGGGACAGCTGGAAAAACGGGGGTTTCCCGGGGAAAACGGGAGACTTGGCAGCTATGGGGGGGGGGAGCTGAACAACTTCACTGTTTGAAATATGGCAACCACATGCACACTTTTTTGTTATCTATCCAGGCCAGCAAACAGCATTACCAGAGTTCAAAGACATATTCCAATTAAACAAAAACACTCAAGTGGGGTATGAAGCAGAGCTGGTGATGGGTGTGCCCTGGGGTGAGGAGGTGTGGCTGGGTTGGGGGTGTGGTGTGTTCTGGGGAGAATGCTGAGGGTTAGATAGAGAGAGTCGGGGGCCTTGATTAGGTAAATAATACAGCTCTTACCCCCAGATTTGCAAGACATTGGGTTTTTTTCCCTTTTGAATCTTATTGGCATTAAATACATCGCTCCTGCTCCCTTTCTCTAGCAGTGATGGGAAACATGAGGTCTTCCAGTTGTTCTTGAACTACAAGTCCACTCACCTTTTCCAGTGAGTGGCATTGTGGCTGGGGATCTGGGACTCAACGGGGATCCAGCATGGGGACAGAGAATTGATGCCCCCTTCTGTGTCGTCCTGGCCGCATCGCCAGCGCTGACCGGTCAGCGCCAGGAGGGGCAGTGGTCATGGGAGATTTAACTGTGGTGCAGCCAGGCAGACCCCTCGTCTTTCGCCCTTTTGCCAGAACTCTCAACCCACCCACCTGCTTTCCATCCTTTGCTCTGATATGACCTTGCTATGGACAATTGTCAGCCGCCATATTGTTGGGACCAGGTAGGATTTTTTTTCCATTTGGCAGATTTGTACCAGCCATTTGGTTTTCGCCTGCATGGTAGCAATCATCACAACGTTGTGAGGTTAGGCATTGGGTAAGCCTTTGTTTGTTTGTTGTTGTTGTTGTTGTTGTTGTTTTTAAATTTGTATACCACCCTTCATCCGAAGGCCAGCTCTTCCACATTTCCTTGCCAACATGCCAAGAAAACATTTATTTTGCTCTAATGCCATTAGAATCCTCTGGTAGTGTGAAATGGGGGGGGGGTCCCAAAGGCCAATCAGGGGTTTCCTCTAAAAATCCTTCTCAGCCTCCAACTGGCAAAGCCCACACCCTATAAGGAAGGAGGGATGGCGTTGAGAATAATTAAAGGGGAATGGCAACTATAACTGGATTCAGGAATGCGATACAGATACACATACAGGAACAGAATGCAATTCAGTCCACATTGCCATTTTAAATTTTGTTCTTTTAAATTTTGTTCTCCTTAAAAAAAAAAAGTAAACCCTTCTTGTTCCCAGTTAAATCAGGAGATGGGACTCAGGGGCCATGCAAGAAACAGATCAAAGAAGATGTCGTCGTTTCCATGCATTCAAGTTGCCGCATAGAAGTCTAATTATATGGCTTGTTAATTACATGGTTTAAGTGCAGTCTGGTGCAAAATATATCTAAAGTCTTGGGCAAGGAGACCTGCTTGGAGATGTATTTTCTCTCCCTCTCTCTCTCTCTTTCCTTCTCGAAGCCATTCATTACATCTGCCAGAGCGGGTTGGGGGGAGGAATACAGAGGTTCTTTCAGGGACCAGATTTTTAAAAGCCCATAAACATAACTTCCAGGTGCAGAGTTATATAATGTGGTTAAATAGAAGGTGACTAACAGCCACTTCCACAAACCAATTAAGCTAAAGTACTCGGGATTCAAGTTGATTGAGTCCCATTAAAGTCAACAGCAGGAACCTGAGTTCAGTGCAAGTGGAAAAACTAAGATTCTGTTGCCCAGGCTGCCGAGTTCTCTTGCGTTCAAAGGACTCAAATTGCTTCAATTGCTTATTGGAAGTCATGTATTAAACTTGCTTTGCTCAGGGTACATCCAGACAGCAGATTCTGGCATTTCTGATGGCCTAATTGGGAGCCACTGCAGGCTTCATGTGGGAGTTGTATGTGTTGCAATGACCTCTCGCCTTGTCGACACAGCCATAAAGATGATACGTTATTCGGCTTGCATGGTGCGAATGGTTACATTTGTTAAATATAAACGGTCTGCTACTAATCAAACCCATTAACAAAATCATAGTACAGTGGTACCTCGACTTCTGAATGCCTTGACTTCCAAAGGTTTCGACTTACAAAGTCAGCAAACCCGCATGCGCAGAAGCGGCATGCGCGGTCTGCGGAAAGCGCAAAATCGCGCTTCGCACATTCGCAAAATGGAAGCTTCGACATCCGAAGGTTTTGACTTATGAAGATCGCTGCGGAACAGATCGCCTTCGTAAGTCGAGGTACCACTGTACATTCGTACCTTGGAAGTCGAACAGAATTCGTTCTGGAAGTCCGTTCGACTTCCAAAATGTTCAGAAACCAAAACACGGCTTCTGATTGCCTGCAGGAAGCTCCTGCAGCCAATTGGAAGCCGCGGAAGCCCCGTCGGATGTTCAGGTTCCAAAGAACATTCACAAACTGGAACACTCACTTCTGGGTTTGCGGCATTTGGGAGCCAAAACGTCTGCATTCCAACGCATTCGGGATTCAAAGTACGACTGTAATCCGAGCAGGTACGGTTAGATTATATGGAAGGCTTTGATCCCTCTCTGGGGCATGTTTACAGCCACAGTCTGTAGCCATGCAGCAAGGGAGTGGGAGTAGATTCATTGGGTATGTGAAGCTAACACACTTTTCTTGGCCTGACCCTCTGGCGTTCACCAATGTATGAATGCCAAGCCTAAAATAAAGGCTACCCCTAAGAACCACCCAAGCCAAGGTGGTAGGAAGTGACTGAGGAGTGCCCTTCAGAAAATAATGTTTCAGGTTTACCCATCCAGATTTCCAGATTTCCTTGTGGGCCCAGGCTAACTGCCTAATTGGCCACTCCAAAGCCAATTAGAATCACCCGAGGATCTAAAGTGGAGGGGGGCAGAGAGAAGAGGATTCCCAAAGGCCAATCAGTGGTTTCCTCTAAAATTCCTACTCAGTCCCATAAAAGACAACTGGCAAAGCTCACATGGTATAGGGAAAAGAAGGGAGGGCATGGAGAAAAATGGGGGGGGGGAGAGAACAGCTATTATGTGGCTCTTGCAAAAGTGCTATTTCTGCAAATTGAAGTGGTTGAGTGGGCATACATGGTTAAAGTACAGGGAGCACCATTTCATCTTTTGTTGTTGTTTAGTCGTTTCATCCTTTACCTCTGGCCTATTCTCAGATTGGCCCCTTGTACTCTGCATGGTTACTGCATGGTATCTATCAGTAGGGATATAAGAAGGCATCGTTTTCTGTTTTGCCCTCTTTTGGTCACATGCAGCTCTGTTTCTTTTTTGCTGCAGTTCGCCTCCTGCCAAAAACAACAGGTGGTATTCAACTAACTCCCACGCAGAGCAGACCCATTAAAAATAATGGACATAACCAAATTGGGTTCATTAACTTCAGTGGATCTGTTCCAAGTGGAATACCACCCAATGTTATATGCCTCGTTGTCAAGGTCTGCAAAAAGTATGTAACAAATTCCATAAATTACATTGTCGTTGTGCTACTCCATCTGTTTCCATATACAGTGGTACCTCGGTTTATGAACACAATTGGTTCCGGAAGTCTGTTCATAAACTGAAGTGTTCATAAACTGAAGCGAACTTTCCCATTGAAAGTAATGGAAAGTGGATTAATCTGTTCCAGACAGTCCGCGGAGTACTTAAACTGAAGTGTTCATAAACTGAAGCGAACTTTCCCATTGAAAGTAATGGAAAGTGGATTAATCCGTTCCAGACGGGTCTGCGGAGTACGCAACCTGAAGTGTACTTAACCCGAAGCATGGGTGTAATTGGTTCCGGAAGTCTGTTCATAAACTGAAGCGTTCATAAACTGAAGCGAACTTTCCCATTGAAAGTAATGGAAAGTGAATTAATCCGTTTCAGATGGGTCTGCGGCGTTTGTAAACCGAAAATTCATAAACCGAGGTGTTCATAAACCGAGGTTCCACTGTACAGTGGTGCCTCGACTTACGAATTTAATCTGTTCCTTCGTAGGTCGAAAAATTCATAAGTCGAAAAACGCCACTGGAAACGCAATTTCCCATAGGAATGCATTGGAAACGGAAAAATTTGTAAGCTGAAGCAACCCTATCTAAAAATTCGTAAGCCGAAAAATCCCTATCTAAAACTGCCGCGGTTTCCTTTCGGATGTCGAGACATTCGTAAGCGCGCGGCCATTAGCCCCATTTGTAAGTCGAAAAATTTGGTTGTCGAGTCGTTCGTAAGTCGAGGTACAACTGTAAAGGAAATGCAATGGGGAGGGGAGATACTTGCTTATGTATTGTTTGTGGACTGAAACAACAGCAGCAGCAGAAAAAAAATAAAAAATTTAAAAAAATGTGCAGTAGCACCTTAGAGGCCAACTAAGTTTGTTCTGGGTATAAGCTTTCATGTGCATGCGCACTTCTTCGGATACACCTGAATCAACAGCAGCAGCAAATACTGGTTGTATTTGCTAGACTGATTTCAGTTTCAGACACGGGACGAAAAAGCAAACACTAGCAATCTCCGCTCCCGTTTCTGTTTTCATTGGAATTCTCCGACACCCCTATCTGCCAGGGTGGGGGTGTCCCAGACTGTGCCTTGATGCTGTGACCAAACTCCAAGAATCTCAGCCCCTTCCAAGCCTACAGTTCATAGCCAGCTCTTCACTCTCTGCCACATAATACAGTATCACTTTATCGGTGCGTTATCTCCAGAGGAAGGGAGAGAGGTCCGTATGGTGCAAACACCCATTCCTCTTCATCTTGGATTTAAAACCAGGATTATTTATTCTGCAAGGGATGGTGCTAATGGAGCTGCGTGTTGAGACCAATTAATTCTCTCAGTGTTCGTGGAAAACCCATTGCAAAGTCAAAACATACAGCCTCATTAACATTTTCTCTTCATTATCCAAGAGTCATTTGTGCTAATAGTAACAGAGTGGAAAGAAAATATTTGTAGCTTCTTGCTTGTGCTAATAGTGTCTCTGGCTAGTGTTTCTTGATCGTGCTACTAGTGAGCTGATCAGGCCGGCTCTCCATAAATTAATGACCATCTCATTAAGCAACAATAATAGCCTGTAAGCAACTATCCATGCAATTAGTGCCCCAAAGCTTCAGTGGCTGTAACTCCCTATGGGCCATATTTTCTTTCCCCAGTGACACTACTCTCGCCTACTAGTCAGTAAAGGGCCATTACGTTTCCCCCGCTAAGAATGTTTGAAGAACATCATCATCATCATCATCATTTGTTTATTGGTATGCCACACTTGGCGCCCAAAACAGCTCACATCATACCAAGCATTTTTTAAAGAAACAATGGGAAGAATCGCAATACCAATAAGTTAATACAGAAATAATCGGTCCCTACAACATCGTATAAAACTGTGCCAATAACCTAACCTCATTTAACAGCTGAAACTAAACAGGAGAGAGAATAATACCCACATAAATATAGAATAGCAGCATACCAAAGAGCAGATTGTTCCGGGCGATACATCTGGATACAATAGTTTGGATCCAGGACTGAATCGCCAAACATCCAAAGACCCCCCCACTGCCTTCTGGGTAGTTGCCCTGCCCTATGGAAAGCCCTTCTGTCAGATGTCAAAGAGATAAGCAATCATACGATTTTCTGCAGACATCTGAAGGCAGTCCTGTTTCGAGAAGCTTTTAATGTTTGGTGTTTTTGGTGTGTTTATACTTGGTTGGAAGCCATCCAAAGTGGCTGGGGCAACCCAGTCAGATGGGCAGAGAGAAATTTCTTCTTCTTCTTCTTCTTCTTCTTCTTCTTCTTCTTCTTCTTCTTCTTCTTCTTCTTCCTCTTCCTCTTCCTCTTCCTCTTCCTCTTCTTCAAGAATTGTTACATGGAAGATGGAGCAAGTTCATTTCCTGCTGCTCCAGAGGGTAGAACCCCTGAACCAATGGATTCAAACTACAATAAAGGAAATTCTGACTAAACATTAGGAAGAGCTTTCTGTTCAACAGTGGAACAGACAGCCTTGGAAGGTTGTGGACTCTCCATCAGCGGAGGTTTCTTAGCAGAGGTTGGAGGGCCATCTTTCAGGTGAGATTCCTGCATTGCAGGGAGTTGGACTAGTTACACTTGAGGTCCCAATTCTACAATTCTAAATTGATGGCCATCACTGTCTCCTATGGGAGCGAGTCCCCTGGCTTAGCTGGACTCACTCTGGCCACCTTGGGCAGAAGAGACTTTGCTGCTCATGTGGCTGGTCTTCTCGCAGTTTCCTCCTTTGGCCAGAGCTGTGTGATGGCGCACAGACTGAATTACCCCTGCCTTGTATCCTTCCCATTGCTGGTTCAAGACCAGCCAGTCATGTCCCGGTCAAAGGTACCCAGAGGGATTTGCATGCAGCTGCGCACTTATCTCGGGCATCACTTTTGTTGTTGTTGCTGTTGTTGATATTGTACTTTCCTCACTTTTTCTGCAGCAGCAAGGACAAATGCAAATCCACCACATTTTCCAATTATAGCCGAAGTCACTTAAGTGTTTTGCAGTTCGCAGTTTTACGCTTTTGACTTCCATATATATATATATATATATATATATATATATATATATATAGTGTGTTTCCTGTACTTATTACAAGTCTCTGGTTTAATTCCAGCTGAGGCTTTAATGGGACTCATTCTGACAAGATATAGGATCCTGTCCTGATGGATCCTCATTTGGAAACAGGCCATTTGCAATTACCAGTGTGCAGAGCCTGTGTAAGATTAAAAGCACAGCCAGGATAATTTCTTCCTTGTGTCCCAGGCTCTGAGGATTTGTTACTCATCCTGGCTGTCCATCTGGGGAGCAAACAGCATGTACTCCTTGATGAGAAACTCTGGCCAACCGACCAGCTGTGAAAAAAATAGATTACTCTTGTCATTTTTTTCTCCTAGGTAATTTGCTGGGAGTAAAAATATAATTTCTTTGAAGGTATGCGGTTGAAAGAAAACCAGAGGGAGAGGGCTGATTTATATTTAAAAGTTCACTACACTTTTATTTGCTAAATCTCATTTTTAGAGCTATATGCCACCCTCGGAATAATATTTCCTGTCATTTAGGTCAGTGCGAAAGAAAGGGGGGGGGAATGGAGCAGATTTTTCTGTTCTTTGAAGACTTTGGAGGTGATCTTTTTAAACTACGAAAAATTCAGTACAAAAACTCTGGCGTGATTGTTAAAGGGAAGAAAGGTTCCTTGTCAATGCACCAGCACACTTGATAAAGGTGAAACAGGCATTATTAAACAGGGATTAGGAAAATGGCGGAGGAGAACACGACTGGCCCCGCTGTGTCCAAGAAACCGAAATGATAGATTAGTCTCTTATGTGACAGCATTTAGGTAATTCTGTGTGTAAAATTCAGGCGGTCTAGGAAGCGGAGGTTAAGTGCCGGCAGCTGACCCAGAACCATTGCTCAAAGAAGAGAAATGCAAATCGGATGGGAGACGGTTGCAATATAATATGCCAACGAAAGTGGGCGGTTTTTAATGCTCACATAGTGCTAAAATAGAGCAGTTGCAAGGTCTATTTCCCATGTATCTGGGACAAAGACAGGTGAATGGATACTAAGCCTGAACATGTAAGCAAGTGCTAAGCTGATCATCTGTAGCAATGGGTCAAAGCAGCGAGGACAATATTCTTACTTCTCTACATCCGTGAATTTGTCTGACCTGGTTAAAAATAAAAATTGGTAAAATTCTCTCAGCCATGTGGCATTATTGACAGCCAGCTTACTTCTGAGGGGAAGGGGCTGATAATCCTGGTGGGGTCTCAGCAGAAGAGGGAAGAGGAGTTCAATCCTCTCCTCACATGTGATGGTCCCAATGAAAATAGATTATAAAGAAATCTTCTCCTAGCCTGCTGCCCTCCAGATGTTGCTGGACAACAACCCTCATCAGGGCCGTCCCTAGGCCCGAGCTGGGTGGCGCAAGGCGCCAGGGCGCCTGGCCATCAGGGGCACGGAAGGGGCGCCGAACGCTGGTGTCTGCCTCTGTGCACCTCTGCTGTTGAGCGACTTCAGGCAGCTCTCCAGAGGCGCTTGGGGAGCGTGAGCCTGGGGCCGCCTCTGCCGCGCTTCTGTCTCAGCTGTTTAGCGGCTTCAGGCCGCTCTCCAGAGGCGTGCAAGGAGCACTGGCCTGGGGCCGCCTGAACAGCTGAGAGGCGCAGTGCGGCGGCTCCAGGCTCGCACTCCCCGCACGCCTCCGGAGCTTCGTGCAGGGAGCAGGAGCCTGGGGCCACCTCCTCCACACCTCTCAGTTTTTGAGCGGCTTCAGGCCGCTCTCCAGAGGCGCACAGGGAGCGCGAGCCTGGGGCTGCCTCCTCCATGCCTTTCAGCTCCCCGCACGCCACTCCTGCCCGCCTCACTCACGGGGGGCGCCGGAGGGTTCTTGGCACCAGGGCGCCAGATATGGTTAAGACGGCCCCTGACCCTCATCATACCCAGCAAGTGTGGGGAAATATCAGAAACAATGGGAGCTGTAGTCGAACAACATCTGGAGGGCACCACCAGGTGTCATGATCTGGCTGGATGCAAAAGAGTGGTGGGAGGCACTAGCTGGGGAAGCACCAAAGGAAGAAGGCTCAGACTCAGGGGATTGCTGGTGGGATGACGATGGGTGGTCAGAGGGAAAAGACTGGGAAGAGGAGGTGTCAGAAGCTGAAGAGGTAACAGGGTTTAGTGAGCAAGAGGAGGCTGTGTCAGAGAGCAGTCTGGACTCAGAGGCAGAAGCAGAGGCTGGAGGTGGGCCAAGAGGTAGAGATGAGGCAGGCAGGCTCTCCTCCCTCCCCCCTTGTATCCCTGAACCCACAGAGGTATGAAGAGGGCAGAACTAAGACAAACCAGGCAAAGAAGTATTTGGTTGCTTGGGAAGGACCCAGGAGAGGAGAGGAGAAGACTCAGGGAGCTGTGGGAAAGTGGGAACCTTCAGTCCTCACAACTGCTTCATTGGGGCAAGACCTGCTGGGAAGAGTTGTGCTCACTAGGCCTGAGTTGTTTGGCTTCTTTGAATAAAGAGTTAACTTTACTTGTGAGTTATTCCTGACCTGCTCCCGACTCCCGCCTTGACAGGAAGTTGAAGATTGGATTAAACAAAAGGTCCTGTTTTTTCTCCCACACCTCAACCTTTCCTCCCAGCTATGACATGCAATGTGACGCAAACAATATAAGGGGTTCAGCAGCCAGGCATGAGCAGAGCTTCAGACCTTAGTGGGAAGAATAAAGCTACAGCTGGCCTGGCCCAACCTGGCCTGGCTGGCCCGGAGGTTACTTGTTACAGGTAGGTAGCCGTGTTGGTCTGCTGTAGCCGAAACAAAATAAAAAAAAAAATCTTTCCAGTAGCACCTTAGAGACCAGCTAAGTTTCTCATTGGTATGAGCTTTCGTGTGCATGCACACTTCTTCAGATACTTCTTCAGGTTACTTGTGATATACAACTCCTGACACTATCTGATCTTTCCAGTTTGAAGCAGCAGTACTCTCTGGTCCACCCCACCACTCACCCCTTCTCCCCCTTCTCATCTCTAGCATGCTGAAAGAGCTGCAGAAGCAACTCCACAGTCCTCACTGACTGGTAAGATCTCCAACAACACCTTCACTGTCAAAAGAGGACAATCGCAGGGTGCCCATGCTACAAGGCAGTGTTGAGATAACCTCCCCCTGTGATGTCAAAGACAGAACATTTCCAAGAGTGGGGGGTGATGCAGAGGCTGGTGATTGATCCAGTGTACTCTGTCTAAAAATATTCACAGAGGTTTTATTCCACAGAAGATATGACCTTGTATTTTTTTTTTCAGAGAGAGAGAGAGAGAGAGGCTTTATCCCTCTTAAGCAAAGAGTGAAATATGTATCAGCCGAGATTCCTGCATTGCAGGGGTTGGACTAGATGACCCTTGGGCCCCTTCCAACTCTAAGATTCAACGATTCTATGGCATAAAAAATATTTAGCCAGGTTCTCCCATTCTACAGATCCATTACTGCAATAGACAGTTTTATCTCCCCACCCCTGTCCAGTGATATTTAGGCATTCAAATTAAGTGAAAGTCTCATGCCACCATAATTGAAAAGGCAACAGAAAATGACGACTCTCACCCCAGATGTTCAGTTGTCAGCTCATAAGACAACTTCCTGTGTTCCAGGTCCTTTCCCCTTGAAACAAAGACCACTGGAGGCTTCTGGAATTGTTGTTCGTTGCTTTTTTACCATGGTAACTCAAAGCTACCTATCAATATACTGTATAAACAAAGTAAAACTGCATGTGGGGTGTATGGGGCGCTAGGGGAGAACTAGTGCCTCCGGTGGAGGACACATTATGCTCCTTCTGAGGTCGTTTGGCCACTTTTTGTGCCCCACCCTGCACTCAGCTCTCACCTGTGGCTCCTAGGTGTCGGCAGGTGACAGCGGTCACAACCCAGAAATGGCTTTGACTGGCCGGCTAAGGGGGCATCACACCCCAAAATATGCTCCAAGCTCAGTTCCTCCTTTCCCTGCCTGACACTCTTTGCAACTTTCCAGCTAGCAGAAGAAGTGTTCAGCTAGGTAGCAATCTGCTTAATAAGGAAAAGTGCTTGATTGTTTTACCAGAACCACTAAGGTGATCTCTGGCAGCCCCCTGGTTTGGACAGCTTGGCAAAGCTCAGCCAGTGTTATAATCAAGAATCACAGGACCCTGGGCTTAGTGGGCCTTGCAGTTCTGTGAGGAGAATAGGGCATAGCTGTCCAATTTTCCCTTTTCTCGCGAGGAAGCCTATTCAGCATAACGGAATTTCCCTTTAAAAAAGGGAGAACTTGACAGCTATGGAATAGGGGCATCCTAACAACTCTCAGTAAAAGGGACCCAGGTGGCGCTGTGGTTAAACCACTGAGCCTAGGGCTTGCTGATCAGAAGGTCGGCGGTTCGAATCCCTGTGACGGGGTGAGCTCCCGTTGCTTGGTCCCAGCTCCTGCCAACCTAGCAGTTCGAAAGCACGTCAAAATGCAAGTAGATAAATAGGAACCGCTACAGCGGGAAGGTAAACGGCGTTTCCATGTGCTGCTCTGGTTTGCCAGAAGCAGCTTTGTCATGCTGGCCACATGACCTGGAAGCTATACGCCGGCTCCCTCGGCCAATAATGCGAGATGAGCGCGCAACCCCAGAGTCGGTCACGACTGGACCTAATGGTCAGGGGTCCCTTTACCCTTTACCTTTAACAACTCTCAGTACCCTGAAAAAACTACAGTTCCCAGAATTCTTTGGGGGAAGCCATGTCTGTTTAAAGTGACATCATCCTGTTTTGTATGCATGGTGTGGATGTTGTGTGAATCACAGCATAAGATGACACGATCCTCACCTTTTGCCATATTTTTCACTTGCTTCCTGAATATTTTTGTTTCGGAATGAGCAAAAGCTCGCCCAGATTCATGTCAGCAGAAAGGACCAGTGGATTCTGCAAACTGTCGGCTCCCTCAGGAATGGCAGCCCAAGTTCTGCCTCACACCTCATTTCCAGTTCATTAGACAAAGAGAAGTCCCTAGGTGTCTAGGAGTTATCCAAAACTTATGCTAGGAGATTGTGCTGCAGGTGGACGTGATGAATGGTTGATGTTATTTCCTCACAAGGAGGCCACATCCCTGCCATGTTCCCACGGTGGGCCCTGATGCAGCTCCTTCGCCAGATGTTAAGTGTCAGCAAAGAAGGCGGGCAAAGAGCCAGAATCAAGCCCAGATGCTGCTGTTGGGATGGTTCCAGAACTCGGCATCTGGATCCGGCTCTTGCCAAACATGCACCATCTGTAGAAAGAGTGATAAATGTTTTCTCTTGAAGTAGAAGCAGCAATGGGAGGAATGAAGAGGAAGTCAATAAAAGTTTTTTTCCCCCAGCTGAAACTAAATCTTGCTTGCCAGCCCCCCCAAATTCCTCTGCAAATGTTGATGTCGAATACGCCACAGATGTTCTTTGAATACTCGATCATTTGCCAAATACTGACTTGGATGTTTTGGGGGTCTGATAAAGCTTTGATAATGGGGTTTAAATATTTGCTCTTTGAGAAGACTTGGTTAGGAGTGAGGCAACAGTGACAGGAACACTGGGAGGGAGAGGCAGCCATTGCCCCCCTCGGCCTTGCCTTCTGGAAGCTGTGGAGATGGGGGCCAGAGGGATGAGACCTGCAGAAATAATATGTGACTTCAGAGGTGTGTGGCCTGGGGAGATTCCTGAGGATTAGATATGTAGAGAGGCCCGGAGGTCTGCATTTGGTCTCCAGCCAGGGCTGAGGTTCCCGACTCCTGTGATATATATGACTAACAGCATGTGACTAGATAGACAGATCGATATTAAACAAAAAACCACCCAAGAAGTGTAGGTGATGCTTTCTAGCGTTCAGTAAAGAGAGCGTGGACTTCTCTAATTTATTCATTCTCCTGGACTGCTAACACTTTGCTATGCTATTACCTCAAGACAGCAGTAAAATGGTTCTCCTTCTTAATAATAATATTTACAGAGCAATTTCAAGTGTTCAGAAATTACCTTGTTATGATTATTAACAACAGAAGCAACAACAACAACCCAGTAAGGTATTATTCCTTAATTCCCAATTTGCATTATTTCATAGTAGGGCTCTTTTGTAATGTTGATGAGATTTTCTTCGTTGCATTTTGTTGTTGTATCTCGATGCGCGTCAATGTTTTGTTAGTGAATCGTTTTGGTGCTTGTCTCGTTGATGTACTTGCGCACATTGTTGTGAGCTCTTTTTTGTTGCCTAGTTGTGTTACTTACAATGTGGAATGTGTTGTTATTGTTAGCAGCAGTATTAGGTGTGGGTTTTGTGTTCCGTCTTGTTTTTATTTTTATTTTGTTGAGATATGTAAACCACTTAGAGATTTCTGTCAATATATTAATTGGTACGCAAGTTTAAAAAAGACTGGACCATAAAGAAGGCTGATCGCTGAAGGATTGATGCTTTTGAATTTGGTGCTGGAGGAGACTCTTGAGAGTCCCATGGACTGCAAGAAGATCAAACCTATCCATTCTGAAGGAAATCAGCCCTGAGTGCTCCCTGGAAGGACAGATCGTGAAGCTGAGGCTCCAATACTTTGGCCACCTCATGAGAAGAGAAGACTCCCTGGAAAAGACCCTGATGTTGGGAAAGATTGAGGGCACAAGGAGAAGGGGACGACAGAGGACGAGATGGTTGGACAGTGTTCTCGAAGCTACGAACATGAGTCTGACCAAACTGCGGGAGGCAGTGGAAGACAGGAGTGCCTAGCGTGCTATGGTCCATGGGGTCACGAAGAGTCGGACACGACTAAAAGACTAAACAACAACAAGTTTTAAAAATACAAAAAAAACAGTGTGGGAGGGGGTGCTCAAAGAATGTGGTTGCTCCCAGTAATTGTTGGAACCTGCAAATCAGCTGTGCTATGAGGCAGGTCCATGAGGGCAAATGAGGCACTGCCCCACCTCAATCTTTAGCCAGTCCCCACCCCACTTGCCTGCCTTCTTTCTTACATCCAGGCCAAGGGACCACCCCTGTCAGTTTCCTCCTCCTTCGTCTCCTTGTTGCCCCTTGTAGAAGTCAGCAGAATGGGGGAGAAACTAGAACTGGTCTGTCATTGGCTCTGGCGCCACCTACTGTTGGCCTCCCTGCCTGCTGCCCTATCAATCCCAATGGGCACCAGCCACCACCAGCTACTGCCAATATACAGGGGACTTTTCTCTTCCCTTTTTTCCTCCTGTCTCTCTCCTCCTCCACATATGTCCTGTTTGCAGTGAGGCTTCACCAACCCCAAGCACAATGTGGTTGTTACGTGATCCTTTATTCACGCCGTTTTTATGGGAAGCAGCTAAAAGGAAGTAGAGTGTGCAGAAGAAATTCTAAGAGAGGGTAACTTTGAATCCAGTCCTATTTATAAAAAAAGAGACGGGGAAGCAAAGAAAGCAATAAAATACCCTGGCTTTCTACTCTCATATCCAAGGGTTTTGTGCAGTCACCTATTGCAGCAATATCTGAACACCTTAAAGGCAAAACAGATTGGAAGTAATGAGGTCTCTATTAGAGCTCCTTGTGTTGGGATATAGAAAATTCTGCTCAGGGCAAAATCCTCACCTGAAACCGAGGCAGCTGCTTTATAAATCAGCTGTTCAAAACGTTGGCAGTGGAGCTACAATTAACTAACAGTTAACATTTTTGTGCCGTCACCCCTGGAAAATTGTAATTACTTTAAGCTTTTAAGAGAGGCACACGTGAGAAGAAGAAGAAGAAGAAGAAGAAGAAGAAGAAGAAGAAGAAGAAGAAGAAGAAGAAGAAGAAGAAGAAGAAGAAGCAGCAGCGGCGGAGGCGGTGGTAGTTGGGGAGAAAGGGATGAAGCAAGAAGAGGCAGGTCTCTAGGCAGGCAAATATTCTCCATTCCACGCTAAGTGGAGGAAGCCAGGCAAAATCCTTCCACACGTTTCACAGCGAGTGGCCAGAGTTAGTCAAAGGATTTGTAAAGAGGAGGTCACACTCCGAGAAATCTTTTGTGAGACCAACAATAGAGAACTCTCTCAGGAGTGAAGCCTGAAAATTCAATGCGGTTGAACTTCAAGAAGGCTTTTTGTTGAGCGCCCCTTAAGACGGGGATAGAAGGTGAACTGGGATGATATTGATAGTACAATCCCTAATTGGACTCAGTGCTGAATCCAAGGGCAGCAGTTAGAGGCAGATGGAGGCAATTTAGGAGACTGGAGAGCAGAGATAAGCGGAACAATGCGCGGAGCCCAGCGCTGGGCCTGCTGCTCATGCTAGGTATGCCTCAGGCCATGTTCCCACCACACACACTATGATGCCACTTTAAACCACCATGGCTTCACTGAAAAGGATTGTGGGAGCTGTAGTTTGTTAAGCTGCAGTTTGGGGTGCATGGGGCTCTAGGGGAGAGCTAGTACCTTTGGTGGTGAATGTGCTGTGCTCCTTCTGGGGTAGTTTGTCCACTTTTGATCCCCCCCCCTGCACTCAGCTGTCACCTGTTGACTCCTAGAAGCTGTCAGCCTTTACAGCATTTACACACCCTGGGGAACAGCTTCAACTGGCTGGCGAAACCAGGTGAGGGTAACCAATGGGTCTCAAAAACCCTCAGTGAGTTGGTGACTTCCCCCTGCATGTGAAGACAGCCTCCAGTGGATTGAGTGGATGAGACCAAGAGTGGGTCCAATGGTCAAGAAGGTGGTTTCTGCATGTGCAATAAGAAGTGAGGGCAGATGTTGCTCATCAGCCTTGGAAGGTAGCGCCTCTAAAAGAAGGAAAACTCTGGTCCTAAACCTCTGCTGCCTTGTGGGATGTCTTTGAGAGAATAAATGGCTAAGAAGTAAACACAATCTGGAGTGGAGTCCCTAAGACAGTTGGATGGTGCCTTGTATGCCTCTTCCAGCAATTCCTGCAGCCAAGCTGGAGCTAAAAGTATTGCTCTGCAGCCCAGGACCTCCATAGATACTTCCCAGACTTGCGCCCTGGAGAGATCAACTCCAGTGTTGCTAACGCAACGGTTTGGCTTCACCCCCGGAGGTACAACCCATTGTCTCTTGAGGCAGATGGATGCCAAGAACCATGCCAAGAAGTTTGTTAAGAGAGCTGAGAGTTGTACAGAGGGCCCCATTCCCCTCACAGGGCGACAATTCCCAAAGTTCCCTGGGAAGGAGAGAGAGATTGTTAAACCAACAGCAGCTACATATGAAGGGCGCCATTTTGGCTAACACTCTTTTACACAAATGGCCAGTGCAATAGGTTCTATCCAGATTGGGGCCCTAGCTTGAGGGGTTGGGGCCTTTAACCCTTAATGTGCTCCAAATGAGCCACACACACACACACACACACACACACACATAGGCAATTTGCACTGGAGCTGGGGAGGGGAGAAAGAATTTCCCAACCTATTTGCTTTTCCCTCAACAAGTTAAAAATGCATGGTTCTGTTTCTTTCCAGGTAAAGAACTCATATCCACCACAAACAAACCTGCCTCTCTGCTATGAAAATGCAGTGTGCCCTCTCCACCCCACCCCAGGGCAAAGTCATGTAAACAGCCGGCCTATTGCCCCGAGGGTGGAATTTGCCACTCTAAATTATAAAGAGCCAGGTTGGTTGGCAGAAATGGGGAATATTTCTCCCTCAGCCACTTCGTGAGTAGTTTCAAGATACTGCTTGGCAGAGGCAAATCCTTATAAAGTGGAAATCAGCAAGCTGTGTGCTTAACACAGGCGTGGGAGGCCCAAGCCAGCAAGAAATAAATTTCATTATGTTAGCAAAGTCCTTTAATCGACTGGCCCAGATTTTTTTTTAGTAGCCTAAGGATAAACGGTGAAAAGTTACTGGGGATGTTGATGACAAGTGTTGGGATCAGATGGCCATGTGGACGATGCTTTCAGTTCAAGGCCAGAAGAATAACATGAGCACTTAGGCATACTGTACTGTCTGCTTATGACAAGCCACTCACAAGGCTTGGTTCTTCACAAGCACATTCTGTGCTTGAACCAAAAACAGGCCCTCATTGCTGAAACTCCACAGCTCTTGCAATTTTCACCTGAATCTGGTTGGAAAGGGGACACACTCTTTCAAGAGTCCTCTTTGCTTACTAGCTTCTTACAGCGGTGCCTACAAAGCTATTGTACTACCAACCTTACTCTACGCTTGTGAAACATGGACCACTTACAAATGCCATCTCCAACTCCTCAAAAGATTACATCAACAGTGTCTCCAAAAAATGTTACACATCACTTGGGAAGACAGGCAAACTAATGCCAGTGTACTGGAAGAAGCAAAGGTCACCAGTGTCGAAGCAATGATTCTTCAACATCGATTTCGTTGGACTGGTTATGTTGTGCGGATGCCTGATGATCGTCTTCCAAAGCAACTGCTCTATTCCGAACTTAAAGATGGAAAGCGTAATGCCAATGGTCAACAAAAGAGGTTTAAAAACTGTCTCAAGGCAAATCTTTAAAAATGTAGTATAAACACCAGCAATTGGGAAACGCTGGTCTGCGAGTGCTCCAACTGGAGAACAGCCTTTACCAAAGGTGTTGTGGACTTTGAAGACACTCAAACTCAGGACGAAAGGGAGAAACATGCTAAGAGGAAAGCACACTTGGCAAATCCACACCATGGTCAACTCCCACCCGGAAACCAATGTCCCCACTGTGGAAGGACGTGTGGATCCAGAATTGGCCTCCACAGTCATTTACAGACTCACTGTTAAGACTGTTCATGGAAGGCAATCTTACTTGGAGGAGGAGGAGGAGGAGGAGGAGGAGGAGGAGGAGGAGGAGGAGGAGGAGGAGACATAGGAAGTTGCCTTAAATGGAGTCAAACCATTGGTTCATCTGGTTCAGTATTGCCTACCCCATTTGTCTTCAGCTGGTGGGATGGGCCCCGTTTAAGATGTGTCACAAAAGCAGCACTACCACCATACAAATATAAGGCATAGCGCGAATTTGGTCACAGTCTGCCTTAAGTTCTGAACCTTGAGTAGTGGTTGAACTGAAGTACCGCAGTGCTTCCTGGGAAAATCCCTGGTTCAATTCACACATTGGCTATGACCTGATTATTCTGAAGCAGCTCCTCACATTCCTTACTGAGATATGAGAAGAGGTTTGAGTGCTCTCATGTGAAGGTGAAGAAGAAGAAGAAGAAGAAGAAGAAGAAGAAGAAGAAGAAGAAGAAGAAGAAGAAGAAGAAGAAGAAGAAGAAGAAGAAGAAGAAGAAGAAGAATGCTTTAATTTCTGAAGCTTCTTGTCGCCTCAGTGACCTGAGGTTTGTCTTGTCTTAAAGCGAACAGAGATTTATTTCAAGGGAGGGGTGTTTGTGATTTTGATGATGGCAATGATTTAGAGACAGGAGGCCTTGTGTTATTTCCCGTCCCTCTACGGTGCTTTATTGGCACCGATGGGCGCTAACGCAACCCTTCCGAGTTTCCAATGCTGAAAGGCAAAGATTTATATACACTAATGAAAAGTCAAAGTCGCTTTTATGACAAGTCACCGGCATGATGTGTTGCCAGGGGACGGCGTTTGCCGATTAGCGGCGGCAGCAGTGGCGGCACCATAATGCATTGCTGGCAAAGGGCTGAGCACTAGTAATTTCATCCTTTAATAGGAGATCAGGGCTGCATTTCTGTGTATCAGCCAGGGTGAGATTAATGCTTTCTGATGTCAGGCTAGCGCACACAGGAGGGGGCCTTCCATTGATGGAAGCATTAACTAATGTTTGTAACATGATGGGCCCACAATCAGAAATTCTCCCGTCTCTTTAACTAAGGGGGCCTTTGAATACAATAGATAATAAAATGACATTCTGTTTAATCCCTTCACCAACAATTTAAAGCCACGACCTTGTTGTTTACAGCTGTGGGTGGGTGTGCGAGATAGGCTGCGGAGATCTGCAAGTATAAGGAGTTGTGTGTGGGAGGATGCATTGACCGAAATAGTTGCATTTGGGTTTGCTTGTTTTTAGCAAGGCTGTTTTAAAACTATAAGCTTTGTCTTTTCACAGGTGCCGAAATTCCAGCAGCAGGTGCTCATTCAGATTGCTAGGGCAGAAGGCAAAGAGAACAGTGGCAGGCATAGCTGCCAAGTTATCCCTTTTTAAAAGGGATTTTCCCTTATGCTGAATAGGCTTCCTCGCGAGAAAAGGGAAAACTTGGCAGCTATGGTGGCAGGTAGAGGCAAAGCCAATGATGGGGACATATTAAGGAAAACCAAAGAGACTCCAATTTGTCTCAGACATCAGGCATTAGCAAGAGACCCCCCACCTTGCATCAAACAGCAGACTTTAGCAATGCCCTCTCAGCGCCCCAGCTCCAGAAGACTAGGGATTCTCTGGCAAGTTCTCATGGGAACTCAGGTGTTCCCGTGAAATCTCATGGAACATCCCAGAACCTGCACACTGAGAGGCCCTTGTCCCCCCGAGCAAGACAGGGGGCTTAAAAGCTCTTGGGGTGCTGGTTCCACTGGGGTGACCTAGGCTATCACCTCAGCAGGAAGCTGGCCTGTCTATTGCAGGCATTAGAGGGGACTTGGCATACAGCCTACGCCTCCCCAAACTCATAACAATTTGCATGTATATAGTCCCTACATGCTGCAAGTACTGCAGTCCGAAATTCTTCCACTCTTGCTCTCTCAAGCATTTTCCAAGAAACCTTTTTTCCTAGAACAAAACCACTTGCTCAGTAGTTTTACTGTAAAAATAAATAAAAAGAGGGGGAATTCTAGCTAAGCAGCACCAAGCAGATTGTTCAGATTATTGTCATGCAGCCACTTTTAGCTGTGTTATATATCAAAGTTATAGCAATTTATTTGGCAGGGGCTATGGGTAGGGATGGGGGAAGTATTCCTTTGGTAGGCTGCCTGAAGCAGTCTGATCCAATTTGATGGTCCTGAACATGCTTGCAGATCAGAATTCAACTCCTGACTGGATTAGGCACTTCTCAGGATTTAAGTATGAAAAAAAGGGGGGGGCACTTCTCAGGATTTTGCAGCACAGTTTTGGTGTGCATGCAAAAACATGTGTTTTATAGTTAAAATGCATATGGTATGCATTTGTTTAATGGGAAACTGCAGTCGTACCTCGGAAGTCGAACGGAATCCGTTCCGGAAGTCCGTTCGACTTCCAAAACATTTGAAAACCAAAGCGCGGCTTCCGATTGGCTGCAGGAAGCTCCTGCAACCAATTGGAAGCTGTGGAAGCCCCATCAGACATTCGGCTTCCAAAAATAGTTCCCAAACCAGAACAGTCACTTCCGGGTTTGCGGCGTTCGGGAGCCAAAGCATTTGGAAACTAAGCTGTTCAGAAACCAAGGTATGACTGTACATTGAAAAACTTTTAAAGATACATAATTTGTAGAAATGTGTGCACATTTATATGCACATAAATATGCTTATAAGGATGTATGTATTTCATGCATTCCCTCAAAAGGATCCACACAATACAGAACAGACAAGTGCCGGTAAAAATGAAATGGGACAGACTTAGGCCAATCTATCTATCCCCTTTGCTACAGAACGCTAGAAGAGTGTATTTGTGAGACAGAGACAGGCAGCACACAGGTATGTGTGTATTTGATTTGGGTTACTTCTGATCTATTTCTGATCTCCCTGTTCCTCCTTTTCTGCTACTTTCATGTCTCACTGCAAGGCAGTGGCAAAAGTCAAACAAATTTCTGTTGGATTTCTCCCTTAACCACAGTTCACAAGGGGCATCGCAGAGAATAATGTATTTGGCCTGTGGGTAGGGTCTTGGGTGGGAAGATGGGCAGCTGCTCCTTTACTCTCTTTCTCCTGGGAGCTTCTGAGGTGGCGGCCTCAGGACTAGCTCAAAGGCACACATGAAAAGCCGCCTTTCAAGCAGTGCTTGAAATCAGCTGATCTGGCTGTGCCTTTTGAATCCTTTCTGCTCTACCTTTTCACACCCAAAGCTCCTGCCACAGAAGCAAATATCCACCGGGAGAATCGAGGCGGGAGGCGGGGGGGGGGGAGGAGAGGCAGCAAGAGGAGGGAAATAATAAAGAAAAAAGTCTCTAAAAAGAGACTTAGTGTGCACACCAGAAGAAATTCTCTCCCATCACATTCACCGTGCTTCGGTTTCCTGGATTCAGTTTTGTAGATCTGTCCCTTTGGGACTTGTGCTAGCAGAAACAAAAGAAGATGGGTTAAACCAGGAATCCCCAAACTTCGGCCCTCCAGATGTTTTGGACTACAGTTCCCATCTTCCCCGACCACTGGTCCTGTTAGCTAGGGATCATGGGAGTTGTAGGCCAAAACATCTGGAGGGCCACAGTTTGGGGGTGCCTGGGTTAAACCATCACTTGCAGCAGGGCAGTGGGGAGCCTGTGGTGCTGCAGATGTTGTTCGACTCCAGTTCCCATTAGTAGCCGGTGGTCAGAGATGATGGAGGCAACCACATCTGGAGGGCCATAGGCTCCCCATTCTTGATTTACAGCAGGGTTTCCCAAACTTGGGCCCCCAGCTGTTTTTGGACTACAATTCCCATCATCCCTGAGCACTGGTCCTGCTAGCCAGGCATGATGGGAGTTGTAGTCCAACAACAGCTGGAGTCCAAAGGACTCAGTGGTCCAGCATCTGCTTTGCATGCAGAAGGTCTAAGGTTCCGTCTCCAGTTAAGGCTGAGAAAGACTCCTGTCTGAAACCCTGGTCGGTCCCCCCGTCTATCCCAGCATGCTGTTCTTACAGTGGCCACCCAGATGCCTGTGGGAAAACTGCAAGCAGGACCCAAGCACAAGAGTATGCTCCCCTCCTCTGATTCCCAGGAACTAGAATATTCTGGTGATTCACACCAAGAGACATGTTGCATCCAACAGCGGAGACAGAACTTAGCCTTAACCTCCACGAATTTGTCTACTCTTTTAAAGCCATTCAAGTTGTTGACCATCACTAGCTCTTGTGGGAATGAGCTCCGCAATTTAACTATGCACTGTGTGAAGAACTACTTTCCTTTATCAGTCCTGAATCTTTCAACATCCATCTTTAATGGATATCCACAAGTGCTAAGAGAGGAGGAGAAAAGCTTTCCTCTCTCAATGTCCTTCACAGCATGCATAATTTTACACACTTCTGTCAAGTCTCCTCCTACTTGCCTATTCTCTAAACTCAAGAAGCCCAGTTGCTACAACTTTTCTTCATGGGGAAGCTGGTCCTTGAGCATTTTGCTTGCCCTTTCCTGTACCTTTTCAGAAATGCTTAATGGAATGGATACAATTCAGAGGAAGCTGTGTTATATCACGTCAGACCAATGGCCCAGTCTAGCATAGTGTGGTCTACACCAACCTTCCCCAATCGAGTGCCTCCTACGTAGATCATTAAGACTGCAACGCCCATCAGGCCTAGCCAGCATAATCTGATGGAAGCTGACATGAGACTCTAATTGTATGCACTCAACCGAACCATGGTGAGGCCTAGACTCGGGTACATAACCACAGGACGATAATAGGAACATGACTGTCTTATGCCATATCTTACCATCATTTCATGTAGCTCAGGGTGGTACAACACATGGCCCAATGGTCGCATTCATCCTTCAAGGCATTTTTAACTGCCCTCAGCAACATTTGACACCTCTGGCCTTCACACTGCCTTCCCAAAGCCGTTAAGTGAGGCGATGGGCTTTGGGATTGAGGTGGTGAGGCATCTGGCCAACTCTGGCCAGCCCTGGCCAGTAACTGGACTCTTGACCAAAGGCTGTAGAACTGTAAAACTCCATTTTAGCTGTCCGTAAAACTGTAAAACTTCATTTGGGCTGTGTATCTTTGCAAGGTTCAGAAAGAGCTATGTTTGTTCAAGCTTGAAACCAAAACTCATCATGCATCAGCCAAACACCTGTTGTTATGCTGGCTGCTGGAAATTCCCTAAGAACAAATCGAAACAGGCTGACCACAGAAGATCTAAATTCATATGTATATGCAAAGCGATGTACAGCTGCACTTGAGTAGATAACTGCCAGCTAGTTAGGTGCAATAATAGTTATTCAGCACCCCCTGGGGGGGAGCAAAACAGCAATGCAGCTTGAAACTAAGAAGGCACTGATTGGCTAAAGGGATACTGCAGAGGGGTGGGTAGGGGGCAGAGCTTTACTGTATGAAAATCGTATTTAAAACTCTGTACATGCACATGGTTGGTGTGCAAGTAGAGAAGCTTTATTCTCACTGCACCAAATTGCTTTTTGTCTGACAAAAACAATAAAAATTGTTCTTAGTACTTTGAAACTTTGCTGCCTGAAGTTTTTCATCTGGTCTATGTCTGGAATGCTGGAACACAGTGCAACAGTGGGGGGACTCTAAGACCCTTCCAGACCACCATGCCTCGCTTTGCCAACTTTGGGAAGGCAGCCCGAAGGCTGGTGGGGGTGTCAAATTTTGGCCTCGCTCCCCTCTCTGCATGACAAGGCAACAGGTTGTGTTGCAGGTTGTGTGTTGAAATACTCTTGTGGCCCACTTGCTATGAAAAGTCAGACTGTTCTGATCTAGCTCATTGTTGTCTACCCCGACTGGTCCTTGCTCTCCAGGGTTTCAGGCAGAATATTTCCACGGCCCTATTGGAGATGTCAGAGATTAAACCTGGGACCTTTCGCACGCTCAACAGCCTCGCTTCCCCAAACTCAATACCAACTCAGTCCCCCATGAATGCATTTGGTAGCCTCACCTCAGTCTCTCAGTCCTGGGCCTGAATGGAGCCTAAGCGCTTTTTAAGCTTGTATGTGAGCATTGCCTCATCTCTGTAGTTGTTTAGGGCTAATGATTATTTGAAGGGAAAACAAGCAAACGCGCTCTGCAGTTGTGTTCTTCATTCTTCTCCCATTCCCTTCCGTTGCTAATTGGAGGTACTCGCCCAGCCCGATTTGCAACCGGTGGCACCGTCCCTTCCTCATGCCAGTCTTGTTTGATTAATTGCCTGCGTTTGGTAGGACCTCTGGCCTTAGGACACGTCGCTTCTCGCTACAATTAATGCCAATCAAAATGCAATGCAGTCATCAAGAGCGGACACTTGGACGGGCCCGTGAAGGGTGTGGTAGCAACATATCTTTGCATCCATGTCATTTGATTAATTGCCTCGTTGCAAAGCCTCTGGGTGGGAGAGCATGAAGAACTGTCACAACCAAGTGACCTGGAGAGTCGTATTTCACAGATCCGCCGAGTCCATTTATTGAATTTACCAGCCTCCCATTTGCTGTCATAAGCTGCTATAATTGCTGCCACTCAATACAGGTTTCCTGAGTCCCTTTGGCGAGGCCTCCTCCCTGCAAACTTACCTGCAAACATCCTCCAAGGGTTGTACAAACCCAGATACAAGGCGAGGGAACAGTTTTACTCGCTAATTGCTTGAGCCATGCAAATTTAATGCAGTTCTTTAAAGATACCAAGCTTTAATCAGTCAAATTGGAAAATTAAGCAGCTGAAACTTTGTGGATTAATTGGCAGGGGGCACTTTTGATCAATCAGCAAGGATGCAGGTTAAGGGCATTTTTGTTTATTTTGTGACTATTTTGATCCTGGCATGTTCGTGTAATAGGAAAGAGGAGGAAATTAAAGATGGCCTTTCCTTTTAAACAGGACTGTGAAATCATCTCACACTTCCCTCAATACCTCAAAAATGACACCTGCACTGAGGCCTGTGTGGTATGCAAATTTATTTAAATTTGACCGATTAATAATTTAAATGCTGCTTATTAGTCACCGGAAGATCCTTTAATCAGACAGCAGTCCTATTTCCCCCCTGTAAAGCCATGCGTTCCAAATATAAATGATGTTGCTGCAATGTCACAAAGATGAAAAAATGTTAACATTTGGTGCTCTTGGCTTTGTCTCGCCTTATTGATGCTACAGAAATGTTGAATTCCAACACCTGCACCCACAGTTATTTTTCAACATTATTATCAACATCATCATCATTATATGAAATTTGTATACCACCCATCATCCAAAGATCACAATGCAATTCACAACATTGAAAACATTTTTCAAACAAGGGAAATGTTGTTATCAATTGAATATTAGCCAACATGTTTGTTGGGGAATCACAATTCTCTCAGGCTTGCTTTAAGCAGGACGCAGGTAAAAGAATCTGGGCATGCAATCATTCAAGGCAGCCTCGCCTTTTTTAAAAGTGTTTGGCATGTGCACTGGCCTGTTAGCTGGATCACAGATCACTGCTGAGCTTAGCTTAGTTACTTAGGAGGCAACTCTTATATATATATATATATATATATATATATATATATATATATATATATATATATATAAATTTAATTGGGGTTTTTATTGGGTTTTGCACATGTTTTCCAAACATAACATCCCATCTTATACAATATAACAAACCTTTGGCTATCACAGCCTAGGACTTCTGTCAACCTCAACTAATGGTTCTCTAACTTTCTTTCTGGTTTTGCATTTTATTTTAATAGTTATTGCTATAAAATCCAAATCCTAAATAAACTCCTTCTTAGTCCTTTTTCGCAATAATTCATATAGTTCTCCTTACAAAACTTCTTGCAACCCTACAAGCGATGTCAATTGATTACAATTGCCTTTCAAATATATCATCAATTTCTTCCAATCTTTCAGGATAGTCTGGTCTTGCTGGTTCCAAATTTTCCCAGTTAATTTCGCCAACTAGGCATAGTCCATCAGTTTCAGCTGCCACTCTTCTTTTCGTGGTAGTTCTTCTTGCTTCCATCGCTGGGCTACTTAGGAGGCAACTATATGGTGAGATCCACTGGGGTGAGCAGCTTTGCATGTAGAGGATCTCCAACTCAGCCAGACTCAGCCAGTTTTAAGTCCCCAATGCCCAGCTCAGCCAAAGATACATCAGTATAACTTGCTTATCCTTGCTCAGCTGGTGTATAATGAAGGTGCCAGGTGAACTTCCCTGGAGAGAGCATTCCACAGATGGGGAGCCACTGCAGAGAAGGCCATTCTCGTGTTGCCACCCTCCGGACCTCTCGAGAAGGAGGCACACAAAGTAGGGCCTCGGAAGATGATCTCAGGGTCCAGGTCATACCTGCCAAGTCTCCCACTGAAAACTGCGGGAACAGCAGCGGCGCAGCACCAGAAGTTGCGTAGAAGCAACTTCCGGGGCCGCTCCGACCATGTGTGGGCACCGGAAATAGGGCAGAGCGGCACCGGAAGTCGCTTCTACGCATGCCCGGTGGCCATCTTGGTGGTGGCCGCCGGGCATGCATAGAAGCGACTTCCGGTGCCGCTCTGCTTTATTTCTGGTGCTCACACATGGTCAGAGCAGCACCCAAAATGGAGGCTCCCTGGCAGGTAGGAAATCTGGGGGATTTCCGGGATTTTTCTCCATTCGGGAGAACAGCGGGAAACAGATTAAGATCCGGGGGTTTCCCGCGAAAAACGGGATACTTGGCAGCTAAGGTCCAGGTAGGTTCATATGGAAAGAGGCGGTCCTTGAGGTATTGTGGTCCAGAGCCATTTAACTTGCTTATCTCTGCTCAGCCAGGGCTCAACCATCTGAACCACATGAGTCCTGGGGGGAAAGGGTCATTATGGGGGAAGGACCAGAGAGTTTGGACTTAGGCTGGATCTTAAGCCCGTTCAGCTTCACCACCTGACCTGGCAACCTTGCAGGGGCACCATCTATGAGGGTGCCCCCAAAATTTTCAATGAGGGGACCTCCTCATTATTCTGCAGCTGGGGAGGCTCTGTCAAGCCTGCCCCTGGCTGTGGCAGGCTCCATTAGGCCCTCCTGCTGCAGTAGCGGGCTCCGTCGGAGCCCATCGCAGCAGCGGGAGGGCCTGACGGAGCCCATCACAGCCGCAGCAGGCCCTACCGGGGCTTTTGGAGGGCACACAGGGGCTCCTCCCACCATGCATGCACAGCACCCACAATGTTGGGCGGAACCCAGTGCGCCTTCAACTTGGCATGGATAACTATTTCAATACCATTTTAAAGGCTGGTTTTCCTTCTGCCAGGCTTAGGCAGGGGAGGAGCAGCCCTGCTGCTGGTCAGGGTTTGGGTCTGGTGCGACTTTATGCCAGCTTAATTTATACCACCTTGCTTTGTGCCAACCTCTTAGTTTAGTTGTACGCTGCTTTCCCTCAGTTGACTGTTCCCCAAGCAGCTCACAATAAACATCATTTATCAAAATGCAGCATCATATATATGTCTTCTTCTTTTTCTTTGGCGATAGCTAAGTAAGATTGTCTTCCATAAACACGGTTTTAACAATGAGTCCGTAAGTGACTGTGGAGGCCAATTCTGGATCCACACGTCCTTCCAAAGTAGGGACATAGGTTTCTGGGCGGGAGTTGATCACGGTGTGGATTTGCCAAGTGTGCCTGCCTCTTAGCACGTTTCTTCCTTGTGTCCTGAGTTTGAGTGCATTCAAAGCCCATGACACCTTTGGTAAAGGCTGTTCTCCAATTGGAGCGCTCGCAGGCAAATGTTTCCCAATTGTTGGTGTTTATACTACATTTTTTAAGATTTGCCTTGAGACAGTCTTTAAACCTCTTTCGTCGACCACCAGCATTACGCTTTCCAGATACTGTATATATTGTGCGGCGTGGGGGCTAATTTGTTGCCAAACATCACAAAATTCAAACAAGCCCAAATCAGCGATTCAATGAGCAGAGAATAAATTCTGGACATGTTTAGATTGCAATGAAATGTGGGTTGGCAACCTGTTACTTCTTTAACCATGTGTTTAGAGTTGGGCTTTGTTTTGTTTTGTTTGTATTTTCTTTCTGCGAACTGTGTTATGGGCACTGGTTATTTTTTTAAAAAGCTTTTAAATAGATAAATAATAAATACAACTTGATAAGTCGAAGAAAGCTTGCATGCACCGGAGATTTTTGCAGTTATGCTGACGGCCAGCAAAGCGACATAGACTTGTTCCCCTTTGGCGAGCAGCGACTGTGATTACAGTGGAGCATTTTGCTCACATAGCAGTGTGCTTATTTACCAGTTTGATTTGCTAAAGCCTGGTTCCTCAGTGTGTATCTGAGGCTGGCTTCTTCTCCCACTTTTTTTTCTTTCAAAAAAGCAATAGATATTTCTGAGCCTTCTGTTTTCACAGAATGGAGGCAGAGAATCCAGACAGTGATATGGAGGACTCTCTGGCATTTCTGACTTCTGTATTGACATTGACGGAGAAGGTTCCGCCCGCAGTTCATCTCCTCATGGCCGCCATTTGCTGAGACTCCATCTCCTCACGCTGATCTAGCTAAGCAGGCCGTGAGATGACATGGGATTAAAGGGGTGACCGTCTGAGTGGCCGTTGCCTTCACATGGCCGCTCAAGCTCACCCTTGTTACTGCTGACAGGGAGGGAGACGAAAAGGGACAATAATAGAATCATAGAATCATAGAGTTGGAAGAGACCACAAGGGCCATCCAGTCCAACCCCCTGCCAAGCAGGAAACACCATCAAAGCATTCTTGACATATGCCTGTCAAGCCTCTGCTTAAAGACCTCCAAAGAAGGAGACTCCACCACACTCCTTGGTAGCAAATTCCACTGCCGAACAGCTCTTACTGTCAGGAAGTTCTTCCTAATGTTTAGGTGGAATCTTCTTTCTTGAAGTTTGAATCCATTGCTCCGTGTCCGCTTCTCTGGAGCAGCAGAAAACAATCTTTCTCCCTCCTCCATATGACATCCTTTTATATATTTGAACATGGCTATCATATCACCCCTTAACCTTCTCTTCTCCAGGATAAACATACCCAGCTCCCTAAGCCGTTCCTCATAAGGCATCGTTTCCAGGCCTTTGACCATTTTCGTTGCCCTCTTCTGGACACGTTCCAGCTTGTCAGTATCCTTCTTGAACTGTGGTGCCCAGAACTGGACACAGTACTCCAGGTGAGGTCTGACCAGAGCAGAATACAGTGGTACTATTACTTCCCTTGATCTAGATGCTATACTCCTATTGATGCAGCCCAGAATTGCATTGGCTTTTTTAGCTGCTGCATCACACTGCTGACTCATGTCAAGTTTGTGGTCTACCAAGACTCCTAGATCCTTTTCACATGTACTGCTCTCAAGCCAGGTGTCACCCATCCTGTATTTGTGCCTTTCATTTTTTTTGCCCAAGTGTAGTACCTTACATTTCTCCTTGTTAAATTTCATCTTGTTTGCTTTGGCCCAGTTGTCTAAGCTGTTAAGGTCCTTTTGAAGTGTGATCCTGTCCTCTGGGGTATTAGCCACCCCTCCCAATTTGGTGTCATCTGCAAACTTGCTCAGGATGCCCTCAAGCCCATCACCCAAGTCATTGATAAAGATGTTGAATAGGACTGGGCCCAAGACAGAACCCTGTGGCACCCCACTAGTCACTACTCTCCAGGATGAAGAGGAGCCATTGATGAGCACCCTTTGGCTTCGGTCAGTAAGCCAGTTACAAATCCACTGAATGGTAGCATTGTCTGAATGGTAGCATAATAATTAGGGGAATAAAGTTATCCTGCAAAACACACACACACACACACACACACACAGGCCAAAACACCTTTCAGGCAGCATCAGACCTCTCCGCTCCTGTTTGTTGCAGTTATGGAAATCCTGCCACGCAAAATCCAGGCAGGCACCAGTGCTGTTTATTTTCTATTTTTTAAAAGTTTTTATTTATACTTTTCAGGTTTATACATTTCATTAGTTTTACAACCAATTTGACGTTTCAAAGTTTGACTTCCTTCCCCCTCTTTCTGCGGTTCCTTAATTTTTTTTAAAATATCTTCTGCATATCCAAATTCATTTAATTTGCTCATTTAATTACTTACTTTAAATATATACTCTATAACACTACAGGTTATTACAATAATCCTGCCAAGGTTTTTATCTGTTTGCAAATTATCTGTAAATATTCGATAAGCCATTTTGCCATTTCTGCATATTTCATAAGTTTTTGTATTCATTCTTCCTTTGCTGGGACTTCTGCTTCTTTCCACTTTGGGGCGAGTAGCATTCTTGCTGCTATAGTAGCATACATAAATAAATTTCTATACAGTTTAGGTAGTTCTGTCCCTATAATTCCCAAAAGAAAAGCTTCTGGTTTGTTTTTTTAATAGAAGTTATTTTTGAACATTCTTTTCAATGGCACCAGTGCTGTTTGAACACTTAGAGCCACTTTGCCTATATATAGCAGCTTGGGGCGCTCAGATATGTGTCAAACATATTTTGGGAGCACGTGACTAAGCTGTTTTGAAATAAACTGGGCTGCTTTCTCTAGTTCAGTTCTTGGTCCCTCCCAACACAAAGTGCTGGCTGTTCTCGAAAAACTGTGGTGCCCCCAGATGTTATTGGCCTGCGCGTGGATCCAGAATTGGCCTCCACAGTCACTTACGGGCCCATTGTTAAAATCGTGTTTATGGATGGCAATCTTACTTGGCTACGAGTGATCGCCAAAGAAGAAGAAGAAGATTGGGCTCCCATCATTCCTACTCTTGACCGTGCTGACTGGAGCTGACGGAGTCCAACGACATCTGCAGGGCCTCGGGCCTCCAAGCGCTTGCTCTGAAGTGCCAAGGAGCTTATCTAAAATACTGTCTTCGATACATATCAGCCCACCCAGATCTGTAGGAGAGGCATCCTTTCACAGCCTGCCAACGCCTGAATTCTGCTTAGCTGAATTCAGCTAAGGACACTGAGATCCAGCGCCGAGGGCCTTCTGGCGGTTCCCTCACTGCGAGAAGCAAAACTACAGGGAACCAGGCAGAGGGCCTTCTCGGTAGTGGCACCCACCCTGTGGAACGCCCTCCCATCAGAGGTCAGAGAGATAACTACCTGACATTTAGAAAATACCTAAAGGCATCCCTGTTTGGGGAAGTTTTTAATCTGTGATATTTTAATGTGTGTTGGAAGCCGCCCAGAGTGGCGGGGGGGACCTGACCAGATGGGCAGGGTATAAATAATATATTATTATTATTCGCTGGGGTGTGGGGAGAAGCCTTCTCAAGAGCCACACCTGCACTGCAGAACTCCCTGCCGAAGGACACCATGAATGAATGAATGAATGAATGAATGAAACTTTATTTGCGTCAGCGACCGGCCATAGCAGCAAAAGAACATTGAATCATAGAATCGTAGAATCGTAGAGTTGGAAGAGACCACAAGGGCCATCCAGTCCAACCCCCTGCCAAGCAGGAAACACCATCAAAGCATTCTTGACATATGCCTGTCAAGCCTCTGCTTAAAGACCTCCAAAGGAGGAGACTCCACCTCCATTGGGATGTACACAGAACAGAATAAAAAGCCGATTATATAAAACACAGTTTAGGGTCCTGAATCAGCAATCAGATAGTGGACCTTATTCTGATTGCCCCAACTAGAAACCTTGCAACCTTTGCGGTCATCTGCTCCTCTTGATCTGCCAGGAGAAAAGACACTGTGGCAGTGGTTGGGCGACCCGGAACGGACTGTAAAAGAGGGGTGATAATCTCGTTCCTCAGGTCTTTGTAAAGAGTGCACGCCAGGAGGTGATGAATTGGAGGTGGTGGCTTAAAACAGGGGTGGTAACCCTGTTGGACTCCCATCAACCCAGCTTGACCATGCTGGAAGGCTAGCTACCCCTGCCTTAAAATCGCACAAACTCATTAAATGAGCAAATGTAGAAGGCCACTGGGAAAGTAGGAAATGTGCGCCATATCCTGATCACTTGGAGCCCACACACATCCATGGACCCTAAGTATCTAGAGAAGAAATGGAAATGGCTCAGGATGGAAAAACGGCCACTCCCCAAAATGGATTCCACGCTGCTGGTCTTTTCCTCCTGTGGCCAGATAGATCCAGTGAGGTTCCAGCTTAGATTGAAATCGACCAATGACATGCCACCTGCTTCTTTAATTGCAAAATAGGCCAAAAAAATGGAAATATCAAATTTTGGTTTAATTAAGGTTATTAATTGGTGCGCTGCCAAACATAGAAGAAAATGTTGAGACGTTCAGAGCCGAGGCAGGAAACATCAGGTGCCAGACACCTTCCTTGGTGATGTTATCTCTGCTAACCACACACTGATAAGAGCCATATCACCCTGACTTTCCCATTCAGAGGCATCACATCCTGACTTACAGTGTGTGAGTCATTTCACAGTGCTGTGGCACTGCTGCCATCCAGAGCCAGACAGAGTGGTTGTTTGAGAAGCCTTCCCCTTTCCAAACGCACAGCTAGACTTTTTTCCTTTTTAAAAAACGCTAAAGCCTTCCCGAGATTCCTTCCTTCCTATCTTTTCAAAGGTGAGTGCCACATTTGCAATGCCTTTCTTCAGGAACATCTTGGCTGAAAACGGTCCGGTGAGCGATGAGATGTTTTGTGTGCTATGCTCGCGGACGAGATATTTGCCACTGCTCCCTGAGCAGAGTCAATGGCTTTTTTGCTTTCTTGTCTAATGAGCTGCCCGGCTTGGTTTACATGCCTGTCGACATTCTGCTCCCCCTGACCCCTCCCCCTTAGCAATCTGGAGAAACTGGGATCAAAGAGTTCAAGCTGAAAATATCAGAGAGGCAAAGACGCATTTCTGGTTGTTATTTAGCATTCTCTCTCTCTCTCTGCACCGAAGGAGCACATATGGGGCTAAAGGGATGGAGCACATAATAAGCTGCCATTGTATTCCTAGTTAAACCTTTTCCTTTCTAAGGGCAGAGAATTAATGCCAATGTGTTTTCAAATGGGGTGTGTGAAAGTTGTGAGCACCCACACTGTGGTTATGGATCCTGAGAATCCACACAGCAACAACCGAGTTATATATCCTGGTTTTTGGTTAACAGAAAGTGGCCCATAATTAAAACTATGAAAATACATCAGAAGCAAAAAATAAATAAATCCTGCGCATACCAACATGTGTGGGAGAGGGAGAATTGGTCGGGGGAGGTAGAGATAGGTAGGTATGGGTATATGGTCTGTGAGAAAGAGCTAGAGGTGTACCTGAGCCAAGAGAGACAGGTGTATGTGTGAGGTGTGTATGGACTCAGCTATACAGCTGCAAATAAAACGTTTCAAGTGTGTTGCAAAGTGCACTGTAGATGGCAATGGTGAGCTATGGCAAATGCAATATATTTTTCAAAACTTTTTTTTTAAAAAAGAAAGCATTTTCATAGCATTATTTTCTATGTGTGTAGATTCCACCTATGAGTGTGAGAGAGATGCATGCGTGTCTTTAAGTGTGCGGTGAGCATTCACAAGAGAGTGAGGAAGTCACCTTGTATATTTTCCCTGTTATTAGACAACAGCAGCGCCATTTTGTTTGGTGTGGGTGTGTACAGAGGGAAGGAGGGAAGGAGAGGGAGAGGGGGAGAGAGGAGTGGTGGTCTCCACAATCAGGACCATAGAGACATGGCTGATATCCGGAGGCTGTCTAGAGCAGGCATCCCCAAACTTTGGCCCTCCAGATGTTTTGGACTACAATTCCCATCTTCCCTGACCATTTGTCCTGTTAGCTAGGGATCATGGGAGTTGTAGGCCAAAACATCTGGAGGGCCGCAGTTTGGGGATGCCTGGTCTGGAGGGTCTTTGGGGGGGGGGAAGCACAGCTGGCTGTGCTCAGATACTTTAAGGCCTTTCTCAGTGGCCACACCCAAACTGTAGAATATCTTGCCCTATGAAATTTAGATGATTAAGGGCCACCTTCCACTTGGTGGCTTGAGAAAGTGGTTTTTTTAATGATGTAATTTTAATTTTAATTGTTGCAAGCCACTCTGAGTGATGTGTATCCATTAGAAGGGTGGGGGCAGAAAATCTCATAGAGATCAATATTCCGACCCAGCAGGACTCTCCTTATGTTCTCAACGGTAGTCTGCTATTGTGCGTCCGATAGCAGCAAATCAGAAACAGGGTCGTGGGCCGTTAGAAGTCAGCTTGTTCTGTGGTCCATCAACCCAGACAGAACCTGCCGCGATGTTGCAATCCCTGGATAGCTTCCTAATAGCACAAATGGGCCCCACTGTTGCGTCACAGCACCGTCTTCTTAACCAGCATCCCCTTCCAACGGGTCTTAAGACAACTCATAAGTTGCCCTCCAGTAAAATGTCACTAGAGTAGGTGTCTCGGTGATTTCGAAGTCATTCCCCGAGTTTCTAGTGATTGATGTGGGACAGAGATGATTATTTTCCTTTGTGCATTCCTTGCAGAAAGCAATCAATATATGCAATCTGAGAACTGTATGCGAACAAAAGGGAGCAGGCAGGCACCTTTATGTACAACATGTGCAGCTCAATATCAAGGTAGTTTGCTTCATGTGTTAGAAATGTGGGCCATGCCGGAAGCTGTGTTTTCTCAGCTGTTTTTCTTTCCAAAATAACCCGTGCTTAATTATTGTGCTGGTTGAATTAGTTTTAAATGGTTATAATCTGCACAGATTTCCCACCCCACCCCCTTTAAGAAAAAGTATACCGTAAATGGTTGGCATCTGTCTGTCTTGGGAGACAGCCTTCAGGGCTGATTTCACACCATTGGAGAGTTGCAGCAGCTGCTGTGGCTGTAGAGACCAAGACAGGAGAGACATGTTTTGTTGCAGCTGGGGCAGATGAAGGCATCCAGTTGTGCTGATGCAGATGCTGTCAGGAGGTCCTACATACGAGTAGGAATCCGGCAAAGACACATGCCCGACCGGCACGTTCTCTCCCTCCTGGTCGGTCGGGAGCTTCAAAAGCTTTCTCCATCCCGAACATCACAGCGACTGATACCAAGAGGCATCAGCACACTTCAGGATCAGCAGAGTATAGGCAATCAGTGTTCAGACTCAGTAGCGCAGCGATTTGGCTAAACTAGGTTTATTTACATATACACACTTGGAGCATCGTAGCTCAGCTCCTTCCTCTTCAACATCAAACAGCAAAGAGAAAGGACAAAGGACAAAAATCCTACATCACGGAAACACAGTAATATAAACATCCTGTCTTTGTCACTTCTGACAATGTGGAATGAAAACATACACCGTCATGTGATAAAAACAACCCCATGACTGCAACACGGGAAAAGAATCCTAACAGATGCACCATAGTGTTTTCTCTCTCTGAACTCCTCCCAGCGGTTATCCCTTCTCCGGTCACTGCTGTGGATATGTGATCTGAATGATTATCTTCAGGCTCTGTGGTTGTTGGCAAGGGATTCCCACACGGTGGGGTTGATGCTGCCAGACTTCGTGTCATGTTGGCAGACAACTTAGTAACGCAGAGTTGGACTTCCAATGAGCCTGGTGCCTGGAGCCAGCTCCCCACAGAGCACATCCTTGGGGATCCTGCCTTCTTCCATTCTGTGGACATGACCAAGCCAGCGTAGACGTCGCTGAGGCAAGGGTGCGAACATGCTGGGAATGTGGGCTTGGGAGAGCCCATCTTTGTTAGAGACGGTGTCCAGAATCTTCTCGTCACTCCTGGTGGGTGTAAGTTGTCCATGACTCACTTCCATAAAGCGGCATGCTCAAAACGTTAGCCTGGTAGACTCTCATCTTGGTATTGGGTGTTAGCGTCACATTCTCCCATACCCTTTCGGAGAGGCAAGCCATGGCGGCAGCTGCTGTGCCAATGGGCTTGTCCAGCTCAGTGTTGATGGAGAAGTTGCTGGTTATGGTGGGACCCAGGTAGACAAAATTGTCTACCACCTCAAATGTGCGGTCAACCAATGCTGATGCAGGGAGTACTGGTGATGTCCTGACCCAGGGCGCTGGACGTCATCAGGCTCATGGTAAGGCTTGGGCAAAACTGTTGATGGGACTCTGTAGAGCTTCCTCAGAGTGCACTATCAAGGCTGCATCATCTGCAAGCAGCATCTCTCTGATAAGGATCCACCACATTTTTGTCTTGGTGTGGAGACATGCCAGGTTCAACAGACCTCCATCGCTTCTTGGATGGATGTGCACAGTGTCTTCAGTCGAGGAGAGCAACAAAGAGAAGGATATGCCAAAGAGAGTTGGTACAAGAAAAACGTAAAGTATCAAAATTTAAATCAATATGCTAGTGTCTGCTTGTGTTATGGGGAACCTTCTCCCCTGACAGTTCTGAACTGCAACTCCCATTAGCCTCAGTAAGCATGGCAGTCAGCAATGGCCAGAGTTTGTGGGAGTCATAGTTCTGGAACACATGGAAGGACATGGTTTCCCACACCTATTAAAATAATAACTTTGTTATAAAAAAAATAAATCCTAAATTCAACATAAGGATGGCTAATAACTAACAGGAGTGCCTGGTGTGCTCTGGTCCATGGGGTCACAAAGAGTTGGACACGACTAAACGACTAAACAAACAAACAGATAGCTAACTAGTACCAGAGATTAGGGGTTAACTGATTATTTTCAGCCTACCAGAGAACAAACTGTAAGGTGGTAGATTCATTGCAGGTAGCAGGTAGCAGTTGTGAAGGCTGTCCTAGTTGTGAAGGGAAATCTTCCTTGAATTTGCTGTTTTTGTTGACTGCTAGTCATGTACCCAGGGGCCATCTCTGCGAGTAACTGGCTTGGAGAAGTAGATGAAGCCATGATCTCAGGAGAGAACAAAGGATTGTATGCCAGGTTGGAGGGGGTATTAATTGGGCAAGTTGTACATAAGTCTCTAGACTTAGTAACAGCGACAGCCAGATGGCATCTAAATCTATGTTTATTTTGTTCTAAAAGGTGGGGTGGGGGAGCCGTGCGTGCTTGTAACTGATCCTTGTGAATCCTTTTTCCAAGGAACTGTTTTCTTTTCTTTTAGGAAACTTTTAATCCTGGTGCATTCTCTTTGAATATCCACCACTAGCCTAAGCCCAAACCAAGAGGTGTTTTTTTTTGGGGGGGGGATACAAAGGGAATTCTGTTTTGGTGAAAGGCAGCTAGAGGGTAGATAAGGATTTTTCACCTGATAGCAGAAATAAGTTAATGGGAAGGGCTGGGCAAGGAGCAAGCTATAACCTGATTTGGCCAGGCACTGCCTTACTTACACAGCACAGAACCCAGGGTGCATCTGGGGTGCTGTAACACCCCCAATAGAAGCATTCCCATACCTTCTCCTATCTCCCCCATAATATCCATTATCTGTTGTGGTAAGAAACTGAACGTTTTGTGGGGAATCACCTGCATTCTGAAACTCCCTGCCTATTGACATCAAGCAGGCATCTGCTTAAAACAGTTTTGTTTGGCCAAGTCTAACTTGACACATGCATGTTGACATGTTTTAATCTCTCTTTTTTCTTTTTACTGTTAAATTTTAAACTATTTCAAGTGCTTTTCATTTTTAAAAATCTGGGTTTTATCAACAATTTTAATATTTATTGTAAACCACTTTGAGGTTTTACTACAATCAAGTGGTCTATACATTTTGTTATATGAATGGGAAACAAAACTCTTTCTTGGCCACCACTTGCGTAGGGTAGGGAACTCTGTAGAAGAAGAAGAGTTTGGATTTGATATCCCGCTTTATCACTACCCAAAGGAGTCTCAAAGTGGCTAACATTCTCCTTTCCCTTCCTCCCCCACAACAAACACTCTGTGAGGTGAGTGGGGCTGAGAGACTTCAAAGAAGTGTGACTAGCCCAAGGTCACCCAGCAGCTGCATGTGGAGGAGCGGAGACGCGAACCCGGTTCCCCAGATTATGAGTCCATCGCTCTTAACCACTACACCACACTGGCTCTCTGTAGTGTGATGACCTCATGCCCTGCATTTTGTAGTGCCACACTTTACTTGGGACGTGAGGTGGAGATGGTGCCAGACATCTGCTGTTGTCAGCAGAGGCATTGCCCATTTTCCCCCATCCTAAAGTAGAGGGTATGTGTTTGTTATCTGTGCATCACTCTCCTTTCAGTCCAGATGCTTCCATTGCGATGCTGTCAAGCAAACAAATGCCAACATCATGATGGGGGTTGTATTTTTTCCCCCTTTTCAGAAAAAGCGCTTAATTAATAAATGGTTGCGGCAAAGAGGTCATAAAAATATCTTTTCTGGAAGGAACAAAGCTAACTACAGAGCAGCTGGTGTTCACTTCACAAATGCAGCAACAATTGCATATATAAAAGCCTCCACTTTCCCGCTTTGCTAGTGCGACCCTCTAATACATCACTGCTGCTTTTAGAATCGCTGCATGATTCATGCGTGTTGCAGGGTGGCCATTGTGTTTGCGGTTTCAGTGGAGTTCTTGAATGCTTTGATCTGCCTCTTAAAAGTTGAAAGTAACAGGAGCGTGCCAAGGTCTTGACTCAGACTCTGTAGAATCCTCCATGCTGAATGTCTCCATGGGTTTGGCAGCAAGCAGAAAGCCATACTTGATCCAGAGTGGCTCTTTTCGTGGCGATTCATGCCTCAATACTGCCCATGGAAATCGCTGTTGGGAACTCTCTGCAAGTCAGCCAATGTGGTTAGATGACCACAGGAATGTTCACCATTCATTCATTCATTCATCCATCCATTCATTCATTCCATTTATATCCCACTCGTCTTCCACAGAGCTGATTCCTCTTCTACCAGCCCTCAATAGCCTAGTACACATTCTGAAGTATAGTAACTCTGGTGGACTTATTTGCAAGCTGCCCATTGGCTCCCCCTGTCCCTGGGGAGGACTGGACCAAACTGGGATCTGTGCCTAGGCAACAACAATTTTTGATCAATTATGTCTCCTTATACCAAGATGAGGAATATATTGAAATACAGAGAAATTGTTTTAGTTATAGGAAATGAATCACTGTGTGGTCGATGGAAGTCAAAAAACCAAAAGTATAATAAAAAGAGATCCACCCCAGAAGGGTCAGCATTCTAGCTAGAGAAATGACATTCTGGGGTGTCTATTATAGTTACCTTGTATTATACTTATTCACTGCAGATGGTGACAGCAGTCACAAAATTAAAAGACGCCTGCTTCTTGGGAGAAAAGCAATGACAGACCTAGACAGCATCTTAAAAAGCAGAGACATCACTTTGCCTACAAAGGTCCGTATAGTTAAAGCTATGGTTTTCCCAGTAGTGATATATGGAAGTGAGAGCTGGACCATAAAGAAGGCTGATCGCCGAAGAATGGATGCTTTTGAATTATGGTGCTGGAGCAGACTCTTGAGAGTCCCATGGACTGCAAGAAGACCAAACCTATCCATTCTGAAGGAAATCAGCCTTGAGTGCTCACTGGAAGGACAGATCGTGAAGCTGAGGCTCCAATACTTTGGCCACCTCATGAGAAGAGAAGACTCCCTGGAAAAGACCCTGATGTTTGGAAAGAAGAAGGGCACTAGGAGAAGGGGACGACAGAGGACAAGATGGTTGGACAGTGTTCTTGAAGCTACGAACATGAGTTTGACCAAACTGCGGGAGGCAGTACAAGACAGGAGTGCCTGGTGTGCTATGGTCCATGGGGTCACGAAGAGTCGGACACGACTAAACGACTAAACAACAACAACATTATACTTATGTTCTTACTTTTTGCATTTGCTCTGCTTTGCTCTGTTTTTTTTGTGTATTTTTTGTATTCAGTTGAAATGTTTGTATACTTTGTTTCGTTTGTATCTGCATAATAATTCAATTAAAAAAATTATGAACCTTAATGTCACAGTGGCCGGAGTGGACTACTTCAGAGTAACGACGCTACGCAGCTCTGCATTTTATTCTTTTATTGGTGCTGCGTATTTACAGTGCTCAAGTCATTGCTATTTACACGGAGCGATGTTGTTAGTCGGTTTCAGAACCTCCTAATGGCTTTTGGCGCGTCTTTCTCCAACACAAAAGCTTTGGCAGACCCATCCTCTTGCCCCTCCTCTTCCTGCGTAATTCTGGAGTTGGGGGGATGGGTCTTCCCCCCTTACTTGCCCCTTCCTGTCCCACCTGGGACCCTGGCTCCTTTACCTTGCCTGAGCCTCGGACACGACTTCCTGCTTCCCCACTGGAATCGGAGCTCTCCCTGCTTTCCCCTTTGCTCGGGGACGGGCTTGAACTCAGGAGGGGAGGGACTTCGCGATATCCCTTGTCCCTCACATCCACCCCCCTCCCAAGCTCTCCTTCACCCCTCCCCAGGCCCCCCCCATGTGTCGGTGACGACTGGAAGCCCAAAAACTCGGTGCTCTCCGAGCCCGTTGGTGTGAACACCTCCCCCCAGTCCTGCGAGCCCCCCCCTTCCGCCTGGGAGGACGGGAATCCCAAAAAGTCCGTGGCGTCTGAGCTGGTGGGGGTAAAAACGTTCTGCCAATCTGCTCCTTCCTCTGACTGGGTGGATCTCGGTGACACCCATACCTCATCCTCTGGTTCCTCAAACTCCGCTTCCCAGCGCCATGGTGAGCTGCTCTCCCGTGCCTCCTCCTCCTCCCCCTCCCTTTCCATGTGCCAGGGCTTGGGTCTGTGGGGAAAGAGGGCGTGAAATTCTTCCACCAAGAATTCCTCCTGTATCTGAGTGGCTGGGACCCATTCATTCTGGGACGGTGGAGCATCCTCCCATGCCATGAGGTACTCCAGTCCCCCCACCCCCCACCTTGAATCCAGGATGGCCGTGGCCTCATTGAGTTGCTCCCTGCCTTCCCTCTCCCCCCCTCCCTCGGGGGTTAGTTCGCTGTCTCGGAGCCTGCTGCTTTCCCTGTACGGCGACAGCAGCGATCTATGAAACACTGGATGCACCCTCATGTCCTCTGGCAGTGCCAGCCTGTATGCCACCGGGTTTACCTGTTGCGTGACCGTGAAGGGGCCCAGCCTTTTGGGTGCCAGCTTTTTGCACCTCCCTCTGGTGGGAAGGCCCTCCGAGGACAACCACACCTTGTCCCCCACCCTGATGACCTCCCCTTGTCGCCTGTGGCGATCTGCCCCCTTTTTGTACGCTTCCTTGGCCCTCTCCAAGTGTTCTCTGAGCTGCTGGTGCACCGTCTCCAGTTCCTCTGCCCAATCCTCAGCCTGTGGGCCCTCCTCCTCCTCCTCCTCCCTCTCCCTCTCTGGGAAAGATCTGAGGTCGCGCCCGTAATTGGCCTTAAAAGGCGACACCCCTGTGGAGACGTGCACTGCATTGTTGTAGGCAAATTCTGCTAGTGGCAAGCGATCCACCCAGTCCGTTTGCCGCTGGCTGACGTAGCATCTCAGGTACTGCTGCAGAATGGCGTTGACCCTCTCCGCTTGTCCGTTGGTCTGCGGGTGTCTAGCCGTCGACAAGCTGACCTCCACCTGCAGGAGGTTCATGAGCCGCCGCCAGAACCTGGAAACAAATTGGCGGCCACGATCCGAAATAACCCTTAAAGGTAATCCATGCAGTCTGAAAATGTGATCAACAAACAGTTTGGCTGTCTCTTCTGCCGAGACTGCCCTGGCACACGGTATAAAGTGACACATTTTGGACATGAGGTCCACCACCACCAACACTGCAGTCTTACCCCTGGACGAAGGCAGATCTGTGATGAAGTCCATGGACACCACTTCCCACGGCCTGTGTGGTGTGGCTAAGGGCTCCAGCAACCCTGGTGGCGCTGCTCTGACCACCTTCGCCCGCTGGCAGGTGGTACAGCCCCTTACATAGTCTCTAACATCTTCCCGCACCCCTGGCCACCAGAAGTGTCTCATGACTAGGTGAGTGGTCTTGTCCCTTCCAAAATGCCCCGCTGTAGGGTTGTCGTGCATCTGCTTGAGGACCGTACGTCGAAGCTGGGTGGTGGGTAGGTACAGCGCACCCTTGTAGAAAAGCAGCCCTCTGCGTTCTGCAAAGTCTTTTGCCTGCTCCCTCCCCCCTCTCAGTTCTCTGAAGATGCGGGTGGCAAATTCATCCGCTGCCGTCAGTGCTGTGAGTTCTGCCTCGCTCACCACTGCTGCTCCGCAGGACCATGCCGACGGGGGGAAAATGTGCCTTGGGGCTGGTGGCGCCTCCTCCTCCATGTACTCTGGCTTGCGGGAGAGGGCATCCGCCCTGACATTCTGCTCCCCCGGGATGTAGTGGATGGAGAAGTTGAAGTTCGAGAAGAACTCTGCCCACCGTATCTGCCGCTGGTTGAGTACCCTGGCAGTTCTCCAGAACTCCAGGTTCTTGTGGTCTGTGCACACCTGGATGGGGTGCTTGGCGCCCACCAGGAAGTGTCGCCAGTGCTGGAACGCAGCGTAGATCGCGAGAAGTTCCCTATCAAACACTGTGTAGTTGCGTTCAGGCTGTGTCAGCTTCCTGGAGAAGAAGGCACAGGGTCTCCACTCCCTGTTGGCGTCCAGTTGCAACAAAATCGCGCCCACAGCTTTTTCCGAAGCATCTGTCTCAATGCGTAGGGGCGCGTCCTGCACCACATGGAACAGGTTTTGGTCTGAGGCGAACACTCTCTTGAGGCTTTCGAACGCTGCTTGCGCCTCTGGTGTCCACTTGAACTTCTGCTTGCCTCTCAGGCAGTCCGTGATGGGAGCCGTAACGCGAGAGAAGTTCTTGATGAACTTCCTGTAGAAGTTAGCGAAGCCTAGTAGGCGTTGGGCATCTTTGCGCGTCCTGGGGCTGTGCCAGTCCAGGATGGCCTGCACCTTGTCCTTGTCCATCGCCAGCCCCTTGTCTGACAGCTTGTAGCCCAGGAAGTCCACCTCTTTGGTGTGAAACTTGCACTTCTCCAGCTTCACATACAGGTGGTTCTCCTTCAGGCGTTGCAACACCTCTCTGACATCTTTCACATGCTGCACTGGGTCATTCGAGTAGATAAGGATGTCATCTAGGAAGACCAAGCATTTCCTGAAGAGGAGGGACCCCAGGACGTGGTGCATGAAGGCCTGGAAGCATGCTGAGCCCCCTTGCAAACCGAAGGGCATCACCAGATATTCAAAAGAGCCCAGAGGCGTGAACATCGTGGTTTTCCATTCATCTCCTTCCCGGATCCTGATCAAGTTGTACGCCCCCCTTAGGTCCAGCTTGGTGAAAATCTTGCCCCTGCGTGCCGCTGTCAGGAGATCATCCACTCTGGGCATGGGGAAAGCCACTGGCTCTGTCACCGAATTCAGCCGTCTAAAGTCCACCACAAGACGGCGCTGTTGCGTGTCTTTCTTGTCCACCCAGAAGACCGGGCTGCCCCCTGCTGCCTTGCTTTCTCTGATGAACCCCCGCTTGAGGTTCTTGTCGATGAAAGCGCGCAGATCCTCCAGCTCCTGGTCTGACATGGCGTACAGCTTGGCTGGGGGTATCGTCGCCCCTGGCACCAGGTTGATCTGGCAGTCAAAAGGCCTGTGCGGGGGTAGGTGGTCGGACTCAGCTTCGCTGAAGACCTCCTGCAGGTCCCAGTACTGCTTGGGTATTGCCTCACCCCCTTTGATATGCATGGTGGCCACCGTGGCTATCGGAGGCCCCTCCCCTGGTTGGTGCTGCATGCAATGTTCCAGACAAAAGTCTGACCCAAACGTGATGCACCTCTGGTGCCAACTGATGGAGGGGTCGTGGCGCGCCAGCCAGCTCATGCCCAAGACGATGGGGGGGTCTGAGATGGTGGTGACGTTGAACGCCAGTGTCTCTGAGTGCCTTCCCACCGTCATTCTCATGGGGGGGGTTTGATGTGTGATGGCCCCTCCCAGCAGCTCCCTGCCGTCAATGGTTGCTACGTGCAGAGGAAAATCCAACTGCAAAAGCTGGATTTGGTGCTCTTCTGCAAAGCTTCTCGAGAAGAAGTTGGCGGACGCCCCACTGTCAATTAAGGCGAGGACCGTCAGGGGATAGCCATTTGGGAGCGTTAGCGTCACTTCTAGAACCACTCCTGCTCTGGGAGGGGTGGGCTGGCTCTGCACCTCTCTGTGCGGGTGGGCGGGCTGGGGCTGTTGTCTGCTGACTGTGCCTGGCTGCTGCCCCTTGTCTCCTGCAGCCAGGCTTTCCCGTTTCCCTGCTGTGGTGCTGCGTCAGTGGGGGAGGGCACCACCGTTCCCGCCTTTCCTTGCCACTCCCTGCGATGTGGGCAGTCTCTGACGAGATGCTGGGGTGAGTTGCAGAGAAAGCAATTCCCGCCCCTTCCCTCCTTGCGTCTTGGCGCCGCTGGGGTTTGAAAAGCCCGCGCGCGCGCGCTATCAATCTGCATGGGCTCCTGGTCCTGGCTGGCTCCAGGCGTGGCCTGAAAGGGTTGTTGAGGGAGTGGCTTCTCCTGCGACCGTGGGAACCAAGCCCGCTTTGCGCGCGTCGCTTGCTTGTCGTTCCACCGGGATTCCTGCCTCACCCCCACCGCCAGAGCTGCTTTGCTCAGCTGATCCATAGTACTGGGCTTTGGACCTCTCGAGAGTTCATCCTTCACCTCCTCGCTCAAACCCAAGTAAAACGCAGCTTGCATGGGAGGCGAATCCAAAACCCACCCCAGTCTGTGCACCAGCATGGTGAATTTCGCCCAATATGCGCGAACTGTCATATTTCCTTGGCGTAAATTATGCAGTTCCTCCTTAGTCTGGTCCAAATGACTATCGGACGAATACATCGTCCTCAAACCTTCTAGAAATTGTTGGACATTTTTCATGCAAGGATTCTTGGTTGCGATTAATGGTCTTAGCCACTCCCTGGCTGCTCCGGTGAGATGTTCCACAATAAACGCTACTCTGTGCTCATCATCGGGGAACTCATTCTGGTGCAGCTCAAGAGCATACACGATCTCAGTCTCAAAGCCCTGAAACTCCTTCGGGTCTCCATTGAACTTGCTTACAAGGGTCCCTGCTCTCCTTCCTGGCAGCACTTGGACTTGGGGAGCCCCTCCCGCCTTGTTTTTCTCTGCATCCAGCTTGTTTTGGAGGTCTACCGCCACCGCCCTTAAATGCTGCTCTTTTTCCTGGAGCTCTCTCACCTGTTCCGCAAGTTGTAGCCGGTCGTCCTGGACCTTCTTAGTCTCCTCTTTAGCTGCCTTCAATTCTCCCTGCGCCTGCAGCGACAGCTGTTGCAGTTCTAGCTGGGCTTGCTCAGCGATCTGCCGCCACTTCTCCGCCTCGGACACGCTCATCCCGGCAACTCCGAAGTAGCCCAAAAATGATTAGGAGGTTGCTGTCACAGTGGCCGGAGTGGACTACTTCAGAGTAACGACGCTACGCAGCTCTGCATTTTATTCTTTTATTGGTGCTGCGTATTTACAGTGCTCAAGTCATTGCTATTTACACGGAGCGATGTTGTTAGTCGGTTTCAGAACCTCCTAATGGCTTTTGGCGCGTCTTTCTCCAACACAAAAGCTTTGGCAGACCCATCCTCTTGCCCCTCCTCTTCCTGCGTAATTCTGGAGTTGGGGGGATGGGTCTTCCCCCCTTACTTGCCCCTTCCTGTCCCACCTGGGACCCTGGCTCCTTTACCTTGCCTGAGCCTCGGACACGACTTCCTGCTTCCCCACTGGAATCGGAGCTCTCCCTGCTTTCCCCTTTGCTCGGGGACGGGCTTGAACTCAGGAGGGGAGGGACTTCGCGATATCCCTTGTCCCTCACACTTAACTTTATGGTTACTGACACCTGGCTTGCACCTCCAGTTCTTCACTTAACGGCCCAGTTCTGCAGAATTCTTATTAATCCGGACCAATCGGTCACGGCTTCAGAGCTGGATATTCCACATTTGGAGGATTAAAGCACAAACTCCAAGGAAGCAAAACAGGGGAAGAGATTCCAATCAGTACCAATCCTGGAAGAACCTCATTTCCCCAGAAGCTCCACACATGAGAAGTATTGAGTTCCTGCACTACCACTACCTCCCAGAGCTAAGTCGGGCTGTCATTACCCTCTGAGTCCTAGAACTTCAGTCCAGAAACAGCAACAGAGCCACAATGCTGCTCCCCGATGCTGTTGCAGCTGATGCTTGCTAATTCAATCAAGTCCCCTTTAACTAAGTATAAAGGCTTCCTAAAAAGGTAAAGGGGCCCCTGACCATCAGGTCCAGTCGTGTCCGACTCTGGGGTTGCGGCGCTCCTCTCGCTCTATAGGCCGAGGGAGCCGGCGTTTGTCCGCAGACAGCTTCCGGGTCATGTGGCCAGCACGACAAAGCTGCTTCTGGCGAACCAGAGCAGCGCACGGAAACGTCATTTACCTTCCCGCCGGAGCGGTCCCTATTTATCTACTTGCACTTTGATGTGCTTTCGAACTGCTAGGTGGGCAGGAGCTGGGACCGAGCAACAGGAGCTCACCCCATTGCAGGGATTCGAACCGCCGACCTTCTGATCAGCAAGCCCTAGGCTCTGTGGTTTAACCCACAGCTCCACCTGGGTCCCTAAAGGCTTCCTAAGCAGAGACAAAAATAGCGCCAGACATCTAGAGCGCTTGGCCATTGAAGGAACGTTTGAACATGCTAAGTTTGTGTGAAAATACCCAGCCAACTCCACTCGGAGCTGTCCAGGGTTCTGCACGTAGCTGAGCTCTTGCCTGGAGCTGAATGTCTGCTGAAACTCTCCACTTGAGTTCCCATTACTGTAGTTATTTTTGCTGCAGAGAGCCCGACAGTGATGACCAGCAGGTGCGCTGTAATATTACTATAATATAATAATTCCACTGTAATACCACTATATGTCATCTTGTTTTTTCAAAATGTATTGGAGGCTTCCTAATAACATAGACTGGTATCTGAAGCAGTGTGCATACACACGAAAGCTCATACCAATGACAAACTCTAAGGTGGTGCTGGAAGGAATTTTTTATATTTTGTTTCGACTACGTCAGACCACCACGGCTACCTACCTGTAACTAGAACATAGACTGGAATCAGACATGACTAAGCTAAGCATGAGCCTCATTGGGGGGAAATGAACCTAGGGCCACCAAGCAGATGTGGTGGAAGTCACTGAGGTGCTTTGAGAAAAGCGGAGGCAGATAATAATAAATTATTATTATTATTATTATTATTATTATTATTATTATTATAAATTATTATAATACCCCTGCCATCTGTAAAAGAAACAACCCAGCTGTTACCTGCTGCCCCTGAGGCAGCCATGACTTTGGGCACTCAGGTCATGATGATAACCAAAAGAAACTACTCATCTGTGCTCCCTCTTCCACAAGACAGGGAACTATTGTGCATCAATCTTTTCATTTCTCTCTATTTTATTTTTTCCCCTAATCTCACACACCTCTAGCATTCAGGAGAGCTGGGGCTTGTCGATTTCCATGTTTTCTTTTTTCTCCTTCCTGGTTGGGTTTAGTCTCAACACAGATCTGCTAGGTTTCTAAACACCCACCCTATACCTTTGTGCTAGGAACAGTGGGTTGGGTAGCCAGTCTAATTTGTCGCAACTAACCGTTTTACTATTTTATATTCTCATCCAAGGGACAAGAAGCCATTTTATTCTGTTAGCAATCTTGTGTAAATAAAAATGCTAAGCCTACCAAGTTGTATGGTTCTGGTTAATTTCCCTAAGCAACCTGTAATCTACTGATGTTTGCTAACTTTTCCCCAAACTAAGCAAAGCAATTTTAGCATTAAGAGAGCAGCTGCAAAGGAATATTTGTGGAGCAGTTGTATCCACTGCAATAACTTCTGTGGCTTGCAGTCATCTTCAGTAAGAATATTCACATGCATCTGTGTTTAGAGACATGTGCAGATCTGGCAACAAACATAGAATCATAGAGTTGGAAGAGACCACAAGGGCCATCCAGTCCAACCCCCTGCCAAGAAGGAAACACCATCAAAGCATTCTTGACATATGCCTGTCAAGCCTCTGCTTAAAGATCTCCAAAGAAGGAGACTCCACCACACTCCTTGGTAGCAAATGCCACTGCCGAACAGCTCTTACTGTCAGGAAGTTCTTCCTAATGTTCTCTCTTGTAGTTTGAATCCATTGCTCCATGTGCGCTTCTCTGGAGCAGCAGAAAACAACCTTTCTCCCTCCTCTATATGACATCCTTTTATATATTTGAACATGGCTATCATATCACCCCTTAACCTTCTCTTCTCCAGGCTAAACATACCCAGCTCTCTAAGCCGTTCCTCATAAGGCATTGTTTCCAGGCCTTTGACCATTTTGGTTGCCCTCCTGTGGAAATGTTCCAGCTTGTCAGTATCCTTCTTGAACTGTGGTGCCCAGAACTGGACACAGTACTCCAGGTGAGGTCTGACCAGAGCAGAATACAGTGGTACTATTACTTCCCTTGATCTAGATACTATACTCCTATTGATGCAGCCCAGAATTGCATTGGTTTTTTCTAGCTGCTGCATCACACTGTTGACTCATGTCAAGTTTTCTATCCATGTCGAGCAGCAAATTGAAGAGGCCATGAATTGTGTGTCAATGACTTTCAATGTGAGGAATGAGCAGAGGGGGGCAAATTAAAGAGGCCAAACATGCTTAAGTCTTAGGCCAGATATAGTAAGTCACATGCAACAGTTCAATCACTGCCCATAAAACCCTATGCCATGTGATCTGAATGAGGTCCAGATCAGATACCTCACATCTGAATATGCATTGTGATAAAGATAAAGATGTACATGGTGGTGGTGTGTGTGTGTGCGCACACACACACACAGAGAAAGAGAATTCTGCACACAGAGTTCCCAGCTCAACTGGGGAATCTAGAGAGCCAGTCTTGGTGTAGTGGTTAGAGTGTTGGACTAGGACCTGGGAGACCAGGGTTCAAATCTCTACTCAGCCATGAATTTCATTGGGTCACCTTGGGCCAGTCACTGCCTGTCAGCCCAACCTACCTCACAGGGTTGTTGTGAGCATACTGTAAATGGGGAGGAAGTAAGCTACGTATGCCACCTTGATCTCCTTTGAGGACAGCTGGGATATATAAGTGCAATAGATAAAATAATACTAATCATAGATAGAGATGGCAGCTGCTTCTGAATTTCCCCCAGCTGGGTTGAGATGTTGGTACCTGGGCACCAACCCATTCCAAAATCAGTCAGAGAAGTCCACTGCAGATGGAATGGGATGTATGATCCCTTTAATGGGAAGCAGGGAGATTTGAGAGACAGTGTTGCCAGAGCAAAACAGGTGATAGATGGGAGGCTTCAAGATTTAATGCATTTGCAGAATCTTGCTCCACAAACTGCTCATATTCATCTCAATAGGGATGGAATAAGCGGGTCATGCCATGCCAACAGGATAATTACAGGCAAAATGTATGAGATTCTCCCTCCCCCCCCCTCCTCTGTGCAGCATTGGTTTACATCAAGCATGAATGACAAGGAAGGTACAAGAGGTCAGAGCAGATTCATACAGTACAATAAAGAATTTGCAGGCTATTATTGTGTATTAAGGATTTGAGCCAGCTTGCTTTAAACAACAGCAGCAGCAGCAACAACAACAACAACAATCCATCATATTTTTTTTCTTCCAGGAGAGCTTTTCTTTTTTGAAAAAGAAAACAATCTTTTTTCAGGATCAGGCCCACCTCTCCACAGTTTCCAGTAAAACTCAAGGAACACAACACACATTTAAGCAATTTATTAAAAGCAATTGCAGCTGCCGCCCCCAATTTCCACACTTCTGCTGGGACTGCATTTCTCCACATTTTGTTATTTATTTGGCAATTTCGTTCTCATCCAAGTATGCACCGCTCAGACACAGTGTGTGGCTTTTGCAAAGGTCTGGCTTTTTACCCAATTTTCGAAGCTTGGGTCGCTAGAGCATGCAAAGGTCAGGGCAGCGTGTCACTCAAGGCCCCTAATATTTTTGTTCTCGTTATTACTTTTCACGGCTGAATCTATTATTCATGGAAGAGAGACTAATAATTAGAGGAATAATGAGAGCCATGTAGAGAGGTCTTCTCAATTTCCTAATCGGAGCAGAATGGGAGGAAGAGACCTCTCCATCAACCTTCACTTTTAAGAACGTAAGCAGGAGAGCCTGATGGAGGGGGACAATAGGCCATCTAGTCCAGCATCCTGTTCTCATGGGGGCCAAAAAGGCAACAAGCCGCACCCTGCCTTGCCTGTAATTGATTCCCAGCATCTGGTATTCAGAGGCATGCTGCCTCTGACAGAAGAAGTAGAAACAGCCATCATGGTTAGCAGCTGGTGATTGCTTTAGCCTTCATGAATTTGCCTGGTCCTCTTTTAAGGCTGTTTGAGGCAAGAACTCCTTTGCTTTTCTAGAGGAGAAATCTAACTAAATTGGTGGGGCTTTTCACACCCTGTAGAGCAGGCACCCCCAAACTGCGGCCCTCCAGCTGTTTTGGGACTACAACTCCCATCACCCCTAACTAACAGGACCAGTGGTCAGGGACAACAATTAGAATTTATATAAGATTTAGAGTTTACTACAGAGGATATGTAAAGAATCACAGAAGGAGGTGGAATGAGGAAGTCAATAGATTGGAAATAAGGGTTATAGTTAGAATTTATGTTTTTGCATTTTTGTATTTTTTTGTATTCTTTTTGTATTCTTGTTTTTTCTTTTTTATGTTTTGTAATTTTCTTTGTGTGTTTTGTATTTTTGTATGCTTTGTTGTTTGAGAAAATCTTTAATAAATACATTTAGAGAGGGAAAAAAGGACCAGTGGTCAGGGATGATGGGAATTGTAGTCCCAAAACAGCTGGAGGGCCGAGTTTGGGAGTGCCTGCTGTAGAGCAAGGATGGGGAACCTCAGGCCCAGGGAGCAAATGTAGCCCTCCAGGTCTCTCTGTCTGGGGCAGGCATCCCTCAAACTTCGGCCCTCCAGATGTTTTGGACTACAATTCCCATCTTCCCCAACCACTGGTCTTGTTAGCCAGGGATCATGGGAATTGTAGGCCAAAACATCTGGAGGGCCGCAGTTTGGGGGTGCCTGGTCTAGGGCTTGGGACTATTCCCCAAGCCAGACTATCACCAGCCCTGTCTTGCAACCTTCTTGGGTGTTTTCACCTGGCGGGATGTGCCCTTTAAAAATAGGGATAGAACGTGTCCTTGAATTATAATAGTAAGGTTCCAAAGTGGGCAACATTTCAGTTCAAAGAAAGGTGAGCCAGAAGCGCCATAATAGAAGTTCGTGGAAAGTATGCATGGCGAGGAGAAAAGCAGATAGAGAACAGCTTTTCTCCCTCCCTCATAACACTAGAATTTGTTGAATGTTGGGCAATTCAGGACGGACAAAAGGAAGAACTTTGTCACACAGCACGTGTCTAGAACTGTGGAATTCACTCCCAGGAGATGTGGCGATGGTCTCCAGCCTGGATGGCTGCAAAGAATTGGCTGCAAAGAATTATGCAAATGAGGTGCCGCGGAGCATTGTGGGGCAGCACTTTCTGTGCTGTGCTTGCTGTGACTTGAAGGAGTGTGGGCTGAAGTTAGTCCGGGTCTAGGTCCAGGTCCAGGTTTTTTTCAACGGAGGCAGCTTCGCTGCCGCTGCTGCCATTTTGCTTCAGCCAAGCAGGCTGAGGCGGAGCACAGCAGGCAGCGTCCCTGCCTGTCCTCTCCAGCTGCCCTGCTTCTAGGGGGGCAGCTCCCCCCCTGCCCCATGCTGGGTACGCCCATGTGTCATTGGCTGTTGGCCATGATGGCCATCTTTCTTCCAGCATCATCTCAAGAGGGAGGGTGCTCTTGCTTTTTCTTGAACCTGTTTGTGGGCTTCCAATAGGCGTCCACTTGGCCACTGTGAGAAGAGAATGCAAGACTAGATGAGCCTTTCGTATGATCCAGCAGGGCAATTCTTGTTTTCTTATGACTGACAGAAAGCAACAGGAAATGAAACGATATCATTGGAATTGGGGGGATCTCAAACTTGCGGACTCTAGCAGCAGGACTCATGCTGAAGCACTTAAACAGCTGATTTGCTTTGTGTCGAGCAATGGAAACTGCAATAAACGATCTTGCTCCAATCTACACGATGTGAATGCAAAAGGTACCCTTAAAAGATTTCTTCCATCTTCGAGGCTTTAGAATACGCTGAAGAGTCATTTTCCACACATTGAAGAGAAAGAGAGTGGAGAGGGGGAGGGGGAAAGCTATCTCCTTACATATATTTCCAGGGTAGGATACCATTTAAGAGAAAAATGCTCCAGAGAAGAAAAATGTTGGCCATTATAAATCTGTGGAAGCTTTGTTCTCTGGTTACCCAAGCTTTATTTTTTTTTTTTTTTTTGGTTGTTGTTATTTGAAGGCCTGTGGTGAAAGGATGCATTTGCTTGAAGGCCTGAGAAAGGATGTGATCTGTGGAACCGGGGGGAGTGAAAGAAAATCAATTCTGCCCTCCTATGTGCCACTCAAAAGGAAGCTGTGCCCATTTCTTGCTGTTTCATCTTCTGAACTCTCGTGGTGAAAGGAGTCCTTGCCTTGGAGAGATTGTAATGGATGCGGGGGAAATAAATGTTTGTGCCGGGAATCACAGTTGTCACAATGCGGCTGAAAAACGAGCTCATGGCTGGAACATGACATTATGGCAAACGCAGAGCTGCTGGCTAAAACATCTTAAAACCTAATTCAAGCCTCTGTGTGTCAGGAATGTTGCACATCCAGTTTGATAATGTGCAGGCTGATCCCACCTCCTATGAGAAGAACTTAAGAGCTCTGTTGGGACATGGGTGGCGCTGTGGTCTAAACCACAGAGCCTAGGGCTTGCCAATCGGAAGGTTGGCAGGAAGGTTCGAATCCCCACGATGGGGTAAGCTCCCGTTGTTTGGTCCCAGCTCCTGCCCACCTAGCAGTTCGAAAGCACGTCAAGTGCAAGTAGATAAATAGGTACCGCTCCGGTGGGAAGGTAAACTGGGTTTCCGTGTGCTGCAGTCATGCTGGCCACATGACCTGGAAGCTGTCTGCGGATAAACGTCGGCTCCCTCGGCCTATAGAGCGAGATGAGCGCTGCAACCCCAGAGTCGTCCGCGACTGGATCTAATGGTCAGGGGCACCTTTATATTTAAGAGCTCTGTTGGATCAGGCCAATGGTCTATCTAGCCTGGCTTCCTGGATCCCAACAGAAGCTTCTGGGGAACCCACAGTAAGACACAAGTGCAGTAGTCCTCTCTCACTGTTATTCCCAGTCAACTGGTGCTGAGTGGTATGTTGTCCTTTAACTGAGAGGTTGCTTATAGCCAGCCACTGATAAGCCTTTATCTGCATGAATGCGAATCCCCCTTTAAAGCCTGTTAAGTACAATTGTTGAATTGACACTGAAATGGAGAGTGCCTGTGTACTGCTAACACTGGGGATTTTCCATGGCAGCACACTGGGAACTCTTTCAGCTCTTGCTGAGTTGATAATTAGCTGTTGTTGTTCTCTGGTAGTCCTCACATGAGTGTTTAACCTTAGATCACAGGAGGGTATGCAAACGCAAATCTCCATCTTAAGGGAGATGATGATGATGATGATGATGATAATAATAATAATAATAATAATAATAATAATAATAATAATAATATATTTATTCCCTGCCCATCTGGCTGGGTTTCCCCAGCCACTCTGGGCAGTTTCCAGCAAAACATTAAAATTAGCTCTTTAGAAGTCTTTTTCTAGAAGCCACAGTGAGAACAAAGTATGTACAAATGAGCCTCAAGCTGGAATGCAAGGTGGATGGAGGCAGAGAGAGAGAGAGACCTTTGATTCTAGGTCTGTTTGGAATAATATTTCTAAGATGGCGCTGAGCCTATGCTTGAATAAGCATATGTTTTACGGAATTATTTGTCTAAATCATTGATGGTTTTGTACCTGTTTTGAATAAGCTCTGGTTAGTAAAGCTTTCAACAATACTTATGGCTCTGGACAATGCTTTATTCCAAAGGGAATCAGTTTTTAGGCATTCAGTTGCAATATTAATATCTGCAATAAAGACGTTTAAGCCAGTCTGTTGGCATCTGTCTATCTTGGGAAACAATGGGGAAGTGAGCCTTTGGGAGTGAGGTCAAACCGTTGAAAGGCTGTAGCCCCTGCTGTGGTTGTAGAGACCAATGCGGGAAAAGCAGATTTTGTTGCAGCTGGGGCAGATAAACGCGTCCGGTTGTGCTGTTGCAGGTGCACCATGGCTCAGTTAGATTGATAGCTGATCCCCAGTAACTAAATATTCAGGAGGATGTAGATTTTGAAAAATACCTCCAAACACAAGATATCAGAAGCTGTACAAGCTCCGACAAATTCTGGTATGGCCAAAATATTTGGTTGGATCTTGCACGTCTACTCAAAAAGTAAGTTCTACTGAGTTCAGCTGGAACTTAGGTAAATGTATATAGCAGGGCTGAGGAACCTTTTGGTTTCAAAGGGCCAGATCTTTATCAGAATTGCAAATTTGACAGGTGGGAGGCGCTGCAAACCTGTCAAATCCCTTGGCATCACAAATGACATCAGGTGATTTGTTTTTATTTTTGGTCCTTTGATGTCTGGACTTCAGGGCGTGACCAATGGCCAGGAATGATGGGAATTGTAGTCTGACAACATCCGGAAGGCCAGCGGTTCCCCCTCCCTAAACCCATGTGTTAGAATGACTTTTAACAGTGCCATTGTGCCTCCTGCAGATTCAGCTGTGCACTCCTTTGTGTCTGAGCCCTTTCATCACTCTTAATCCCCCTTTGTGTGGCAAGAGCTTTAATTAGAATTATAACTATCTCCCTTCTCCTGATGTTAACTTCCACTTTGGTTTCAGTGGAACAGGAGCCAGGAGGAATGAATAGCATTGCATGTGGCTTGTTAATTAACGGCAGCATGGTAAAATTAGAGTGGTAATGAGTAAAACATTGTTTAAACCTTTCGCAATGTCAGAGCTGCAGAATTTTTGGACTTTTCCTTTCCTTTCCTTTTTTAAATGCACTGCTAATGACTTGCAACAACCCCCGGAGGGTCCAGCACCTTTTCATCACCGCAGTCGGAATGCTGCTTGTCATTCTTGTTATTACTGATCCGCTAATGACACACAGGCTATTTCCAGATGCAATTATTCACTTCCCTAATATCTGGAGCCATGCTTTGACTGCTGCAGTCTCCCTGTCCCTCATTATCCCACCAGGGTCTCAATGACAGCGAGGGTGCACACCCCGTGTAGGGTTGCCAGACTCAACAGAGGACAGGACTTCTGTGCCTTTAATTGCCCTGCTCTCTTTTGAGTCTGGAAACCTTAAAGAGAAACCAGCAGACCCTTTGCTTGGAAATTAAACAAAGGGTCTGCTGGTTTCTCTTTAAGGTTTCCAGACTCAAAAGAGATCAGGGCAATTAAAGGCACAGAAGTCCTGTCCTCTATTGAGTCTGGAAATCCTACGTGTGTCTGCCGCCTGTGGTGATGTGAGCTCCAGGCCTACCTGTAAAAGGAGGCCAAGATCAGTGCCGGATTTACGTATATAAGCTAAACAAGCTATAGCTTAGGGCCCCATTCTCTTGGGGGCCCCCAAAAAAATTAAAGGGAAAAAACTGGATGTACATTTCCAAACTATAAAAATAAAATAAAATAAAACCTACATACAGCAACAGTGTGTTGTGTTGTGTAGGCTCCTATGATGTAACTAATGGGCCCCCAATCATTTTAAATTAGAGCTTAATTGTTGTTGTTGTTCAGTCGTTTAGTCGTGTCCGACTCTTCGTGACCCCATGGACCAGAGCACGCCAGGCACTCCTGTCTTGCACTGCCTCCCGCAGTTTGGTCAAACTCATGTTCGTAGCTTCGAGAACACTGTCCAACCATCTCGTCCTCTGTCGCCCCCTTCTCCTAGTTTAATTATTTCACTATTAATACAGTGGATGCTCGGGTTGCGAACATGATCCGTGCGGGAGGCACGTTCGCAACCTGCAGTGCTCGCAACCTGCAAAGGCGCATTTGCGCACGCACGGGTCACGATTCGGCACTTCTTACTAACTGGAGTCAGTTAGTTTGTATTGGGTTCTGGCGCGGGTGAGGCAAAGTAGCCTCATAGTAATCTTTTCCCTATTAACGGAAAAGACCCAGCAGTTTCACACACCATCTTTTCCCTTCTGAGTATTTCATTACTTTATGTGACAGTAATGAGAACATCCAGGAAAACTGACAGTTCATCGTAGTTTACTGCTCTGCTGGGGCAACCTATCCTTAGCTTTAGCAGTTAAATTAAAAGCTCAGACGGTTTTCTGTGTATCTGCTAAGCAGCTGCTATAGTAATTATACTCTTATTCAGACACCCTATAACTATGTGTCTGAATCAGTTGTTTTATGTCAATAGCAGGTGATGACACGCCGAACCCTTTCCTTGCATTCTAGTAGGCAAATAATAGCAAGGAAAACAACAACTACCGGTATGGGGAGTTGAACTTCATACATCAGCTCACTGCTTAGATTTGTAAACAATGGCTCACATTTCTAAAAGATTCATGCTAGATGCAACATAGCTACTTCTGTCTATTTCTGTCTATTTCCCAAAATTATTATTATGAGCAGTGAGGGAATCCAGATCTTACCCAGGGTTGAGTTTCCTCAGAATGAAGGCCTGCGGAGACAGTGGCACCTTTAAGATATATGGTTTTATTTACACTTATATGGAGCCTGAGCATAAGATGGAGGGGCTCACAGCATTAACATCCACAGCAAATCTTGCTTCTCCTATGTTGTTGATGTTTAGTCGTTTAGTCATGTCCGACTCTTCATGACCCCATGGACCAGAGCACGCCAGGCACTCCTGTCTTCCACTGCCTCCCGCAGTTTGGTCAGACTCATGTTCGTAGCTTTGAGAACACTGTCCAACCATCGCGTCCTCTGTCGTCCCCTTCTCCTAGTGCCCTCAATCTTTCCCAACATCAGGGTCTTTTCCAGGGAGTCTTCTCTTCTCATGAGGTGGCCAAAGTATTGGAGCCTCAGCTTCAGGATCTGTCCTTCCAGGGAGCACTCAGGGCTGATTTCCTTCAGAATGGATAGGTTTGATCTTCTTGCAGTCCATGGGACTCTCAAGAGTCTCCTCCAGCACCATAATTCAAAAGCATCCATTCTTTGGCGATCAGCCTTCTTTATGGTCCAGCTCTGTCTTTGGGTTCCAGCACAGATCAAGCATGCACCCATTCTCTCTTCATTCCTCTCCTCTTCCTCACACCCATTCATTTCCCCACCTGATATTATGCAGTTCCCGAGAACTCGGAGATCCCAGTACATATTAAGACACTGCCTCATCGCCATGTGGAAATATTAGGGGAATGTTTATACCTCAAAGAGTGAGTTCAGCTTGACATCGTGACAGAATGTTGGGCTTTCACCTGTGGCTTTTCTGGTTTTCCACTTCAACAGCAGCCTGATACACAAATAAGTCTCAAACGATCTAATCCAGACCTGTTTAGCTTCAGCACAGCTGCATCATGAACACTCAGACCATACCTTGTCCGAAATCCTATAAATATAGCAGGTAGAGCTCTTCTTGGCCTGGAGATAAGCCACCAAATATCTCTTTATCCAACTGTTACGATAAGGACAGCTACGGAGCCCAAAGGCAAGGACAAAACTTTGCTTAGAAATCTTATGCAGCAGTCTTAGTTTTTCCTGGGTCTGAATAAGAAAGCAGCATGTTTTCGCAGGATTATGTTTGCCTGCACGACATGAATTGCATGGCTTTAATTGCTGCGCTCTGCTACGAGAGGGATACGGATTTCTAGGAGGCCCACTTTAAGCTAATGAGCTCAGTATTCCAAGTACTTTACACCTGGTACGCATAAATGATTATCCTGAGAGGAGACACGGTTGGTGAAGAGCGACATCACAGACCTGCTGGGCAGGGCTGATAGTAGTGCCAGTATTGCTTTTCAGCATTTACCTGTTGCAAGAAGCAGCCTCCTCTATGCCTGTGCGGAGCAGAAACCATCGCAGGAATACAGAACTCTGCTTCTGTGGACAGTGAATATTCTCCCCTTCTGACTTGAAGGCACTTGCAAGGAATGCTAGTTGCCTGGTATCCTTTCATACCTGCTCTTTCTTCCACATGTGCTCATACCTGCCAAGTTCCTTCTTGAAAAATAAGGGATCAGACCGGAAGTAGCAGACCGGAAGTAGCGCTGCCGCCATTTTGGTACTGGGCAGAGCATGCTCAGAAGTGACTTTTGATGCTGCTTTGCCCAGTTCCAAAATGGCCGCCGCACCAGAAGTCGCGCTGCAGCCATTTTGGAACTGGGCAGAGCAGCATCAAAAGTCACTTCTGAGCATGCTCCGCCCAGTTCCAAAATGCCCGCCGCGCCAGAATAAACCGGGGAAAAACAAAGAAAAAATCCGTTTTTTCTGCTGGGAACAGCTGGAAAAACGGGGGTTTCCCGGGTAATACGGGAGACTTGGCAGCTATGCATGCGCTACAAGACCTGGAGTCCTTCTTACCACAAGGTGGGGTGGGTTAGATCAAGATAGAGATATGAGGACACACAGTGCTATTTTTCTAGAAAAAGAGGTGCCGGAACTCACCATGGACACCTCCCTCATTCTCTTAGAATGGCAACGGCACCCACCTGAGATGTGCAGGAACTGAGTTCCGGTGAGTTCCTGCTGAAAAAAGCCCTGAGGTCACATGTTTCTAGTTATTTGGGGGGACTTTCCAGAAGTATATAGTAATTTTGTCCCTGCTACTTTCAGTCAAAGCAGTTATTTAGTTCAGCCTTACCTTGGGTGTTGCCTCCAGCTGGGGAACTTGAGGAACAGCTGAAGGCGGCAGATTTACATGTGGTTGTTTAAACACCATCTACAAAAATAAGAAAGCAAAGAGAAGCTCAGTTTCTCTATAGAGAAACTACAGTGCCCACCTCAAAGGGCGAACATGCAGGAGAGGCCGCCACTGACCCCTGCAAGGCGTACAAGAGCCAAGGGTGCAATGTCCTCAGTTGGAGGCAGGGGGCTCCCCAAGCATCCCGCCCCTTGAAAGGGCAGAGAGATGGAGCAGGGGGCCCCTCACCTTGACCAGGAAGAAGGAGACCCTGTAGGTCTCCGTAGGTCTTGAGGGAGTGGGCCTGCTTTACGTAGTTTGCCCCTGACATGGTCAAAATGATTTAACTGTGTGGTAGAGCATCCATTAGCTGAGTGGTAGAGAACCTGTGCCCACCAGAAGTTACTGGACTCCAACTCCCATCGGCCCTAGCTGCCCAATGGTCTGGGATGATGGGAGCTGGAGTCCAGCAACATCTGGAAGGCCACAGGATATGTTAATAATGGTACACTGCAGAGTCTGTTTCTCCCAGGCTTCGTTAAAACACATAAGCCGCCCATAGCTGCCAAGTCTCCCGTATTCCCCGGGAAACCCCCATTTTTCCAGCTGTTTCCTGCTGGCAGCCTGGATTAAAAAAAAACAACCATAAATCCCCCGGATTCTTACCGGTCCGGGGAGGCTCCTTCTGCGCATGTCTGGAGTCTCTGGACATGCACAGAAGCGATTTCTGGTGCTGCGGCCATTTTGGAAATGGGCAGGGCATGCGTAGAAGCAACTTCCAGTGCTGCTCTGCCCAGTTCCAAAATGACCACAGCGCATACCTGCCAAGTTGCTGTCGGAGAAATAAGGGACCGGGCCGGAAGTAGCAGACCGGAAGTAGCGCTGCCGCCACTGATGCTGCTTTGCCCAGTTCCAAAATGGCCGCCGCGCCAGAAGTCGCACTGCAGCCATTTTGGAACTGGGCAGAGCAGCATCAAAAGTCGCTTCTGATCATGGTCCGCCCAGTTCCAAAATGGCCGCCGTGCCAGAACAAACCAGGAAAAAACAAAAAAAAATCCGTTTTTTCAGCTAGGAACAGCTGACAAAACGGGGATTTCCCGGGGAATACGGGAGACTTGGCAGCTATGCCGTAGCGCGACTTCCGGTGCCGATCCCGGATTTTTCAATCTGGGAGGTGGCACCTTTGAAGCCAGCACACATTTCTTTATATTGTTACTGAGCTCACACTTGAGACCCCAAAATGTGGCATCAACATGAGAAGCATTGCATAATTATATTTATTTCAAAGATCTCTATCCCTCCTTTTGGCTTAATAAGGCACCTCACAAATGAACAAAAAATTAATAGAGGCAAAGCAGCCCCTGCCCCCAAGAGAAAGGCAAACACTTAGGCACTTGTGTGAACAGGATAGTACCAATGCCTGAGAGGCAGCAACCGTGATGTATGCCAGGTGTCTGCTGGCATTTTCTTTTCTCAAAGACTTAATAACACAGGTTGAATTTTAAAAGAAAATTGGTGTGTGGGCTAGGACTTTGTCATGACTGTTTTTCAGAGAGCAGCTTTGCTCGTTCTAACACCCAGGCAAGTCAATGTGGGGGGGAGATATTCCTTCACATAGTTGGGACATAAGTAATATATGGCTTTATGTGTCAGTGTTAATGCCATAAATTGGGCTTGGTAGCAAATTGATAACCAGTGTAGGTGTACAAAACAAGCACAATGTGTCCAGCCAGAAACACCCACCAGTAGCCTAACAGCTGCATTTTGCAGCAGCTGTAGCTCTGGCTCAACCTTCAAGGGCAGCCTCATGTGGAGTATATTATAATAGTCCAACCTTGCTACCAGAGCACTGTGGCATCAGTTTTCTCATCCAGTAAGAATCTAGACTGGAAGCATTTCTGAAATAAACCCAGAGACTGCAGCCCATTCTGGAGACAGCATCTGTAGAGATAGTAAGGCCCAGGGACATCAGTTATCTGGTGCCGTATGTCTAGCAGGATCCAGTGCAGCAACAGAATGGAGGGCTCATCATCTCCCTATTGCACCATAGGCCTTTAGACATATAAAACCAGGTCCAGTGCTCTGCATCTCTAAGCATAAATGTCCAATTTTGAAAAACGCTGGCAGGCTTATGAAGACAGGCAGGCCCTTGACTATAGACATTCCTTAGACCCTTTTCAATACAAGTGTAATAGGAAGCAGCATGAGCAAGATAATATAGTGGCCTCTTTTTGCACTCATTTGTGAAGCGCATTTGATGGCTGTGCATCTTTTCAGGGGTGGGTATCTTGCACCGTCCTATGCAGAGCTAGGGGCACCGAAGCACAAGGGAATCAATGAGCTTAGGCACACCAAACTCCGCGTAGGATCGAGCTGTTAATGTGACCTTTGTAGAAGCAGATGAGGTTGAGAGTGCTGTGCATTAATCAGTTAGTTCAGTGCTGCTTTTGCTTCAGAAACTAATTGATCTGTCAGATGAATGCATAGCAATCAGCCAGATATCTTGAGTGTTTCCCCCCCTTTGGCCTGGAAGCATCTGTCTCAATTGTAAACACAGATAATGTTCTGGATTGTACAACGATGTATGTCTGAGGTGTGGGGGGGAGGAATCCTTGCCCCTCCCTGCCCCTTATCATACAGTTGCTTCCAATGTCTGCATTATCTTCATTTTGTCTTAAACTGCCCAATCCATACTGTGGATGCTTTTTGCTTACAAGGGTAACTTTATTCATCATATCTATAAATAAATTGTTTCTCCTTGGGAAAGATGCCATCTCTACACCAGGGTGGATTGGAGGTCCTCCCCCACATGTTTCCTGCTATTTCTCCTTAGGCTTATCACAACCTGCCCCATTCACACTTAGTTCTGTTGGCAGGACAATGGAAGGCTCATCACCAATGCAGGCCTCCTTCCCAGTGAAGAACTCCTGCAATGTCAGTTGACATGTAATAATGTTGCTTGGCTGGCTCATACATAGCTGCCAAGTTCCGGCCTGAGAAATAAGGGACTGGACCGGAAGTAGCAGACCGGAAGTCGCGCTGCCGCCATTTTGGAACTGGGCGGAGTATGCTCAGAAGCTACTTTTGATGCTGCTCTGCCCTGTTCCAAAATGGCCGCCGCACCAGAAGTCGCGCTGCAGCCATTTTGGAACTGGGCAAAGCAGCATCAAAAGTCGCTTCTGAGCATGCTCCGCCCAGTTCCAAAATGGCCACCGTGCCAGAATAAACTGGGGAAAAAACAAAAAAATCCGTTTTTTTCGGCTGGGAACAGCTGGATAAACGGGGGTTTCCCGGGGAATACGGGAGACTTGGCAGCTATGGGCTCATATTGGAGCTATTTGTTCTATGGTACGTTACTGTGGAAACCCTGTTCTCTGCCTGTGGTCCAACTAGAATATGGATTGCACATATGATCTGTAGCTATCCCTTGATGTGTCTACCCTGAAGCGGGGTGTTGGACTACAAGACCTTTCGGTACCTTTCTGATCATTAAAATCAAGACTAAATCAATTAAGTCTGAACTTAGCTCTGCTCTTCTAATGATAAGAGTGACAGTTCTAAATGGGACCTGCAACCTAATATTGCCATGTGAAATGCTTCTGCTCAGCGTCTGAGCCAGTCAGCCAACCAGCCATGCCCTTTTCCAGGATATTCCATTTCATTCCACCCCTTTTCCACTTCCCCTCCATCATTCTATGACCAGGGAGCATGCCCAGTCCTCATTTGGGGGTGGGGGTGGTGGTGGTCTCGTTTCCCCCATAAATGTTTTTGTAGTTCTGTAAAGCCCGGGGCTGCTGAAGTCCCTCTCTTGTGCATGGATGGTGGCTGCTTTGGGTACATTAGGATTGGTACTCAGAGATTTGAATTCACTTTTAGTAAACAGGACTGTTCTTGTTGTTATAACATTTTCAAAACAAAGCACTCAACAATAAATAAAATTGGGGGCATAGGGTTCAGCAGGTAGAGAAGCGCAGGATTTAACTTGTGCAAGTGGATTTTAATTGAATGTCAATGGAACGTTTTATGTTGGCTTTTAAATATATTGACTGTGCAAGCATTAGATTGCAAGAAGCCTCTGTGTTTTCTTCTTTACGTGCACCCCCCACCCACCTCCTTTGTGGACATCCCTTGTCTCAGCATTTTTGGGTATGCAGACCTCAGTTCTACAGATGACATCCTGATTTGCTCCAATCTGCATTTCATTATTTCTGTTGCTTCTGCATTAATCTATTGGCTTTGGTCCAGTGCGCTGACCTTTGGTGAAATGTGCGCATGATGTTGTTTATAGCCAGTACTTGCATGATGGATTTGTTCACCCTATTCATTTGCACATGGTTTTGCTTCAGTACACGTTGAGCTTACTACCCAGCAGTTAAAAAAATAAATAAACATTTCTTGTGGATTCTGTATGGGTAGCAAAAGCCATACAAGCATTAGCAAACCTGTTCTGTGCTCCTGTGATGTGTTGGCACATTCCTCTCCTCTATTTATGCATGTATTTATTGTACTTGGGACTTCTTGCATGCCACCTTGGGGGATGAAATAGCCATTGTATGGAAAGAACTTTCTAAGCTCTTGTTTAAAATATTTGGGTCTAATTTCCTCCCTGTGTCCTTTTCCTCATTACTTCAAAAAAGTTTAGAAGTGATCACAAAATATTCACATATCATTGAAAGTGATATTATACTAAAGAAGCCTTTCCATATTTTTTTTAAGCTTTCCCAAGAGAGAAATGCCAAATCTAAAGCCATTTGTATTTTTTATATATAAAAGAGTGGGTTTGATGTAGGCTATCTAGCTGATAGATCTTTGATAACAGACATGTTCAGAGACATAATTTTACAGATCAAAACTACTCCTGTAAGTGAACCAGATATATTTCAGAACTTTAATATGTGGCACTGTAGTTATTCAGACAAAGTAATCATGATCTAATTGGATATAATATTGTACTAATAAATTTCAGAGAATCCTGAAATTATCCAAAAAAATTGCTCAATCCTGAAGTGTTATTATTATAACCTTCTAGAAAATAACTGTAAACCGTACTCAATAATATGCCCAGCATATGGGCATTATAAATTGTATTTCTTCTATATCTTATTTCTGAATAATCCCTAAAATTGTGTGCCTTTTAGACATTATAATTGCATTATGATAGCCATGTTCAAATATATAAAAGGATGTCATATAGAGGAGAGTGAAAGGTTGTTTTCTGCTGCTCCAGAGAAGTGGACACAGAGCAATGGATTCAAACTACAAGAAAGAAGATTCCACCTAAACATTAGGAAGAACTTCCTGACAGTAAGAGCTGTTCGGCAGTGGAATTTGCTGCCAAGAAGTGTTGTGGAGTCTCCTTCTTTGGAGGTCTTTAAGCGGAGGTTTGAGAGGCATATGTCAAGAATGCTTTGATGGTGTTTCCTGCTTGGCAGGGGGTTGGACTGGATGGCCCTTGTGATCTCTTCCAATTCTATGATTCTATGATTCATTGGTTTGTAAACTAAACCAAAATGTAAAACACTGTTCAGGACATGTTTATAGCACAGCTTTGAAGAGGTATATTTAAATACATTTTTGGACCACAATCTAAGGCAAAACCCAAAAAATTAACCTGTGGTGCCACTGCCATCCTACACCCCACAGCATCCAAGGTATTCAGTACTGCTGAGCCCCCTATATATACGCAAGTATTGAATTGTATACAGTTAAAAGCGAGGGCTGCCTTGGAACCTTCGCGGAGCGCCCTTCCCTCGCCTCTCGGGTCACCATGGCAACCCAAACGCGAGGCGCCGGCCGCGGGCGCAAATCTCTCGGCACAACGGAGAGAAAACGAAATAAAACTTAAACTATTCTCGTCCCCCCCCCTCCATGTTGAGGGCGGCGGCAGCGGCGGGCAGAGCGGCGTCCCAAAGGTCAGGAAAGACCTGGGCACGGCTGTGGGCACCTTTTCGAGCGGAGCGCCCGAGGCAGGAGAGAAGGACGCGGCGGGTCCCTGGCCTCCTGCGCCCGCCGCCTCAAGGCTCCTCCCGCGCCCGCCGCCATTTTGAGCCGTTGCAGTCGCCTGGCCGGGCGGGAACCGCGCCGCCTTTAGTCCCTTTTCCCTCGCCTTAGTTTGGGGGCAGCTGGTTGCTAGGCCCGCATGCCCTCCCCACCGCCACCGCCACCAGCAGCCCTGTTCCGCCTCCGCCTCGGAGGAAAGCCGGCGGGCGCGCCTGCTTCTTCTCCCCTCCGCCTCCCAGGTAAGCGCCCCCTTCTCACGCCCATCTTCTCCATCCAGGGTGTCATCCCAAACACGCTTTTTCTCGGGAATAAAACCCCACAGGACTATTGCTGCATAGACATGCGTAGGATAACGTTGACACACACACACACACACACACACACACACACACACACACACACAGCGAGAGAGAGAGAGAGAGAGAAACCGGCTCCAGGGCTTGAGTGTTGTTGTTTTAGTTGGGTTTTTTAAAAGTTTTGGTTAGAAAGGCACACCTCTTCTTGATTTGAGTTGAAATCAAATCCATTTTTCTTTGGCTGCACACAAGGGCTGGGCGTCCTTTCGTTGCCCCCTGGAAGAGACACTGTGCCTTTAGCAGCTGTATGGCAGCTAAATCATTTTAGCAGGCCCCCCTCGCTGGAGATGCAGTGGTGGGAACAAACCCTGTTCTAGTACAGCTGCATTTCTGCCTGACACACAACGGTTTTTTAGCAGGACGACAACCCTGTTTAAGATTATGCAAAATCAATTGCAGGTCAGTCTTACACATGTGTTTGCTCCTAAGCAACCCCCAAGTGTGTACAAGTAGGGGGTTGTTCCCAGGTAAGTGTGTGCCGATGATGACAGCACTGCAGCATAAAATCACCCTCTAGGAATTATTATCATTATTTTTGCTATTATTATTATTATTATTATTCGTGCTATTTTACTAGAAAAAGAGGTGCCCACTAGAAAAAGAGGTGCCCAAATTCACCATGAACTTGCTCTCTCTTTTAATGCCAATGGCGTCCACCTGAGGGGTGCTGGAACTGAGTTCCAGTGAGTTCTGGCTGAAACCCCTCCACTGATTATTATTTTTATTTATATTCCCCCCTTTTCCTGGGCTGGGACTCTAGGCAGCTAACAGATAAAAAATAAAACACACACAGGGGATAAAAACCACCCATACACAGATAAAATAGAAAAGACTAAAAAGAATCCAACAAGAAGCCCAGTAAGGAGTTGTAAACAATTCCTTTCCCCTCCTTTCAATATATGCTTGTATGCAAAATAGGGTTTCTACCTCAGACCATTTTACTGAATGTGGTGGTGTCATTTATTTCTGACCCACCTGTTAGGTCTAACCTTCGCAGGGCTGCTTAACACTAGAACAAATAGCTTACAAAAAAAATCATATAAGATAAAGTTATACTGTATTGGGGGGCAGTACTCATATTAGTAAAAAGAATGGTTGAGTAAAAAAATGTTTTAGCATTCAAGAGAGGGCATTAAGTGGAGTTGGTGGGGGGAATTGCACATGTGCGGAGCCACTATTGGAAAGGTCTTCTAGGGATGGGCGAAGGAATGTATGTACGGTACTACTTTTCACTGATCCACACTGCAAGGACATGACCTTGACATGTGGTGTAAATCATATCTAAACTTAGCTGTGCTTTAAAAATATGACACTGGATATCATTGCTCACTTTCATGTTCTTATAGTAGCATATTCTACAGCCTCCATGCAGTTGGATTTGGGGGCAAAAAAAGGCAAAAAAAGACTGTCAATGAGACTAAGATATTTGTGTTTTCAGATATCTGACATGTAGTCTTGGAGAAAAGTTAATGTACCCTGTTTCTCATATTTTAAGACATACCCATAAAATAAGCCATAGCAGGATTTTTAAGCATTCAAGGAATATAAGCCATACCCCGAAAATAAGACATAGTGATAGGCGCAGCAGCAATGCCGGCCGCGGCAGGAGGAGGAGGGAAAAATAAGACACCCCTTGAAAATAAGTCATAGTGTGTTTTTTTGAGGAAAAAATAAATATAAGACATGTCTTATAATATGAGAAACACGGTAGATTACTAGCATAGCAACCCCTGCTGGCGTCTGGGGTGGGGGTGCAGTGCACATGTGTGCTGCGCCATGACGGCATGGCATCCCAAGTGGCAGGGGGCGCCGCCCAAGCAAATGCGTCCCTCCTGGACCAGCGCTGCCAGAAAAGCAGCCGCCGGGAGGGTGCCTGGGAGGGACGTGGCTGGCATGTGCTGGCCTGCAGGATGCCCCAGCCGCATCCCTTCTGGGTGGGCGGCCTGTGGCACGCCCCACACTGCTTTTTTGGACAGTGCTGCGCCCGCTGGGGGGTGCCTGGGAGGGATAGCGACTCGGATGGTCTGCAGCCAGAATGTTGCCCCGCCCCTCTCTTCCAATGCTACTGATGTAGATTATGCAGCAGCAGTGACTAATTTAGGCTGCTCGAGGGTCCTGTTTAAATGATTGCAGCCTTGTTCCTTGTTCTGGTAGGCCTACTTGTTTATTTGATGGCTTCTAAGCAAGGGTACATGAGGCTATAACCATGTAGCTTGCTTATTTGGAATTGAGTCCCAATTGAATTCAGTAGGATTTATCCCGAAGCAGAATCCCTAACTCATCAGAAAGAAAACCCCAAGCCCTCGTCCTCCCTGCTGTTGTGCCTTTTAATAGCACGTTGATCTACTAAAATCAGCTGGTGAATCTTCATGTCATTGTGATAAGCATCATCACCTGCTAATATCTTTATATCAAGCCACTTTTTAAAGAACAGGAACAATGAAGGAATAGGAGCAAAAGCAATGTAAGCTTGCAGAAGATTACAGCTTTATAGTCCAGTCCAATCCATATACTGTGGAAGTAATCTTATATAGAAAGGGCCAACCGAAATGATTAACGGGATGGAGCAGCTCCCCTATGAGGAAAGGTTAAAACATTTGGAGTGCTTCAGTTTAGAGAAATGATGAGTAAGAGGATACATGCTAGAGGTGTATAAAATTATGCACCATGTGGAGAGAGTGGAGAGAGAAATGGTTTTCTCCCTCTCTCAAAACACTAGAACTCTGGGGTATTCAATGAAGCTCAATGTTGGAAGATTCAGGACAGACAAAAGAAAGTACTTCTTCACACAGTGTATAGTTAAACTATAGTTAAACTATACTAAATTATGGTGCTGGAGGAGACTCTTGAGAGTCCCATGGACTGCTAGAAGATCAAACCTATCCATTCTGAAGGAAATCAGCCCTGAGTGCTCACTGGAAGGACAGATCGTGAAGCTGAGGCTCCAATACTTTGGCCACCTCATGAGAAGAGAAGAATCCTTGGAAAAGACCCTGATGTTGGGAAAGATGGAGGGCACTAGGAGAAGGGGACGTCAGAGGACAAGATGGTTGGACAGTGTTCTCGAAGCTACGAACATGAGTTTGACCAAACTGCGGGAGGCAGTGCAAGACAGGAGTGCCTGGCGTGCTATGGTCCATGGGGTCACGAAGAGTCGGACACGACTAAACGACTAAACAACAACAACAAAATAGTTAAACTATGGAAATCACTCTCACGCGAGGCAGTGATGACCACCAAATTAGATTACTTTAAAAGTGGATTGGACAAATAAGGCTATCAGTGGCTGCTAACCTTGATGGCTTGCCTGTTGTAAGCAGTATGCTTCTGAGTACCAGTTGCTCAAAATCTCAGGAGGGAACAAAGCTCTTGTGCTCAGCTCCTGCTTGTGAGCTTCCTCCACTGTGAGAGCGGAATGCTGAACTATGAGCCATTGGCCTCCTCATCCAGTAGACTCTTATGTTCATATAGAATTGTACCTGCAAGCCTTATTTTTATTTCATTGGATTAAGGTGTGCCTAATGGCATATCTAGAAGCCGTAAGTAAGTGGCTTCTAACTCGTCAGCCTTACACACTGATCTTAAATCCATTTACATGGAAGTCAGTCCCACTGACTTCAGTAAACTTTCTTCCAAGTTAAATATACTTAAGATGTCAGCCTTAGTTATTACCTAATATGACTGCATCATATGACTGCAACCACCCCATTTTCAGCTGGTGTTTTCATGCAACTACATTACAAGGAAAGGCAATGGGGTACAATATTAAAATGTCATTTCACCGCACATTCTTTTGTTCTGCATTTTGGCCTGGTGACGTGTTGTAAAGTTGCCATCCTCATATCTATTGTACTATCGCTGTGGCGTAAAGTTGTCATTGCTTTATTGGATATAAATGTATGGTGTTGCCAGGGTTGATAGGATACCCAAAATAAAAATGGAATTGTAACAATTTCATAACTGCAGTTTAAAATACGAGAACTTGTGGATTTATAAATCCTCAAGAAGTTGCTGGCCTTCTTCTACCTTTGATGTTCTTTACCAAGGAACTGAATATACAAGGAAGCAAAATACATATAGTCTTGAATGCCACCTGCTTCTTATTCTTCTCATTACTATTATTACAGTCATATGTGAAGTCAAGTCCTGCCATGATTTGTAAATATATTATTTTATATTATGTTCACTCTGGTGTGTGATCTACATCAGCAACACTCTCTCTCTCTCTCTCTCTCTCTCTCTCTCTCTCTCTCTCTCTCTCTCTCTCTCTCTGGTGTTGTTGTTTGTTCTTTTGAGCCCTTAACCAGCTTTTGATACCAGCAGCTGTGATATCCTTCTGAACTAACATGTTGAATTTTTCTTGTTTTTTCCTTGACACTGATCTATCTAGAGGACTGGCTCTAGAAAGTGATGTTGAGAAGCTACTATTCCTTCCTTTGAGTATTGGCCTATGAGTTACCACTGGATTCCATCTTGTCACCAATGCTATTTAACATCGCCATAAAATGCCTGGGGTAGTTAGTCCAGGGTTTCGGAGTGTGGTGTCATAAAATATATGGGTAGTGCCTAGCTTCTTTTTCATCAGATGCTAGGGAAGCAGTTGAAACTCCAAATTAGTGTTTTGAGACTATGGCATAGCTGTCAACTTTTCCCTTTTCTCATGAGGAATCCTATTCGGAATAAGGGAATTTCCCTTAAAAAAAGGGAAAAGTTGACAGCTATGGGCCATGATGAGCTGGATGTGACTGATACTTAATCAAAATAAGACAGGTACTTTTGGTTAAGAGGAAAGCCAACCCGGAAATATATTCCTATCCTGTGTACCCTGACTGTGGTTCTCGTTCTATGCCTTTAACCAGGAAGTGTACATTTGCTATTGTATACATATTAGTTTACAAATAATGTGCATACATTATACCATATGAAACAAGATGTTATGATGGACCCAAGAAACATTAGTTGTTAAGAGAGGCAGCAGTCAACAATGCAAAGAAAACTGTCAATTTATTGTTGTGTGAGGCTTTGCTCACTCTTATCATAGATCTGTGCCGTAAATGTGCAAATGAAACAGTACTTTCCCTCAAATATAAACACACAGAGGATCCCATTAACATTTATTTTGTCCTATATAGAGGCTTGCTTGTACCGGTAACATTTTTTGTTATTTGCTGTAAGTTACTAGAGAAGACTAAAATGTGACTTTATTTTCTGCATGAGAATTGGTAGCTACAGCAGAAATGCACTAATAATTTGTCTTTAGTGTTATGCTTATATTATGTAATACCAAATGGGAATACTTATGCTACTAACGCTAAGCGGGGGCATTTATAATGCTCTAAACATAATTATGCAGTATACATATTTCCCAATTTATTTCCATAGTGCAGGGTAAAATACTACATAAACAGAATAATAATTCCACTGTATTTTATTCTATTAAAATTAGGGATGTCATCTGATGAAAGAATTCTAGTCAATAAAGCACCTGTCTTTTAACTATACAATCAATTAAATTTAAGCAAATGTGCATATGACCAGAATCTCAATGTAGATACCTTTTTTTTTTGAGATTGTGAAACATAAAATTGCTTGCATCTTAAATAAAACTCATCATTCATTGGCATGGCTCTCATATAATGGTAAATCAAACAAACTATAGTTTACAGTAATAGGAATTAGCAAACATGGTGGTGCACGTTACTGAAGTCATGCCTGCCCCCCTCCTTCCTTTGCCATGCCAGGAGGAAGCAGACCAGAGCACTGGCATAGTGTTATGTGCAAACTAGTTCTCATGGCTCTTTCTCTCTAAACAAACCACAAGAAAAAGCCAAGAATAGATATGGGATGCAGGCGTGATTAACTCAGGCTCACTATTGTGTGCAAAGCCGGCCATTGTCTTATTTATTCACTATTGGAACAGAGTTGTTTACCTTCAACTCACAGGTAAACTTGATCTGGTCTGCCAGATCAATTAATCAACTAAGTTAGTGTTGATTAACAATGCAGTTCTGTGCATGTTTGCACAGAAGTAAGTTCCATAGTGTCCACTGGGGCTTTCTCCCAAGTAAGTGTATTTCCGAAATTACTTTGACTACTAAAATGAGTAATATTTCTTGAAAAGTCATCCTTTTATAAAAAGGGCCTATGATCCAGAAAGAACACAGGGATTTGCTTTGATGAAGTCTATGTCACCTTGAATTTTAATGCCTCCAGCCTTTAGCATATTTTTCAAATAAATTGGCAGCTTATGACATCTTTATAGGATGCAATAAAGTAGCCATTCTCTCATTTTTCAGCCACGGATCAAAATTCTTATTATTTTACTGCCCTAAAAGCATGTACTTTTAGCACAGCATACCAGCCCAACTGGGGATACAGAACCTGAGTGCTACAGTTAATGACAGATTAACGGAACAGTGTTTAAAGCTATGTCCCACTGAAAGACATTTTTTATTTTCTGAAATTTAGACAACCAGACATTATTCATAACCCAACTATCTGTATGTTAACGTTTTGATTATTGGCTCCATAAGGCTTCTAACATTAAAAACAGAGAATATACCCAGGAATCTCTTAGTACTTTTACCACAGACCCTGATTTTATCCTTATTGCACATGTTTGGCTCCCCCAAACATACACTATTTACTGCTAATGCCTGTTTTCCTGTCCCTTTATGTAGACCGGGAACAATCTGTTATGCAGTTTGTATTCATATCAGGGTGGATAAAAATCAATGATTTTTTTTAAAAAATAAAAAAAATCGGATTTTTTTGATTTAAATCGGATTTTTTTGATTTAAATCGATTTTTTTGATTTAAATTGGATTTTTTTTAATAAAATGCTTTTTGAGGAAAACATATTACCATCCAAAGGTTATTCCATCATGAAATAAAGATTAGTTTTTTAATTATGTAGTATAAGGTTGTATATGTTTAATTTTGGGGGTAAATAAATTCCATTAATCCATTCACAATGTCATGTTCTTCCAGAGGTGTTTTTTTTTTTTCAAGATTATTGGGCAGTTTCTCTGCCTACAAGATATTATCACAGGTGCTTGGTTTACTTTTGCAGTTCTCAAAACTGGATTTGACTCAACAGAGATCACATGCCTCTTCTTCACAGCAAAAATGTTATAACATGAACAGAGTTGAGAAAAAGACCTTAATCCTATTGTTCTACAAACCTATGAATACAGAAGCAGCCCCTTCAGTGCTAAGTTTCAAGAAGTTCAGTGAATAGAATAGAAACAATATTTTTCTGATTGTTTGGAGTGGACAGTATTTAAGTTTTTCATGTGTAGGCTGGGCTGACAGTCTAAGTTTCTTAAAATATATATATTTTGTTTTTGTTTAGCCAAATTAGTTAACAAACATGGATGTTTGTTTAAGCAAATAACATTTGCTGAAATGTTATTGTTTCAGTTGAATAAATCTATTTAAATTGTTATTATTAAGGTAATGATTATTTTTCTCCTTCCTAAGTACCGTACAACAGTAAAGTTGTCCAAATATGAATGATTAACCTATTAAACTGGGGATAAAAAAACTAATATGAAAAGTTGTTATTCTAAAAATCTTCATCTACTTGCATATTAAAGTTATACCAGCAAGAATTAGTCTTTATGATTTAAATCAACTATGATTTAAATCAAGCCTTACTGACTAGTGATTTAAATCGTGATTTAAATCAGTTTGATTTAAATCAAATCCACCCTGATTCATATCAACTAATTCCTCCTCATCTTTATTCAAATTTCATAGAATCATAGAGTTGGAAGATACCACAAGGGCCATCCAGTCCAACCCCCTGCAAAGCAGGAAAATTTAATTTAGTTAAGACGATAGCTATCAAGTTCTCCCTTTTTTAAGGGAAATTCCCTTATGCTGAATAGGCTTCCTCATGAGAAAAGGGGAAACTTGACAGCTATGGTAAAGGCCGATAGAACTTTACATCTCTGTTTAAGTTTAGTCTCTTTTGTGAGGATGGCAGATATAGTTAACCATGAGGGGTTGTTTAAGAGATGTGTTTGAAGACCAATGCCTTCAATAACATTCATACATCTTGCTACTATTATTATGGCCAATAAATTGGGCCTTTTCATTTGATAATAAGAACGTAGTTTTCTTATTCGATCAACAACTAGCGCCTACAGCGAAATGTTCCAGTGTACAGTATAGTACTTCTGTTTGACGTTGCATTCAGCCAGCCATACTACCATGAATTGGCAGGATTTTGGGGAGGAGGAAGAGGATCCTGGTGAGGGGTGCACCTGGGAGTGGGTCACACGCGAGCAAGCTGGGGATGGGGAAGGAGAGGTTGTTGTAGACAATACTTACAGGGTGACATGAGTGGGCAGGGGCTAGTGCACAGGAAGCCGAGCAGTAGAACCCAGAGCCAGAGAGGTCCCCACAAACATGATGGGTCCTAAGACGTTGGGAACAGCATTTGGGGCACTCAAGGAAGGAGAGGCAGGTCAAGGCCTGCAGCCTAGTTCACTAGCTGGCCAGGTGGGGAATGAGCCATGTGATTCCTCAGCTGGGACAAGGTCACATGCCTCATCAAGCCCAGATTGCTGCAGTCAGCAGACACAGTATAAGAAGGCAGCAGAGCTGAGTATACTGTGGCTGCTCAACTGCCCATGTTGAAGGGCCTTGCCTGGAATTCTTCTTGGACCTTCAAGGGTTTCTAGTTTGACTGCTGAACTAGCATCTTGGCTTACTGAGCCCAGACTGCATTTCCTGATCTTTGGACTTGGCTTCTAGACTTGGAACTTTGTCGTATGAATTAGCTTCTGGACTTGGAACTTTGCCTTGGCACACTGTCAGCCAGGGGATCAGGACACATACCCTCCTTCATGATACTCTTATTACCCCTCCTACCCAGTTTTCCCTTTCCCCCTCTCTGCCCGTAGCAGTCAGTATTCCATCACTACTGAGCATGCTCAGGTCTCATTAGGATGTTCTTGGAGTTTTTACTCCCTTATGATTCGCGCCCACCCACACTCAATATTTTCTGTACTTCTGTAAACCTTAGGCTTTTACTAAGCCTGCCAATGCCTCCTTCTAGTGTATGGTTGGTGCTGTTTGGGCTACAGAGAAGATTCACACTCGCCTCTGAACTTTGGAAACACAGGGAATGGTGATTAGCAGCATTGGAAGTTGTCTTATATTAAGTCAAGCAATTTGTGCATCAAGCCCAGTATTATCCATTTTGACTTGTAAAAATACTAATGGTGGATTGGAAAACAGCGATTACTGATTTGTTTGTTTTAAGCTAAGGAATGTATAGTAAATTTCAGGTTACTGAAACCACTCCATCTTGAACTTTAGTTTATGCAACTTATGCGCTACTACTAACATCTCCCTGCAGCATACTTTTCCAAAATCAAGTATTTAACAGAAAAGGTCTCTGTCCCTAAAGTCACTGCACATTTCCTGAGAAGGCTCACCCGGGGATCCTGGCCACAGTTTTATTCATATAGATTGATATTATTTCAGTATCATAGGCCTTAAAACAGTGTTGATTTATGTGAAGCTGAGACACAACAGAGGCAACAGTTTATCACATATGAAGGGTCATAGCATCTTTCAGACAAATGAATTCTACATATTGAATATTTAAAACTAAGTCTATCAAAATGACATACCATATATTCCCTCAAAATACAAGCTAACATAATAGATGATCTCAGTAGGGGTGTATTAATGTTCTTTATTGGCTATCATTGTTTCAATATCAAAGCAAAGTAAAAGTAATAATCTTTACAGAGAACTTCAGAAAGACAAAATAACACATGACACTGTTCATGAATTTAAATGCATGTCCTATCAGTTTTTAATACATTGCGGGTTTGTGATGCATGCATAATTTTGGAATGGGATCTGGTCGAGGATTTAGATGTTCTGTTTGCCATGTTCATGGAACAAACTTTGAAGAAGATGAAATTGCTAATGCTTCTGATGCATGGCATTCTGGCTGCCTGGATGAGGTAGGAACTACTATTACTCTTTAGGACTGTTACACTTTAAGAAAGGCTAGTAGCCGTTCAATATTTGCTCATCTGCTTGCAACACTATCCTAATACCCACGCCTATAAAACATTGGGTTTCGTAATAGAGGCAGTTAGTATGCACTATTGGAGCTATTTGAGTTGCTGTAGCAAGTCTTACATTATTATTGTTATCTCCACATAAAGTATTTTTTGCAGTTGAAAAATGAATACAAAACCTCTATGACTAGAATGCATATACGTATAATTAATAAGAGCACACATGGATCAAGACAGATGCCCATCCAGTCCAGCATCATATTCACAGTGGTTAACCAGATGTCTATGGGAAGCCAACAAGCAGGACCTGAGCACTACAGTTCCTTCCCCACTTGTGATTCCCAGCACTGGTATTCAAAGGCATTCTGCCTCCAACAGTAGAGGTACAACATAGGGCTATGAGTAGTTCCAGTCATCATGGCTGTTCTCCCATAGTTTGTCTTATCCTCTTTTAAAGCCCTCCAACTGCGTGACCTGTAATTTCCTGAATTCTATTTTTAAAATTGGTGTTATAATGGGCACTTTCTAGACCTCAGACATGAAGGCTGATATTAGGGGAAAGTCACATATTTTTGTTGACCAGCAATTTCACTTGGAAGTTCTTTAGAAACTCATGGATATATGTCATTTGCCCCTGGTGATTTGTCATTTTTTAATTTATCAATAAGGCCTAGAACGTCTCTATCACCACTATTTCCTCAGTTCTTCACACTCACTTCGAGTGAAAGTTAGTTCAGGAACAGGGATCTGCCCATTAGCTTCCACTGTGAAGACGGATGCAAATAATTTGGCTTCTCTGCAATCTTATTTTCCTCCTTTAGCACACCCTTGTTTCCCTTGTCATCTGTAGATGCAACCACCATCCTAGCTGGTCTCCTGTTACTGATGTATTCAATTTTGTTGTTGTGGACCTTTTTATTTTAGCAATGTGCTACTGTATTTGAATTCTTCACACACACTCCATCTCTTATTGTCTGCTTGCAGAGGATGTGGGTAGCACTGTGATCTAAACTGCTGAGTCTCTTGGGCTTGCTGATCAGAAGGTCAGCAGTTCGAAACCGCATGATGGGATGAGCTCCCATTGCTCTGTCCCAGCTTCTGCCAACCTAGCAGTTTGAGAGTATACCAGTGCAAGTAGATAAAAAGGTGCCGCTGTGGCGGGAAGGTAAACAGCGTTTCTGTGCACTCTGGCTTCCATCATGGTGTCCCGTGTCTAGGGCGGTATATAAGTTCAATAAATAATAAATAAATAATAAGTGGTTTAGTCATGCTGGCCACATGACTCTGAAAGCTGTCTGTGGACAAACGCCGGCTCCCTTGGCCTGAAAATCAAGATGAGCGCTGCAACCCCATAGTCGCCTTTGACTGGACTTAACTGTCCAGGGGTCCTTTACCTTTTTACCATTTGCATTTCTTTTACCAAACTTTATATTTTGTTTTGCGTTCTTCATTTGGACAAGGCTTCCATTTTCTAAAGGAGACCTTCTTGCTTGCAATAGCTTCCATGTCAACAACATTCACAAGCAATGCATCCCAGTCTAAAATTGTTGGCTAGTGGCAGTTGTAAAAGCATCTTTATGGCTGGAGTATATGGGAGGATTTTTTCCCACCAAGTCTGAGAAGCGTTGCTTTTGAACATTTCATCTTTAACTATAGATGCAATGTGGAAGTTGAGCTCCCAGGGCCTTTGCCAAAAAAAAGGTGCTCTTATTCCTGGCCAAGCACTTTGGTGCTCAACACAGAACATGATACTCTGAAAAGGTAGATTCCACCAAGACAATTCTTGTATTATGCTTATTATAGGAAGCCAGCTGTGTCATCACTGGCTCTATGTGTACACTGGTGGAGAATTGGGGCGTGATGAAGTGCCATTTGTTTGTTGGCATCTGTCTGTCCTAGGAGAAAATGGAGGTGCTACATGTCTGGAATGGGTACAAGTGTGATCACCAAAGAAAAGTATGTGCAAGTAAAAGCTGCAGTGTTGACTGTGAGATATGTTTGCTTTCCTTTACTAATAAGAATGCCTTATTTTAAATGTAAGGCACTACCAGACTTTTATTTAAAGAACATAGAAATTTTACAGCACTATTTAACCACATGTTACAGTTTAATTCATGCTGTCAATTTAGTAAAGCAATTTAAAGTAATTGCTAGATAATACATTTGCTTTTTAAATCAATGTCTTAAAACTTTTAGAAAACTGATATCTGCCCTGGGTAGCAGATGTGATGAAGTGTACATCAAAGTACTGGTAATAGACACTGTTGAATCAGTAACATGAAAATATGTACACTAGATTATGATCATAGTGTGACTGCTTTGAGATATTTTTTTCTTTTTAAAGCTCATTTTTATCTCCCAAATGTAATAGTGAGTATTCTTAATGCACTAGCTAAAGAGGAGGCCGTTGTTAATTTCTAAGGTATAGTAGACTTTTATTTCAAAAAGTATCACAAAATAGTTAATGTTAAAAGAAAAAAAATGGTACAGACATCATGTTATGGAAAATTGTTCCATTAAAGTTACTACCAGTGCTGAAGAGAAGCCATGCTAAGGCTTGATTTTCACATTCATGTATATTGCTTGATTTCTCTACACTTGATGACTTGGATACTTAACAACTCATAACTAGATGTTTGAACCATTTCTATTGAAAAGCCTTGCATTTGAAGTAAATGTCAGGTTATTCTTTCTGCAGTGTTCAATGATGATTCATTCATTCATGCAGGTCATCACTCCAAGTCACAGTTATCAAGTGATGGACAAAGCATTTCATAATCAGGACCAAGCTGTAGCCTTTCATGTGAATAGGCTAAATCCCAGTGCTCCTAAATTCCAAGGTACTTCCTTGACTCAAGTGCAGATGCTCTAGCTGAAGTTGCTCATAGAACACAGCAAGAGAGAAGTTTTTGATAAATGTGAAAGAAGCATCGCCATCAGTTTTAGATTGATTTGTTGAGCTTTATATGATATTGGCAGCACAAGCTTGCCCTACTGGGCCGCAAAAGGAATTGGGCCTTTTGAAAGTTTCATTCTAATGCATTGGTCTTCAGTTGGTGTACTGGAGCCCAGTAAAGTGTTGTGGTCTGATCCAAGGTGGGCTGCAACGTAAGTCCTACTACCATAGAAATATATGGTTAAAAAGTAAGGGAAAAAAATCCCCAAGACCATTTTTAGGTTAAAGATGGGTTCTACTTCAGAAAAAGTTGAAGACTACAGTTCTAACACCCAGAAGGGCCAAGTTCCTTCTTCTGCCGCCTAACAACAACAACAACAACAACAACAACAACAACAATAATAATAATATTTATACCCTGCCCATCTGGCTGAGTTTCCCCAGCCACTCTAGGCGGCTTCCAGTACATATAAAAACATAATAAAACATCAGACATTAAAAACTACCGAATACAGGGCTGCCTTCAGATGTCTTCAGTAGCCTGCTACTACCCTATCCCCAAGAGATAAAAACTTTCCTGGCAATGCCTTTTTCACCAGTAATCATGGCCATTGAACTACAGACCCCATGATCCTCAGTGGAAAAAGATGCTGGCATATTTATGTTAGGATGCTGCACTACAATTGCTTGAATATTTGTCAGGATTGATTGATTGACATCTAAGGTTGGATATTTGTCCTGTAAACAGAGAAAGCTGAACTAGCTAGTAAGCACAGCCAGAACCAAGAAGGTTGTCCAGAATAAAACACACTTCTTTTGCTTCAGGTATTACGGGATACTAGCTAGTGCTAGGCAGTATTTCAAACACAGTACCATTTCATATTTTAGTAAAGCTTTTGTGGAATTTCATGTAATGTTTTTTCTTTAGTTCTAGTGACTTCTAGAAGCATCCCATTGCTCACTGATGTATTGAAATAATTATTCCAGCTGTGAAATTGCTGTCAGGATGTTCAAGAATGAATATCAGGTAAAACAGAAATGTTTATTCATTAACTTTTACACAAACTTATAAACAAACTTTAAAAAAGAGCAAAATTTTGAAAACGTTAGTTTGAGCTTTTAGTTTGAACTTTTTAAAAGCTCAATTATTGATGTTCATTTCTGTTTTATAACGTTCTAGATCTTCTTCAAAGACTTGACCAGGAGTCCACAAACTTTTTCTGGCTTTTATAGTTAGTCAGGTTCTAATCATTCCCAGCCTGTAAAGCTGCATATACAATTATTCTTTTAAAGTGTATTTGAAGCACATTTTCCCTTAATGACTCTGCTGTTTCCAGCTAAGATCCTGCTCCAGCCCACAAGCAGGACATGAGAGCAATAGCAGTCTCCCCACTTGTTTTTCTTGGCAACAGATGTTCAGAAGCATACCAAGACTCTAACCCCTTTTAAAGCCATTCAAGTTGGGTGCAATAACATGGCCATGAATTCCAGTGGTGGTTTTTTTTGAGTGTTTTAAAACATTCTTTGCAATATTTTTAAATACTTGTTTTTAACTTTTTAATACAGAATGTTAATATTTTATTTTATATTTTTGTAAACTGCTAGAAGCTTTGTTGCAATGAAGTGGTGTATCACACACACACACTCACACTCCTTTTGTCTGTCTTGAATCTTTCCTAATTCAGCTTCATTGGATAACCTTAGTTTTTAGTATTGTGAAAGGGGGGAAAAACTGTTCATATTCTCTACAGAATGCACAATTTCATATGTCCTTGTTCCAGACTAAAATGAGCCAAATGTGTTTTTTATTACCAGCTCTTTGCCATAATTATACAACAATAAAATATATAATAAAGCAATCAAAACAATTAGAAAAGGAAAAAAAGAAAAGTGTAAAACCAGTAAAAACAAGACCTCTTTCCTAGTCAGTTACAACCAGATGAGACCCAATTTGTTCATATTTGAATTGAGGATCCCCCCCCCTCAATGTGCATAAAATTATACTTGTTCAAGTTGAACAGCATTACCTATTTTACTGCTTATTCACTCAGTTTGGAAATATTCTTTTGGAGCTCCTTGCAATCCCTTGTTGTTGTCACCCTGGATAATTTGGTGTCATCACCAAAAGTATATTTTTTCCCATAAGGGGGTTAGGTGGTGCACCTGCATTAGCATTTCTAATCACCATTGCCACCTGGACATCTTATTACTCTTGGTATCTATATCAGGAATTGGATACTATTTCAAATGGATACCATTATGATTAAATTATTAAGCAATGGGGTGAAAAAAAGCACAAGTGATACCATACTGGACAGTTCATTGTTTGCTTTTCTTACAGGGTGGCCCATTTGTTGAAATCTTCAGTGCTCAAGGCAAGAACCCTGGAATGAAGTGGAAGGTTTCTGGCAGTCCTTCAGTAATTGGGAAGGTACGTTTCATGCAGGAATGATAAGACCTTGGTATATAAACTAAAGAAAATGTACATGAAACTTAACATTAGAAAGTAATAAGGGCTTTGACCTGACTGTGGAAGAGTTGTCACTTTCACTTCTTTTACTGTGACAAAAATAAATGACCACAGAAGTTAGCGCTTCATACAGCTAAAAAATTCTAATGGCAGAAGGCTTAGAATAGTTTTTTCTTATTACTGCTGGTCTAGTCCAGTCTTTTCCTGGCATGAAAATAGGTTCACCGGCTTAAATTCTGCATGTTGGGTTTCTTTCACAAAGGCAGAGGAGGAGGGAACTAACAAAACAATTTTATTTATACCCTGCCTATCTGACTGGGTTGCCCCAGCCACTCTGGGTGGCTTCCAACACACATAAAAACTTAATAAAATGTCAAACATTAATAATAACAATCTGACCCAATACAGTATCCCAACTTTCAGCTTCCAGGGGTGGCTCACAAAACAGAATAAGTACTGAGTCCTGATAGCAGTCCCTAATCTCAATCAAAGACTCATTGTTCATGGAGAAAGCTCTAGGAGAGTGGTGGCAAACCTGTGGCCCATGAGCCATATAGGACTCTCCAAGATTTCCAACCATTTGATGTTGAAAGTGATTTCTTTCTTTTTGCAATCCAGAGAATAAGTATAACACATCATCCTCAGGGGGTTTGCCAATAGCAGATGCAGCCTATGAGTTAAAAAAAGGGTTACCCACCCCAGCATTGACAGTCAATTCTGCTGCTGCCTTTTGCTTGTGATAGGCTTCACAACCAATAAAAATCTTTGTATTTGTAGTAAATTGGTGTTTTGGGACAATTGCTTTGGCCGCCCCAAGTATAATACCTTCTTTGTTCGTTTTATAGGAGTTCGATAAGCAAGTGAAAGGCTTTGTCTTTGTGCTTGAAGGAAGCAGTCAAACAAACAAGATGCAACTTCCTAAGGAAACCAGGCAAACTCGTAAGTGTTGTTGTTGTTTGGTTGTTTAGTCGTGTCCGACTCTTCGTGACCCCATGGACCATAGCACGCTAGGCACTCCTGTCTTCCACTGCCTCCCGCAGTTTGGTCAGACTCATGTTCGTAGCTTCGAGAACACTGTCCAACCATCTCGTCCTCTGTCGTCCCCTTCTCCTTGTGCCCTCAATCTTTCCCAACATCAGGGTCTTTTCCAGGGAGTCTTCTCTTCTCATGAGGTGGCCAAAGTATTGGAGCCTCAGCTTCACGATCTGTCCTTCCAGTGAGAGCTCAGGGCTGATTTCCTTCAGAATGGATAGGTTTGATCTTCTTGCAGTCCATGGGACTCTCAAGAGTCTCCTCCAGCACCATAATTCAAAGCATCAATTCTTCGGCGATCAGCCTTCTTTATGGTCCAGCTCTCACTTCCATACATCACTACTGGGAAAACCATAGCTTTAACTATATGGACCTTTGTCGGCAAGGTGATGTCTCTGCTTTTTAAGATGCTGTCTAGGTTTGTTCACCATCAACTCGTAAGTACAAATGTATTAAATATAGTTGTAATACAGTATCATAAAATGTGATTAGGCTTTGATTTTTAACCAGTAGTGTGCTACAAATATAAAATTTGGCCAGTTGTGTCTTAAGCTAGGTTCTTCCAAAGTTAGAGGGAAATCTCTTTTTCAGCTAGAGCCACTTAGTCAAAAATTACTTTTGCTCTTGATATTTTAACCATTTCCCCCTAGGCCTCCTGCTGCTTTAAGCCAGCATGCTGCAGAGAATAGAGTGTGATGCATAGATGGAGGAGAAATGAATTCAAGCCTTCACTTGGTTATTGAGCAGACTGGTTCACTTTCAGCATGACATACTTCACAATGTAGTTAAAAGGATAAAATGGCAGTAGGAAGGACATGTACCCCACTCTAAATTCTTTGGAGAAAAGGCAGGATAAAGCTGAAATAAATAAGGAATACATGCATCGTGTGAACTCAGAAAATGGAAAGTCCCTTCCTTGTGAAGTCAAATGCTTCCCTGTACAAAGTGCTTCTTTTCTAAGGAACCAAATGTCTTCCTTCCCTGTTGGTAAGTTCAGCAGAGTTGACTGGCCAGATGTGATCATATAGGCCCTCTAAAGATGATGACCAACTGACAAATATGGGCACACATTGAAGAGGGTCTTTGAATTGTTTCTGTGAATTCTGGAAAAAGAGCTGTAATCCTGTATTTTCCATGTTATTAGGCTTGTTTAATTCTTATAAAATTCCTTTATAGGAGGAAATATTTCATAGAATTATGGAGTTGGAAATGACCATGAGGGTAAACCCTGTATAATGCAGGAATCCTTTGCCCAATGTGGGACTCGAACCCATAACCCTGAGATTAAGAGTCTCATGCTCTACCAACTGAGCTATCAGATAAGATTCTTATCATGAATTACCAAGGCATTCTGTTAAACCCTATTGAGGGTTATGCGATCTTTCCTCACATAATTTCAACTATTATATGGCAAGCCTTTCATACAAATCAAGCTACCTCTGTTTATTGTGCAACAAATGCATGGTACAATTATACTAGGCCACTTCTAGGGTTGCCAGACTCAATAGAGGACAGGACTTCTGTGCTTTTAATTGCCCTGCTCTCTTTTGAGTCTGGAAATCTTAAAGAGAAACCAGCAGACCCTTTGCGTAAACAAAGGGTCTGCTGGTTTCTCTTTAAGGTTTCCAGACTCAAAAGAGAGCAGGGCAATTAAAGGCACAGAAGTCCTGTCCTCTGTTGAGTCTGGCAACCCTAGCCACTTCCCTCAAGGAAAACACCTGTGTTTCTAGGTTATTGCCATTTTCCGCTGGGAAGAGAGACACTGCTTTCTTTCACCAGCATATTAATTTTTTCATGTTTCCTCCAAAGTGCCCAGCACCATTTTGTCCTCGCAGCAACCCTGTGTGGTAGGTTAGGTTGAGAGATAGTGAATGTCAGGGCAGTCTCATTATTTTAATTTGGATCTCCATCGTTCAGGCTGACAATGTAAGGTCACAGTAGACTGGCTTCAACAAAGTCAGGGTATAGAATTCATTTCAGATACTGATGTCGAACCTTGCTAGTCTTCTGTATCTTGCATTGTGCCTTTAAAAACAAAGAAATCCCAAAACATAGTTAGCTTGCTCTTAAATTCATCACATATGAGGCAATCAGACACACACACACACACAGAGAGAGAGAGAGAGAGAGAGAGAGAGAGAGAGAGAGAGAGAGAGAGAGAGAAAACAAGCGTTGGGGTTTGGAGACAGAGTGAGGGCAGCATGTCCTGCAAGTGGATGAGCTCTTAAAAACTATGCACTGACAGCAGCTGCGAAAACATGGGCAAAGATATGTCCTAAATAAAAGAAGGTACATTTTGAGCATTAATAGTGCATTTTTTATTTAGTGAGCTGAGAATTCTGGGAACTGAGAAAGTAGTATATGTCTATCTGCTAGTCATATCACAGCTTATTATTGTGCAAGTAAATATTTTCGGTGGTAGTCAAAATTACAAATGGGGTTGTAGCAATGAGTTACAGCATAACTTCATAAGGAAATAGTATTCAATAAATATGTCATTTTTCTGTATATAAAATGTTAATTTAAAAATGTTTGGCAGCATGTGTTTACGGTTTCTACTGCTCCTTTTTGTGCGCTCTCTTTGGGTGTGTTTTCTAAAGATCTAGAAAATGAGCCATCAGTGATTTTAAAATGGTTATATTTTGCAAACAAAGGAATGATTATTTGAGGAATATAGTATCCAGAATGTGGTCTAATAGCTCTGCTATTTTCTCAGGCAAGAAGGATCTGTCCCCATTTCTTTCATGATGACATTACAAATCAGCCTCTAGGCACTGCACGTTGTTTAGTCTATATTGCCTGTTTGTTTTGTTTTGTTTGCTTCAGATGAAAGATGTTAGAAGCAAATGTAAGAGGTAGCTTTTATTTCTTTTGACTGGAGTTTACATGGGCCTTTGTATGTCAAAATGGGTACAAAATTAATTTCAGCACAGGGAAAGAGTAAGCAGCTTTTTCAGCACAGATGAAATGTACTCTGAGCTGGTATGGTGAAGCTACCACATGTGTATTTCATTTTCATGGAACTAAGTTGATTAGAATATTTTTTCCTTGAACCTGTTTGATATCTTGCTATTAGGGATCTAACTCATTCATTGTGGCATATGGGAAAGCCCTTTTATGCATGGGATTCATGCACGCAATGGCATGCTTAGGGTTTGGAGCAAGTGAGATAACCAGTTGGTTAACCAGTTTCATATGCATGTTAGTAGTATTCAAATAGAGGAGAAGTGATCGAGTCTGAGTAAAGTATAAGCTGAAGGTGACTCAGCAATGTTACATGGCTGCTGAAAAAGCTAATGCAATCTTCAGCTGCATTAACAGAAGCGTAAGGTTGTATACTTAAGTTAAAAGGTAAAGGTACCCCTGACCATTAGGTCCAGTCGTGGACTACTCTGGGGTTGCAGCGCTCATCTTGCTTTACTGGTCGAGGGAGCCGGCTTACAGCTTCCAGGTCATGTGGCCAGCATGACTAAGCCGCTTCTGGCGAACCAGAGCAGTGCACGGAAACGCCATTTTCTTAAGTTAGTCATGACTAAAGTAAGCCCATTTACCTCGGTGGGTCTGCTTGGAGTATTTAGATAACAGGAGGTAATAAAACTCTGCTCTATGCTGAACTAGTCAGGCCACATCTGAAGAACTGTGTCCAGTTTGTGAGTGCCACATTTTGACAAAGACATTGGCAAACTGGACCGTTTGTAGAGGGAGGCAACCTTTTCTTTTCTTTTTCTTTTTTGCACCGAGGGACAATGGAATGCACTTCTGGGGTGAAGTCAAAGGGATAGTTTGTCCACTTTTGGTCCCCACCCTGCACACAGCTCTCACATGTGGCTCCTAGAAGCTGTCTGCATGCAATAGGGGAGTCTCCATATACACTGTCCAGGCTTACACCCCAGGGAGGTTACTTTGGTGCTGCTAATGCAGCGGTTTGTCTTCACCCCCGGAGGCACACTGTATTGTCTCTTGAGATAGGTGGATGCCAACAACAACAACAGTAATCTGGCAAAATCAAGCTAACACCTCTCATTGAGTTTGTATACTTAAGGTACATTTGTAATAGGCTTGTTTATAATTATAATTATAAACAGCCTGTTACAAACGTAACTAGAGGGCTACAAGGAGAAGGGGACGACAGAGGACGAGATGGTTGGACAGTGTTCTCAAAGCTACTAACTTGAGTTTGACCAAACTGCGGGAGGCAGTGGAAGACAGGAGTGTCTGGCGTGCTCTGGTCCATGGGGTCACGAAGAGTCGGACACGACTAAACAACAACAACAACATAATAATTATATTTTGGGAATGATTCGTGTTCTTATGTAGCTGCATTGGTTTATACTTTCTGGGTGTCCCACAATCATATTATAAAGTAGCTGTATTCTATGTCAGAAATCAAGCACTGCTAGGGTTTGTTTCTTTTTGTTTTTCAATGTATTGCTTATCAATAAAAAAAATTCAGCGTGTCACAAGCAAATTGTCATTCTGAAAGTGGCCTCGAGAAAAAAGTTGGAGAACCACTGCTTTAAATGCACTGACTCCCCCACTTTCCAAATATAAATCCAGAAACAATAATTAAAACCTATTTGTAGAAGAGAGGGAGGGGAAAATAAAAGTTTAACCTCAGGTTTCTGGATTTATCACTTAAGGCAGTGCTCCCCAACCTTTTTATTACCGCGGACCAGTCAACGTTTGATAATTTTACTGCAGCCCGCTGAGGGGGGAATGTTGATTGTTTATATTTTATTTAGATTGTTTTGATTTAATAATTTTAATTTAATTGTATTTAATGTTCCTTGGGCGGCCCAGTACCAATTGATCCATGGACCGGTCCCGGTCCATGGCCCGGGGGTTGAGGACCACTGACTTAAGGTATATAGAGGGTTGGAAATCAGACTCAAATTCTTAGGATTTTAATGAGAGGTCTCTGGGAGTATTTTAGATGCTGTCTGCTATCTTCCTTTAAGATAAAAAGCCGAGTTTAAACCTATCAAGATGATGGCCCTGTGGGCGAGTGATCCCCAGATCCAGGAGATAGATCAGCTGCTTATTCTGGAGAGGGTTGCACATTCCCTCTAAATCTACAGTTACATAGTTTGAGGGTGCTCCAGGTCCAGTCTTTGTCACTTTAGACACAGGTGGTCCAAGTAACTAGGAGCTTCATTGGCCAGCTTGGGTTGCTAATACATCTAAGAGACTGTCTCACAATATCTCACTGCCCAGAAACTGTGCTGTTCAGATGGGGCACTGATGAGTGTACCATTTGCCACAGAGGTGCACTTAATTGCTCATGGGAACCAGGCTTTTAGGGTTGCAGCTCCATTTCCTTGGAATCCATTACCAGCTGAAATGAGATAGACACCTACCATTGTGAAATTTAGGCACCGACTGTAAAGTTTACTGCCATTTGAACTGTATCTTGGATTGGGATTTGCCATTTTCAGCTATGTGATTTGGTTGTCATGTGATGTTCTGGTTAAAGGGAGCATTCCAATATTTATTGGATAGTATTTTGTAATTACAAATTAACTTTCCAAACACTGGTTATATGAGAAATGAGGCGCTTTAAAGTGTGCTACTGCATTAATGTTTATGGGTTCAATTAATTTTAAATTTCTGCTGTAAAATTTTCAGATCTCTAAATATTTAATGCATCTTTAATGAGAAATGGAATTTTGAATTGTATGTTGGCAGGGTTACAACAAAGTGCTCAGGCTTAATTTGAGAATTGTTAATTACTAAGATTGTTGCAATCTTTGTGTTTACAGCTTAAATTTGAATTACCATTTCCCTTGATTTTGCAGTGAACTGTAGAGTCATTCTGACTCTTACCACTTTGTATTTATTTAGAGATTTATTCTGCAGGTCAATTATCGCATATTTAAAACCAAAACATTAAACTAGGCTTTAAAACTGAAAGCAAAAATGTATCAGTAAACAGCAGGCAAATGTTGGAGAAATTGCTTTAGGCTATGTTAAACTTAAGACATCGGGCTTGTTCTATTGAGTGCTCTTGAAAGAAGTTTTTTGGTGTGAATTAAGGCAATCAAAAACTTTTGGAAAGAAAATTTAAAAAATTCCTTCCAGTAACATCTTAGAGACCAATTAAGTTTGTTATTGGTATGAGCTTTTGTGTGGATGCACACTTCTTCAGATACACTGGATCAGAAGTCACCAAACCCTTGTATATAGTCTGGTGATTTTTTTAGGATCAGCTCAAAGTTGCTGAGATTTCTTGCAAAGGGGAAAAATCCTGTTTTTATGGGGTTCAACTCACACTTCTGCAGCTTCTCTAGGAAAGGAAAGGCACCCATTTCTAATCAGCCAGTCACATGTCTCCCTCTGCAGACAACAATTGAGGCCTAGGCATGGGGCCAGACGGGGTGGGAAGGGAGCTAGCTCCTTTATCTCCCTCCCCAATCTCTTGCAATCAGCTGCTGAGCAGGTTCCTTTCAACACACTCATTCCCTCTTGTTAGCCTTTAGCTCTTTCTTTCTTTCTTTCTTTCTTTCTTTCTTTCTTTCTTTCTTTCTTTCTTTCTTTCTTTTTTAAAAAAGCATGATCTGCCTTTAGCCCCTGGGCAATTCGGCTACTGGAAGGAATTTTTTTTATTTTGTTTCGACTACAGCAGACCAACACGGCTACCTACCTGTAACAAAAACCTTTGGGATATGAACATAGGAAGCTGCCTTCTATTGAGTCAGACCATTGGTCCATCCTGTTCAGTGCTGTCTAAATTGAGTGACAGTGGCTCTTCAGCATTTCATTTCAGCAGGCAAACTGTGATATGACAACAGGTGATTTAAAGATCAAGCCATGGTTGCAAAGGAAGTTTTCTTTGCATCCCAGGCTCTTCATTTGCATCCCAGGATTGACTTCAAGCCGTGCCTGAAAGGAAGAATTCAAGCCAGGGATGCAAAGGAAGAATCAGAAGTGCACTCTGTAGACTCCTCATTGCAGACAAAAGTCAGCAGTTCTTGAATTCTCTGCCTTTGTGTCGCTGTGCGCGAAAAAGTGTAAAATTCAAGAAGTGTCAACTTTTGGCTGCAAAGGCAGAATCAGGAGCACATTGATTTCTTCTTCCTTTAGCTGTAGCGTGTAGCTTGAACTTTCCTGTGTCCAATGTCATATATGATGTCAGGCCCATGAAAGGTGGATGTGGCGAGTCCAAAATAATCTGATAGGGCTGCCATAGTATGGCAGTGCCATACCTCAGAGGTTGTCCAAAATGAGTAAATGGGTTGGCCTGAGGTTTCCCAGCACTGCTTTAAAGAGGCTTGTCCCCAAGGCCACAGTCCCAATTATGCTTACCAGGAAGTAAATTTATGACATTTATATACTCCCAGTTCAGCAAAGTTCTCAGAGGAATTTAAACATAGAATGAATGCAAAACACAACCAAAGTCCTTAAATAATTTTTTAAATCATTGAACCCAGTTAAACAGGCTTCTTAGTTAAAACACAAAATTCACAGCTGCATATCTATTAACTATTAAAGACACTGAAAGGGAAAAGCAAAAATGGGAAAGATTGAGGGCACAAGGAGAAGGGGCCGACAGAGGATGAGATGGTTGGACAGTGTTCTCGAAGCTACGAACATGAGTTTGACCAAACTGCGGGAGGCAGTGGAAGACAGGAGTGCCTGGTGTGCTATGGTCCATGGGGTCACGAAGAGTCGGACACAACTAAACGACTAAACAACAACAACAACATTGGCAAAGAAAAAGCGCTTTATATGTATTTATGCATTCTGACACTAACACCAGATTGCGCAGTGGAGTTCTTTTCTGCTAACCCGATTTCTCATACAGAGTTTGCAACACATTTAACTGAAATGCTTCTTTGTGTCTAGATAAGGGGTAGTCAACCTTTTTATACCTACTGCCCATTAATGCATCTTTCTTGATGGTAAAATTTCCTTACCGCCCACCAGTGCTTGATGGAAGGAGGATTCAGCTTGTGCCGTAGAACCCCCTACCGCCCACCTAGAATCCTGAAACGCCCACTAGTGGGTGGTAGGGACCAGGTTGACAACCCCTGGTCTAGATCATGCTTTTAAAAATAGAGATCCAAGCATAGGGTAACACAATCCGTTGTTTAGGGCTGATGAATCAGTTACATCAAGGATCACAATCAGCTGGTCTTAAGACAGTTGGAAGGGTTTGTTTTTTAGAATGGGGTTGGTCAATTATTCATTCAGTTGGTCATAATACGATAGTAGTACTGCATGGCTATTCTTGTTCATACAACTACAGAAACCTCCACCCCCTCCCTTTTTAAAAAAATTATTCTGTGGCCATTATTAATCAAAATCATTTTGTTTTTTCTGTCCTGAAATGGATTTTGATTTTTGCAAGAAACTTTGGCTTTCTGCTTTCCCATCTGAGCTTACATTTCTGTTTTAGACATCCAGCTTAGAACAAACCCTCAGTTGCCCCCAGCTGTCCTAATCTGAATTCTATTGTGTGGTGAATTGTTTAAGTGGTTCAAATAAACTTTGGATTTCTCATCTATGAGAGTAATCACCACATGCTTTTGCTGGAACATGCCTGTGAATTTTTAGATTTGTTTTTATGTGCCCTTGTAGAGTTATGTGTCTGCTGTCAACGTACTGAAAACTGTAAATAAAGTAATTAGATCTCTTTTTCGTAGGAGTTCCACCTGAGCCACCAATTGCTTGTTTAGAACAGTATCCCCTTTTATTGCGGCTTGATTTGGTTTCCTCCTGTTGTTTTTCCTCTTTTTATATATTGCAACAACCATGGGAAATAAAGTTCCTATCTCTATCTGGAATGCTAAATAATATGTGTAGGGTGTACTTTATGTATTTCTTTTCTCTTTTTCTAGTTGGACTGATCCAGCAATTTCTGGTACTTCAGATTTATGTACCATTGGGACAAGACTTCTCTACTGAATTGCTGTAAGATAATGCTAAACTTCCTATCATGTTCCGTTCATTGTAGACAGTCAATCAATTGAACCAGCACCAACTGCTATTAATTGCAAGTGGCAGCTTTTCCATTAAAGAACAGCGACTAATCAAGTTGACATGGAGTAATTAAGCTAATTTGATCACTATTTCTCAGACTCTTTTGTGGTATATTTCCCTGAGGACTAGAAAACAAATTCTCTCTAATATAATACATCTATATATTTTTAATTGTGAATATATATATGAACATATTATCTAAAACTTTATTATATTGTGTAATTAGAAAAAGTAGCATAGGTGATCAGTTCCTGATTATGAATATGAAACAGTTTTATCACTTTAGAAGACTGAGAGAATTTTGTTTTACTTTTCAGTTGTAATTATTCTTGTTCTTTAAAGATCACTGATTTTGTTTAGTTCCTTATGGATACTGCATTGAAAACTCACACCACAGTTCTTCATCAACTTATGTGTGCTTAAGTCTTAATTGATATCAATGCAATTTTGGCTGCAGTACACACTCACATTTTCTCAGTTAAGGAATAGGGCTGAGAGAATGTAATATTTGCTGCAGCATTTGCTGTAATATCCACTTACACTGCTAGAATGCCATAAAGAGAAAACTTAATTGAAAAACTGTTGTATTGGATGTGACATTATATATCATAGAATGCTGAAGAAGTGAGGCCTGTCTCTTCCTAGTAGTTTAGCTTTTGGGGCATTATGGGCAGTGCATACGGTATTATTTGAATTACCAACCATATTAACAGTTTTGTGGTATTACAATCTGTTGAATTGCATTAAAGTCCATAGTGGTCTTCATAATTTGTTTCACACTTTGTTGTATCAAAAACTACCCTGTGCTTGAACCTGGGGGAAGAGCTGGGTGTTAAAACTCTGCCATATATAAATATCCAAGGGCGCCTGAATGAGATTCTTATCCTATGTGCCTCTGCACAATTGTACACCGTCTTATTTGTAAGATTCTGCTGGATGCAATTACTTTTTCACTGGAAGTTTGAAATATGAGATCATGGCCACTCAAATTATCTTCTGATAAATAGGGACATAAGTGCTGTGAAATCTTGAAGATAAAAACTTGGAAATCTATAGCATAATGCACTACAGTTAGTGGCAGTTTCCCTCTGTACTCTTGTATAATTTAATGTCATATGTTGCATACTTCTATTCTGTATAGTAGCATGCTTTCACTACATGATTGCTTCTTTCTTAAACTGTTAATTTGAAGGAGACTAGATAATAAGCCCATCTTCCTAAACATATAACACCATGCTGGGTCTTACTTCACTTCAGAAGTATCTGCTTTCTGGGCTTCCTTCCAAACTGTTGATCTGACTTTAATTCAAAGTGTCTTCTTAGTGTTGTGCCTACTAGAATCTCTGGAACCAAAGTTGCTTTGATTGCTGTCTGGGGAATGAGTACAATTTCCTCCTAGCTGGCCATTATCTCTTGGGCTCCCTGTACTGAAGAAGGACCAGATGCTAATTCCATCTGCTGTGTCCAGTGGGAGAGGAAGTTGCTAGTAATGTCCTGAAAGACTTAAAATAAGCATTGTAGCCGTTCTTATAAATTCCATATTGGTTTCTTAATCAAGAACTTGGTAAGATACATACTGTGCTATGGGGTCTGAAGTGTTCTGTATTACCATAAACAAATGGTTCATGGTCCTCCTAGCCATAGTGTTCAGGACAAATTAGATCAAGAATCTAAAGATCAAGGATCTACAGGTAAAGCTTACTTTCGTGGTTGTTTGTTTGTTTGTTTGTTTTTTGCATAGCTTTAGTACATAGGAATGCAGACTCTAGCCTTTCCCTGAGTTTATGAAAATCCTATTTGTAAGAGCAGACAGCTTAATGTTGAATTATTATGTCCTGAGAAAAGCATGTTAAGTATAGAACTTGTAAAACTAATATTTTACATCAGTTTCCCCATGCTCATCATTTTTGAGATATTCTGCAGTATTCTACCAGACTTTACTTAAATTCCTTCTTTATGTTTAAATATAAATGGTCTGACACTTTTTGGGTTTTCCCTTGATGTGCGAGCTCCACTGTTAATGTAGCAATAAATGGGAGCTGAGACGGTATATTTCTCAGAGCATTTGATGATATGTTATCATCTCCTGTGTTGCTGGACAAGTCTTTTATGTGAATGCCATCTATCATACTGTTGCATTTTGAAAATACTGTATGCATTCACCTTGACAGCAAGTATTTTGATTCGAGTTTTATTTAATTGTATTTATTTTCCATTTCTGCCCTTTTGTTTTCTTACCTTCCGCCTGTCTTCATATCAAATCGAAAATCTTGTTTCAACTGTTTATGAAATAGAAATGTATGGGAGAGCTCCTTGGAGACTTTGTCTTTATTGAAGAATCGTTCTCTTCTCTCCTGCCCCATTGTGTCATAGGGATGCTAATTTCAGGAAGGCCTCATTACTCGGTCTTCCCTCATATAGCTTGAAATGTCTCACAAAAAGTGATAAAACATTATGAAAACAGCAATTCATAGAAAGAACAAAAACATATTGGAAGTTGCACAACTGTTTTCTTGTTTGGTAGGAAAAGGACAGTCAGATGTTTGCGCTATCCAAGCGACACTTAGCAGCAGCATTTATTTTTATTTTCCAAATTTTTATTGACATTGACAACCCAAAAGTGCAGTAGCAGGGCATTACATCATGCCATATAAGACACAAATAAGCAACACAAAATGAAAAAAGGAGAATGGTGGCTCAGCAATATAAATCAAGACAACCATATTTTCTGAGCTGAGGTGCATGGTGAATATTGAGCATCAAGGTCTAAAACGTAAGAAATAAAATCCCACCAGATGGCGTACAAATGTTCTGAATCTTCCAACCCTTCCGAAAGCAGTATCAACTATGACAAATTTTAAGGAATGTGCACTATAATTCAGAATTATATGTTGAATGCCATTTTCTTTCCCCTTCATATTTAAGCCATTGTCTTACCCTTTTCAATAGGTAGTTCCATCTTTTCCAACTGCTGAAATAAAGTATCCCTAATATCAACACCACGTGTCTCTTCCAGTGGTATGAATGCATATGTTTCTTTTTGTTAACCGGTTGGTTATTGTCAAAAGCTACATCTATGAAGCAAAGAATCATTGTCATTTGCTCACCGTGGCTTACATCAGGCATCCCCAAACTTCGGCCCTCCAGATGTTTTGGACTACAATTCCCATCATCCCTGACAACTGGTCCTGCTAGCTAGGGATCATGGGAGTTGTAGGCCAAAACATCTGGAGGGCCGCAGTTTGGGGATGCCTGGCTTACATTCCATGTTCAGTTTAGAAAGATTGCAAAGTACTTAGCAGTACAAGATGCTGAAAGAATTTTTTCTATGATGGCATTGTATAAAAGCTGAATTAACTCTTTCCCAATACACTGAACATGTGTCTCATTGTTCCTTATTGTACACAAGTGCTGATTCACAACTGGGTTGGGCACAGCTAAATATTTATCAAATCTGAGAAACCTTCTGTTACCAGATGTGTGTACTTTTTCATGTGTTTTCCAAGAGGTCAAATGGTGTAAACCAAGAGCTCTCATTAAAAAAAAAATGTCATTCTAAAATTTGTTGTTGCCAGTATTTTTCTTTTGGCATGTTTTCTTCATCAACAATTTTTTTTTAAAATATGAAGTTCAGCTTCTTTCCATTTGTGAAAATTTTTCAGATGGTCACTACTTCTCTTGTGTCCTTCTGAAATAGCAGGTATGTTTTTCCAATCTCTTGTTCCTTTATCACAAAGAGATCGTGATGTTCCAGTAATGTTACAAGTAAGCAGCTTGCAACAAAACAGAACACAATTATTTGATATGGAATACTGACATCATTGGTGATTAATTATTTCTCATTGGCCAGTGTCCATGTATAATTACAGAATGAGAATTTTCTTCAGTGGATTATTATCCTTAGGAAACACAAATTGTTGAATTGGTCCTGGCCCATGCTCCACCAAAATTTGTTGCAAATAGGCCAAGCGGCAGGCTCACTAAAGTTAAAAATTGTAGACAATGTAGCATTTTCAGATTCATTTGTTTTCAGTTCTTGATCTGAAGTACTTTATTTGGTTTGTCTTCTATGTTCAAGCTATGTTCCTCAAACCAGTAACTTTTGAGACAGTATGTAAAACTCATTTCAGCTTCAGTCTCAGTTTGGTGCTTGAATTCCTTTCATCTGGTTGTGATTGGAGATACAACCTCCTTGTTTGTTTGGATTTCCTTTTCAGCCTTCCATACTGGGAACCAGATAATTTGTTTTTGCCATGTAATAAACCAAACTAAGATTTTTTTTAAAAAAAAAGAATAGAACTATCAACTCCAGTTTTGAAACCAGCTTTGAGTGTATACAAAATTACACAAACAAGAGTTACAAATTCCCAGCTCCACCAACAGTTGAGGAAAAAAACTACAAATACCAAAGAGTATATACAGATATAAATTAGCAGCAATTTCCCAGTCATAGGAAGAGAAAACTTATCAGTTGGTAAGAAATGTTTGTTACAACAACATTCATCAGTAGCTGATTCCAAAATGCTAGTGTGCCAGGGCAGCAGCAATCACCAAGGTGAGCCGATCAGATCCACATATGCTCCTAACATTTCTTCCCATAAACTATTGTGTTGTAAGCAAGTCACTAAAAATAATAATAATATGCTATTATTCGCCTTGCCATGGAGCAATGGTAAGTCTGTCATGTGCCTATGAATTCTGCAACCTTTTGAATTCCACTGCCCTTCTACTTTTGCTGTCCCTAACATTTTGCTACCCTAGGCAGCTGCCTAGTATTTAAACCATCTCAAGCTCTGCAACTGGAATACATATCCCACTGTGTGCCATTTTCCATTGATACACCTGTCCCCTTTGCTTCAGGAAGTCATCAGCATTGGAGAGGCACAATGTCCCTGGCAGCCATTTGGATTCTGTGTGAAACGGTCATTGTTAACTCCTTTCTCCATCCTTCCCCAATGTAATGAAACCTGTTTGCACTCCTCAGCTGTGATTGCTGAAGCATGTTTAGAGAATTGACTCAGCACTGCCACTCACAGTGATAGGGTTTGTTTTTAGTGCTAGAAGAAGGGTTCAGAGGTTCTCAATCGAGCTGTTTTAATCTGGTGTTTATCTGTTGACAAAAACTTCTAAACCTGTCCTGAACTTTAGCAGTTGGGTAGACTTCAAATTGAAATAAATAAAATATACCCAGTTCTGGTTTGCTCCAGGATAATTACATTATTAAGACACTGGAACAGGAAATAGGGCATTATTAATAGTGGGTAAAAGTCTAATCAAAGTTTTCTGTTACTTTTAGGCATTTCATATACTCCTAGTTTAATTTCAGATATATAAAATCCTAATTAAATCATGACCTCTGCATACCAGATGGATTAGATTCCCTTTAATAATCTTATTTATTACAATATGTCATAGTAAATTAAAAAGTCAGCTCTGATTAATTGGTGTATTCTAGAACTCCTTCAAGACATCCAAAATATTACAGAACAGTTTGTCTTCCAGCCTAGGGGCCTCCTGATGTTCAGATAACTAATGAATGTTATCTCTCTCATGGCTCCTATTGTGTTGGTGAGTTAATGTAGAAGTTTTCCTGATTTGACTCCTGCTTCTCAAATCTCAAAATCCAATCTTGAAAAACGGTTGGAAGAGAACTGGTGAATTACTAAAATAGTAAGTGTGTCGAATTAAAATATCATTATTACCTATTCTTCACTTATGCACAATTTATGCATTCAACATAGTTGATTGAGAAATTTTTTCCAATTTTTTCCAATTGCAAGCTGTGTTATGTATAAGGGAAGGAGGACGTGCATGCTTGACTCTGCTCCCATGGGGGGAAAAACACTCTGTACATGTAAAACTAATGTCCTAAGGAGGCATGTTCAGCCCAGCCTTCTGCCGGGCTTGTTATATTTATTTACTTATTTCTACCCTGCAGTTCTGCTTACAGGCTGGACTCCCAGTGCAGCTAATTATCAAATTTATTTGTTTCCATTTATTAATCTTTTACTATAAAATATCTTGAAGGGAGGTTATTGGTTTGTAGTGTGTGTTTTTTATTCTTGTTTTTATTATGTATATTGTGTTTTTATATTGCATTTTTATGTTGTGAATCTCCCTGAGATCTACAAATGAAGGGTAGTATACGAAATAAATAAATAAATAAATAGCAAGGACAATACAACATGAAAAGTGAAATAAAACATAGGGATGTAGAGCAGCAGAAAATTAACTTGTTATCAGGATTGTTGTAATCTTCCATTATAGGTCTCAAGGATCTTCAGAATCCCAGCTTGTCTCTTACAAGTCTTGGTGCTCTTGTCATCGTTGATTCTGCTTGTTGCATGTTTTATTTCCTCCTGATTACAGGACCACATCTTTACTCCAGCATAGGTTCCTTGGCTCAGAATTCCTTCTCAACTCTTGTAAACTCGCCACTGGAGGTTTTCTGGCCCTCAGACCTTCCTCACCACCTCTCATTTCTCTCCATCTTTCTACTTTCCCTGCCAACATGTCCTCCTGTGTCTCCTCTTACGCCTCTCTTCTCTTTCCCCCGTTTACTTTCTCTATATCTTCATGACTCAGAGGCTGTGACTATTGCAGGTGCTGCTGCCAACCTTTTGGTGGATGTAGGGAGGCAGGAAATAGTTTTGTCCTATTCTCCAGCAAATACCAGCAAGATTCCCTGTACAATTTCACAGTCCAAGACTCACGTGCCTCAAATATGTTCTCTTCTATATGAACCTTGCTCTGTTTACATTCAGTGGGGTGGTTACTACTCTTTGTACCCCCATACCATTTGAAGTAAGAGCATCTGTTGCAAGAAGCATCCGCCCTACCACTGTTGAGCCAATGAGGTTTATCCGGGCAGTTCCATAACCTAGCTGTTCAGAAAGGCCTAGTTGTCTGCCTTGGTCCTCTCGTTTGATTTCTATTGCGTTTCCTTATTTTTGGCTCTTATCTGTTGCTACTTCATTCTGTTGAAAAACTCCTTTGGAGAGATTAGGCTTAAGTGTTTTACATAAATTAAAAATTGTTAATCTAAAGTGGGCTGGAAGTTCATTGAAAAATGTCCCATCTACATGCACCCATAGATGGCAATCCAAAGACTAGCTCTGTTAAAATAAACAACACTGCTTCACAGCATGGATTTGTTCAGACATGCCATTCAACATTCTCAGGATAACTTTTGGCACTATTCCTGTTACCCACAGGAGTTACATTTCAGAATATATTTTGAAAACTGAAATGGATCCTGGAATCCTGTTAAATCCTGCTTACACAGCGCTTGAGCTATTTGAGAAAAGTCTTCTTCCTTGATTGGAAGCTGCACTTGTATAGGGGCTGGTACAGCAGGAGAAGTAAGGTTACTTGAGTGCATCTAAAGAAACCCTTGAAGAGAGCCGTATTATTAGGCTAAAAGTAGTGGCGAAAGGTAATCATTTCCTCTAGTTGCCATGGCAAGCTGTTATAAGTGGTACAGGTAAGCTTTGGGGAAGGGAATAGAAAGAACATATCTTTAAAACCAAACAAGAGAAAGGGAGATTGAAAACATTAAAAAGAAAGATTTTAAGTGTCTCCTTTCTCCAGTGCACAAAAAATGTGTTTCCTTTGAGCAAAGGAAGAAAGTGAGAGAATTGTCACTTCAGGCAAAGGAATCAGCCTACGCACCTTACTACCTCTTTTGAATATATTCCATGCTTCTCTCCTCAGCCTGCGCCAAGTCTTCTAATCTTCTAAGTAAAAAACATTTTTAAGTGGAATTTCTTTCCCTAGTGTGTTATCCAAGAAAGTGTTTGAATAGGGAAGGACGTAAAATAAGTGCCTGTTCAGTGGTATTTTCCCACAAGCAGGTTTTTATGGTTTGAAGATTAGAATGCATTCCTTTTTTTCCATCCTGGTGTTATTGGAGGTTAATTGGCCTTTGCAAAACCAAGGTTTATTGAGTAGTTATTTCAGCTGCATCAAACCTGACAGTTAGTAAGAAATATTTTGGGGTCAAAATGTTCATATCAGAATAATGTTCTAGGCAGTCAAGTCAGCATAAGGACTAGATTAAGGTTCAGAGAGGTGGAATGGAGCAGGAAACCCATTAGAAACTGGACACAAAGCAGTTAAGTTGCTATTTGAAGCATATATATCTGCAGTGGCAACCCACGATCCTGGTTTTGCGATCAACAGCTCTTATAGCTGCCTTCCCAAATCTGGTGCTCTCCAGGTGTTTTGGTCTACACATCCTATCAGCCTCAGCCATTATGGTCAATGGTCAGAGGTGATGGGAGTTGTAGAACATGTCTTATGGGGTGTTAAGAAACGTAATAAAAATATTTTCAGTGCATAAAATATACAGTACAAAACAAATGCTTTATTTTTAATAATAATAATAATAATAATAATAATAATAATTTATTTATACCCTGCCCATCTGGCTGGGTTTCCCCAGCCACTCTGGGTGGCTTCCAACCGAATATCAAAAACAGTACAGCATCAAACATTAAAAACTTCCCTAAACAGGGCCGCCTTCAGCTGTCTTCTGAAAGTACTGTAGAATAGTTACTTATTGCCTTGACATCTGCTGGGAGGGCGTTCCACAGGGCGGGTGCCACTACCGAGAAGGCCCTCTGTCTGGTTCCCTGTAACCTCACTTAGCCAATAAATATGTCTCCATACATGCAAATATATTAAATATGTTATAATTTGATGAGGTACAATATGCATATTCCAGAGCAAATAGCCAGTCATGTTTTATTATACCATAAGAAATTACACACTTGACCCAATAAGATAATCAAGTGATAGAACACTAATATGAAAAGCATCTTGTTTAAATGTACATCAGAAGAACTCTGGAAACCAAGCCTTATGAGGAACAGTTGAGGGAGTTGGGTATCTTTAGCCTAGATAAGAGGAGACTTAGAGACAATATGATAGCAGTCTTCAAATATCTAAAGGGCTGTCAATTGGAAGATGGAGCAAACTTGTTTTCTTCTCCAGAGGGCAGGACCTGAACCAATGGCTTCAAGTTACAAGAAAGGAATAACACCAGGAAGAACTTTTTGATGGTAATAACTGTGACGGTGGAATGGGCTCCTTCGGAAGGTGGCAGGCTCTCCTTAATTGGATGGTTTTCAGCAGAGTTTGGATGGCCATCTGTCATGGATGCTTTAATTGAGATTCCTGCATTGCAGGGGGTTGGACCAGATGACCCTCTGGGTCCCTTCCAACTCTGCAATTATATGATACTATAACAGGTGCTGCACTGGTTTGCCAGAAGCGGCTTTGTCATGCTGGCCACATGACCTGGAAGCTATACGCCGGCTCCCTCGGCCAATAATGCGAGATGAGCGCGCAACCCCAGAGTCGGTCACGACTGGACCTAATGGTCAGGGGTCCCTTTACCTTTACCTTTATAACAGGGAAAGTCCCAAGTAGATGGTCTTAAGGAGACAGTAGTTACTATATCAGAAGCAGCTGTAAGTGAGATCAGGATACCAAGTTGAAAACAGCAGTCTGTTTATTGTATAACTAGTATCTTGAAGCCCGTTAAATTAACGGGTGCTAGAACATGCAATCCCCCTCGCCCATTCCCCCCTCCCTTCTTTTCTCCACCCACACGTGCCGGGACTCTCCTGAGCTGCCACCAGCGCTGCTTCTCTGTCGCTGCTCCTCCTCCTCCGCTGCTACGGTCCATGCCTAGGCAGGGGAGGGGGGACGGTAGGGGCGGCCAGGGCCCTCTTTCCTTCCTGCCCTCCCCCTGGGTTCGAGCCTGCTTTTGCGAAGGGTTAGCGGGGAAGAATGAGCAGCATCCCTCTGCTGCCACCGGCTTCTTGCTGAACGCAGCGGAGGCACGGGGTAGCAGAGGAGATGCTTCACGGAGCAGGGAAAGAGGGGCGGGCGGCGGGCGGCTGCCACCCGCCACCCTCCCTGCTCCCTGTCAAACATCTCCTCCCCCCCGGGCTGCTCTTCCTCCCCCCCCATGCGCTGTCCCCGCTTCTGTCTGCCTCTGACCCTGCACCGCGAGGGAAACGGTAAGCAGAGGGGTGGGGGGAGAGAGTGCGTGTGTGTGCGTGACGCCCGCTTGCTGCTGGTAGTCGGGGGGGGAGCGTAGGAGAGAAAAAAAGGGGAAAAGCAGCCTCCTTCTCGCCTTTCCCAACCCACCCAGAGCTGAGCCCGCCACACGCCAGGTGGGGGAGGGGTTGGGATGCGGGGGTGGGGGTGGGGAATGGCGGCAGCGGGGACACAAACACCCCGCCGGCAGTGGGGAACGCGCGCTCGCGTCTCAATCCCTCACGGTCCCTTCCCCTCTTCTCCTCGCGCCATTAATCGGGAGGCGAGGCGCGGAACGGCAGTTTGGAGGGGAAGCCGTTGAAGGAGAGAGAACCGCATTCCGCCCCCCCGGCTCTGTGTGCGTCTAGTTTCTGCGTCCAATCCCGGTGTCCGTGGGGCACATGCTCAGTAGCGCGGAAAATGGGACACACGGAATCTGGATGCAGAGACACAGGGACTTTATTATATAGGATAGGTGAATGTATAATTTTTATCTATTGTTTTAATCCCAGGTGCAACCATAAAAGTTCACATTGGGTTTAGTTAATACAGGTTTAGGAGACTGGATTTTAAAACATTAATTTATTATCCTGCTTAGTTGACTTGCTATGTTGTAAAGCTCCAAATCTTTGTAAATTGAAAATCCCCCCCCCCCAATAAAATATTTTATTGGCTCCCATTGTCAGTGTGGCAAAAAACTTGATAAAAAATCCCTATGCCTGTAAATTCTTCATGCTGCCATATTTAGCAGATTGAAATCCTAAAATCCTAAATGATTATATTAATAATTTACCCCATGTATACTTAGGGGCACAGGTGGTAGCTGTTTACATTATTTCAAGTGGGGCAGTGTTCTGTGAGCTACAGCAGTTGTTGTCGTGGGCATCACATGACTGCCAAATCCTCCACTTAAGATGAGCCATGTATTCCTACACAATCTGTGCCAAGTATTTTATTCCTTTTACAGAAGAAACTTTTTTATTTTAACAATTTTAAATGGCAGGCTGTCTAAATCTTCCTTAGTCAGCCGTTTGACTGCTGGCTATTTTGATAAGAAGATTATTCCTGGTTCTTTATAAGTTCGCTCAATTTAAGCCTAACTTCTCTTTTAAAGTATCTACTTTTATTCCATCAAAATGTCTTACACAATATAAAAGCATTTTAGCAATGCTGTGTTGCCATTAGGACCGGAGTCTACTACAGGGACAAAGGACGAAAGCACCTACTTCACCTTGGCTTCAGCAGAGTCTCGGACAAATTATCAACCTTTTGGAGTGTCTTGATATTTATACATGACGATTATATGGTCCAGCTACTGGAAAATTGCCTTAGAAAAGATGAATGATTCATCTGCAGCTGCTTTCATAATTGAAAAGAGGGTAAATGTTCTTAGTTAGTAGGCATACTTAGATTAACCTTCCATCATGCACATGGAACCAAACATTGGTTCAGGAACAGTTAAAGTTCAATTATTTCACCTTTCAGCATTTTAAGTTGATTGATCTTACGTCACTTTACAACAACTTTTGTGGTGGTATTATTATCAGGGCGGGTTACAGCCATTTAAAAATGCAATGTTGAAATAGTTTAGAACACTCTGGGGAGGTCACTTCGGTCCTGCTAACACAGCAGTTTGACTTCAACTCCAGAGACGTACTCCATTGTCTCTCAGAGACAGACGAAAGCCAACAAAAAATGCCAGCTATATATTTCCTCCTTTCTCTTCCTCCCATGAAAGCCAGGCATTCTGGTCTGGGACCCCTCAATGCTATCCTGATGTAAGCATTAGTTACAGGTAGGTAGCCGTGTTGGTCTGAGTTGAAGCAAAATAAAAAAATTCCTTCAGTAGCACCTTAAAGACCAACTAAGTTTATATTTTGGTATGAGCTTCCGGGTGCATGCACACTTCGTATCTGATGTAAGCATGTTAGTTTAGAGGGACATAACTCTGTGACTGCACCTCTGCTTCCTCTTTCACTATATTAGCAGCTAAATTAGTGCCAGTGGTTCGGCTCAGCAGCTGAGCTGTCCTGCCATGTTTGCCTTTTCTGCTTTAAATGTTCACTTTCTCTGCTAGCACTCTGCTATGCTCAAATACTTGTTCTTTATTGTCATTTATCTGACACGGATGTTGCCCAGAGGGTAAGTCAGGTTTCGGTTTGGTGGTTACCAATATTCACACACTAGAGAAATTGTGAATTTCTTTCTACTAAATACTGAGAACTTAAAGTAACGTCTTTCCATCACAGGGGTGGATGGGTGCTTTATGTGTGTGTGTGGCTTTGGGGGTTAATTATTCTTATCCCTTACTATTAATGAAGTTTGTGAAGGATGGTGTCTTAATTAGTCCTGGGGGACTACTTCAGTTGATTATTGCAGTGGCTTCTGTGTACTCCTTTATTAATAAGTAGGCTGATAACGTGCTGTTTTAACATGTTATTTAGCATTGTCAGTGTGTAAGACACTTTCCTTAAGGTGGGAGTAATAGTGTCCCTCCCAAGAAATCTTAAAATCTAAGTCGGCCAGTTTGAGTGAAAGGAGATGCTAACTTGATGAAGCAAAACAGCCAGGGAGGGGAGAGTTAACAGGTCTTGGAATGCCCATAAAGAGAGAGACTAGGGCAGACCACTACTGGGAGTGCATTTGCAATTATTGGCTATCTCATTGGTGGCATTTTATTTCTGCTGTTCGCCACTGTCATTTTAGCATTGCAGTGACATCCAAACAAAGCTGCAATCAAGACTGTTTGTCAGTTCTCTGGTGCGTAGGGGTGGAACATGAAGATCTGAAAAAAAGAGGGCTTAGAAAAGAAATCACAGTAAATGATATTTGCAAATGTGTGAACTCAGTTTGGACATGTAATTACACAAAGCAATTGCCATTTGGAAAGGGTGAAAATTGTAATTGCATGCTTCGAACAGCAGCCCACGACCCTAAGCCTCCTCAGTTTCTGGAAGTCTTTGTGTACTGAAACAAATAGTAAATGCAACTTCTGTACCCAATTAAGTGCTTGTTTGTCTTTGTATAATGAAGAAGCTCTTGGATATTGAAGTAGTTACAAAATGTTATCATTAACTTCTCAGTTGTTCACAATAATATATCCTGTAGCTGCTTTGTCGTCTGTATTCAATCTTCTTATTCTTTATCCCTGGCCAAAGAGATGCCATCATAAAACTACATGTGCTGTAAACATGTTTCAGGATCAGCAGGACTAGGTGATTGAAATGGGAGAATACAGTAGAACCTCTACTTACAACTGCCTCAGGTTACAAACTTGGCTAACTTGGAAGAGTTACCTCGACTTGAGAACTTTGCCCCAGGATGAGAATGGAAATCGTGTGCTGGCGGTGCAGCAGCAGCAAGAGGCCCCTTACTGAAAGCACGTCTCTAGTTAAGAACACTTTCAGGTTAAGAACGGACCTCCAGAACGAATTAAGTTCGTAACTAGAGGTACCAGTGTAACCAGTAGTAGCCTAATACTGTTGCCTTTTTCTAGAAACTGTTTTATGAGGTGGTGGAGCTGCAGTGGTCAAACTAGGCCTCGGAACCCTTACAGATTTTCATAAAGGTAAAAAGTAATTGTCTCATTTCACTTTTATGAAAATAGATGTAAAGATGTTCCACGAGCTATTTTCACCGTATTTCATATGCACAGTGTTCTGATGAATAGCTACTAAAAGAATCCATGAGATTGTATTTTCATAAACATTTTACTTCATATCTTCTTGTTTGATAGAGTATGTGTGTTTCATGTTGCTAAGGGTGCTTCCACACACAGAGCTAGGCAGGGGCAGACTTCCCATTTTGCCACTTGGGGTGACATGGTAATTTCCTGCTGCTGCCCCTCCCCACACTGCCACCTTGCTGTCCCACTGCCTGTGAAGCATTTCATATCTACATTGCACAGGAGCACTTGTGGAGTGCTGGCAAAAGTGCTGGCTTCTGGAAAGATCTGTTTCGTGACATCTTAGGCACTCCATGACTGTACCGCTTCTCCACTGGCAGGGGGGGAGCGTGCCACCTCTTGGGATTCCACCACTTGAGTGGGTTGGCCCTGGAGCTGGGTCTGGAGAATAAGTAGCCGGCAAGAATACAGAACGTGGGTCACCCTTTACATGGAACCCACCACCACATTTAGTATCCTCAAAGTAAAAAGCATATTGCATAACCCTGATGAGGGAGACCTTTGCCATGAAACTCCACTGAGCTTGTTTAATATCAACTCTCTAGCTTTTTCTGTTTACAGCTTTGCAGTATTTTTCTGACATTTGTACAAAACGGCTTCTAACATGGTTTTCACAGCACCACAAAATGTGTTTAAGTAGTGCTAGCATAAAAGCCCTGCTTATCCCTGAGTCCTAAATACTTACCGAAATAGAAGAGCCTCATATTGCTTCAAGCAGATGTTCATGTTTTCCAGACCAGTGTAAAAGACACATACCATAGCTGGAGAATGCGTAGCTACCAAAAAGGCTGCCTTCACTGTGGGGTTTGTTTGCTTAAGATACAAAGGGCACTATTTGAAGGCTATATTCAGCAAACCATATTGCAACAGAAAACAGAGGGAGAGCTGATGTAGAAAAGCAACTAACACTGCTGTGAGCAGTATAGCAAGCTATATGCTCAATTCAATGAATGGTTGATGATTATATTTGGATACGGCCTTACAGGAATATTGCAAGCATTAGTGAGATACTGCAAGTGATCTATTTCCATATGTAACAGGTAGCTTATGTTCCTTATAGTGGGACAGACCTTTGGTCTAGAATTTTTTTCTCCTGACTATTTTTCCCCCCTCATTTCAAAAAGAAAACAGATTTTTTTTCTGCCTTCCCCATCATCACCATTCATCATTTCCCAAAACATTTAATGCAAAGTGGATACTAGCTTATGAAAATGTAGACTAGCTGATGGGTGTTAAATCCAGCTGCTTTCACTGTGCGAACAGGTATGCAGAATTGAACCCCACCCATCAGCTGAAGTCACCAGCAACATCAGCTGAGGGTCAGCTGGGCATAGCTTGAGGGAAACGGCCTCTTGACCCAAATTGGACCCCTTGGAAGGTGAAGATTTGCCCATCCGCTGGAAGTTCCCCACCCTGACTTAAGATGATGTCTAACAATCATGTCCTGCTTGAGCAGTGGACTTTGGTTTGTGCAAATGTGTTGCATGGTTATGGGGGAGGACATTGGGCTACAGGGAGGAATTGGGGAAGTCTTCCTTCGTGTGCTAGAATGATTTGGATCTCACCCAGAAGCTACAGTAAATTGGTAAGTCTCTAAGGTGTCACAAGCCTGTCTAAAAATAAAAATATTTCCATTTCCTGTAGGCTTCTAAAATCTCATTATTTTTATTGTGAATAGAAGGCTAGCTTACAATGAGAAAATGATGACAAACTGGGATTAGAATAATATTGCAGCCACACTGAAAGTAAGAGAATGCAATCAACAAACAATTAGGAAGTTTCAGTGGAGCAGTTGACAATATGCTAATGACTGCTACACGTTGGTATATTAAACATATATAATTGGGGTTACAGAACAGTAATTGAAGGGAGAACGAGTTGAGATTTGGTCTTTTTTATTTGTTTGTTTATTAAATTTCTATATTTCATCCAAGGATCACAGGGCGGTTTAAAATATAAAAACACAAAAATAATAACATTGTAACAAACAAAAGCAGTGAGAGAGAGAGAGTTTTAAAGGCCATCGATAGTTTAATTATCCAAAGGCCTGGAAAAAGAGGGATAGTTTTGGCTGGCACCTAAAGATACGTGAGCCTCCCTGGGGAGAACATTGTACACAGGGAGCCACATTGTCACTCTCTGGACGGACCTCTTGTGGAGGGGGCACGCAAAGAAGGTCCCTCAGATGGTGATCACAGGGTCCACGTCAGTTCTTACAGGAAGAGGCAGTCCTTGAGGCATTGTAGTTCCAAGCCGTTTTAAGCCCACCATATCTGCTGGGACAGTAAACAAATTGGAAACATCCATGCAGATCTAGCTCTTAATGTTTGCAGACTTCATATCTCAAATCTATACCGTCTGTTTTTCCTCTTAGGTTTATTTCATTTTCCTTTACCCTCTGCATCCCCCCCCCATCCCTTCCATTCCCTTTTCTGACACCTTTATCTACTTTTGTGCCACTCCATAGCCCAGTTTCTTCTGCCTTCTGCTTCCATTTGTCTGCGTGTGGTTTTTGAACAATAATGTTCACAATAAACTCTTTTGCTTTGTTCCAATAAATGTTGGTGCTGCTGTATAACTGCTACCACCTACTCTTTCTAGAAAATGAATATACAAATTTGATAAAGAAAATTAAAATGAGGTATGTTTTTTATGTTAAAAATTATCCTGCTTAACTTGGGCAACATCCAATGATGTCCACGCGCTTACACCATGGAAATCTAGTGATTGTCTTTTCCCCTTTCAGCATCCCCACCCGCACCCCGAAGAACTGCTGTGGAGGTTGCACCATTTTCTTCTTTGCCTTTAATGTTCACAACTACCTTTTAATGTAACAAGCTGTGGTGACCCAAGTGACCTTCGTGGATGCCCCTAAGTCATAACATTGTGACAAAATTAAATGGCATGAGGACAAATAGGACTGTGGGCAGTGGGGGGGGGGCATCAAGAAGAATCAACAGCACTTACAACAAAAGGCAACTGAACAGCACTGGGGAAAAATATGTTCATAATTGGTTAAAAGTAGCTAAAAGGGGAGGGGCTGCTTTTTGAGACTCGTGAAAATAAACAGAAAGCCATAGGAGTAATTTAGGCTCTTCTCTATTTTATGTGTGACAGGTTAAGTTATCTTTGCAAACCAATTTATATAGCATGTTCTTTGCAAATGTCTTTTAATAGAGGCTTTGGTTTGTTTGTTTTTTAATTTTCAAGGGACAGCATTTTAAAACAATGCTGAAGGAATAAAAGAGTACTACCGTATGTATTATTTCTACAATACCCTTTATAATACAAAGTTATTTATAAAAGTAATGCCAGACATAATATGAAATTCTTACTGAATATATTCTTAGCAAGAGTGATGGTGATGTGTTATATAAATACACACACACACACAAACACTTCCAATTAAACTTTACTCAGAGTAGACCCTTTGAAATGAAATGAACCTAAGGTAGTCATGCCTGTTAACTTCAGTGGTCTACTCTGAATTGGATACAACTCTTTGAATGGGATTAACCTAACAAATCCCACCAGTGGGAGCCCTGCATAAGCACTGCCACTTGTGCAACAAGGCTTTTCTCTGTACATCTGCCACATGCCCTGAAATTGGCAGGGTGGGGGGCACAAGGAGTGTGTCAAGAGAACCTTCAGAACAGTGCATGGGGGGAGGAAAGGAGGGGATTGTTCTATTTGGCAAGCTGAAATGCTTGTGCTGACGAAACGATTGCTTTATGTGATTTTGAATTCCTCCCATTACTGTATTTCTAAATCAACACTTGTCAAGATGGTCTAAGGAGTACCTTTAATATATCTTCTTGAACTTCACAAAAGCAGTGGAGTAGCTTTCGTTTTAAACTAGAGTAGGTGAATATGAGTGCCTACTAAACTTTGTGCAAGTCTCAGTCTTACAGTCTTATAGAGACAGATTGTCCTTCTGCAGCAAGTAACCTTATGGAAAGAACAAAATGAAATGGATAGCTGCCAATAAACTAAAGAAGAGAAGCCAGCAGAATTAATTAGAAGCATAAATAGCCACATTCTTAGTTATAAATAAGCTGGTTCTGGAAGACATTCATTAGCTGAACATTGTGCACATTTATACTCATTATAGGACCTTGTCTCTACTGAACAAATTAAAAGCTATTTTGCAGAATTACATGTTCCTAAATCAGCTGGCAAAGATTTCCAAAGCTTGACTAAACAAATCATCATTCCATAAAACTGAATTTAGTAAATAGTTTAAACCGAAAGAAATAGACATTGGAATGACCTAAATTAAAGTTTTGAAATCAAAGTTTTATAAGACTCAGCAGTCTGTGGTGGTGTCCCCCCCCCCAATTCCAAGTGCCTTATGTCTGCTGCATCTTAAACAGCATTGGTGTTTCCAAAATCCCTTGAGGTTTCCACCAGATGTACATGCCCATGTGTGCAAGAATTTGGGGATATGTTTGTTTGTCTCCGTAAGTGCTTTACAAATGTATATGAATTCCCTGCTTTAGTGCATGAAGCACACCCTAACTCATGAGTAATTTCGTTGTTCCTGCAAGGGGACAATGACAATAAAGATATCTTAAATTGAACAGGGCAGCCCTTGAGCATGTGTAGTTCTGTATGAATATTAAAGCCACTACTTGTATTGCAGCCTTAACATTATATAACAACACACTTAACTGCAAGTATACTAGTATTGTTTACAGGTAGGTAGCCGGGTTGGTCTGATGTAGTCAAAACAAAATTTAAAAATTCCTTCCAGCAGCACCATTTCATGCAAAACCATTTGCAGTCGTTTGCGGTCATCAACAGCTATCAGTCAGTCAATCACCCATTTCCACCACCCTTCTGAGTGATCCCCCCTCCCCATCCCCACCCCTCCCCACCCCTTCTCTACATAAGTGCCTGGAAACTTCCATTTCACTGTATCTGAAGAAGTGTGCATGCACACGAAAGCTCATACCAAAATAAAAACTTAGTTGGTCTTTAAGGTGCTACTGAAGGAATTTTTTTATTTTACTTCCAGCAGCACCTTAGAGACCAACTAAGTTTGTCATTGGTATGAGCTTTCGTGTGCATGCGAAAGATGAAGATGGTAAACCAGTGAAGCATTTCTTTCACATACTAGCAAGTAGAGAGATTAAAAACAGTTTCAGGATTCAGTGAGGGCAACAAGAATTCATGGAGAATGGAAAATTCAGTGGTGTAAGCAGGTCTTTGTTATGACCAGGCATCCCCAAACTTCGGCCCTCCAGATGTTTTGGACTACAATTCCCATCTTCCCCGACCACTGGTCTTGTTAGCTAGGGATCATAGGAGTTGTAGGCCAAAACATATGGAGGGCCGCAGTTTGGGGATGCCTGGTTATGACCCACAGACCATGCACTATATACTCTGTTTTCTCTGGGGATGGTGAGTCTCCAACTATATCCTTTAGGGAAAAACTGTTAGGACCATAAAAACTGTGTTAGGACCATCTTCAGCATGCTTCTGACCGGGAGACACAGCCTTGCTTCCGTGATACCTTTGTCAGAGGTGGGGTCTTCCAGGGTACCTGTCTCCCCAGCCCCATAGGAGTCAAAGTGAGGGTTTAAAAGACAGCCAGCTCCTTGAGCAAGTTAGGTTTATTGCACTGTAGTACTGACGGTTCGAATCCCTGCGACAGGGTGAGCTCCCATTGTTCGGTCCCAGCTCCTGCCAACCTAGCAGTTTGAAAGCACGTCAAAGTGCAAGTAGATAAATAGGTACCGCTCCGGAGAGAAGGTAAACAGCGTTTCGCCAGAAGCGGCTTAGTCATGCTGGCCACATGATCCAGAAAAACTGTCTGCGGACAAACGTCGGCTCCCTCAGCCAATAAAGCGAGATGAGCACTGCAAACCCAGAGTCATTCGCGACTGGACTTAACTGTCAGGGGTACTTTACCTTTACCTTTTTTATTGACAACATATGCAAGACTTCTTTTGGAGGCAGAGACAACAGCTCATTGTCCAGGGTCCTGGGAGCTCTTCCCTGGTGCCTTGAACACTGACTGAATACCCCTGGGATTCCCCTGTGAGCCTTGACCTCATACCTATTTTTAAATTTTTGCTGATTTTATTTGTATATTGATAATTGTTTTATGTACAGCCCTTGGAGATTCTTTGAATGAGCAATTTATAAATTCTTCCAAATGAAATAAATAAAATGGTCTGTGGTTCAATTTCCAGCACCTCTGTTAGTATGCACTCATTTCTTTTTCTGTCTTTTGTTGACTTTTATCCCCTGGCTCTGTTTGCCAGAATTTTTTTTAAAGTGTTTCAACAGGTTTTATATTTCTTCCATAAGTGTTCAGCAATATTCATGAAAGGTGATCATCTTTCGCTATAAGGCCATGTACACACTGAATAGTTTATAATAAAGAGAAACAGTTTGTAAGAAGCAGGAAGCCCAATGAACCAATAATCCATGCTGCTGCTTGTTTTATTCAGAGTTCATTTTAAGCTTTGAAGTGAACATTAACAAACTGCCATAAATTGTCATATATACAACAGCAAAATGAATAGGTAATCTGAGTCAATGAGTATATCTGCACTCCTGGGTAGTCGCTACCATTTTAACTCTTGTTTTTGCTGCATTTGCTATCAAGAGGAAAATAGTCAATCAGAGTTGAAGCTATGAGATAGAATTGAAAATTGAATTGAAAATTGAACTGAAAAGTAATTTTGCTTTAAAATGTTTTGCAAATGTAGACGTTAAGTGTGAAATGAATGCAGCTAATGACCATAGCTGGAAGAGTTATGCACCTGCTGATCAGAGGGATATTATTATAAATGAGGTTGATTTTTCCTGTTGACTACCTCATTCTTTCTCAACGTGGTCTCATTATTTTCCTGTCCCATGTCTGACCCCTCAGATAGGAAGATTCAAGCATAAACATAATAAAAAACACATTAACTCCTATAGAGCTTTTTCAAATGTTTTCTGATATGACGAGAGCTGTGTAGTTTTGTTTTTGTTTTTGTTTGTTTTTTCAAAAGTTTTGCATAGGAGCTCCTGGTTTTTTCACAGGAAAATTAAAGGTTGAATTTCCCGGCAAACACCAATCATAGCTCTTGGGTTCATATATTTGCAGATGACAGTCTTAATTAAGAATTCTGAAGGTTTTAAAATGTGCTCCTTTTGAGGAGGGTTCCTTAAACCTCAATGAAGTGTGCTTCTTAAACAAAACCACGCTGACCAGCTAGGATTGTGGTTTGATTTTGCCAGGGCTATAATACTTAGGTTGTTGTTGTTGTTGTTTGTTATTGATGTATTAAGTTGTTTTAGAGATTTGTTTTCACACTCTTGCTCTTCTTTCCTCATATATTATTTGTCAGCTGAGCATCTAAGAAGTGCCAGTCCCCAGCATGACTTATCAGGGGAAGAGAAAGGAAACATATATAGAAGAGTTGGTGTATTTAAAGGACCCAAAATATTAAATGTCTGTGTTGTGAAACCTCCACTGCTACTTGGGTGGTATAATTAAAACACATTATTCTTTAGGGAAACAATGTGACTAACACCTTGATTTGGTAGTCTCTTGTGGCATATTCCAAATTTAGAAGTCTCGTTTAACAAGATGGATTAGTGAACAATCTAGCCTACTACATTGGTTTCTGGCAGTGGCCAACTAGAAACTATAAGAAAGTTGGTCATTGTGATAATACTCATTCCTTGTATTTAATTCCCACCGTCTGACAGAGGTTTGCTGTCTCTGAACACTGAAGTAGCACTCCTGGCTTTCATACCTGATGGAGGTGGGATTGAGTTTACTAATTTTAAAGAAAATTGTATATATTTTTAAAGATTTTACTTAATTTGGATCCCACTTTTCAGACTGAATGATCCCTCAGTAGACCAAGATTAATTTAAGCAATGTACAGTATAACCCTACTTCTGAAAGTATATTAGAAAGACCAGCTACCATAACATTAATAAACTGTTTGGACAGTTGCTTCCATACCTGTAGTGAAACTGGAATCTTGGGTGGGGTTTTTTTGCATTATGCAGTTATTCACCCTGTTTTGTTTCGTTTTTTTAATATGTAAACATATGCGGGGTTTCAGTGCCAACATAGAGTTCTTATTTGTGATGGCTTCCCATTCCCATCACAGGAGAGAATGGATTGCTCCATTTGTTAACTTGTTTTTAGGGCCTGGTGAGTTGTTAAATTTGTTAAAAGGTTTACCTAGGTTGACTTCATTTTTCTTTAAAGCTCTGAATCAACCAACAGATGTCAAGGAAATAAGCAGCTATCCTATTTTTAAAAGACATCTGGAGGCAGCCCTGTTTAGGGAAGTTTTTAATATTTAATGCTGTATTGTTTTAATATTCGATTGGGAGCCGGCCAGAGTGGCTGGGGAGACTCAGCCAGATGGGCGGGCTGCAAATAATAAATTATTATTATTATATTATATTCTTTATTCTGTACAAATATGGCTGAGTTTCATCACACTTTTCCTTTGCTTTTTCCTTGATATACTAGATGATACAAGTGCTGATTTATAAATGTTGATTTATAGAAAAGATAGGGTTACATAGGATGGAATAAGTTATATTAAGGGATGTCAGTGTTTTTTTTTCCTATTCAAATAGCTGATAAATGGAACCCATCTCTCAATAAATTGATTATTTTTCTAATTACTTCATACTTTTCTCCAGTAGGTTGTTTTGATCGTTAAGGAAACTTCCCACATTTTTTTTAGTATGAAGTTGTTGGTAAAAACATTTTCTCTTTAAGGAGAAGAAAGCAGGTGGTAGGAATTAAAAGTTTGGTGGCTTCGATTTCCAATCTAATTTTTTTTTTGTAGTGAGCCATTTTCTGTTGGGGTGAATTCTAGTATGAAATTAAGCCAGCTTGAACATTCATGGAAACCACAGAACATACATAGGAGCTTCTTTATCAATCTGAACCAAAGCTGATCGTGATTGCAGTCTAAATCTATTAATGATGTTCAAATCCAGTGTTCTGGCTGTCACTGGAGGAGCAGCCTGAATAGTTAGCAATAAACTTGTGTGTTGTTAATTCAGGTTTGGAGATATGTGCTTGGGAAGTAAAACCGACATACAATGTTTTGTGTCTATCTTTAAGCACACAAAGAGCGCATATGAAATGGCAGGTGGATTTTTAGAAAAAGAGAACCTATAATGATTTCCTATTTAGTGGGGTGACAGCATGTCCCAAGATAACACAAGCTCAAGGGACTGAAAAAGCATGATTATTAAAGGCTAGTGGCTTCTCAGTTCATACAAATTGAATTCTTTCATAGGTTGAAGTGCTGTGGAAATCTAGTGAAGAGTGAAGAGCATTGAAATAAAATTAGCATGTAAAGTGATTTTATATATTCAGACTTGTAGCCACTAACTTTGAATTTGAGAGAGAAATCTCATTACTTATCTTGTAAAAGGGGTAATACTTAAACTCTCTATTTGCTGTCCTTGATTTAAAGGTTCTGCATAGGAATGATGGTTTTCTGTGGTTGCCCAGAGAGAGTGGTTATTGTACTGATGGAGATCTCTTTTCCTCCCCCCTCTCACCTTTTCTCTTTTACAGGATAACTGATTTAGGAAACATTAAAAGAAGGTTGTATTTATCAACAATCCACAAGGAGTTGTCCATAACCCCCCTACATGCAAAAATTCCTCTTTTTATGATCAAGCGCAAAATTGTAGGTATATTTCCTTCCAATTTATAGTTCCCTTTTCTTTTCTTTTGCATTGCAATACTTCTATGTATCTGTAAGAACTATTAAAGTTGATCACCATGGTCCTGGATATCAGTTCTTATGTCTGCAGAAGACAAGAAGTTGACTTTCTGGTTCAGTCCAAAGCAGTGGTTTAAATTAATTGTATTAATTACATGTGCATGTGCAGAAAGAACTTCAAATTGGAATAGTATTGGGAATTTCTGTAACATAAAGGTCAAGCAGGTGTGCTAGTGAACTCTACCATAGATCCTACTTACCATATTCAGGCTGTTATTTGCCGATCCAAACGTAGGCAGAACTTTGAGTGAGTGAGCGGAGCTCAAATTCTTGCCGGGGGCTCTTGATACCATTTTCTGTCACCACTGCCCTTCATGCCACACCAGGAGTCATTAGAAGTACAATAGTGATCCCGTTTCAACGAAGCTATGTCTATAGCACCAGTGCTGCTTGCTCCAAGCTAGTGCTAAGAATAAGTCTTAGATATGACAATTAAAACATCCTGGAAAATATGCCTTCCATCTGTAGGTTGGTAATCACTTTGTTCACCCAATTGTGTACAGAATGTATAAATTCTGAAGATTAAATTTGCCAGAAGTTTCAGATGTGACCATGAATTTTCCTTAACAAGCAGATGTCTGTCTGATATGTATTGCTATCTAATTGCATATTTTGGGTGAGTATATGGCTTCCCATCTGCACTGCACTGCAAAATGCAACTTCCACCCTTCAGGCTGCTAATCATGTGCAATATCTTCTTGCAAACTACAGGTAATTTGAAGGCATTGGTTTTCATATTAAAGCAAGATCCTGCCAAGGATGAAAACAGTCTTAGCATTTTTATTTAAATAGGTATTTGTAGGCATACGTCCTTTACAAGCAACTACCAAATACATTGAACTGAGAAAGAGAGAATGAGACAGAGACTGTTTGCAAAATACTTATTTGCAAAAGTCTTTTTTCTACAACTTTTTGGGAGGCATTTATATTATACTAATAACTTCATTTTAGTTTTCTCCTTTTTTCAAGCATGGCCTTAAAAATTAATATGTATCAGACAGTCATCCCACTGAGGCAGTGGTTAATTCAAGATCATAGATCAATTGTAGAGTTGGACGGGACCAGGAGGGTCATCTAGTCCAACCCCCTGCAGTGCAGGAATCTTTTCCCCAATGTGGAGCTTGAACCCATGATCATGAGATTAAGTCTCATGCTGTACTGACTAAGTTTTCCTCTGTCCGTGCAATGAATTATTTTCCTGCATCTTCATTTTTGTGGTGACTGTGTCAGATTAACACCAGTGTTTCAAGACTTAAGTATTCCTTAATCTGTAGCAAATTAAATTCAGTCAAAATGTGAACTTTAGTTGTAAGATTCCACTCAAAAGAACAAATTATTTGATAGGGATCTAGCGATGGGACTTTTATACGGTTGGATGGTTTTTGTTTGTTGAGAAGGTGGATATCCTTGTGATGGCCAACTCTAGAATTTGAAACTGAGCAGCTCTGTAGTCAAATGAATACGTGAAGCTGGTAGATACCAAGATCAAACTAGAAATTTTCTGGATACATAGCATGCAATTAAATGTCTAGGTGTTACAAATTAAATTGCAGACACAAGGGAAAGGTGACTCTTGCTGGGGATGCATTATGGGGCAAGGAGGCATCTCTCTTCAGCTATCCTTCCCTTGTTGCAATCAGAACTGAGAGCATCCTCCAATCCCCCACCTGGCCAATGGGGATCTCCTCCCCCAATTCTCCTAGTCATGTTGAGTGTGCATTCTGATTGTACAGAAGAAGAAAGAGATAAGCCTCCATTCACTCTGCTTTCCCCAAAAGCAATGGCTTTTAAGTAAGAAAAAAATCTAGCTGTGTAAAAATATGCCAGTTTCTTAGCATAGTACATACTGTATTTTTGAAGGAATTTTGAGGAAAAAATCTCTCTCACCAGCAAAACAAGTAATTTCTTCATTGGTAATCTTAAATGTTGTCCCTGCATCAAATAATGCACACAGATTAGTTAGAACAATGCCATCAATGTTCCCCAGAGGTGGCAAGCCCATTACGGAATGACATTTTGTACTGATATTAATGAATGATTATGACACTGATTAAAGCTTTCCCGTTACTTTTTAGTTTTCACCCAAATACTTTGTTTTCAAAATATTTTTATTAGTGCTCAGCAGAGACAATTTCCTACACAGCTAGAGCTGCACATTTCCATTAGTACATACTAAAAACGAATATTGATATTTCTTCTGTCAGTATACAGTGTTTTAGTGTGTTTGTCCTCTGGTTGTGACAGTGTGTTTGTCATAGGTAATTTGATGCCATTCAGTATACCTCTTTTGTGGAAGTCAAATGGAACATGCCTAATATTGTCAGGCGCTCCTGGAGAGATTTTCCTCTATAGTTATTTAAGAAATGAAGAACACACACCATTTCTTAAATAACTCTGTAGGAAAATCTGTACAGGAAGACCTGACAATATTAGCTATGCTCCATTTGACTTGCACAAAAGAAACATACCAAATGGCTTGAAATTACACATAGTAAACACATTACTGCTATAGGGGTGAGCTTCACAATGTTAAAGCATTATTGCCTTCCATTTCCAGATTTATATATATTTATAATCCCACTTAACATCCATGGTGCTAATCTTGCTCTTTACAAACACCATATCCTTGCACAGAAGGCATATTTGTACACAACTGCAGGACTGAAACCACATTAACATATCCATATCAACAAACTCTGTCAGTTGTTGGTCACTACTACTGATATTGTCTTTTGATTGGCATTTGGCATGTGGCTGCTCTTAAAAACATATTCTCACTTTTGGTCTTACGGATCCCAGTGCAGTGTAGAAAAGGAGGCAATCTCTTAAGAGTGTTCTGTTTCTTAGGGTAAGACACACAGACTAGGCATGGGAAGCGTTGACTTCTGCATTTACCTCTCCTGCGGCACAAAAGCATAACTGTGGTGTGCAATCCCATGAGTTGCATGGGATAGAGAAGTTTATTTGCCTAATGACTTTGAATGGAGCAGGTTAAGTTGTCCTTCATACAACTGTTTCATCTGCTTACTTGCTTGCAGTAAAGGTAAAGGGACCCCTGACCATTAGGTCCAGTCATGACCGACTCTGGGGCTGTGGCGCTCATCTCGCGTTATTGGCCAAGGGAGCCGGCGTACAGCTTCCAGGTCATGTGGCCAGCAGTACCAACCAGTATAATCAAGATGTCACAAAAGATTGACACAGGCAATTCCGAAGGGCAGGACTTCTGTTCCCTATCCTAGTCAGTCCAATGATTGGCTTCCAGCACTTACAAAGTGTGGAAGAAGCATGGGTTTTTGTAAGATATATATTTAGTGCAACTGGTGTGATGCTGCTGCTGCATCCTCCATCACAGTGAATATGAAAGGTGGCTTCTGTGTTCCTTTCTGAATGCTAGGTCAATCTACATGTGCACATGTTCAGTGCAGAATTTCAGCTTTACCGGATAGCATTAGTCAGTGATGAAGCTCTTGAATTGACCTGGGAGGCGGATTGTAAAGCTGAGGATCAAAAAAAAGCTTGAATATTTTCTCTTTAGGGAATGCAAAACATCAATTGACTATTTCTGACCCAAAGTAAAAGACTTGAAACAAACTTCTAAAATTTTGCTACATGTTTATAAGTTGCTTTTCTCTGGGGCTTGCTCCTTAGTTCCACTAAGATTTCTGTCTCATTTATTGCTCTAGCCCTGATTAGCCTCCTTCAGGGCTGTCTTGATTGTACTCCAGAGACATCATCAACCATAGCTGCCAAGTTTTCCCTTTTCTCGCGAGGAAGCCTATTCAGCATAAGGGAAAATCCCTTTAAAAAAGGGATAACTTGGCAGCTATGTCATCAACCCTGAAGATTGAATACTGTGGGGTGCCCTGCTGGCTTGTTCTATACCTGGGATTGTATTTTGAGACTGTGTCTAGGCTGTGAGAACTCTGTACTAAAGAGATATAAAGCAAGATCTAGCCTAATGTGCAACCTGTATACTTTAGGTAAATTTAAGCCACATGCTCTTATGGGTAATTTCTTCTGCTAGTCATTGAATGAGACAAGGAGTTATGAAAGACCCTGAAGCCCTGAACAACTGGAAATCCTGTTGCTCAGGAAGCTTCACTAGATCTTTCCCATATATCTTGAAGCCAAAGTTTGTTGCCAGAAGGGTTAGAAATGATTTTTGTAAATATAAAAGCTGATAGAATGCTGAAATCCCAAACCAAATTCTGTTCTGTTTTTGTGTGTGTAGAACTGCAGAACACATACATACCTCTCATCATGCGACAGGTTACAAATATGCTTGTTCCCAATAGGAGAAGGCAAGCTTTCCTTCGGGGATAAACATAATGCACTCAAATATAACATAACATTGCACAGACAATAGAGCCATCCATTATAAGAAGCTAGTGTTTGTATGTCTCTTTCGTTCCTGATACTGCAGAATGATATACCCACACAAGATTTGGAAGTTGCAATTTGGAAGTTCATTATCTACTGCCATGGACTTCTGAATTTAATGTCACACATCAATGGTGTCCTAAGTGCTGAGCTACCTGGGCAAAGGCCACCTGGCTCTTCTGTGACTTAAGATCATCAAAACAGTGGCAGTCACAGGGGATATGATTTACTTCTTACATGGGCCTATAGTTACATCAGAAAAGATCAGCCAGTGGTATCAAGGTGTGTGTTGAGACAAATACAGTACAGAGAAAGAGAAAGCAAGCAACAGGAGAGAATTGGATTGCAGTTTGAGGGGATCCTTGATAGTCATAACCATTTATATTGATTGCTCTTTACTAGTTTACCATCAGCCATTAATATGCACAGGCAACTCAGACCCGAACACACTTAATTTGAAAGCAAGTATCACTGATTTCAAGTACAAAATGTGTGCTAAAAGTTCAGACTGGAGGCAATTATAGATCACTTGCATGGCTGCAACATTCCTTGATGTGGAGAAAGCATATATTCCATGGAGCAGCTATGGGAGAGTTGGGGTATAATTATGTTTAGTGGTAAATTTCTGTGCTGATTTCTTTTACAAGACCTGCAGCTTATGTAAAGATGTCATTAAATCTGTTTTCACTCTTTTCTTAGTGGTGCAACCTGTGCATTGACTTGGTAGCATTCACCAGTGAGATATTCAAAGGAGCCGTCTTCCAGTCCTTGGATGGCATTATTGTTTCAGCTAACTGTAAGCTGCGAAAAATCTTCACACTGAAGTCAAAGCCCCTGGATACAGATGATGAAGATGGTGTGTTAACTTGAACCTCCTGGAACTCCACTGAGTTACTGTTGTATCATACAGTTTCAAGCTTGTCTACCAGGCTTCTATGATTAATCATTTGAGAGTTTAGACGATTTCACTCCAATTAATGCAAGTACAGGTCATGTATCTCTCTGGCTCAGGGGTTGTCAATGACATTAGCTAAGTGTGGTGACAAGGTGGGAAGGCACTTACATTTTTATAAAGCGCTGCCTTCATTAAAACTGCATTGTGGAAAAGGTTCCATCTTTAAATTAGCATACAAAACTGCTAATAATCTTCTGGCGAGCTACCTTCAGGTAAGTATTTCATTAAGCAATTTGAAAGAGAGCTTGTTATTTAATTATCAGTGGGCTCTTCTGCTGAGAGATGTCATTTTCTCAAGGTGTCTTCTAAAAAGAAAATTGTCAAGACTACCTACATAAAATCCAGCCGTTATTTTTCTTCATTTTGGAAATAGGACCTCTGAAGAAGGAAAAAGGTGGTTTTTATAATGAGCTGCTCACTGTATTAGTGAGAAGTCCCATTGCTCATCAGCCACATGTTACAGTACTCTTTGAATGCGACACTATCACTGTGTCTAAATAAAAGAAGTCAGGTCCCCCTTGCATTCAACTCTGCTCTTCATAATCTGGGCTGAGTTTCTTCCAGCCAAATGAACTCCCCCACCCCCCCACTGCAATCTGTTTTAGACTAGATTCTTCAGTCTCCCAGCATCCTCTACAAAAGCAGTAAGAGACCTTTGGCAGATAATAATTCTGAGGCTAGTTCTGCATTGTAATTTGAGCTTTTCCTCCATTCTGCTTATTTATTTAAACTTTACGTCGTCTTGGTTTATGCTTTGCATCTTTTTTGTATCTTGCTCTTTTGCTTCAATTATCTGGAACTATTTGCAATTACATTCTGCTCGTCGCTTACAGTGCTCTGGATTGTATAGGTTCCCTTGGGAGGCTGCGATGTGGATATCTCTTAACTTTTAAGGCAGGTGGTTAGAGTAGATGACTCTTCCTTCTATCTCCTGGATGCTGAAATAACCTTTCTTTCGTCAACCTAGCCCCATCGCTTTCCCAAATCAGTTTAGACTTTCCATAGTCTTTTTCTTCCAATCTACTCTTACTACGTGTCCTGTTTGTGGCAATGGAATATAAAGCAGCATGTGCTAAGAGTTTTGATGTGGTGTCAGTAAACCAAGCTAATCTTTGAAAGATCAGAAAGCTAGCTAGGTTTTCCAAGCTCAGCATTTTTTTGGGAAGCCACAGAACTGTGACAAAACATTGTAAGTTGATCAAGTTTGCATCCCAACCCAGCCCCTCTGACTAACTGCAGTGGCATTACTATGAGATGAGACAATTACCATGAGATGAGAGAATTCTTCTGCTTTGAAGACCTCTAGGAGGAGTCAACATTGAGTGAGCTCCTGCAGATAGTTTGAATCTTTCGTTAACTTTGCTTCTCAGTTGTGTGTTGGAATGGAGCTCTGCTTGCCCACAGAGAAGAGCTGTCACTGGCTATTGGAGGCATTCTTGTAGGCTATCAGTGGAAGAGAGGACTGCTTTAGATGATTGCCTGCAGTTACATTCTTCCTGGAACCAGGTGGTCAATTTTGGATGCTCCTGCTATTGAGCAAATGTGTCTTCATTTAAACAGACTCTGTTTTCTCTGTCTTGACTATGCTCTCATGACCCTGATCCAAGTATGTTGTTTTTGTGGGAGGGGAATAATACCATGGAGATGGCATTTTAATTTTGTGTTCATTCTCTCCAGGTGATTTGAATTTGCAAGGCTTTGGTTTTTAAGGGCCAGCATTTTGTTTTGCAGAACTGTGCCATCTGTGCAGGGAGCCTTTCGCCATCCATTAGCTTGTTGATTTGTTATGTGTCAGTCTGGGAGGAAATCTGTCATATTGAAATGTTTATTGAATGGTGTTCACTGGGGTGACAGCTGAACAGGGGGCTCTACCAGCTGAAGGCAAAATAAAATTGGCATTGCTTTCCAGTTAGATTGGCATGAAGGTGGATTCTTCCTGTATGTGCTATACTATGCAGGGCATAAGATCATAAGGATGAAATTGCCATTATCCCTGCTTGTTAGGTTAGATAGTAAATGCTTAGAAGATTGCTAACAGGCCATTCACAGCTGTAAATTAGGAGGAGGAGAATACCTTCATTCTAAATAAATGCTGATCTATTTTAATATCCTGGTACCTATATCTATATTTGCATTGCATTTTAAAGCAGTCAGAATTCAATGAATTCAAAACATTTTATCCTGCATTCTGGTTCAGCATACTTGCATACATTTTAAACCAAACATTTTAATGCAATACAGTAAAAAAAGCAGACTAATAATTCGAAATGCAGACACTTTAACTAGTTTCTAATGAGATAAATGCAGTGCTGCAATTAGGTCATTTTAGACTTTTGTCTCGTGGGGAAGGGGGGGCATCTTTTGATGCTAATGTATATTAACTTATCTTAAGAATGGGGTAAGACAGCTTTGCTGTGTTCAAAATCCTTCCCACGTATTCTGCTGAGTAACAGCTCTGCTCTTTGCAGCACCTGCCATTACAGGGATGAAAGCATGAGGAGCAGGGTCCTTATCACGAAAAAAGTTATTTTGTAGTGGGAAATGCATCTCAAGTCACCCATCAACTTCAGAATGATAAGGGTATGTGGATAAAGTAGACAGAAGTTCTGCTCCCTCATGATACTAGAGCTTTAGTTAGCTAATACTACAGCAATCTGCTTAACAGTGAGCAACACCAAGGGAGGGCTGTTGCCTGCATCTCCTGGTTGTTGGCTTTCCAGAAGCCACTGGTTGGCCACTATGAAACACAAGATGCTTCACTAGACAGACCTTTTGTGTGATCCAAAAGGGCTCATCTTCCATTTGTATCACATCACAAGTTGCATCTTTTTAGTTCCAAAATTTACATTTCATGCCAACTTAGATGTTGCATACCTCTTGAGCATGATAAGCTTGTTTTTCTTTCCACATCTGGTGCCAATTAACATAGCCCTGCTAGGAGCTGCAAAGCTATTCTGACTTAACCTAATCAAAAACACAACTGGGAACATTTCCTGCTCTTTCTCAAGTTCCATGTACAGTATCAGCGAGATTTATGTAAGAGTATTTCCAATTGAACTCTGTTAATATTACTTGCACGGTGTCAGGGTTTCACAGGAGTTGGATCCCAGATCCCACCGTGCAGAGTTTGTTTTGAACCACTCACCTCATCCTGAAACAATAGCCACATCTTCTTGGACGCATTCTCTTGGTCCGGGGGGGGGGGGGGGGAGAGAGACTGTGTCCCTTTGAGCCAGTCCAGAACTGATTTTTGAACAGATAGAAACTTTTGCCAGGAAATGGAGAAGCCATCTCAAATTATTTGAGTATAAATGTTCTTTACAAAAATAAACCTGTAAATTTATTTATTTTTAAATGATCTTCCCATCAGGAAGATATGCCTAAATATACTCAGAGGACCCAATTTTTACACTCCTCGAAAGGAAAGTGTGGGGGGAAAGCACAGTTATGGCTGGATATTTTTACAAAAGGAGGGTACAGAAGATGGCTTTATTTGTAAAACAATGCCGGCTAATTATCTTGCACTGTAGTTGGAAACTTGCTGTTCATTTAAAAGGGATTAGAGCAGTGAGCCTTTGGAGCGATCCATGGAATTGGGAATCAGGTGGATAAGTAGATTTCTTTCTGCAAAGCTCTTTGGATATTTCTCTGGAGGTTGAGCTACATCCCCACATTTTATTTTATTTTTTGGTTCAGCTTTCTTCATTTCTCATTAAACTGGGAAGTTGATACGCCTTGTGATACAAAATGATTGGCGTACTCAGCCGGTGCTTCTCCTAGCATTGCTTCCTTTCTCCATTTGGGAATCTTGTTTGTTTGCTTGCTTGCTTTCCAGCAATGTGGCTGATTATGTAGAACGCTGTGTTCCAAATGTGTTTTGTTCTTCCTTTATAGTTTTGAGTCTCCATTACTGATATCAACACACTGCTGTGGAAGCTGGGCTTGTCAGATAATATGAATGTCTGGGAGGCTTGGACAGAAAAACCCAATACAGGCATTAAAGTAATACAGTCTGTTTAGAAAGCAAATTATGTTGTTTAATTTCTTAGATTGCATGAAATGAGCAACAGACCAATACTTGTATATCTCTGACGGCATGGCAGTTGGCTTGATGCTGGCATGGGGAGCGCCTGCATTGGGAATTGTAAATGCTATGGAGCGACATTGCAGCAACTCGGTGATGCAATAACTGGGCCAAAATATCCTGTTCTGCCCACTTGTTTGACGGGTTGCAGAGCTTTCTCAGATGTAACAACCACATGAGATTAGACAGTAACTGAATCTCGGGCATGATCTAAATTGTGAGGCCAGCTAATTGCAGGTGGAGTTTAATTGCAAAACCCATCCACCCTGAAATCTGATTAATTCTTAACCTCACACATAAATTATTTTAACCGTAAGTTAACCGCAATCAGGCATCTGCAATTACGCTTCCTAGAAAAGATATAACAGCTGGTGATTGCTGTGGTAGATTTATGGGACTAGAAGGACTGAGATCATCATGTTGTCCCACCCCCCTCTAAATCCCCGGCTCTTACATTGTCTGTACTCTACCAATTGAAATCTTAACTTCTATTGGGGGCATCCAAACTACAGCCTTTAGGGAGTCCAGCTGTAGCACACAGTCCAGGAACCATTTTGTTTACCTTACACAGGAATACTTCACTTTTAGCCTGGACCTGTCTGCACTCAATCCACATGTCTCTTCATTCATACCCGGTACTTTTTAATGCATGATTGACTGAAAGAGGTGTTTGCCTGAGGGAGCATCTCTTATTTGAGGTGGTTCTGATTTAGACAGTATTTATGCTGCTGCTGCTGCTGCTGTTTTAAAAAACAACCTTCTATTGGTAAGAAAATGTTAAGTTTGAGGTCTTGTGGCATTATTAAAGGTTTTTCCTGAATGCTGGGGGCTCTGGCACATTAGTTATTGATTAAATCCTCCTGTCCAAATGAGGTAATGAAGATCTCTAGAACTGCTAACTCCCAGTTCAGAAATAATGAGTCTTGCCTGGAAAAAATCATGCCATTGAATGAAGAATCAGATGGTTTGAACATCAAATGAATAAATGAGCTTTTGTTTTCTGGTTCATAACGCTTGAGGCAGCTAGAAGTCTCTTCATTTTGTAACTATGGGGGCTAGAGGGTTTTTAAAATATCAATGAAAATACTGTAGGCTATATTGTTTCCCTTGTTTGTTTCAGCTACCGGGTGTGTAGAAAAGTGAAGCCTTCGCTGTATTTTACTCAGACTTGTATTGATATTGCATTCACAGCTGATGGGCCAACAGATACGATTCCTCGAGCCTGTCAGTTAAATTCAGATGTGCCGCAAGTCACCCAGCTGCTGAATATGAACAAGCTACGCCCAGCAGAACAAAAATGTGGAGGTCGGCTCTTAACTTCACCGGAATTAGGTAGGTTGTAAAATTAATTTGTACGTATTGGATATGTTGGTGGCCTCATGAGAGCATCAAAGCTGCTTCTTGGTGCATGTCCCCTGTTTAGAAACATTATGTTAAATGCAGGTCCTGCTGCTAAAATCAAGTGTTAGCAATCTTATGGATTTTACATGAGGACCAGTTTACATGTTCCCCTCTGAATGAGAAAGTACATAGAACCCAACAGCTACCACTGGGCTTATGGCATTATCTCCGTGTGTCACGCTTTCTTCTCCTCGGAGCGTTCAATTACACGTGAGAAAATGTGTAATGCACATGCATGCACTGTTTTTCACCCTGGAAACTTCAAAGCCTGTGATAGGTTTTGTCCCTCTCCCCCAAATCGGATCTCAGATTACATGCATTTGCTCTGAGCAACGTAACTTAGTAGGAGCCTTTGAGAACTGATTCCGTCTCTGTCCATAGTCTCACCTCATGAACTGCATAGCCTGCCCTTAGATTCCATTTCTTGGTTAGGTTATGGTATAATGAATTGTTGTGAAGTGGGGTTTTTATAGATGGATTTATGATAACAGTTCTAAGCACCTGCTGGTACCGGGCCAGGAAGAAAAGAAAAGAAAAACCTCATAAAAGAAGATGGACTTTGGCTAGTCTATTAGAGAGAAAGGGCATTGCATAAATACGTCTTTCTATAAGCCCTTCTTATAGCTTTGCTCAGATACGGCAATGTGAAATGCTCTTGGAGTGCATTAATAAGGTAGTGTGCTTATCCATGTTCTTAAGCTTTGAAAAGAGGGCCCAGCATGGCTGGCCCACCCTTGAGGCAAAAGGAAGCCCTTGGGCTGGCAGGCTTGAAACCATTGGGAGGGATGGCTCACCTCCTCCCCCACTCCCTAATGCCTACTCTAATTATAATCATAATCATAATTTATACCCCGCCCATCTGGCTGGGTTTCCTCAGCCACTCTGGGCAGCTTCCAACAGGATATTAAAAACACAGTAAAAGATCAAACAATAAAAACTTCCCTAAACAGTGCTGCCTTCAGATGGCTTCTAAAAGTCAGATAGTTGTTTATCTCCTTGATATCTGATGGGAGGGAATTCCACAGAGCAGGCACCACTACCGAGAAGGCCCTCTGCCTGGTTCCCTGTAACCTCATTTCTCACAGTGAGGGAACCGCCAGAAGGCCCTCGGAGCTGGACCTCCGTGTCCAGGCTGAACGATGGGGGTGGAGACGCTCCTTCAGGTATACTGGTATACTCCTCCCCCCTCGCCAACACCACCTTGATCACTACGCCTCACTGTCTGCTGACTCCTCCCCCTTTGCCGCCTCTGCCACCTCTCTCACCACTGCTGTCTTTGCTCCCTGGGCAGCCTCCTTTTTCTCCCCTTTTTCTCAGGCCCAGGGGGGTGGAGAGCAGCAGGTGAGTTGGGGGGGCAGGAGAGGAGGTGGCGGTGGCAGTGGCAGCGAGGGAGGGGTGGGCAGGGGCACTTTCTGTTTTGCCTCAGTGGCAAAATGTGCTAGGCCAGCCCTGGGGCTCAGTATAGCAAATTGCTGATGGGCTGTTTTGGAAAAGCATGAAACAAGCACAGTATGAAGTTATTGGAGTCACCTGTTCTTTAAAATTGTCCTTTGAATTTGCCCTTTAAGAGGAAATGGTCAAGTATGTAGTCCCCAAGTCATGTACCAAATTTTGCTCACAGATTCCATTTAAAGGGGGAGGGAATACTTACAAAGCGGTTGCCTCCTTTCAAGACCAAAAGAAGAAACCCTGCCATTAAATTCTGTAATGAGAAAAGATCTTTATTAATATGAACTACAACAAAATAAGAAAGGTGAATAATTTAATTTAAAATACTGTGGCACTACTCCAGTGCCTAATTTAATGAAAACAAAAAAGGTAATAGAGTTCATTTAATTTTGGATAACCACTTAGGGGTATAATTATTTTTTATTTTTATTTCATCCTCTGTATGACAGCCTGTTCTACTTTAATTTTACAAGACATTTAATTATATGTTTGAATAAAAATTCAAGACTACACCCAAGAATCCCAATGTCTTTTATCTTAAAGTTCAAGGACACTATGATGCATAACATAAAATGTAGGGGGGCAAGGGGAGTTGAGTTCATTGGGGTAGATTCATTGAGAACTTCTAATGACTCTATTAATTTTTTATGCATGAGATAAAAGCTACCTTGCTGATTATTCAACTTAAACATGTCCTTTATTAAGTGAATGTGCATTGCTATGAACCCATGCAAGCCAGAGAGCATAGGATAATTTCTATTTCATAAGCTTGTATACAATAACACAGTAAACATCAGCAACCTTAGTTACCTTGGTAGTGGGTAACTGATACCTATATACACCACTAGGACTTGTGGGGTACTGTATCGAGTCAGTGCTTTCTGAATTCATGAAACACCATCCAGTCAGGCCTTGCACTTTTCTGGGATATTTTTTTTCTGGTCCTAGTCTTTTCCATCAGTCATTTATTTTGAATGGGACCAAGAGTTGGTGTCTGATAATGATTCTGCTGATTACAAATAGAAGGTAATGGGATAACAAACTTGAAAAACCAATTGTTTTGGATTGGGTTTCATCAATCTAAGTAATTTCAGTACCATACAGATGCAGAGAAGGTACATTCTGCTTGCCAAGAACTTTACATTTTAGGAAAATAAGATGGATTACGTAGATATAATCTGGAAGTATATATAATTGAGAGTTATTTGGGAGGAGAAAGCGTATATAACAGTTGTTTACTCTTTCATATAATGCCTGCAGTATTAGAGATAGAGGTGTGGTTCTTTACATATATGCAAGATTTTAAATCACTCTGTTGTGTCTATGTATAGTTTCTCATTTGGTTGTGGACATAGGCAGGAATCAAGGTGTAACAGTCCAAACCTTGAAGCTGTTTGCCAAGCAACAGTGCAATATGCCAACAATAAACAAAGTCTTAAAAGCAATGGTGCCATGCTTCCCTGGAACAGAACATCAGAGCCAGACTCAAGGCTGTCTTCCCTGATACTGAGGATCTCTTCAGTATGCGAATGGACAATGCCCTAAAGAAGCTTAAGGACCATGGACAGCGATTTTGGATGCTGCTTCACACATACATGTACAGTGGTACCTCGACATCCGAATGACTCAACTTCTGAAGGTTTCGACTTACGAAGTCGACAACCCCGGAAGTCTTTTCGCCCCGCGCGCACTGCACACACGTTCTTTGCAGAAGCGCAGAATCACACTTCGCGCATGCACAGAACAGGCGCTTCAACATCCAAAGACCTCGACTTTTATGAAGAGCGCCGCGGAACAGATTGTCTTCGTAAGTCGAGGTACCACTGTACGCATCTTGTTGGCTGGCAGCTGAACATGTGAATTGGCACCAGTGGATTACACTTTACATGATACGAAGGTTCAGTGTGTAGTGGTAGGTCTGTTACGGTCTGTTCGCATTTGGAAGTCTTCACATAATTCTCCATTAATCAAGTAATCACCATGAATGTATGAACAATGGAAGCTTTCCTGGTGCCGTCATTACATATATTTAGGCACCAGGCCAAAACATTCTTATTCCACCAGCAGTGGAGTGGCAAGTTGAGACAGATGGGGAAGGGCAACAGAAGGAAGACCGAAGGGAGGGCTGAGGCCAGGGAACAGAGGCAGGAGGAGGCAGACACCACCCCATCCCAGGATACAGCTGCTTCAGATGGGAAAGCTGGGCTCCCAACTCTCCTCTCCTGGGATGCAGCATTGGAATCTAAGGAGGACATCAGCCAAGCATTGTGGGCAGTGCTGTATTTCTATGAAAAAAGGTGCCAGTATGCATCATGCCCCCCCCCATCCCACCACCACCATCCTGCCGCCATTTGCCTGCCCACCCACTCACTTGCTCCCCCTTGCAGCTTTGCCTACCGCTTCCTACACACACCCCTTCCTTGCAAAACGGTTTTCTATTCTCTCCCTCCCCTCTAACATTTGCTAGACCGAAGTTTGTAATTCATTGTGTACAACTAATTTCCCTGAATTACAAATATAATGATATACTGTTGAAGAGCGATTCTGTGTTTTGAATGCTTTCAACAAAATTAATAAAACCAGCATGTATCCAGTTAATCATTGCGTGTGTAATTTGACTAAAAATTTTACGCTGTTAATTCCTTCAATTCCCAGCCCAGATTAAGTACTGACTGTTAGTCAATGTAGGACTGTAGGAAGTAATTCTGCACCCCCTTCCCCATTAACGGGACTGTGGTTTAATTGGACACAAAATCAAGTCTGGTTGCTTAAATTGAGCAGTTCAACTTGCTAATGACAAGATGTAGTGGTCCACTAAGCACAAATCAAAACTGGTAATTTACTTAAAAATTAGCACTCTTTGCCTGAGTGCTTTTGTTTCCACAGAAGCAATGCTTTGAGGCTCCCCCTCCCCCCGCTTTTAACTCTACATAGGTGCACAATACTGTCCACTTCTAAGTGTGACTCATTCTTTGATAGCATACCTTTTTGCCATCCTGCATATCTTTGTGCTGCATATTATATCCATGTTTGCTCATCCGCACACCATGTCATTATGCTTGTTTTCCATGGATTTAAAAACTGGGATTTCAGGGACCGTTCAGATGTATAAGATGATGCGTAGGAGTCAGTCCAGAATCACCATGCCTGACACATGAAAAGCAGCTTCACCTAATTGAAGGTGCCCTACACAATAAAGCCCAGTAATACTAATAAGGGCACTTGCCAGTTTGACTGCTGTTTGTCCTAGACAAGGAACAGGGAACATTTGACTCCAGTTGTTGTTGGACTGCAGCTCACATCATTGTTGGCCATGCTGACTGGGACTGATAGGAGTTAAAGTCCAGCATCTGAAGGGTCAATGGTTCTCTATCCCTGCTCTAGACAAAGCCTTCTGCTGTTGTGACACCTAACATTTCTAGACCTCATTATAGTTTAAGCTCTACCTCTGAAATAAAGGGTGGCATGCACATGCAAGAAAAACTTAACTGAGACCTTCCAAGCATTATCTTCAGGGCTTTTGGAAGATCAAGGTTGGTTAGCAGATCCAGAAAAGATATCATGTTCTCTATTAATGGCTAGATGGCTAGACCTATCTGATGTTTTTCTTGCATCAGTTCTGGCCACTGGGAGTGGGCTTACTATCTCTGACCCTACATTGTTTTGGGGCTACATGGTACTTAGTGCTACGTGTGCAAAGGTATGTCCAAAGTGTATCCGTTTGCATCCAGTAGTATGCCAAAAGATAACATGCTTTTAAAAGAGGGTCCATTTTTTGTGTCGTTGGTTCTTACTGTTTCATCAAACCAAAGGAATCCTGGTCTATTAATTTTTTTAACATTTTCAGCATCTGCATTTGCACATTCTCACCACATCCTTTCTGACAAACAGCAAACCAGTGCCTTAAAAACTGAAATGGAAAGCTTACTTAAGTTGGTTTAAAATGTGGCTAGCTAGTAATAGGTATGCTTCCTTCATGGAGAGCATTTCTGGTAATAGATGCATTGCACTAACATAGATGAGCTGCTAAGCTATAAAAAATATATCCCACTTTTGTGATTTTTGTGATTGTCAGGTCTTCATAGTTTATATAGGACTAACTCTTAATAGTTTAATATTAATCAAAGTATCCATAGGTTGATAATTATAGTTCCAATTTTGATTTTGAAATTTGTTTAAAATTGTAAATCGGCTGTAGAAGTTATCAGCCATAGCCAATTTTACCAGTCAGATCTGCCTGCATTTAACTGTGCAAGCAATGAAAGGTGCTTGTCTGCATAGAATTCCATTAGTTAGTTGCCTGCATGCAGTTCCTTCTTACCTATAGCTACTAGGTGCATGCTTAAGTACAAGATGGCACAAATACTCAAGTTTACAGATACACAACCTCCCAGAGTGTTGGTATGTAGTAAAGAGAAGCCATGAGTGCAACCATAGCTCAAAAAGATTGCAGTTTTGGGAAAGAAATACAAAACGAAAACATATTTGGCTAATCTAATTTTTATTCAGCCTTTCCCCAAACTCAAATTATCATAATCCGTAAATATAATAACAGTATAATTGCAGATCCAAAAATACCTATACTTATTTCCTGAAACATTACGGTAAAAGAAGATATTATAATTAAATAGCTAAACTAATGAGAATGGTGAATCTAAAGATTAAAAAATGACTATGTTTTAAAAGGCAATTAGGCAGTGAACCCCCAAGTTTTACCATCTAAACTATAGCCCTTGGTAAAGTGGTAAAGTAATTAGTGGGTATATTCCTGACCTATGCCAAGTTCTTTTTTCTTTTCTTTTTTGTTAACCACAGAAAATAAAATGCCTGGAGCTTCAGAGTTTAATCCAATCTTTAGTTTTAACCTTGCACTATGAATAGGAGATGAGTTCTGCTACTGTCATTTCCTCTCTTTTCAAAGACCCCAAATCAGGCCTTTATGGAAGTGAGCACTTTGATAAGTTTAAGCTTCAATTTATTTATTTTTTAAAAAATCTTTTAAACTTTCTTTTTTATGTTGTTCCGGTCCTAATCAAAAGCCCAAATTACTTTTTACTTTGCTTTTAACTATACCTTGTTGCTCAATATAGCAGATGACTTGTACGTGTTGATGTAGCCAATTAATTGCAGTCAGTTAATGTGATCATGAATGGAAACTATTCATGTTAATCTGTTTTTATAATTGATAGGGGGGCAGAGAACATCACAAAGCAGTCAGAAAATTAAAGAAGCCGATGCTTAGCTGAAACAGGTCACCTCTCCTGAGGTTGCTATTGCACCACTCTTTAAAATGTTTGAATCTCCAGTCTTTCTTGTATGGGCAAGAGCCATCAAACAGTGGGAGATCATTCACTTTCATGAGATGAAGAAAAGTTGTGAAACAAATTTGGTGGGTAATATCAGCCAGTCCTGTTTCCATCAACAGGGAGCAAATTGGAATCCCAGGAAGAAAGCCTAATGATGGCTTGCCAATGTCCCTTGGGCCTAGCAAAATGGTTCTTATTCTCTCTCTCTATCTATCTGTCTTAGCATAGCATCTTCCTCACTACTCAAGCATGGGAGGGAGGGGCTAAAGGCACCTGTCTACAGAATGAGGAGGGAAGCATCTTTTGGAAATTTCACCTCCCTTTTTAAGCCCCATCTTGTTCTGCTCTTGAGATTTGGGGGACTGGAAAAGATGGGATGGGTACATGGATTGCTACAGGAAGGGATGAATAGTCAAAAGTTGCCTCCCTCCATTCTACTGACATATTCTTTCTTTTGGTTGGTAGGGATCCTGGTTGAATAGCACCCTCTTGTCTTACAGTTTCATACACAATAAACGTATTTTAGAAGGAAAATTGAATTTATTTAAGCTTCAAAGTTTAATACTTCTATTGATGGCCAGTGTTTGACAGTATACTCAGCATTTGATAACATCTTCAGCAAGCTATCCAATAGTATATCTAAGCGTTTCTCTTTTTCTGTTTAAATGTGCATTTAAAACTGATTTACCACTAGTGACATAAATGGATAGCCAAACGTGTTCAATTCAAAATCACAAATATACAGTTTGAGTTCTAAATTATTGCCCATTGCCAGTTGCTGTGCCCAGTCCTTGCTCGCGGCACATTTTTGTCACATCACCTGACTTGTACTGCAAGAACTTCATTTGAGATTTTCATTGGCGTCGTTTAGCCAGAGTAGATGCTTATGACAATACATATTATTTTTCTTTGTTAAATTATATGCACTGCTATTTATAAATCAGTATGATCACAATGACAGTATTAATTGTCTGCCTTATTTTTTTTAGCAGACCATCTATTAAACCGGGGGTTGACCACAACACGAAACAGTAAAAATCAAGACGTATCCCATATTGCATTTGGATCTAAGGTTCTTGGACCGCCTCCCCCTTCAGGCCGAAGGTTCAGCTCAAGAGCATCTGGGGAGGTAGGAAAACGAAGAGCCTGCTGAAACAGGCCAAAGCAACATATAGTCCAACATCCTGCTCTCCTAATGGTCAATCATTTGCCTATATAGGAAGCCTGTTTCTTTAAACAGTGAGCTTCATTGGAAGTCCCCGAGTTTTAGTAATCTATACATTTAATTGACACAACAAAACTGGTGCCATTAATAAGGAAACAATTCTAGGATATATAATAGCTGTTGGTGGAGATGATAGAAGCTAGCCAAAGGAAACAGTATGTGTCAAAGCATAATATCAGGAAGCAGTGCTCTCTTTTTTTGTAATGGTACTGTTACAGGGTACCATCACTATTTTGTTGTTGCCCGTGGCAGCCATGTTGTGCCAGCACTCAACATTTTTATCAGGGTGTGAGTGATGGCTTGGATAGCACAGTTGGTAGAGAATGAGACCCTTAATCTTAGCGCCGTGGGTTCAAGCCCCATGTTGGGCAAAAGATTCCTGCATTGCAGGGGGTTGGACTAGATAACTCTCATGGTCCCTTCCAACTCAACAATTCTATAATTTTATGGCATATCATGGGGGAACAGGCTTGTGGGAGTATATGTTCCAGGCGTATTCTGGGTTGGAGCTGGTTGTGAAATGAAGTAAGAATTGCCCTTAAGGGGCTGGATATGGAGGGACATGAAAATGTGCTTAGCAATCTTTTTTAAATAGCTGTATAAGATTTATCTCAACAATAGTTCTAATATTGGAAGAGGGAGAAAGGCAGAAAGAAGTAGGAGACACATAATTTAGATTGTGACCCTTCGGAACAAATTTTAATTTGCCCAGAGCCCTTAACATAGTTGGACATAATTTCCATGGAGATGCAAAAAAAAAATTTGCCCGTGGACTTATTTTTATGTTTCTTTCAATAGTTCGTTTTTGAAATATAACTATCTAAAACCGATCCAGAGCGAGAGTACTACCTCCTGTCCCTATCATAGCTGTCAAGTTTTCCCTTTTCGTGCGAGGAAGCCTATTCAGCATAAGGGAATTTCCCTTTTAAAAAGGGAGAACTTGACAGCTATGGTCCCGATTGTGAATTGGCTTCTTTACTATGCCAAGCCTTTGAAATATGTCACATGTTCAGCCTCCATCTTGAAGAGAGAGAAACAAGCTGACCAGGAGACACATTACGCAGGAGGCAAAAGTATTTGGGAAAAGGAATCCTCACCCACAGTAACGGTCCAGGTTTCTTGCAATACAATTATATGTAGAAGTACAATAGAGAGCTCAGAACATGTGAATGTAAAGTATTGCTTTGTTTGAAGTGCCACCAACATGTTGAAGTAAGTGATACCTCTATTTACATTGCCCCCTCCCCCCCAGTTATGTATCCTTCGGGATACACACACGGCAAACCCGGAAGTATATTTCCGGGTTTTGCTGCGCACACATGCACAGTAATGCTCTATTGCGCCACGCGCATGCGCAGAACAGGCACCCCCGGTTGTGGAAACCTTGGGATCCAACCAGAGCTCTGGAACGGATCCTGTCCTCAACCGGAGGAACCACTGTACTATCAACATTTCTTTGCTTGAAGTACTATCAACACCAATAGCAGTAATGGTATTGCTGAGATTTTGTGGATGTTGTGTGCTTAACAAAAGTATGTGTGCATGCACGAGCACAGACCCAAACTGACTTCGATATATTTTACTATTTTAAAATATTTTCTGGTGCTTTTAAGTTTGAGCTGGTTTAATTGCTGATACTTTGCCTTCTCTTTTCCCCCCTGAAAGGTAACAAAATCTGGCAGCATCAGAACTAACAGATCATGCCAAATGCCCGCTTTGGAAAAGGGAAGAGAACCAATTCACGACATCATCAACTCTGAACGATCTCCCTCACCACTTGATATGGCTTTAGATCAAGGAAACAAAGAAAATGTTGACAACACAAGTCCAATATCACTGGACAAGGGTAGGGCACTAATGTGATAACTGTAAAGGCTGACATGTGGCTGTAACATAGCTGCCAAGTTATCCCTTTTTAAAAGGGATTTTCCCTTATGCTGAATAGGCTTCCTCGCGAGAAAAGGGAAAACTTGGCAGCTATGGGCTGTAAGAAGGTTTTTTGTATATGTGATCTTTAAAATGTTTGTTGATTTGTTGTGATAGCTTCAGTAATTAACAACATATTGATAGCTCTAATTGTTGTAAGCAGTGCTTGTTCCTTCCCAGCTCATCATGCTTTTCTCCTTGACCTAATGTGCTTCTAGGATAATTGTGTTAACTTAGTTCCATAATCATTTTCTAATAACACTTTTATCTGCTTTACTGATGTTGTTTTATGCTACATTAGAATATGAGATTTATCGTAGATGTGAACATTATCCATTGTGCATTCCCATCCGTGTAAGACTATTAGTCATTTGTTTCCTGTATAATCATCTTCCCATGATAAGCCTATGAAGTATTCAGTTGGTAAATCTGTAGTAGTGGTTCAACAAAACTGCAACTTGTAATTTGCAAAGCTCTGCTTTCAAGACATTTTTTTTAAGTGACAGTGTGAACCAGTCCTTAGATTTCTGCATCTAAGATCAATCAAGAATATAATTGAATAGAATAGAATCAATCAATCAATAAGAAAGTGGAAGTGCTGCTATAATATTACTATCATTACCATCCCATCCTTGTACATGATACACTACAGAATTACATAAGCAAGAGGGATTGGTCCCTGTTCCCAGTGAACTTGCAATTTAAAATAGACTGTGGAGGAACAGCAGAAGAAGAGACATGGGTAGTGGGAGAAAATTGTGGGAAATGCATATAGATAGATTTCAGCTGGGAATAAGCAAAGGGCCCCATAGAATTTGGGTGAAGTTGTTTAAGGAAGCATGAGACCTTTGGTTGGTGAAGGATGAGAAGATCTGGAAGAGTATGGAGAAGAAAACAAGAAGCAAGGATGAATATACATCCCAGATAGCTTTAAAAGTTAAGACATGGAGTCTGTGCTTGATACGGAAGGGAAAGGGATGCCAGTGAAGGGGTCTGAAGAGGAGCATCACATGGCCTGGCAGAAGGAACAGATTCATTTTTTTGGCAGCTGAGTTTTGTGTAGAGATGAGAGTACTGAGGTATGAGACGGGAAGGCCAGAGTAGAGGAGGTTTCAGTAGTCCAGGTGGGAGACAATTGCAACAGGAAGCAGACCGTTTGCTGGGGGACAGAGAAGAACAAACCCATTGTTTAAAACATTGTACAACCCAACTTGACAACTGAATGAATGTGAGAAGTGATGGAATAGAATCAAAGGTGATGGGCAGGCTGTGTGTCGAATCAACAGAGAGAATGGTAACATTCTCAATGGATATGAAAAGACTGAGCAAAGGAAAATCATTATTGAGCATGTTGAATCTGAGATAGCAATGAGACATCCAAGTGGAAATATTAGGCAGGGAAACTGAACACTGGAGGAGATGTGCTGTTGGGAGATGTTTTCTTGCAAGTATCAAGAGAAGGGTGACAGAGATGCTTAGAAGCCTGAAGATGAAGTCCAACGAGGAAAGGTTGAAGGAGTTGGATATGTTTAGATGGAGAATAGACAATGAAGATGATATGAAACCATCTTCAAAAGGCTATCACATAGTGATGGAGCAAACTTGTTTTCTGTTGTTTCAGATGGTAGGACCTGAACCAGTGGGTTCAAATTACAAGAAAAAGGATTTAGACAAAACTTTAGGAGGAACTTCCTGATGGTATGGCCTGTTCAGCAGTGGAAGAGATTGCCTTAGAAGGTGGGGGACTCTCCTTCATTAGATGTTTTCAAGCAAAGGCTTATATAATTCCCTATCAAACATGCTCTACTAAAGGATTTTCCTGCATCAACAGGGGGTTTGGACTTCCAACTCTATAGTTCTACTGTTCTGTTCTGTTCTAACCTTGTAAGGGTAGCTTACGCTGAGAGATCGCCAGTGAGCTGCATGACTTGAACCCAGATATCATAGCACTTTTATTCATTACAGCACACTAGCTCTTAAAGATCCCTTGAGAACTATATGCTGCTACTCTGGATAGATATCCAACATTTTCTTCATACAGTACATGCATATGCATCACATTATGCTCTGCCTTGGATTGTTTGCACATGCATATAATGTGAAAAGCACATTAATCAGCATAAAAAATAGACAGCTGATTGGGTGAAGTGATCCCTCAGTTGATGAGGTGGATGAAAAGAGCAAAGGGAAAGGGAAGTGTGTGATGATGTAATTACAGATGCAAATCATCACCAGATAAGCATGCAGTTATGAACGAATCCTATTTTTTAGGCTCAGGCTTTTATGTATATTCCTTCCAAATTTGCTTAAGGTTGCAACCCAAAACTTTTGTGTGTGTGTGTGCTTATCTCTACATACTATGCAGCCACACCCTCCTGCCCTAGTAACAGAGAGTGGTTGTGGAAGAATATGTTCAAAAAGTGATGGCCGAAAAGGCCCTGAGATAGTGCTCTAGCACAATTTTTATGTTCTTTAGCATCTCTGCTGTCCCAGAATAAAAGAATAAATCTCTTTGTTTCAAAGGATTCTAAAGCAATTCACATAAATGTCTGCACTGCAGGGATTATGGAAATCAAACACCCAGCAACAGAATTTGCTTCAGAGCATTGATAAAGATTTGCAGGATTAAACGAAGACTACCAGAGCAGTGCATATAAATAAAGAACTCCCATGCTTTCATGATTAAAGAGAAAGAACTAAAAATAAATTATTCTTGTAAGCCCTTATTAAATTTAAGCACCAAAAGAACCCAATCATCAAGAATAGTGAAACTTTTTACTTGTCCTAGTTAGTTGCTAATGTCTGCCTTTCATACTATTACATTCGATATCTCTATGGAGCAGGTTTCATTTTTAAAAATAAAAAGCCAAAGTGGTTAGCTTGCCATGCAGTTTGTCTTCTGGGCAGTGAGACAGCTACTTAATGAACAATTGGTCTCCTGTACATACCAATCAAACCTGTGCCACCACATTGTTAGCTCCTAGTCACTCTGATCAGCTTTATAATGACCTAAATCAACTAAGGTGTGTAAAGGTGTACAATAGGAAACTCCAGATTCATCACATGGTAGGCAGGAAGAGGCAAAATGGAGACACAAAGAAATTAGGACATTGCTGGCAGCATGGAATTTTCCCCTCCGCTTTTCCTGACCCACCTCACCTCTGCTCCAAGCAAAGCATCATCTTCTGTTATTTACTTAAATTTATAACCTGGCTCTTGTCAAAGTCTCAGAACAACTAACAGAAATATTTGATAATTCAAATTAAAGTCTGTTAAGAAATCTAATTGCTGAAAGCCTAATGTTAACTTTTTCAGCCTCTACCAGGTTAACTTTTTCAGTGCCTCTGAAATATGTATGCACAAATTCATAATAGTTCTCTAGCCGACGTTTGTAGAATTCATTGTGGTGGTCTCATCTCAAGATTATGTAAGCCTCAGTAGCAGGGACTAGTTCCAATCTGATTAGAAGGTCTGCAGCCGTTTGAGTTGATTGAATTGTTGAGAGGAGCTTCTGGTCATCAGTGCAACTGGAGTCCAAGACTCAGAAAGTATGGAGCAGACACCTTACTGCCAAAAACCTTGTGGTCTGTGACCCATCCCATCCTTAGCCCCACAGCTTTCCTAATGTGATTCCTTCCTCTCCAACACCTCCTTGCCCTCACAAAGCAGAAAGACAAGTCACGTACATGCCCAAATCTCCAAACTTCAGCCTAAAAGTTCAGAGAGAGAGAGAGAGAGTTGCAGGACTTTTAGAAACTTGGAAGAACCTTGATTTACCACTCTTGGTATTACCTCCTGTCACTTATAAAGGTGTGGGGAACTTTTGGCCCTCCAGACGTTGTTGGACTGAAGTTCCAATTGGCCCCAGCAAGCATGGCTAATTGTCAAGGATTATGGGGGTGGTAATTCAGCAAAGGTTACCCACAATTGATGTAAAATGTGTAAGTCCCATTCTGTTAGGAGCATGGCTCAGGCCCAAAAGGAAAACCCCTAAGGAACTTGCTTTTTGTTCCTTGACATTCTTCCCTTGATACTGCAGTCAATGTGTCTATAGTGAATAATATATGGACAACAGAAAATGCCTGAATTAATTTGCAGTCTCATGTTAGAATCCTTAGAATACTGTGTCTGTGTGTGTGTGTGTGTGTGTGTGTGTTGTTTCAAAGATAAATAACAGGACAGCATATTAGGCAATTAAAAAAACATAAGGAACACACTTAAGTTTGGAGAAATCGGGGATGTAAAAGTCATGCCAGAGTATTGAAGAATATATATTTGTCTCAGTCCTGGTTTTCATCTTGGTTTGACCCATAATCAGAGATTATCCATATTGCTTTGTATTAGGTCCATTCAAATTTAGAATTGAAATTCTTCAGATAGGTGGCAGAGAATACATAAACGTATCTTCCAAAGCAGGTGTGGAATTCCATTACAAAAAGGAAATTGTTTGGGGGCAAAGAAAGAAATAAAATGAATGAATATTGTGTATCGTTTGTCAGTCTTATTTATGCCATGTTGAAACCTTCATTAAAATGTTAGGCTGCAATTAGAAGCTCCAGCATGAATCTGACTCTGCAGAGAAACTAATTAGACATTTAGGTGATCATTCTTGTATTTATCTTGTTTGCTGCAATACTGTGATTACACTGTAATTTACATATTTTTCCTAAGAAGATACACGAAATTATTCATTACAATTGATATGGAAACATTTTATTTATTTTTTCCAGTGGAAGAATTCCAGTAAATTCATGGCTAAAAGATAATAGGATTTAGTTTGTTCTAGAACACTCATCTTGTTCACTTGTAAACAAGTATATACTGACTGTGTTGTGTTGTTTAGTCGTTTAGTCGTGTCCGACTCTTCGTGACCCCATGGACCATAGCACGCCAGGCATTCCTGTCTTCCACTGCCTCCCGCAGTTTGGTCAAACTCATGTTCATAGCTTCGAGAACACTGTCCAACCATCTCGTCCTCTGTCGTCCCCTTCTCCTAGTGCCCTCCATCTTTCCCAACATCAAGGTCTTTTCCAAGGATTCTTCTCTTCTCATGAGGTGGCCAAAGTATTGGAGCCTCAGCTTCACGATCTGTCCTTCCAGTGAGCACTCAGGGCTGATTTCCTTAAGAATGGATAGGTTTGATCTTCTTGCAGTCCATGGGACTCTCAAGAGTCTCCTCCAGCACCATAATTCAAAAGCATCAATTCTTCGGCGATCAGCCTTCTTTATGGTCCAGCTCTCACTTCCATACATCACTACTGGGAAAACCATAGCTTTAACTATACGGACCTTTGTAGGCAAGGTGATGTCTCTGCTTTTTAAGATGCTGTCTAGGTTTGTCATTGCTTTTCTCCCAAGAAGCAGGCGTCTTTTAATTTCGTGACTGCTGTCACCATCTGCAGTGATCAAGGAGCCCAAGAAAGTAAAATCTCTCACTGCCTCCATTTCTTCCCCTTCTATTTGCCAGGAGGTAATGGGACCAGTGGCCATGATCTTGGTTTTTTTGATGTTGAGCTTCAGACCATATTTTGCGCTCTCCTCTTTCACCCTCATTAAAAGGTTCTTTAATTCCTCCTCACTTTCTGCCATCAAGGTTGTGTCATCTGCATATCTGAGGTTGTTGATATTTCTTCCGGCAATCTTAATTCCTGCTTGGGATTCATCTAGTCCAGCCTTTCGCATGATGAATTCTGCATATAAGTTAAATAAGCAGGGAGAAGGAATTGGCAAGCCACTCCAGTATCCCTGCCAAGAAAACTTTATGGACAAAGACAACAGGCATATACTGACTACAGGTCACATTAGTTGCAGAGCCGTGTAACAAGTGTGAGATAGTATTCTATAATCCTACATGCTATCTTCTTTTTTCACTTCGTGAAACCCCTAGGTTAAGTATATCTTCCTGCTCAAAATATTTGTCTTAAAAGGGAGAGAAAAGACCACCACTACCCATTTTCCAAACCAATTGCTGCTTTAATTACTGAATGAAAGAAACTATGCATTGCCAAGTGTACATAGGGCATGGTGCAAAACCCTGGCTTCCTCTTAGTTTTGCAAAGAGGGTGCCATTGAAATGAATACAAATGTCAGAAATCAGATGTGTTTCTCAGATGGTGTGTCCTCACCATCGGGTTAATGTTGATTTGGGGCAGTGCCAGGGCTGCCAACTTGAATAACATATTGAGGGGAGCAGGTAAGCCCCACTGTGCATAATTGATCGCATGATATGGCGCACACACCCCATTTGAATGCCCATGCTCATCAACTTGGGAAGGATAGCCCCCTCAAGTATTTTATTTGGGGGGCAAAAGGACCTCGGCCCCTAGGAGTTGGCTCCTATGAGCAGTGCTGAACATCGTGATGTTGCAAATTGGGATAAATTGGGATGCAGGGAGAGACCTCTGTATTGGAATGTGATTTTCAGTGGAATTTACCTGTGCTGTGTCACTCAGGCTCAGTGACAGTGCTATCTCCCTTATTCCCTACTGTTAGCAGCAGGTCATGGTGTTTTTGCAACTTCCAGTTTAGTATTTTATGTGAATTCCCCCCCCCAAAAAAAAAACCTTGCTGGTGGGTAATATTGGTTTATGGAGCTAGGGAGTTCCAAGCTGTAGTGACCAAGCAGCACAGTGCTTCATCTAATGAAGATAAGGGAATGATGAATACTTGAGCAGTTCTTCTTTTCCCTAGATGTTGTTTGAGATCCCCCTTAATCAATCCCATTGACATTTTCTTCTAACATAATTTCAAACAGTAAAGTATAATTTAACAACGAGATGGTAAAACAGCTCCGTCCCATGTTTATCTGGCACAGTCAATCTTTAAATCCATTTCATTGGCTTTATGTTTGTTTTAAAACAAGAAGATTAGCACTGCCTGCTTGCAGGGGGAATCTGGTGAAATGGATATATTTGTGCATTTTTTCATGCCAGCTCAAACCTGCACTTTTGAGATTCAAATATAAATTGGACAAGGGTGTGTGGAGATGAATGTAGAGGTTGGGACATTCGACTCCTCTTTGAAGAGGAAGCACATCATATGATTTTTAAGGAATCAGGCACTATTTATATAGATAACCCGGTAACAAAGCTTTTGTCTTAGTCCAGCATGACAAAGAAACAAAACAGCGGATGGGGCCAGGTGTGCAGAGGAAGGGGTTTGTTTATGGACACAGGGTGGGTGTGGTGGAACAAGAGGTAACAGGCCAAAGCTGGGACCGATGTGGAGGGAAATAACTTTCTAGCTGACCATATACTTTGTGCACAGAAGATATTAATTTATTAATTTATTTACCAGATTTCTAGACCTAGATTTCACTATATATGGTACAACAACATTTGGCATGAAGCCACGATAAAATACAGTAATGAATCAACTCTTTAATAAAACACAGAACAACCAGGAATGTTAGGCAGCACCGATTAATTTTCTCCAAAAGTTCAGGAGATCAAATGTGTCTTAACTTGGCAATGGACGCCCAGTAAAGTTGTCCCCATCTGTCTCTCCAAGAGTTGGAGATTTCCAAAGTCAGGGTATAACAGAGACTATCATGTACCACTATACAGTAAATGCTGCCTACCCGTGGGGCAATGAGAAGAGCCCTGCACACCACTGACTGCAGGGTCTAGATCAGTTGATAAGTGAGGAAATGCTTCAACAAATAACTGCGTCCTGCATTATGCAGTACTAACACCAGGTTCAATATGACTAGAAATGATGTATGATGTTCAGTTGTGGGTCAAGAACACCCAGAGAGCCATAGGTTCCCCATCCTTCGTTTAAGACATCCACTTATATTCTGTAGTAGTAGTATTGTTATAGCTTCTTTTTATGACTTTTGACAATCTCCATTTTATTTCTCAAGCAGCACTCAATGTTTGCCTTCCTGAAAGATAAATTTTATATAGAAACAGTTACCATCTGTGTTGCTTCTCTCCCCCCTTTATTTACAGATGAGTGGATATTCCCTGATAAAGAAACTTCTCAACTGGATTCCACCAATCTGTTGCTAAAGGATAGTGAAACATCTTACAGTTTTTTAAACTTGGCATTGAGTGATGTTCAAGCATGTGAAAACAAGCAAGCAGCCGAAGACCGACGAGAGGATGTTTTCACCTATTCCTCAAAACCTAGATCAGCACCTCACGGGAAGCCCTTGAACCTGTCATCAGAAAACTGCAGCTTTTCTGTGGATTTAAAAGAAGAGATCAGTGGGGTTTGGCGAGGAGCTCAGATGGAAGATGACTTTTATGGAAATGAGAGCAATGAAGAGGTGAGTTACTTCGGTGGTTGTTGGTTTGATGTAACTGTACTCAACTGGCATTGGCACTATCATCTGTCATTCTTCCTCGTGAATAAATTGTTGTGTGGGAGTGGAGCTCCTTTCAGAGAAAAATTGTTGTGTGTGTGTGTGTGTGTGTTAGAGAGAGAGAGATCACTTGGCTGCTCTAGGCATTGAACTGACACTTAACAGTGACATCAGCAAAAACAGATCTCTTGAAGAGCTTAAAATCTAAATTTCATCAGGGAACAAGATGACGAGGTGATGTGGGGATGGAAGAGAAAAGCTTAGCAAGTAATCAGGTTCACTCACATGCACATGCCATTTGTGAATGAGAAATCACTGATCCGAGGTGCAGGGTCTTCTTTCTCAGAGTGTTGCCCCTGCCACAGTGAAGCTCTGGAAATGTGTGAGAGCCTCTTCAGTAGAGAAACTCTACATAAGGGAGTCAGTGGCCAAGGCCTGGATCGAGGCATTCCTGTAGAAATATATAAATAACAGTGAACCCTTTATTCAGCCGAACACTTTTAATGAAACATCTACGCATTTTCAGTATATGGAAATCATATCAATACAAGATAACTGATTTGAAAGCAACTTAATCTACTCCTGCTCTCAACTGTGTGCCTGTACAACGTTGTGTGATGTTGATATTTTGGCCTGTTCAACCACCACATTGCATCTAATATAAACTGCTTTGTGGCATACCTAACATAGCTACCAAACTGTCTCGGTACTAATGTTGCGAGCAAATGCATATTGAAAATGTATTCTAGGCTATCACGGTCTATTGACCCTCATAAACACCTATCTTGAATGGTCAATCAATTTCAGTTTTTTTTTCTAGTCTTCACCTTGTTAAAAACGTGCAACACTTCTGCCACACGTGGACTAAACTGATGCATAGTGCAGACTTTTTGCACTTGTTTCCTTGTTAGTTGGTGCACCCCCCTTTTTTAAAACCTTTAAAGAGAGAGATAATTTCTCTATTTTAGATTTGCATTATACATTGCCGATGAGAGTGCACAGTGCAGTGGCATGTGAAGAACATGATTTCCCCACCCCCCCAAAAAATAATCTGATTTTTAAAACAAACAAAAAATGCTGGTTGTTTAGACTCACCCCTTAACATGGGTAGCACCTGCATGAGTGTAATGAAGGATTTTGCTGCTTTGGCAATATGAAAAATATTGAGCTCTAAGATGACTGAAAAAGAACCAATAACTTAACTGGAAACATCAGCTGCTGCTATAATTACTAAAAATTCAGCAGATTGTCATGTCAATCAGCCATTACATCAGGTTGTTATGGCAACCGTTATGTTTCTCTGCCTTTATTAACATTCCAGACTGTTCCCTATTTAATTATGGAAATCATTTCTTATCATTTGAATCTCTTTCCACTAACTTAGAAGTACAAGAGAGTTCTATTGCAGCTAGGAAGATAAAACTTTTTTTTTTTGCAATATTATGTCTCCCTGAGAAAATTGCATTTTGCATGCTAAATATAACCAAAGATATAACCCTAACTTCCTGTATCTCTTGGTTATTTTTTCACCTTAGATTTGACAGGTATCATTAGTTATATTACAATGCTATGATTTTAGGGTTGAGCCAGGTAAAGTTGACATACTGAATCTTAAATCATGGCCATCATCTGGTCTCTGTTTTTGGAGTTCTTTACAAATACCAAGATATTCCCTTTGCCAGTTATAATCCAGAAAGATAAGACTAGTTACTAATTAGGAAAAGGACTGAATTATAATGATGTTTCTTCTTATAGATATTTTTGCTCTTTCCCATTTAAGTTTTACTTTGGTTTACTTTATTTCCTACATAAAAATAAACTGGAATGGGTATGCAGTGTGGATTTTCCCTTGGACACAAATCATCCATTTTCTACACTTAAATCAATGGCAAAACTCACATTCTTGTACACATGAACAAAAACTCTGTCCTGTGCCAAACAAAGGTGAAATGAATAATGTGCAATCTGTGTTCAGGGGCCAATACAGAAAGATTTCTGAACTCTGCTTTGAAGTTCAGCTTCATTATTGGCTTCTCCTTCTTTTAGGTAAGCAGTTGGATCTGTAGACTTACCTAAAAGAAGGAGAATGTTTTCCATTCATTGAAAATGAACGGGGCAAGCCAAGTAAACAGACGTATCATCTGTGCAATGACATACACAAGCAAAATGCTAGATCAGGGGAACAGCCATCTGAAGGTGCAGAAAATGATTTTGCTTTGGACGTAAGGTGGGGCAGTGGAATTTGCCCTGTTTACCACCATCTGCCTTTGACCGAAGAAGAGAACTACAGGGAAACCAAGAGCAATTTTTCTGTAGGCCAGAGCAATTCAGATGGTACCATGACCCATTTATAAGCTTCTCTGTATGGCTTGCTCACTGGCATGAGCAACTTGGAAAACTTACCGGTACTGTCCACAGAGTGCCTTTGCTTCCCTCGACCTCCCAGCACCATCATCTTTGCCTCCCTCTGACCTACTCTTCAGGGGATCCAGATCTGCCTATTTTGCTGGGGGAGGGGACCAGGGTCAGTGTTAAGATTTGGCCCACGTCCTCATTGTACTCCTCAGGTTACAATTTCTGTTGATCCCTTTAAAAACCTATGGGATTTACATTACCATGACATTGTGCAGCATTTTAGCCCTCACCCTATGAAGCTCTCCCCACTCTTCTCATTCACATTTAAATGAATAAGACTGTCTTCTCTTCACAAAGCATGTTAACTCTGGCTTCTCAACATTAAAGATCTGGATACAAAGAACTAGGTCCCATCTGCTCCAAAGTGGGCTCTCAAGAATGATCTTTTAGAAATTACAACTCCGCAAGAGCAATCAGTTTTCTGTATCCAGAAATTATTGTCCAGATACCCATCTGCATCTTCTTTCAAGGAATGTGGCACTGCAATAGAAGAGCCATATCCTTGGGGAAATCAGTCTCTTCAGTGTACATATGCCGTGCTACAGTTAATCAGACATACTTTATTGAAGCTTTGGCACTGGTGCATGATTGAATAGGGTTTTTTAAAAAATAAAAAATAAAAAAATCTACAAGAGAGAGTTGCAGAAATAGAAATGTGTATTGGTGGGTAGTGTGAAGGTAGAGGGCAAATGTCAGCTAAAATGTGACATTGCAGAATATGATATTGATGTATATACAATCTGCCAAATTATATTAGTGTATGTTACAGTATTTCCCCATATGGTAAATAAAAGTGTGTTTAGCTGTAGAAAAGAGAGGCCTTGTTGAAGTCCCTACTAAGGGGAATGATGCAACTCTCCATGAGGAATGTATCTAAGCATTGTGTGTAAGCGTGTGAAGCTTGTCGGGGAAGGGGAGAATGCAGAAAAAAGCAAAGGTTTACAAAGCCTGGGGTACAAAAATGGAGATTTAAAGCAGGGTTGTTGTTTTTTTTAAAAAAAAAAAGTATTACTTTGCCTCCCTAAAAGCCACTTGAAACAGAAAAGTTAGGAATATGGCAGACTTTCACATGTCAGCAGTGGGGAGGCGCGACCCTCTCTCTTGTGTATGCTCTGCATTTATGATGAATGAGAAAAATAGTAAGAAATTGTGAAACAGGCAGTATTCGCGTATCATTCATATTTTGTTGTCTTTCTGTATTCTAGGATGATAACGACAGTGAATTTATACAAGAGGCTCCGACCAGCCCCTCATTATTAGGGTCATCTGAACTTGCAATTATCAAAGAGATCCCACTCCAAATGACATGCAGAAGTCCAGAAAACAGCACAAACAAAGAATATGCAAGACACACCAGTGAGGAACTGTCGCCAACAGCAGAAGATTCCATTGTGATGGCAGGAAAGGCAGATAGCATCCAAAGAAACTTGTTGCCGACTTCCTGCTTGTCCCCAACAGGAAGCATGCCTGTGCCCAGGAAGGAAGCATCTTTTGTATCAAAGGGTACATCAACCAGTCCATTAAGAACTTCCATCAGCAGAAAATCCCTCAAAGAAATCCCACAGGAGAATTCACATCTGATAGTCCAAATTCCTGTAAGTGTTTTGGAGCATGGAAAAAATATTAAGGTTTTCTATATATATTGTTTGAATAAGAGGGTATTGCAGGTTCTGTGTATCCCTGCATGTCCACTTTGCACCTAGTGATGCAAACTTGGTTTCATATATTTGAACTCATTGGCACAGTACGGGGCAGTGACCAATAACAGAGCATGATAAATCTGTGAAGCAAAGATAAATTAATAACAAATCAAGGTCACAAAGGAGCAGTCTAAATTCATGGCAGGTAGGGCTATCAATAGCAACTGGATAACAGTACAGTCCTAAAAATGTCTTCTTATTGGACTTACTCCCATGTAAGTGGGTTAGGATTCCCGCCTAAGATCAAGAATGAACAGCATAAGCCATAGACTACATGTGGCCTGTGAAGCAATTTAATGTACCGTTATCCAGATGCGGGTTTAAGTTGCTTGCCCATAGGCTGCTGAATCAAATTCAAAAAATGTTACAGCAAATGTATTGAAGATAGAAAATACAGAGACAAAGTTTCTCTTGTCCACATGCCACAATCCACATGCCAAGATTTGTCAAAGACTGACAAAAGTTTAGAACATTTGGAGGTAATTTTTAAAAAATTATCTATTGAATAAGTGCAATCTGTCCAATTGTAGTTTGACATTTGTTACAAAGATGACAGTGAGAGAAGAATGTGGGTAGAAGAACTAATGAATACCAATTGGCCAATAATAAATATAGCTTGTAAATCAAGACAGGGGGTGTAAATGCCTGGGAAAAGCTCACTGGAACAGTTGAAGAAACAAACAAAATTGTTTAGTTTCAAGAAAGTTATGAAAGTATCTCAGATTTTTGCTTTATCTCTTAGCTGGAGTCTTCCTGGGTCAGAATCCAACCAAATAAATATCCCTAAGATCTTGGGGACTCTTCTGTGCCATTGCAGCTTTTGGAACTGTGATGATTGAAAAGGGGATGTTGAGTGGGTGATTATATGTCCTGCTCTCCTTGGTGAGCATGAAGGAAAAGCCATTCACCATCTGATTGAATGCCATCTGATTCTTGGCTGCGAATAAATTTCTCGTCAGTTCATGGATTAGTGGCAGGCCCAGAAAGGATTTTTTGGCACTTGCCTTGTATGAGCCACTTGGAACTGTCTGCTCTGAAAGGACCATCACGTAACACATTTTGCAGTTGTGCTAAGGGGAATGTATTTTTGGTGAGCCTGTGAAGGTTGGACCCAATAGACTACCTGGTCCATTGCATGTGCAGTGCAAATATGCAAATTAACTCAGTGGCTCACTCATGTAGGTTCCCCCCATCCTCCGTAGCCGTCATTAATGAAAATCATGACTGAACAGGTTTGTTACTTTATAGTCTGGGCAACAGACTCACTAGCATGATTCCTTTTTCCTTAATGTGAACTGGGGGCCAGTTTATGTCCCTGTCAATTCTGCACGCTAGCCGGGGTAGATGGAAGTTGTGGTCCAATGTCATTTGGAGGAAGCACCATGTTGGCTGCCTCTGTCCTAGTGATAGTTACAGATAGGTAGCTGGGTTGGTCTGACGTAGTCGAAACAAAAAAAAAATTCTTCCAGCAGCACCTTAGAGACCAACTAAGTTTGTCATTGGTATGAGCTTTCGTGTGCATGTATCTGAAGAAGTGTGCATGCATACGAAAGCTCATACCAATGACAAACTTAGTTGGTCTCTAAGGTGCTGCTGGAAGGAATTTTTTTATTCTGTCCTAATGAGCTTGCCATGGGCTGCTGCTCATATTGAGCATGTATGGGGGGCACTGCACTGACCTGGATAGTCTGATGATCCAAACCAGTTCTTATTTTTCAGTTCTACTCTTCTGACTAATTAGTCTTCCAGTTGCTACCATAGTGGGGGTTCCAGGGTGGGGGAAATAATATGACTCGAAATTTTCATTACAAACGGTGGTAGCTCAGACTTCCAAGCAGGGCAAGTTTATTGTAATCACTGGCAAACTTTTGAAGTCTGAATTACCAATGCAGGTTCAGTTTAGACGACTGAAATCCTGGAGAGGAAAATTGACAGATTTTCAATAGCAATCTGCAGGCGAACTCGTGAGATCATTAGTCTCTACACTTCATAGTGTCGCTGCAGCCATCCAGAAAAATAATAAATGACATGATTGAAGGCTAACAGTAAGGTAGTGTCATATACCAAATCCCCAAGCTATTTTGGGGACTATGCTCATGCCCATCAAATTGATTCTTCTCCCTCATGTGGTTTTACTCCCTTCCCCACTGTGTACTCTCATTACAGCAACAGTTACGCAAGAACAAATTAGTCCACTGCAAATAAGGTGACAATACTTTGTACCTTTTTTAACAGTTAAGATTTCCTCACTCAATTTATGTGCTAAATAGTCTGCTATGAATAGAGAGTTTTAAAATGGAATGTGTGTTGTGTTAAGAGGTGGCCGCTCTTAAGCTGTCAGATTCTTCTGACACTTTTTGGACAGTTAAATGTCTTGCAGTGCAGCATATACAATTTTATTGTAATGTTTCTTGACTCTTCAGAATCCTTTCTAGTGGACTGTATTTGTTTAATGCATGCAAGCCCAGTCACTAACTGTGCTAATTGTAGATACAGACTCTGTTCTGTGACTTACGCCACTGCTTCCTTCTTGATCGGGGATGTGGCCCTCCAGAGGTGATTGGACTCCCATCAATCAACATAAATTTTATGAAATAAATTCGTGAAAATAAAAAGACAGGATTCAAAACTGAAAATGCTACTTGGCATGCTAACCAATTTGCAGAACTCACCATATAATCATAATATTTCCTAAAGTGGTTGTGTTGCCTGAACTGTGTCTCTGGGCTGGAATTGATGTAGACAAACTCAATAGCAGAGACACGAAGAAGTCTGCATAGCTGCAACAGTAGGCTTGGCACTGAGATGGGTCATATCATACTATCCCTGCTTTACAAAGTACTTCATAACTCAGGGCTCAGGATCACACTGCCAGGGGTCTGTAGTTTGCCTAGTTTGGTCAGAAGAGGAAAATGGTGGGCTAGAACTGTTACCTGAGTGAGACAACAGTGGACCTATGTACACTTCACCCTAACTCTTGTAGCCCAGAGTGTAGAAAGCAATGAGAAGCAGCACACCTGGGAGGTCTGCCCAATAGATCCATCCCCTGGTGGTCTGGTAGTAATATTGCGAAAAAGGGGAAGCCTTTACCCAAAAGCATACTCATTTGAGACAGTCCTAGGAGATGATAGAGGACTGGATCGAAGCAGACAGAAAGAAGCCAGTTTTAAAGGGACAGCACCTTATTTTGTCAGGGATGGAGTGTAGCTGACTTCAAGAACCCAACAGTGAGGCAAGTTCTTAATTTATAAAAGTTTCTCTCCTGTCTCACCTTGAGGAGATACTTCATTTGCTACAGGCGACCACCAGGAAACCTGCAATTTACAAGCTTGTGATAACTCCTCTTCCATTCCCTCCTTTGTCAGAGCAAGGCAAAAGGATGGTGTAGATACGGCCTAATGTGTAGGGTTTCATGTCAAAGGAATTTTTGCAGTGGAAACTTGGTGTGAAGAAGTCTGCTAATCCCCACGTGTACATGACTAGTGAAAAAATGCTCAAACAACTCTTAATGAAATTGATTTGCTAACTACTTAGTAAACTTTAAGGACCTGCATGCTTGCAATGTTTTATTCATGTTTTAATAGAGTTCTCTATTATTAAGTTCAAATATTTTTTAATTAAGAAAGAAGTGCAGCCCTCTGGGTAATATTGCAACCAAGTAGATAGCTGGTAATTAAACTTTTCCGCACGTATAACTAAATTTAAACAATTCTGGGTAAATCATTTGAACCTAAGAGAATGCAAATGTCATTATGTGCATCTCTAAACTGGGAAAAAACTGAGGAAAAATGGCTTTTTATTACAGGTTTTGTCAATCCATTGAATGTTTTAAAAGCTTAATAAAAATGCTTCTTATCGTACGGAGAGGATATACAGAAAGACAAGATAAGCTTTTAATTGCCAGCCGAAGTGTTGCATTTAGAAGAATCTTGGGAGCCGTGTGAAATTACTTTTTGCACGGAAAACCCTTTGAGAATAAAAAGGAACTTCAGTTTGAAATCCGTTTTAGGAAATCCCTATTTAAATATCACCAAACATAAAGGGGCTATAGAACACTAGGGCTGTATTACAGACCAAGGAGAGCATTTTCATGGATCAAGTTGGTGGGTCACGTTCTCAGGATTGTGACCTAACAAAGCATTTCTACTTTCCTTTAAAGTTGCAGCATTACAAAGTATTCCTAGGAAGTAGCCCTTAAGAGGTAATCTCAGATGTCAGATTACAACCCTGTGCCTGAGACAAATCTAAATAAAGGTCAATATTACTCATCTTCCTCTTGTGCAGCTGGTCTTTTGAGTATAGCATACTTTCTAGCTGCCCCCTTCACCATTGCCCACATAACTATACATGCAGATACTGTACATTTGACCAAGAAAAGAAAAGTGGGGCATTTATTTATTTATTTAGCCAAGAATAGTAATGTTCACAAGAGATATTTTGAGAAAATGTATGGTGAGATCTTGTCCAATGCAAAGCACAAAATCTTGGAAGCTTGGTTTTCTCACTTTCCAATAGTTTTTTATTGTTTAAAGGAGGCACCTCTCAGACTGTGTCTTGCACTGCCTCCCATCATTTGCAGCTGGTGACTGTGCAGCTTCCAAGCCTCTGTGATTCCTGGTTGCAGGTGACAGCCAGGTGACCTCCGGCCAGATTCAGTTCCCTACCCAAATTTATAATTACAGTACATAGTTGCACCACTGGCAGTCGTGGGGAGCTATTGCATTAGAGTCTGTATGCATCTGGTCTTTGCTTGTAGCATACTGAGCTCCAGGTTGTGTATGTTGATTTGGCGGTAGAGAGGGAGATAAAGAGGCAGGTTGTCTTATCTTGTTTTGAAGCATGGAATTAGACTAGTTGGAGTGTCTTTCCACCCCTAAACTGCTATTAAACATGATAGATCTCCTCTCCTCTGTATAGGGTTGGTTTTTCTGATTATTATTTTTAAATATTTTTTATTAAAGATTTATTGAATTACAAAGGTGTGTGCAGTGTCACTCATATTTTAACATGTATCATTTTTGCAAATCAGTTTCATTTGTTAAGACACTAAGAAGAAAGAGGGAAAACGAGGTAGATAGGGGATGGGAGGGTGGATGGGGGTGAGAATAGGTGACGATGTTTCTGTTTTGCTTAATATATGTAAGGCTTGATGTCAGCTTTGTTTGTGTTGGTACTCCTTTATTCACTTGTGTTCTTTTGATGGTGAGAGAGATTTGGGTTGGCCAAGGGTGTGGTTGTTCATTTGTGATTGGCTCTGATGGTGTGACGACCCTGGTCCCACTCTCCCTTACTATCACCGCGACACAGGAATCCAGAGGGGAAAACACCCACCCTCTGCTCCTGCCGCCTCAAAAATCAACCCCTTTTACTGATGGGTTTCTTAGTAAGGAGAGCCTTCCAGCTTACGTGGCCTGGTACCTTAAGAAACTCTAGGCTGTCCCCCAGGAATAACCTCTTGCCTCCTGTAAAGGGTCTCCCTCAGTTGGATTCCCCCACTGTAGAAGTTTGCCCTAGGCACTCTGGCAACTTCTTGGCACCTCAGGTTACCCTTCTAAGCCTCCTCCATGTAACTTCAGGACACAAACCACCACCTCCCTGCCTGAGGTGAGTTTGGCCCTCTCTTGAGTCACCACGGCTGTGAGTCCTGGTACCTCGCTGGAAAAATACAAACGGACCTCTTGTTGGCAAAAACAGAGATGAAGTTTTATTGTGTTAAAAACATAAGTGATTCTTTAACGTGTCATTTATTAATTAGCTTTGTTCCAGTTGTACAAAATAAACTCAGTCAAACATTTAACTTTAAGTTGTCCTAGCCTCTTCACTGTCTTCTAACAAGCCACCTCATAACATCACACCACACCTTCCTCCCTCTCCCTCCTAACTGACCAAACCGACTCTCCCTCCTTTTTTTAAAACCGGGCACAGTCCCGCCCCCATCAGAGTCAGGCTAAAGGTGGGTTAACTCTTTGCCAGCCGGACAGAAATAAACATTTCAAAAGTGTTTCAATTTGTCACAGATGGTCTTTGTTTTCATGTGTGAGTGGGGTGGGTGGGTATTTTTGGGTCAGGTTAGCCATACTGATTTGTACGCTGGTGGTAAATTTTTGTCATTATCTTGTTGGGCTGCGTGTGTGATAAAGGTGAACCATATCGGGGTGAAGGCATCCTCTTCTATTTGTCCCCGTGCTAGTTTCAGCTTGTTGGTTAGTTTTTCTAGTAAGGCTGTTTCCCATACTACTTGGTACCACTGGTCCATGCCTACTCCTGATAGGTCTCTCCAATGCCTGGTTACGACGCTCCTGGTTGCTGAAATTAGGTGAGTTATGAGGTCTTTGTAGTCTAAATGGGCATTATTATCTTGAAAGATGTTCAGTAGGGCCAATTCTGGGGTAATTTCTATTACTTGTCCAGTTATTTTACATATTTCTTGTATGGTTGTTGCCCAGAATAATTGAATTTTGGGGCATTCCCACCACATGTGAAGTGCATCCTCTCCAGCATTTTGGTGAGGTTCCAGGGAGTATTAGTGCTAGCTTTCTTGGTGTGAGGTACCACCTGTAGGTGAGTTTTAGGGTGAGTTCTTTTCTTTTCATTGATACAGATTTAAAGGGGGGTTTAGATCACATTCTGTTCCATTGGGTAGGGTTGATTTCATATCCTATGTCATCCTCCCATTGTCTTTTTATTGTATCTAGGGGGTTGGTGGGATTTTGGAGTAGTATCTTGGTATATTGCAGATACCATTCCTTTGCCGTGTCCTTTTGTCATTAGGAGGAGGTTTTCAAAAGCCGTCAGGGGTCTAGTTGTTGCTGATTTTACTGTTGGGTTATTTAGAAAGGCATGTAATTGATGTTGTGCTAACCAGGGCATTGGGATGTCTTCTAGTTTGTCCTGTATTTCTTGTATTGACAAAGGTTTGTTGGTTTTATAGAAGTCTATTAGGCAGTGTAAACCTTTGGTTTGCCAGGTTTTTATCTGGAGATTTTGTGCTGCATGATGGAATAATGGGTGGCATGCCAGGGGGATTAGTGGGGATGGGGTTGGGGAAAGTTTGCTTATTTCTGCTTTCCTAGTTTTGAACATGGTTTGTTGAGTGTTGTGGGAATCTTCCTTAGTTTGTTCGGGAGGAATGGGTATGCTGTGGTGCAGATATTTTCAATTGAGTCCCTCTCTAGGTGTACCCATTGTTTTGTCTCATCTTCTAATATGTATGGGATTATATGGCGTATTTGGTTGGCGTTGTAATATGTTTCCATGTTGGGGATTCCCCATCCTGCTGAGGTGGGGAGGTGAAAATATTTGGTGCTTATTCTTGGTTTTTTATGTGAGAAAATAAAAGAGTGTAATTTTCCCTGCCATTTGCGAAGTTGGGCTGGGGGGATCCAGATTGGGAGGGTTTGGAATAGGTAGGTGGGTTGGTTTTTCTGATGACTCAGAAGCTGCTGGTGTGGGGTAGCCTCCACTCCCCAATGGGAAGCGACCCTGTACACTTTTTTTTAGCCTAGCTTACATCACTTCCCTAACAAATTTACACAGAAAGGAGCACTGAGCCCATGATAAGAGCAGTCAGCTGTCAGACACTCCCCTCCCCAACACACCTTTGCAGAGGAGGAGGTTACAACAACTGGTGGGTCTCCAACTCCTTTACGACATGGCTACCGAGAGTCTGGCCTCACATGCGGAAAGGTTGATGCCAGGGCCGTCTTAAGCGGCCCTGGCGCCGTGGTGCGCCGGATCTCTCCGGCACCCTCCCGCCCCATTTCCCAGCGCGGTGGGCGGGTGGGCGCAGCACAGCTGCCACAGGCGCTGCTGTGCGGCGGGCGGGCGGGCAGGCACAGCGCGGTTGCCGTGGGCGCAGCTGCGCGGCGGACCGGCCGGCCAGCAGGTGCAGCTCGCGGCGCCCTCCTGGCGGGCCGGCGCCGTGGTGCCCTGCGCCACCCAGCCTGGCCGTAGGGCTGGCCCTGGTTGATGCAAGGCTACTTGCTTGCTGTGTTGATCAAAACTACATCTGGTTTATTCCCAGGTGTCAAGGAAAGGGCAATAGCTTGCTTCATTAAAGTCTAGACCTTACAGAACATAAATATTCCATGGGGGAAACTGCTAATCCTTGTACAAAATACAGAAAGGGCCTTAAGATATGCAATTAACCAAAAAGCAAAAGGACCTGCAAAATAATATGCCTCTGTCTTAAAACTTTTTTGTGTACAAATCAATGCTCCAATCATTTCTTGGCCACTTCAAATCATAGAAGAATGAACTTTGGCCAGGCATATATTTTCCCCTCTGGCATATACCGTATTTTCCCCTCTCTCAAAGTACTATGTTCACACCATTCTTTAAATTTCAATATTGTGATTAAAAGTCTTGAGTGCACATTGCTATTTGTGATCAAAAAGGCTCACAGTGTGTGCTAACATTTGGACTGTTAAAGAATAGAGAACAACATGACGAATTTCTAAGTTCCTCCCTGTCCCTCAGTTCTTTCAGCCTACTCTTTTTTGCAATATAAAGGAACACTAATTATTGGTTCTAAGTGAATATATATAGAGAGGGAGAGGGGGAGGAAAGTTGTGGTCCAAGCTGGGGGTTCATTTTGAAAGAATGTTCATGATTGACTCTCAGGTTGGGTAAGTGGACCAGGCTTATTTGAATTGTCAAATGCAAAAGGCTTAAGTACACACCCACTAAAAAAAAGGTTTCAAAATGGATTGTGTGTGTTTTTCAAGCATGCCTAAGGGAGGCTTGGAGACTTTGTCTTTCTGAATGTGTAGAAGGTACCTAGAATGTTATAGGTATTACTGTAATCCAAGTAATAAACTAACATTATGAAAGAACTGGCACATGTTGTGGACAGTTGATTGAGTTGTTGTTGTTGTTGTTCAAGCAGCTGAGGGGCAGTTTATTTTAAAAGCCTTTTTCAAGATTGAGCTGCCAGTGACTAACAACTAGTTATCAAGACTAATAAGCCATGATGTTCAGGGTGGATGTAATTTGGCCTAGAAGCATTCAACACTTTGGCATGATTTTTTTATGTACCCTGGTGAGGGCTGAAGCTGCTGAAAAGGGAATGGATTTCTGATGCCATCATGAGCCGTAAGTGCAGTCTAGGGTGTTAAAAGCCGAATTGCTGACCACTTTCTTTGAAAGAGTTTTTGCACCAATTTCACTTGTTATTGTGAGTGCAATAGGGCAAAGAGAGCACTCAGATGTTCAGTGAAACCCCTGGGCCAATGGTGGTGGTGGTGGTGGTGATATACACCCTACTTTTCCCCGTGATAGGAATCAAGGCGGCTTACAGATAAAAATAAGAACTGCTGAAAAACATTTTTAAACCATCATTAAAAATCAATGAAACATTAATAGAATTAAAACTGCATACATGCATAAAATATATGCATTGACCTACATTGGCTCCCAGTACGTTTCCAAGCACAATTCAAAGTGTTGGTGCTGACTTTTAAAGCCCTAAACAGCCTCGGTCCAGTATACCTGAAAGAGCGTCTCCACCTCCATCGTTCTGCCTGGACACTGAGGTCCAGTGCCGAGGGTCTTCTGGCGGTTCCCTCGCTGCGAGAAGCCAAGTTACAGGGAACCAGGCAGAGGGCCTTCTCGATAGTGGCACCCGCCCTGTGGAACACCCTCCCACCAGATGTCAAAGAGAAAAACAACTACCAGACTTTTAGAGGACATCTGAAGGCAGCCCTGTTTAGGGAAGCTTTTAATCTTTAATAAATTATTGTATTTTAATATTTCTGTTGGAAGCTGCCCAGAGTGGCTGGGAAAACCCAGCCAGATGGGCGGGGTATAAATAATAAATTATTATTATTATTATTATTATTATTATTATTATTATTATTATTATATTAAAAACATACCAAAATTACAATAAAAACAGCATGGCACAAGCCCTTTCATTAAAAGCAATCAGTTCCCAAAAACCTGTTGGAACAAGAAAATCTTCACCTGCCAGTGGAAGGACAGGGAGGGAGCCAGTCTAGCTTTTGTAGGGAGGGAGTTCCAAAGTCTGGGAGCAGCCACCAAGAAGGCCCTCTCCAGCATCCCCACCAAGCATGCCTGCGAGGATAGAGAGACTGAGAGAAGGGCCTCCCCTGAAGATCTCAAAACTCAGGCAGGTTTTTATGAGTATCTTTAAGATGGCTTGGACCTAAGCCATGTAGGGCTTTATAGGTGATAACAAGCACTTTGAATTGTGCCTAAAAACAGATGGGTAGCCAGTAGAGCTGTTGTACCAAGGGAATAGTATTCTCCCTGTTACCATACCATCTGTATAAAATGCATGTAGAAAGTTTTCCTTATCATTTGAAGCAAACAGGGTAGCCCCTGCTTGCATAATTTCTGTGTGAACACCAGACCCCTTTAGAGCTTGGGAATAGATCTGTAGGTACCTTGTTTCTCCAAAAATAAGTCGTAGCTATAAAATAAGACGTAGCAGGATTTTTAAGCATTCAAGGAATATAAGCCATACCCCGAAAATAAGACATAGTGATAGGCGCAGCAGCAATGCCGGCCGCGGCAGGAGGAGGAAAAAAAATAAGACACCCCCTGAAAATAAGCCATAGTGTGGTTTTTTTGTTTTTTGGAAATAAGACAGTGTCTTATTTTCGGAGAAACACGGTACCTGCAGTTCCCATAAAGCTTTTGTGCAGAGTGGCTGCAGCTATATATATACAGCTGTGTTTCTTGTTGTTGTTGTCTAGTTGTTTAGTCGTGTCCGACTCTTCATGACCCCATGGACCAGAGCATGCTAGGCACTCCTATCTTCCACTGCCTCCTGCAGTTTGGTCAAACTCTACCCGACATTTAATGAAACTGAGATTCTGTAATTTGAGGAGAAACATTTATGTGAATTTATCAGACTTAATTCTGTTTTGAAAACTTACTGTTTCAACTGGGAAAAGGGTGCTAGAGAGGGCTTTTGTGAGGAAAAGACTGTTGTGAAAGCTAGCAGCTTGCTTTATCTGGTTGTCTTTGCAACACAGAAGGAAGTTGCCCTCTGTTGACAAGTGCATGCAACTTCACTGATTCTAACCCATCACATTTGCTTGGGAGTAAATCACATTGGATTCAGTGGGATTTACTTCTGGGTAATTGCAGGGGGCTTGACTACATGACCCTTGGGGTCCCTTCCAACGCTACAATTCTATGATTCTGTGAATAACAGCTCTTGGTTCAGATCTTGGCCATCACCACAGTGTCCCCCTTTTTCCTTTTTTTTAAAACAAATGAAAGAATTCCTCAGACCCAAAGTTGAGATTACACATGGGGTGAAGCAGATATTTTAATAAGTAAATGTTAATGTGTAGAACATTTACAGTTTCACTCAGCATGTGCATACTGCTTTTCATTTCTTCAGCTCGGGATTTAGTTCTAAATAAACCTACTAAAAAACTTAGTTGGTCTTTAAGGTGCTGCTGGAAGGAATTTTTTATATTTTGTTTCGAGTAGAATCTTAGTCATGTAATAAACAACTCACCCACTACTGACTTCTGTTAGTGACAAACTTTGCTTTAACTTTGCGTCCTGTTTTAATAAGACATGCCAGGGGTTCATAGTGCAATCCTTCAGAATTTACTTAGAAATAAGTCCTATAGAGTTTGGTGGTTATTTCAGGTAGACAAGTGTAGAGTTTTAGCCCAAACTTGAAGTCTTACAACATCAAAACATGTTCTGTCTTGAAGCTATAGTCCTTTCCATTCTCTCCCCCCCCCCACAAAAAATAGAAATAAATATGAGAATAAATAAATATGAAACTTAGGTGGATTCACCTTCCAACTGATGATCTTGTTTAATTTAATTCATTGGATTATAGTAATTAATGAACCTTGCAGTGTTTGCAATCTATCCCAGTTCAATTAGTTTTCTCATCTCTTATACTCATTTATACAGTATTAATCAAACATTCCTGGCAGCTTTATACACCATGCAAGTCTCAAAACTACTAGAATACAAGCTGTCCCACGTAGCTGTATTTTTATTCAATGTCCTTTCTGTTAAGTTGTCGATGCAGTTATTACCCATAGCAGAAGCTGGTGTGTATATTAATGAACACTTTTCCCTGCTGCAAATATCACATGACCTCCTTTCCTTGCAAAAAATATTGGATCTTTTCAACTGCTGTAGAAAAGTGTGCATGTCTTCTCCATAGTGATTCCTTCCAGTACCACCCTCACATTTCATTTCATTTCAATACAATTCATAGGAGTATGACTGGCGAAACTACCAGCCGAGCAACATGAGTGCTTCTGAACTGCAAATGTTGGCTAGTATGAAGAGGCAGCAGAATGAAGAGCTGGAAGATAACGGACCTTCACATGGGTTGAGTGCATCTCAGATAGACAACTGTAATATCAGCATCAGTGCAAGCAGTGATGACACAACCACCTGGAACTCATGTCTTCCAGCGGTAAGCTTGAGCATACCTTCTGTATGTTTTCCTAATGGAGCCCCTAATTCTTCTGGGCTCATTTAAATGTTTGTGTTGGCTTGAGAAGGTTCCTAAATTCTATAGATCCTGGAAAAATACAAACTTTTTTTCCTGTATCTTTATGTTCTTTTAGGGTTCTACCTTTAAGTGTTGTCCGCATAGATGCTCATGACTCATGAGTGAACTCTGCAGCCGTGCGTTATTGATAAAACTTTCCAACAGTGACAGTAAGGTTCTTAGGAGAGTTTCAAACACACTCAAGAGGCCTTCCATGGAATAATAATGTGCAGGGTGCAGCTACAACAGGCATCCCCAAACTGCGGCCCTCCAGATGTTTTGGCCTACAACTCCCATGATCCCTAGCTAACAGGACCAGTGGTCAGGGATGATGGGGATTGTAGTGCAAAACATCTGGTGGGCCCGAAGTTTGGGGATGCCTAAGCTACAGCATCTGTGTCAGATGGCTCTGTTTAAATGCCTCCAGCAACAACAAAAACCCATCAACTCCTAAGGCAGTCAATCACACTGCCAAACAGCTCTAACCATTAGGCTGTTCTCCTAAAGTTTGGCCAAAATCTGGCTTCCTGCAGTTGCCTCCCAGAGCTTCTGTTTCTGCACTCTGGACAACTGCTCTATCGGCGGTCATCACTGAAGATAGTTGCTTCTGAAACAACTCAAAGCTAGTGCTAGAATGACGTGGGACCTGTCTTTCTGAATATGAATGTATATTGAGATACATGCTGTCCATTCCTGAGCATGTTTACTCAGAATCCCTCTGTGTTCATTGGGCCTTACTCCTAAGTGTGTCTAAAGAACAGGTTGAACTATTAGACCATCAAGCCCAAATATAGCTTACCATGACTGGCGGAGGTTCTTAAGAATTGTGAGGCAAAAGGTCTTTCCCATCACCTGCTAGCTTGATCTTCTTAACTGGAGATTTAAAGTATTGAACCTGAGATCTTCTGCATACAATGCATGTGCTGTTATCTCTGAGCTTTGGTTTTGCTCCAAAAGGATTTCAGTATTACTCTATATCATTCTTCAAAAGCAAGTGATCGGAGTAGAAATCCTATATTTTTGCAAAGTGGGCGGAGAACCATAAGCTACCTTTTAAGCTGAAATAATCTTTTCAGGCTAGAAAGATAAGGCTTGAATATTCTTCTTTTCCTTGGGGGAGGGGACGATTACAACATTTATGTTGACTTGAAAATGTCCTAATGTTCAGTATATACTTTAAAATCATTTGATTAATTTGTGCATTCTGCTGGTGTTTTACAGTTGCATTCCCAAAAATTAATAAACATATAAAAGGGAATGTTGAGGCTACTGCTGAGCTGTGAAGGCATTTGAGGCACCTCAGGAGCCTATGACAGAGCAAGCACTGCTCATACATCTCATGCAACCTGTCTTCCCATCATTGTTAAGCTTCATATGCCACCCACCTGCTCTCATCGCTTGTTTCCTTCTATTCCATGTCGGTCACTCCTCTTTTCATATGAACACATGATTCTGCGTTATTCTAATTCATTTCTTCCAATCAATCTAGTCCAGTACAGTCTGCTATGGGGGTGTGCTACTGTTTTTGTTACTATGCTTGGTATTTTTGTCTTTTTAAATTATAAACCACCCTGTGATCATAGAATTGTAGAGTTGAAGGGGACTCAGAGGGTCATCTAGTCCAACCCTCTGCAATGCGAGAATCTCAACTCTATTATTATTATTATTATTATTTACATTTTTATAGCACCTTTCATCCATAGATCTCAGGGTGGTTCACAACATAAAATTACAGTATAAATTTGCATCCAATCTCCTCCAAGGAAGGAGAGTCCACCACCTCTTGTGGGAGTCAGTTCCACTGTCAATCAGCTCTTCCTTTCAGAAAGATTTCCTGACCTTTAGTCAGAATCTCCTTGTAACCTGAAGCCATTGGTTTGGGTCCTACCCTCCAGAGCAGGAGAAAACAAGCTTGCTCCATCTTCCATGTGACAGCCCTTGAGATATTTGAAGATGGTTATCATATCTCCTCTCAGACTTCTCTTTACCAGGTTAAACAAGCCTAAAACATACCTCAACTATTCCTCATAAGGTTTGGTTTCCAGACCCTTTATGATCTTTGGATGGAGGGCAGTATAGAAATGTAATAAATATGATAAATAAATAAAATTTAAAAACATACAGTGTATCCTTACCAATGTTCAGGAACAAAGCACTCTTGAATGCTTTTCTTTTCTTTTTTCTTTTTTGCATAGCCTTTTGCACATGTCTGAGTATTTTGTAAGTGAGTGAGAGAAAGAAATCTATCAGTCTGTAAAATGGGTGCACATCTCTGTTTCCATGTAAATGTGATCCATTTAATAACAAACAAACAAACAAAACTCTTACTTCCTCTGGGAAACCCAGCTCAGGCTATCACCCATCTCAAAAAGAATATACTGGCTTCCAGAACTCAGTTATCCCTGTTATGTGATTGATTATACATGCCCATTTTAGTTTTGCATAATTTTAGAACACAAATACTCAGAATAAAATGTGTCCTGGTACTCATGTTTGGGTTCAAAGTGAGGACTTTGTTCAGCTTCTGTACACTTTGGACTAATGTATTTTTTTAAAAAAAACATTAAGATATAATGAATTATTCATTTAAAAGTATAATTAGATGTAGCTGCAACTAGTGATGAATGTTTTGTGTGTGCCTCTCTACAGAAAACTAGACCTCTTTATGGATTTTTCTCTCTCTCTGAGTTTTTAACTTGAGACCAAAATTTTGTTAAGACACTTTTCAAACAAATGAACCATTCAGAATCCAAGTAATCATTCAGTGGATTCTGATGTTGCCCTATCTTTACACATTGCAATCTATGAACTTGACTTTTGAAACTGTTTTGGTTCAGTTTAGCGGAGAGTATAAAGTTTTATGCGATGTCAAGTTGACAACACTGGCAATTGAAATTCGTTGCTTGTTCAAAAAGCCACTGAGGAAAGTACAGCTGAAAGGCAAGTTTCCTTAAGCTGTCCTTCCAACATGCTTCAGCTTTTTGCCTAGTAAAAAACCTTTCTGTAAGAAAAGTTGACTCCATTATTCTTTTCCAAAGCCTGCTTGATTCCATTATTCTTCCCAAAGTGGGCAAGTATAAATGACCTGCCCTTCTGTAGATCAGCTGACTCTAGAGTTCTCCCATGTATTTTGGTGACTTCTGTAGCAATGTAAGGCAGGTAGCAAGGTAACACATCTATACTATATCCACAATTGTGCATGCATCCAGTTTGCACCTACAATTCCAGACTCATCAAGTGAAACGTTGGCAGGAGTCTGCTTCCTTGTACAAATCTCATTAACTGGATTGGGGCAGATGTTTGGCAAAGTCTAGAACCCGAAATGACAACTCTGTGCCTCAGTGTTCAGAAAATTATTCATAGAATAATAGAATTGTCAAGTTGGAAGGAACCATGAGGATCATCTAGTCCAACCCCCTGCAATGCAGAAATCTGGGGCCTGAACCCATGACCCTGAGATGAAGAGTCTTGTGCTTTACTGGCTGAGCTATCGCAGGTGCAATAGCTCCTGCAGGTGCAATAGCTCCAGCCCCACCCACAAACTCATTATTCAGTCGTGTGAGATGACAGAGGGCCTATTGCTGCTAATTCCTGATATTCAAAATCAATGAGTAATTATGAGACTGGAAATGAAATCGTGAGACCTGACAGCATAATATATATTTCTGATTACTGTCACTTTCCACTTGTGTTCTGCAACTATGAAGGCTATAGATTCTGAGGTTCGTAATATGTGACCTTCCAGACTGCCCTCTCTGGAATGAATTAAGAATTATCTTCTGCATCAAACAAAAGGCATCTCACTGGCATCTCACCCCAGGTTAAGATATAAGGTACATGCCCATTTTGGATGAAAACACCATGGAAACTATTCACTCATTACTCATGTGAGGGCAGTGGCATGTTTTCTCCAGAGTGGGGTGGAGCTTTTATCCCCACCCTTGACTTTGCATTTGTTTCCTGCAACAACAACACATTGTATGTCGTTGTGTGTAAGGAAAACTTGATACAGGAGGTCCTGCTCACTTGTGACCACCATGCAATTGGGACACCTACACAGCCAAAATGTGCACAGTCGTTCTAAAGGGCATATGTGACGTTGGTGGCAGGTCTAGAAGTCATCACATGCAAATTAATCATCATTGCATGCAAATAATGCATGAATAGGGCTTATGAGTTTTTTTTCCATTCTGTCTGCTATCTTGAATTTTTGCTATTAGGCAAGGCAGATTTTGACTCATTTTTTGTTCTCTTTTACCACTCACAGCTCTAGGGGCTGCTGAAAATTAAACCCCACATAAGAATTATGTTTTATACAAGTGAAGCAAAACAGCCATGCCCCAATGTCATTTTGTATTCTGCAGTGTGCAACTGTTCTCATACATGTGTTTAACAATGAAGGGAACTTATCAATAAGGGGACTTATTTGTAAAGTTTTCCTTGCATTGATGATCCTGGAGAAAATTGTATTTTGTGCATTCTTCTCTTGTGTGAAACAATAAAATCTTGTCTTTTCCAATTAATCATATTTCCCCCACTGTTACTGGCTCATCAAATCTTTGCTAATTTTTTCCATATAGATTATAGGCAGCGTCTCACCAGAAAACAAGGCTTTCTGTTCTAAATATTGGCTATATTTTACATAACCTCTTTGTCCCTTGGCCTAATCTATGGCAACAGCACCACCAGAAGGCTGTTTTTTGTCTCTCATTTATCTTTGCTGCAAGATTCCATTCATATGCTTTGTACATTCTTGAATAATAAATACTCGGCTTTATGTATCCAATTACTTTCCCCATGTACTTTAACCTTAGTCCTATACTAGGTTTAGCATTTTCATCTGTTATGCAGCTTGATTTTCTGTTGCCCTTCTATTCGTATCTTTAGTCATATTTGGGGGTTGGGAGTAGAATTGTCTCCTGGCTGTGAAGATACCAGGATGCAAGGCAAATGCATGAACAAATGCTCTCAGGCAACTTGCAAAAGTGATATAATAAAAACTATACTTTCTAGCCAGTGATAGTTTACCAAGAAATGAAATGTAATAACTAGGCTGTCAGGGAAAAAATGTTGAATTGTTTAGCAGCTGCTCCAAACTGTCAGTCCAAAATGAACATAATAGCTTTGAGAACTACATATTTCTCTGCTTAGCTGTCAGGTGTAATAATTTCTTTAAAGTGACTTTTAAATCTTCTTAAAATATATAAAAAATGCCTTGTTTCTAAATCAGAGCATTTTTCTGAAATTATGAATATTTAAAATGAGAATTTAAATGTTAAAATTGAAATCAATTATACCTAGTGTTTTTGTGCATGTGGCCAACTGATGAAAATACAGAAATTTGCAAAAGTGCAAGTGAGAGAGAAAATGCAAATGATTGCTGCTGCTGAATATTAGCAAATCATGAATATACTCAGACTTTTCTCCCATCCTTCAGACAAGCATGACGTTACTTTCCTTTCATATATACAAAATGTTGTATTATTTTCCTGACTTGGGGAGAGCACCTATATTAAGGCACGGTCATTCTACATGGATTCTCCCATTGTTACCCTTCCCTCCTCATTCCTCCCCTCCCTTTGGTGACCCCCACCATTAGGAAGTAGGGCCTCATCTGTTTACTTTTCTAACTCTGTAAGCACTGCATATATATTGATTGCGTGAAGTGGTTAATAATAGCTTCAAGACTGAAAGAACATTGGCAAAATACATTTCTCACTCCTGCTTCTTGTCTTCCACAGCCTGTCAATCAAGGGTGTCACTATCAGAAAGAAATGAACCCTCTTTCCCATTCCAACCCACGGTAAGCTGCTGTTTATAGCCCAGGCAACAAGGATGTGTTCGGAATGTTCTAAAGAACTGATCAATATGACTTTTCTTTGGTAGACTCTTAAATCTTGTTTTCAGCTATTGTGCCTGAGAAAGAGATGTCCACCCTCTCCGCCTTCTCCATGCACACGTGAAACTTTGTAGCTGCTAACATTCATGTGTGCATGTCTGAATGCGAGAGGAAGACATGCAAGGAGGGGTGCAGATGTGGGGTTCAACACTGTTTGGGGTAGGTAGGGTCCTTATTCCTAGAAGCCGCAATGCAACATTAATGTTGATAATAGAAAAGAATCATATTGGAAAGAATTGTTTGGAAGTCTTTGGTGCTAGTCAGGTAATGAAACACTAGAGGGGACTGGAAATTTTGGCATAGGGCACAAGAAGTCCTAGAATTCTTATCCCCACATTCCCGCTTGTCCTGCTGCTTTTCCCTGGGAAAGCCCACTGTCCGCTGCTGAATCAGAACTATCGGTTTTTCTGCAGATAAGCATTTGTCCCGATTCAGCGGCATACAGGAGAAAGCAGCGGGACAAGCAAAAACCACTCTGATATGTGCCTAGAAAGCACGGAACAAGCAGAAAACCTTTTGGACCTGTGCTTTCTAGGCATGGGACAAGCAGAAGTGTGAGCAAGCCCACCAGGAAAGGGGGGGCTAGGAGAGAAAGCCCACCCCCACAGGGAACCTTTTTAGCTTGTGTCTCTCACGGGGGGGGGGGGAATTCCCTGTCCCTTACATTTCAGGCAGCAGCTCTGCATAAGAACTATATTGAAAAGCCATTAAGAAATGTCCTCGTGGCTTTGCTGGGAGACTCTTTCAAAGAGCTGCCCTTGGGGAAAATGGAGGGGAGGCGCAATCCCGGGGGTGGGGGTGGACCCGAGGTAAAAGGGAAAGCTGGGATTTTGTGTCCCACTCCCAGTATCTGTGGGAGCTACTCTTTGAAACAGCCTGCTTTTAAACCACAGAGGAATGTCTCTGTCACTTTGGTAGGCACCACATTGAAGAGCTGCCTGGATTGGTTCAGTAAGGAGTGAAGTCATTTTCCAATTCCAAGGGAAATAGTATAACTCATTTCTAAGCCGATCCAATGGGAGCCAAGGGAAGTTCACCTGTCTCTCTTATTTCTGCATCAATCTCTGCCACAGCGACCGCTTGCGGAGCATACTGTTGAATATTCAAGGGGCACAGTCATTCACATGGACCTCTGGTCCAGGCTCATTGGGTTTCTGTGTGAACTGAGAGTGCACACCCAACCTCTTCTACAGGCACATATTGCCGCTGAAAAGCTGTAATGGAAGCTAGCTTTTAGGGGTTGTCCTCAATTACTGATATTCTCATTACAGAAGCCTAATAAGCTTCCAAGAAACCCCAGGATTCCTTCAAACACAGTTTGAAAACCTCTGGCCGAGAGAGAAATACAATTTGAGGAGTCATGCTGACAATTCACAAACATATCAGAAGGGAAAAGAAGACTAGTATATATCCACTCAAGTCAGAACAAAATGCAGTGGGCTTAATTCTGCAGATTAAGGTTTAGTTTAGTTCCATTTAGGGATTCAGAACCATATATCAAATGTCCTGATGCACAGCTCTCGCCTTCCCTTGCATGTCCCACTCGACCACTTCAATTGGTGGAATTAGCACTACTACAGGGCCACATATTACTCCTGCATTTGTAAGAACTCGATGGTTTAGTCAGTGTGACAGCACCAAAACTTTGGAACTCCCTGCCTGTTGAGTTCAAGCAGATGCCTTCATTGTACTCTTTAGTTTAGACAAATCTAACCATGCGCTTCAAAAGTTGAGGTCTCTTTTAGTATTTTAATTTTTGTCTGGCTGTAATATTTTTTATTTTATTTTTTGCAAAGTGCTTTGGGGTTTTTTTCTTTCAATCAAACTGCATACATTTTATGAAATAAATGTATAGATCACAACTCAGCCAATAGATCTTGCACTTATCAGAATCATGAAACACAGTTCTTGGTATTTCAGACCTATCAAAATAAGCATCTAAATGTGTGTATTGATGTGTGTACAGGCCTTGAAATAGGTATTTGGAGAATATTTTAAAAATACAGATTCATGGGGGAAGGGAACAGAGCAGAATAATAGGTTAAAACATGCAAAGGTGCCATGGATGAGAAACAGGCAGTTTCATCCACTCCTGGTTTTTGTGTCGAGGTTAAAGCTAACCGTCTCCAAAGGCATATCTGTGCAGCTCCATCGGAGGAGTGGGACGTGCGTGTTTCAGCACACCCAACGTACTTCAGGACACACAAGAAGGGGTACTTCAGCCCATATTGGTCCCCTGCCAATTGACAGCTGATGGTAACCATATGGTTGCCTTTCCACAGTGAGCGCAGGGATGCCCAAAGGGACAAAGTGACAAATTGCCATATAAACTGCCTACAACAGCAGAAATACATTGTAGAGGCTAAAACAGGCCAGGCAGAGAAAGGTGAGAGTTTAGCTTTAGAGCTGAGAGCTGCAGAACACGTGAAGCAAGAGCAAGGCTCCCAGATGGAGGCAGGACCATGTCCAACCCGGAATGTTTTCACATATGACACTCAGTGCACCTTGAAGCCTCTCTCGTGCTGTTGCATGCAACATGGTCACATCATTAATGTGAGGCACATAGAACATTCATTCTTGACGGTGTAGATATTAGTATTTCAAATGTAGATTTGAGAAATTAAACCAATTTAAGGCTCATTGGTGAAAATGACACAAGTCTGTCTGGAGTTGTAGATAGCTGTATTTAGTCATTATGTAATATCTTGCGGAATTTTTTGTTTGTATGTGATCAATCTTATAGGCTCTGTAGGGCAGAGTGTACACCAGACATAGGCAAACTCGACCCTCCAGATGTTTTGGGACTACAACTCCCATCGTCCCTAGCTAACAGGACCAGTGGTCAGGGATGATGGGAGTTGTAGTCCCAAAACATCTGGAGGGCCGAGTTTGCCTATGCCTGGTGTACACCATAAGGCTGCAACTGAAATTACCTGTTCCTATTTTCAGCTTGTGCTACACTGGGGTTGGCTCCAATCTAGCTTTGATTGGAAGTAGTCTTCTACCTCTTGATGTGATGATATTCCAGCTGAACTATTTAAAATTCCAGCTGAACTATTTAAAATTTTAAAAGATGATGCTGTTAAGGTGCTACACCCAATATGCCAGCAAGTTTGGAAAACTCAGCAATGGCCAGAGGATTGGAGAAGATCAGTCTACATCCCAATTCCAAAGAAGGGCAGTGCCAAAGAATGCTCCAACTACCGCACAATTGCGCTCATTTCACACGCTAGCAAGGTTATGCTTAAAATTCTACAAGGCAGGCTTAGGCAGTATGTGGACCGAGAACTCCCAGAGAACTCCCAGAAGTGCAAGCTGGATTTCGAAAGGGCAGAGGAACCAGAGACCAAATAGCAAACATGCGCTGGATTATGGAGAAAGCTAGAGAGTTCCAGAAAAACGTCTACTTCTGCTTCATTGACTATGCAAAAGCCTTTGACTGTGTCGACCACAGCAAACTATGGCAAGTTCTTAAAGAAATGGGAGTGCCTGATCACCTCATCTGTCTCCTGAGAAATCTCTATGTGGGACAAGAAGCTACAGTTAGAACTGGATATGGAACAACTGATTGGTTCAAAATTGGGAAAGGAGTACGACAAGGTTGTATATTGTCTCCCTGCTTATTTAACTTATATGCAGAATTCATCATGCGAAAGGCTGGACTAGATGAATCCCAAGCAGGAATTAAGATTGCCGGAAGAAATATCAACAACCTCAGATATGCAGATGACACAACCTTGATGGCAGAAAGTGAGGAGGAATTAAAGAACCTTTTAATGAGGGTGAAAGAGGAGAGCGCAAAATATGGTCTGAAGCTCAACATCAAAAAAACCAAGATCATGGCCACTGGTCCCATCACCTCCTGGCAAATAGAAGGGGAAGAAATGGAGGCAGTGAGAGATTTTACTTTCTTGGGCTCCTTGATCACTGCAGATGGTGACAGCAGTCACGAAATTAAAAGACGCCTGCTTCTTGGGAGAAAAGCAATGACAAACCTAGACAGCATCTTAAAAAGCAGAGACATCACCTTGCCGACAAAGGTCCGTATAGTTAAAGCTATGGTTTTCCCAGTAGTGATGTATGGAAGTGAGAGCTGGACCATAAAGAAGGCTGATCGCCGAAGAATTGATGCTTTTGAATTATGGTGCTGGAGGAGACTCTTGAGAGTCCCATGGACTGCTAGAAGATCAAACCTATCAATTCTTAAGGAAATCAGCCCTGAGTGCTCCCTGGAAGGACAGATCGTGAAGCTGAGGCTCCAATACTTTGGCCACCTCATGAGAAGAGAAGAATCCTTGGAAAAGACTCTGATGTTGGGAAAGATTGAGGGCACTAGGAGAAGGGGACGACAGAGGACGAGATGGTTGGACAGTGTTCTCGAAGCTACGGACATGAGTTTGACCAAACTACGGGAGGCAGTGCAAGACAGGAGTGCCTGGCGTGCTATGGTCCATGGGGTCACGAAGAGTCGGACACGACTAAACGACTAAACAACAACAACACCTCTTGATGTGGGGGTTTCCTCAGTGTTAATCATATTTTAAAATAAGTTTTCTTTATTTCGCTTCTGGCCAGAGGTGTGCCTAGGATCCCTTGGCAAGGAGCTGTATCAGCGCTGGCACCCCCAGAAAAAAAAAATCACTTTACTTCAGTAGCTACATTACAAATCAGTACATTTCACACAAACCAAGTGTCTGGAGTAAGGGCAAAAAAAATCACACGCCTTTGTGCCACGGTGTGAGAAGGACAGGAAGCTTCTCCCATGTTTGATCTTTTCACGGCAGCAGCAGTGCATCTCCACACACATATGCATCATGCAGATTTTTGCGCCTGCGCCCCCAGTGGGGGCCAGTTTCACTAACCCCTCTGTTTCTGGCAGCTTTCCAATATACATCACTTTTCCCTTTTAGGCAAAATCATTAATTTCCCAACATTTACTCACAAGATACCATCTAAAACTGACGTTTATCTCACTGATAAGGCCTGGAATTGATTCCATCCCTTATCAGACACTTTTGAAATCAGTTCCTTTTTATAATCTCAGATACTGTGGCATAATGTCTCTTTGAGCGTGAATTCCACGTGACATTCAACTGCATGGACGGGGGAGCAGGGTTGCACCCACTAGTACCGCTCAGTTGCCTCGCCCCTCAACCCCTGCCATCCATCTGCCCATTTGTTTGGGCACTTTCATCATCAAACCCATTTGATGCCGTATGTGAGCCTATAGAGATAGAACTATTAACATTTAGAAAAATGGCTGTCGGCCAAACTGAGCCATGGTATGCAGCGGGACATAAATCAAATGCATAACAAGATGGTTCCCCTCTGCAGTGTGGCCTAAATTGGGTTCAAGATTTCTGGCAGACAGGTTGACAATGGGAAACAAGCGCCATCCTCTCCCACAGGCATCTCTGATAGAATTGTTCTTGTAAGGACAAGGAAGGGAGCTCTCAACATTGGTTCATCCTTTGGCGAGCAGGTATTATGTACTCCTTCCACTCTTGACTTTTCGTGGGCTGCTTCAAGGCAGCTGATGAGTCACTATATGAAACGAGATGTTTCCAACACTACAGTTCTATGATTCTATAAATACTGAGGCCTTTTGATTGTCTTAGACTTCCACCCTCCTGTTTTCATTGGACAGATAGCAGGGTTTGTTTGTTTTATTCTGCAGATAAAGAATCGAGGCTTAGAGGGTGACCTTTCCAAAGCTACTAGTGTGCAGTGTTATTTTTTTAAAAGGGGGGGATCTAAACCTATCTCTCCCGGTCCTTTTATCCACTGTGTCCAGGTGAAATTTTATTCATTTTAGCACTTTGAAGCACATACTGTAGCCCAGTGACATTTGGAGCACATGGATTGAAGCTCTTCTATTCCCACTATAGCCTGTAGAATTAATCTGATATAGTCCAAAACACTCCATTGTGGCTGCAGTCCTGGGTGGACTTGCTAAGAGAGTAGGCTCCATTGACCTCATTTCAACCTACTTCCTAGTGAAATGCTTTATTTATTTAATTTGATATCTTAAAATACTGCCTTTCTCTCAAGGCACCTTACAACTTTTAAAAACAATGTTATAAAATATGAAGTAAAAACAAACAAGCTTAGAAACAATAATTGAAATACATCAGAATACATTTAAAAACCTGCAATTATGAACAGGATTGCACAGCTTAACTGTGTTGGAGATTTCCTTTTTTTAAAAAAGTTATCTGCAAAAAAAAAAAAAACCATGGCGAGGGGAAGCATAGTAAAGATACAAACATTGTATTCCAACCACCTCACTTTATAGTCCTGAATTTATTTATTTATTTATTTATTTATTTTATTTCTGAGATGCACAGGCAATCTGTAAAACACCTGACTTGTTATTGCCTCCATAAATTCAGTGGCCCTTGTGAACTGCCAGAAAGGTGTTACTGGGCTGTAAATATAGAGGATGACACAATTATGAGGTCAGCTTACATCATGGTATAAAAACTGGAGGAGATGAATATAGTAAATCTGTTATATATAGCCTGAAAAGGCAGGGTCCACGTTGCTACTCTCTTTAAAACAGAAAAACTGAGCTGTTCTTCCTGAAAAGGAGTGATAGTGTTCCAAAAAGGAAGTAAGGAAGGAAGGAAAAATTATTGCTTCTCCAAGTCTGTGATCTAGAGGTATTCTTCTAAAACCTTTTCACAGAATTTCCTCCTTTAAAGGAGAAATCAGAATCCGACATTCTTGGGAAGCACATCTTGGAAGCAAAAGAAGATACGCAGAAAATCAAATGTGATTTGGAAAATGAACATAATGTGTATTTGCACATTATACCAAGACAACTCAATCAAAAGTCTAAGAGACTTAATGAGCAAGCATTATATAGGATGTTACCAAGGGGTCAAATGGAGAGGGGCAAAGAGACTGGGAGATATATTTTCAGCAAGATTAAATCCCTTTTGAAGGGATTTATTTTAAGAGTAGTCAGTTTTATTTTTATTTTTAAGTATATGCATATCCATTTGATCAACACAGGTGAAACTATGGGGGTTTTTTTTATATGAGCAGAGGGATTTCTCCATTTAACATACATGCCTAGTGGATGGTCCGTTTAAGTGTGTGTGTGTGTGTGTTTGTTTGTTTGTATCAGTCAGCCAATGTGTAGAACTTGATGTACCAGGTTACAATCCATTTCCTGTCTCTTATTGGGCTTGTCTCTTATGGTGCTGGAGGAGACTCTTATGGTGCTGGAGGAGACTCTTGAGAGTCCCATGGACTGCAAGAAGATCAAACCTATCCATTCTTAAGGAAATCAGCCCTGAGTGCTCCCTGGAAGGACAGATTGTGAAGCTGAGACTCCAATACTTTGGCCACCTCATGAGAAGAGAAGAATCCTTGGGAAAGACCCTGATGTTGGGAAAGATTGAGGGCACTAGGAGAAGGGGACGACAGAGGACAAGATGGTTGGACAGTGTTCTCGAAGCTACGAACATGAGTTTGACCAAACTGCGGGAGGCAGTGCAAGACAGGAGTGCCTGGCGTGCTATGGTCCATGGGGTCACGAAGAGTCGGACACGACTAAACGACTAAACAACAACAGGGCATCCACAAATAGACACCAGGGCTTGTGGCAGCCATTTTCTAGCCTTGCAACAGCATGGCATAGTTAGCATTTGGGGTTGATGTTGAAAAAAGCTGAGGTAAAGTTTTTGTGTTTTTTTTCCGGGAAATGTTTCAAAAAACAAAGTAATGTTCTGTCACTTTCTATTTAGGAAAGCATTTTTATAAACCTTGGCTCTGCCTGCTTCTCGTCAGCTGTCCTAGAATTGAATCAGTGTCATTCCAGGCTCTTCCCAAGTCACCAACTGAAATTCATGCATCCAAAGATCAAACAGCTGTTTTGGGTTGTTCTTCTTGTTGTTTTTTAAGGAACTGCAGAAACAAGCTAAGATGGAGCATCAATATTTCAGGGTGTTTTGGTCTCTCAGTCAAAGGAAAACTTATCGTGTGACCTCCAATGCAAGGCAAATTTCTACAAGTTTTGAGTCTGGCCTATAGAAATGGGCCTATAGAAGAGTCAGAAGGGTCATTTGAGGCTGCCTAGTCCAACCCCCTGCTTGAGCATAGGATCTGCCATTCAGGATGCAGTTACAGCATCCCTGAGAGATGGGTCTCTTTCTTCTGCTGAAATACCTCCAGCAAAGGGCAGCCCACCAGCTCCCAGACTGACCCATTGTCAAAGAGGTCTTCTTAGTAGGGGAAATGGCTCCCCTGAAATTTCCACCCATTTGCCTAATGATCTCATTTTTCAAAAGAAATTTCACTAATACGTCACACTTTTTGTATGTTGCTTTCACTAATATGCACATTTTATGCACCCCTTGCCCCAGGATATGTTTTTGTACATGTTACTCGCCTAGAGAAAAGCATTGCAAAATTTGGAGAAGTATGGATTTCAAAAGGACAGCTGTGTCTGGCTTCACAGATAGTTTTGTAAAGTGTAAATTAGGTAGGTTCACCTTTAAATGTGAGCTGAAATAAATCCCTTGCACATTCCTATTATGCACATGCTTTTACAGAGTAATCCAAATGCATCTTGTGTCATCGTTTGTGCAAGATTGCCACCTGAGCAGACGAGAAATAGCACACGTTATCTTACTAGCATACGGTGGTCTTGAGGAACAGTTTCTTTGCCCAAAACAGAGCCGTTCTTCATCCTTACTTTATCATTTTTGCCTTGTGATGCTTTCAGATAGCCACCCTACCTCCTTCCGCAAATAAGCTAATGGCAAGCAAGGCAACAACACAGCTAGGACTATAGTCAGATTCAAGTTGTTGGAGCACATATAATTAGGAAGGAAGCGAGATCCTGAAAAACAGTCACACCTTCCTTTCATGTTGAAGGCTGATTCACTACTGAATCTACCTAAGTGGACAGGCAGCATCAATAATCACACAAACCAGTGTTTTAATTGTTCCCCTTGTAGCAGAATGTATTGTTCACATGCCAGTTGAGCAAAAACATGGGTGACCTGGTTACAGCTCATGGGGATGCACAGCTTGTTAGGGCAAGAATGTCTGTAGCCGTTTTCTTCTTTGACTGTAGCTTGTAACAGGCCTGGCTCTCATTCCAGTTTAACCCTTGCATTAACTTAGCCACAGTGCAGACAGTATTCAGATCTTCGCTCTTTTCTCCCTCTTGTTTATAGTGTTGTATTGCAATGCAACAGTTTGCTACCTAAATTATTTAATGTACTCTTGAATGCCAGGCTCTGAATCAACTTCTTTATTTCTTTTCTGTTTTTGCATGAACCAGTGATTCCTCAATTGAAAGCATGGCCACTGGGACTGCTGTCTTGAATCATAGTGCACGTTAGCAACATATCCAGCAAGCTAGCATCAGACACCCTAAATGGCAAAAAAAAAAAAAAAGAGGCTGGTGCTCTGATTACCAGTTGCTGGAAGCTGCAAGGGAGTGGGGAATGCTCTTGTGTTCAGACCATGCTTGTGTGGATTCCCACAAGCATCTGGTTGGCCACTATGAGAACAGGATGCTGGACTAGATGGGTCACTGGCCTGAGCAAGCAAGCTCTTCTTGTGTTCTTCCGTTGCCTCAACTGTCTGTTGCAGTCACAGCAGTCAGGGTGACATGCAGCAATTTCAAAAGGGAATATTAATAATACTGCAAAACATTTCAGAACAGGTACAGCAGATGAGGTTTTAAAAACTACTTGACCTGACAAGCCAGATGATGGAAGAGGGGGCCAACCGAATTTCCAAGGGAAAGGAGTTCAATAATCTAGGTATGGCCCTCTCCAGTGTCTCAACCAACCAGGCTTCCCCCACTGCTGTAATGTAGAAAGGAGCTTCTTCTGCATGGGAGGAGATGGTTTATTAGGTATGTTGGACCCAAACCATAATGGTAATAACCAGCACTTTCAATTCATAATATACACATGCAGTAGATGTGCTCCAAGAATGTGGTCTCTGTTGATGTATCAAGGCTAGTTGATGTTCAACTTTCCAGGGTCGGGTGGGGGACTGGAATTCCCCCAGTTGCATATATAGTCAGTATTTGCACTAATCAGACTGTTTGAAGTGTATTGCAGTTGTCTGAAATTTCCCTACAAACCCTGTGTCTTGTCTTAAATATTATACCTAGCATCTCTCTTTAGAGCACTTTTTGTCCTAGGGTATGCAAAGGACCAAATAAAATAGTTCCTAATGTTTACTATTTTCTTAAGAAATCTTTCTAAAATGAGGTCCCTTAAAAACATTGTACAGCAAATATATATGTAAGTAAGCATTTATTTATATTTCACGAGAGCCTCACCTACGAACTGAGCTGAGAAATCAACACTACTGCGGGGTGGGGAGCGATGAAGATTTAATAGCAGAACAGCTCAAGGTTGAATGTGTACATTTTAAAAAATGAATTCAGCTATACCAAAAAGGCATATTCATTTTTATGATTCATTAGATGAGTGAGGTCATATAACTTCATTAATCATATGCAACAGCCTACACGATGTTATGAAGTATCAGAGAACTATCTTGCAAATGCCAAAATAAGCGAGCAGCAATAATGTATCACAAAATGTACTTTACTTTTATATTGGGCTTGTTCACTAATTCACAAAATTCAATAATTTGCAACAGGGCTGTACAACCATTAATCTGAATTAGTACTGTTCCACTGTATTCATCAGCCCAGCTCATGCATCAAAAGAAATAGGATAATAAAGAAGATAGTGGATCAGAATTGTCTCTAATAGTTTGGAGACTTTGTCATCTGGGTAATTTATATGGCATGAGGGAGAAGGATATCGTACCCTTTGGCATATCCACACTAAAGTCTTGTACTGGTTTATTTCTTCTTCTTGGGAAACTTTGAGAATTATAGGGAGAGCCTTAATCCCCTTTCCTAACAGATTTGTTAAATTAAAACTAAACTATTATTCTCATTATGTTATGATGGACACCATCATAGCTAAAGAAGTATAAAACCAATAGCTAAAGAAGTATAAAACCAATACAGGCATGTAATTTATTTACACTAGTCTTTATGTAAATAAGCCCACAAAAGCTGCTAGCCTGACTTCTTCTTCTATATATAACTAACTTGCTGATAGGCTAATACTTGCCATAGTAGCCTTCAGTTGGCACATTAACTTTGTTCACAGACTGCGGGGGGGGGAGGCATAGTGTTAGACAAAAGTATGTCCTTGGTACCATTTGTAAAAGCAACATCAGTTTGTGCTTTGTGTGGGTTCATACCCAAATCTGTCTGGTGCCGGGGGGGGGGGGGCACCCGGGATTTAATGCTTAAAAAACTGAGCATTTGAGCAGCATCCTGGATACACTGAAGTTATCAGACACTGGACACTTGAGGAATAGGTGGTTTGTGTTGCTTCCTCTCTAGCCAACTATAAGAAGCTGGCGCTGCTCTTTGATATGAATCCCATTGAAAGCCATTTAAACATATTTTGAAAGAGAAGTTGGGGGGGGGAGGTAAACTGAGAACAGTGGGTCCCTGTTTTCAAGTGAGTTTTGAATGGAAGCAGGCCCTAATGATTGGGCTCCCTACTCCAAAGTTACTTGAAAATTTGTAAAGAGTAAATGGGAGGGGGGATCCAGTTGCTATTTTTATGCCAATGGCATATTGTGGATGCTGCAAAGAACTTGGCATGTATGAGGAACACCTTTTCTATCCTGTTAACGAATGCATGAAACCAACTCTGATTGTACTTGAGAGTAATCCTGAAACTTCAGTCTGTTGGTTCACTACGATCAATAGAACCATCATGCTTTATTTTATTTTATTTTATTTATTAAATTTTTATACCGTCCTCCACAGCATAAAAATACAAAATAAAAACACAAAACTCATTTGACTCATTTGGAAATCAGGCCTATGTTGCAGGGCAGTAGTTCTTAAACGTTTCTCAGATTACCCCTCCAGGGAACCCTCTATATATTTCCCATCAAGTACTTGTTTGGCTTGTTGGGTCTCACTCCTGCGGTGAATGAACTGAGAGTGCAATCTCTAGCGCATTCTGCTTCAGCTTTTTGACAGTAAAATCAGCACTGATAACTAAATAAAGGCAATGAGCACGTGTGAGTTACCAGAAAAACTATTGCTGTACAGAAGGCAGAAGTTCTGCAGGCTGCATATAGCTGATCTGATTATGCTAACATAAGATATTGTTCTATTGACTCTGTTGTCCATTGATTTTGCTTGTTTTCCTAACCCTTTGTTCTCTAGTCATCCATTAAGAATAAATGGGTGGCAATCTATAGTACAAGGCAGCAGAAGGCTCTCAGGCTCAAGCCCGCAAGAGAGAAAGCAAGCTTTGTTAAACGTGAGGCAGCTGGTTATTAGAAGACAGCTTCAGGTGTTTTATGAATTGCTGAAGCATTCAAACATAATTCCTAAAATGAATGGTTTGCTTGTGCTCAGATTTCCACTAAAAGAGAGAGAAGAAATAGCTAATTTACACTTTGTTAAATGTGTGGGCATATGAAGCAGCAGACAAGCAAATCTAGGCCTTGACAGCTCATAACTGATATGCTTCATTATCGCCTGTTTGACTGAGATGAAATGAGAATATGGAGGGATCTTGCCGAGTATCTCCTTTCCCCTGTGCAAGTTCTTTAATGCAATTTTTATATAGCTAATAAGCTGATAAACACATGAATCAAAGTTTGCAAAAGGGACAGGACGGGTTTTGTTGCTGCTGCTGCTGCTTTTGTTAAATTAGGTAATAAAACATGGGGCTGCTTTTTCTTCATTGGCACCATTTATATTGTCACCAAGCTAATGCTGCAATATAGTTATAAAATATAAAATACATAAAATTGCACTTTAAATCCTCAATCCAAAGCCTCCACAATGGGAACCCCAGCAAGCATCAACGAAAGTATTCACATGAGTCTACAGTTAGCTCAGCTGGTTAGAGCGTGGTGGTGATAATGCCGAGGTCGTGGGTTCCATCCCCTTACGGGTCACCTGCACATTCCTGCATTGCAGGGTGTTGGAGTAGATGATCCTCAGGGTCCCTTCCAACTCTACAATTCTATGATTCTTCCAACTTCCATAACTGTAAGTGGGGGGAATGTACTTCTGCCTACAAGTCTTACTGAACTGCAGCCATAGGGCAATTCTGTGCCGCCAACTTCTTTTGGTTGAAGCCAGTTTAGGACTGGATCCTGACTAAGTTAGCTACAGATAATTCCCACTGGTTTCTAATTAGGAAATTAGATCCCATTGGGATCTAAGTCATGATTGTACTATGCATTTCAGTGGAGTTTAAGTAACTTGGCCTAGAAACAACTCATCCTTTTCTTCAAAGACCCTGAAAATTGTGGTGCAACAAGGATGCTGAGAGATCTTTGACAGTGGTTCCCGGCCTCATCACATAAGCCCCCCAAGTAACATGTTAAATCTGCAGTGTAGCTATTGTTACACCTCACCCCAACCTCCGCCGAGCTGCCGCATGAGATTCCAGGGGTCCCAGGCACTTACCCAGGCATGTGTTGGAAAGATTGAAGCACACTGAAGGCTAATGTCTTTAAGAAATATGGTCCATTTAACCCATTTTTACACCTGGAAGTCTGCAGTGGAGGGGGTACAGAACATTATACCCCCTAGAGTGTCTCTCATCACCCCCTCATAGCTTCAGCAAGCTTGGGACCAAAGCAGTAGTCAGCCATAGCTCCCAGTCTCTCAGTGCAGCTTCCTCCAGCCAGAACCAAGATGCTCTTCACTTGTTCCTCTTTTCGTTCCCACAACACATTTTGCCAAAAACCCAAGTCTCCTGCAAAATGAAACTGCCCCCTCCCCTGTTTTCCTACTCATGGAAGCTGAGATTGTTTACTTTTCACCAACAGTAGCCTTAGCAACCCCAGTTTTGCACAGACCCAAAGACCTGTTTTTGATGTGCTAATGACCAGCAATCAGCACATTTGTCTGTTAATGGCTTATCCCCAGCTAGCTCTGTGAGCTGGCTGTGCTAATAATCCTAAACTATAATGCCAACAGCACTTGGCATAGTTTTAACAAAACTTTGCTTAACTCACGGATGTATGAGTTTGCTCAAATTCTAACCCTTTATCTAGGGCAGGGGTGTCAAACTCAAATTCATCCGGGGCCGCATCAGCAGTTTGGTCACCCTCAAAGGGCCGGTTGTGTCTGTAGGACTATGTGTCCACTCTTTATTATCATAAATTATTGTCACTGCATTCAATTATTACTGTTTTTTGTAATAATGTAAGCTCATTCCCGCCCCCACGCGGGAGGGGATGTAAACGAGGGAAATTTGAACAAAAGGTGGGGATTGACGGCTTCCCGGGGGGGGGGGGGGGGGCTCAACTAAACCTTCGGCAGGAAGGAGAAAGCCACTGCTGGGATTAAAAACCTGCAGATGGAAAGAGGGCTTTCCTCTCCCGCCCTGCACACACCCAAACCCCGCTAGGCAGGATGCCACACGCTGCTACCCACCCCATGCTTTGGAGAGGGGCAGGAACATGCGGTGCAGCGCCAACTCCCTGCTTTGCTTTTGCATCCTCCCTCCTCAGCGCCAGAGTCCCTTCCCCTCGCACTGAGGGAGTGCAGCGGATTTCCTGAGGAGGAAGGCGGCGGCAGCCCCAGCGGACGTGCATCTTCGCCTCAGAGCTGCTCTTCCCCCCACCTGCGCTGTTGTCGTCTTCGCCGCCGCCTCTCCCTACCGGAACTGCAGGCAGAGGAGGCTTGAAAACCTCCTCCCCCCCAAAAAAATTACCCTCCCACCTACTCAAACCGCGAGGCAATTCCATCTGGAGCCCTACATCACGAGGGGCTGAGAGGAGGCGGCGGCAGAGCGAGAAGAGCAGGAACCCGTGCTGTCGTCGTCGCCTCCCTCCCAGCCGCCCCCCGGGGAGCAGCTCCGCCGGAACTGAGAAGCCAAAGGGTGGCTCGGGGGTGGGGGGCAGAGCAAAAGTCAGGCACCCTCCCGAGTGTCTATGAGGAGAAAATGGGGAAGAGGGAAGAGAAACCTGGCTCCATCAAGAGAGCGGCTGATGCGCTTCGCCTACTTCCCCCTCAGGCTCACTCCGCGTCCCTTTCGCCCGCTCGCTCGCCCACCTCCCGGATGCAGCCGAGGAGAGGAAGGGAAGCGGCGGGCGGCGGCTCCCCAGTGCCGCCTCACTCTCGGAGACAACAGCAAAGCCCGCCAAAAAAAAAAATCCAGCGCTGCTCCGTCCCGGCACCAACTTTGCCGGCGGCGCCTGTAGGGCTTTCCTACCTCCTCGGCGGGCTTCCTCCTCCTCCTCCTGCATCTCACTTCCCCGTCTGGCCGCTGTGCCACCGCCTCCCTCAGCCTCATTCGAAATTGAAATTCCCTGGCCAAGGCCGTCAGCGCGGCTCCAGCGCAGCCCGCAGCCCCGCCCCCGGTTTTGACCCTCGGCCAATCGCAGGCTCCAGAACTACTGTCAGCGGCTACTGTCGGTGGCGGCTACGCGGGCCACATGACGAGGTCTGGCGGGCCGGATTAGGCCCCCGGGCCTTGTGTTTGACACCCGTGATCTAGGGGTTACAGGGAATCTGCCTCTCTCCCAAACTTATAACAATATATTTCCAGTAGCAAATGTACAGAAGACGCAACAAGAATTGTATGGTCATAGTTGAGGAATGCATAGACAGAGAGCATGTATACTTCCCCTCTCTCTAAAATAACACTGACCTACAAATTTTGCCTTACCATGCCAATGTAAGGCGATACACACATCTGTTTGTAATAAGCTTGTAAAATGAGTCTTTAGACTGAAAAATATTCAACCCTCCTTCCCCTTCCAAATAGGGCCAACCAGCTCACAGAAGGACAAGACAAAAAGTTGTGGAGATGGTCATCTAACAGAGTGTCACAAGCTCTCCCACCCCACACTGACACCACTTAGGCTTTTTCCTAAGTAGACTTAGTGCCTCATGATGTAGCTCATCCATGTTGGCATGCAGTAGTGTGCACTCATGCTGCATGATGCAGAAGCATCAGAGCAACCCATGGGCCAGTCTACAATTAACCCACCCCTCTGCAACCTTGATATAAGGGCCCAAGTATATGTTCTTAGAGCATATGGTGCAGATGTCTTGCTGTGGTCAGTGCTTTCTGCTGGTAACCCCATTCCTTCAATGGTGGGGAAAGCTGGTTTATACATTTATTAAATACTATAAGAAGCCTGCAGCTCCCATTTCACTTTGCTATTTGCAAGTAGCAATGTATATTTAGAGGGCTGATTATCAACGCATAAGGACCAGCTCTCACATTATTAAATCCCGCTGAACACTACTGGAAATATTTCCAGAAGACTGTGGTGAACCACATGGTGAGTGTCTATAACACACAGGATGTTTTCTTTTTGTTCCATAACACAACCAGCCCCCAAAAAGAAAAGTGTTCCCCTAACTTCCAGCCCTACCAATTAAAATTTCCCTCCTACTGGTTAATCAGCTAAAGCTTTAGTTGATGAATCTACCAATTAAATTGATGAACATGATTGTGTCCCCGACCGCATCGGAGCTGATGTCAGGTGCTGTGCAAGTTTTCTATGTGGTGTTTGATTTGTGATGGCCATTTCACACATGCGAGTGATCATTTGGTGCCTCAATTATCAGGAGGTGTTCATTCACTGTTTGATATCCCTGTGGAATATTCCTATGGGGCCTCTTCAGTTATCTGGGCTGTTTGCATCCAATTCCTTCAAAGTACAAAAACAGCCCCTCCTGAATTCAAAGGGATTTAAGGGCTAAATGGTCTGAGGATTGTGGTTTCAAGCTATTAAAAATGCTGGACGTAAATAAATCTTTGCTTAGATTAACAGTACTTGAAATTTAGTTGGCTGGACTTTCTGAAGTGGTGCAGAAAGAGGCAAGAGCAAGGATTGTGACACTGTGTATTTGCTTGTGATTTTCTAAATCTCAGTGCTAGCAAAAAGAGAGAGAGAGAGTTTCCTGTAAGGCACATACAGTAAATGAAGATATTATGTATTAGGGATGGAATGAATCTGTCACTTTGACGGATTGTGAGGCAAAGAACAGATTAACAGATTACTCATAGTCAGAATGCAGCTTACTGTGAAAAATGTGCAGGAAATGATAAGTGTTGGTTTGTGCTGATTTAATGATATTTTAACACTACAATAACACTCTAGAAGAGTAATATAATGTCATTCTCGCCTCGCATTTTTAAATCATCAACACGTTGCAAGTTTTGACCTTAAAATAATTTTAAACAATATATGGCCCCCCACAAAAATGCAAACTTTTAATGCAATTTAAAGCCCTGGGAAATGTGTTTACATATTACAATTGTGTAGTCCCCTCCACACACTTTTGTTTGGTTTGTGTGAATTTACTGTTCTCCATGCAGATAGGTAACAACATTTTTAAATATAATTTTTCTTTTTTTCATATACGTTTTGTCATTCATTATAGCATTCTGTTTGTTTAGACTTGGACGTGGGTGCAGTTAAGCAGCTCCCTGAGTTAGGAACTTATTGTGAAGCATTATTCAGTTTCATTTCACCTTTTGATGTAAGAGATTGTGGGAGCAATCTTGTTCACAATAAGATGGCATAAAGTAAGCCAGAATAAAGTGTGCTAGATACAAACTCCTTTCAGGAGCAGAGCCTAGGCCTGGCAGAGGGAAAACAAGCCTTTAAAGAGAGTTTGAGTTACACCAACCTTTGTGCTGGCTTAATCTACAATGGGTTGCCAGGTCGCATGGCGAAACTGGATGGGTTTAGGACCTCCCATGGCAGGTCCTGACCCCACCACACCCCTTTATCAGGGCTCATGCTCTGCAGTTATTTGAGGTGGTTAAGCCATCATATCCCAGCTGTGCCGGGAACCTCCCAGCTCAGCTGGGGGTCTGCTGTAGCCTAAACTGCTCATCCCAGCATATCTTGCTATAGGGTTTGTTTTCCCCCTGTAAGGCTATTTTAAAAACAAAAGCACTGCTTTCAGTGTGAGATGTTTTCAGACACCGGGTGCATGCAGTCCAAGAGAACTGTATGTACTCCAAAATGCAAGTAGAATATTAGGTTAAAAGGTAAATTTCTGTCCTTCATGCCTATGGAAATAAGCTTTAAAAGATGGCTGCACCAGGTACCTACAAATAAGAGTGCAAATATAAATAAGCTGAGTTTGATCCTTTCTTTCAGCTAAGGGACAAATAACTTTATCTTTCAAGAGATTGCATCAAATAGGAGTTGGGGATGATTCTGCATACAGGTCACCTTTCACCCGGCATGCTAACAGTTTATAAATGTGTGGGTGGAAAATATTGTTGATAAAGTTACCTGTTCTTGGTGTAAGATATAGGTACCATTAGCAGATAGTGGCAACCTGAAATGTCATATCCAGATGCATTTGATGAAATGGGCCCTGGCCCATGAAAGCTTGTGCCTCGTTAGATTTCAGCACATCAGAAGAGCCTAGCTGCAAAAAGGCCCACTAGTGGCCAACCAGATACCCATGAAAAGTCTACAAGCAGGACATGAGTTTATTAGCGCACTCCTGCTCATATTCCCCAGCAACTGATATTCAGGGGCATGCATTTCTTTAGTCCTTAAGTTGACACAAGACTCCTTGTTGGTCTTACACAAGTACAGCATGTCATCCTGAAACTCTGTATTCTAAGGAAGCATTTCTGGAAGCTGGTAGGGACTATGCCAGAATACAAGGGTTTTATCAAGACTAATGAGCTAGAAGTTGCCCAGAGACTCTCTTTATTCCTTCCTGTTAATAAATTTTAGGCATATGGGCTACCAAGTTTGTGCATAGTTTTTTTCAATATCAACACCCTACTCCAGAGCCCTAGGTGTGCTCCAGTGCACGTATGGATTTTCTGCACCATCAGATTTCTCCGTTCACTGCCAATGGAGAGGGCAGCTCTTTATACTCAAAGGATGTGCATGTGTAACTGTGCCTGCTCTTGAACTGAACAAAGGTTTTGGGAACTGGGTATATGCTAGAGGCTCAATACCTGCAACAAAGTTTCGTTCCTGTCAATGGGAAATAGGTTTTCTCCTTAATGCCTGTATGCAAAGAAAGAAAGATGACAATTCTGCAAATTATGAAGACTATTAGCAAGACAGGGAAGGTTGTTTGTTTTACAAAAAGAAACCCAAGAGCAAACTAAATGTTCATTTATCATATGCTCCAAGGCTCCTTTAAAACTATGTGTTTTTAATACCTAGGTCACCTTGTATTGATTTATATACGGTACCAAGTTGATCAATGCTAATATACCTTAATTAGAATATACAAACAGATGTGCAGCTTGAGAGTCCTTTATCATGTCTGAACACGTGCATATAAATGTTGAACTTGACACCACAGATTCTATTATGCATATTAACCTCATATGACGGGTTGCTCCAGAATCAATTAATGTTCTGATGAATAAAGACTGCTATCACTATCTATCTAATTTCCCACACTCATAACTCTCTGTCTGTATGTTAGTCCAACACTTCTTAACATTACCAGCTGTAAAAGTGAAGTCTAGGAAGATGGGAATGAAGAGAGTGTCATATGCTGTTTTGGAGAGGGGGTTTCTGTCCTGTCACCTGGGGAACAGCACCCAGTATGTTCCTCCTTGGAACATCAAGGCTGTTTATGCAGACATATCTCTCTGTTATCAGCAGTCATTCATTCAAACCTTTCCCTCGGTCTGGACCAATTTGCAGAACTGGAAATCTCCTTAAGGATGGCCTATACCAGGAAAGAAGAACTTTCAGATGAGGTTGAACTCCCATCATACCCAGTCTGTAGGACCAAGAGTCATGAATTTTGGGGTTTGTAATCTGGCAGCATCTAGAGGGCCACATGTTTCCTGTCACTGGCCTTTAGCCTAGTAAGGGAATAGAGACACGAGCCAATGCAGATAATTGGCAGAAGCCAAGAGCAAGAGGGAAGAGGTGATGGAGGAAGCCAGTGTAGAGGAAAGAGAACCCAGCAGAAAGGAAGCTGGAGCAGGATGGTCTGGGATCTAGGAAAGGAGGAGGAACCAAGAAAAAGCAAATGGGGGCACTGAGTGCCTGAGGTATTAGGAACCAACGGACACTAGAAAGAAGCAAGAGATCTAAAGTTGGACTGGAAGAAGACTTAAGCAAGAAGACTTAAGAGAGCAGAGTGGGAGAAAAACAGGTCTAAGGAATGGAAAGTTGGGCAAAAGCCAATGAGATGCAAGAAAGGGTTGGGAACTTCCTAATCCACACAAACCATCGCTCATTGTTATTATCACATTTCCAGCAGGTATGCTTCCATCCAGCCCAAATCTGCTTTAAAATGCATTTGGTGATCGCCTCAAGTGAACTGGCCTCTGTTGATTTCATTGGGGAAGACACCAGTCGCAGGGACGTCCCAGCACCATGCTGGGACTGTGTTCATGAGCAGTGGGCCCCAACATCACACCACATCAAGTCATCACCCTGTAGAATGTATTGGTGGTCTCTGCATGCTCAACAAAATATGCAAGGCATTCCAAGCTCCATTTTGGAACGCTCCACAAGAATGCATATATATGCGTAGGTCTAGTGTGGAAGGAGGTCCAGCCTGACATATGTAGCTCTTCCCCACAGACTGCATCCCTTTTTCTATGTAGCCAGCTCATAACTTTGTGTCCTAGTCCCTTCAGTGGAGATTCTTTGGCGATCACTCGTAACCAAGTAAGATTGTCTTCCATAAACACGGTTTTAACAACGAATCCGTAAGTGACTGTGGAGGCCAGTTCTGGATCCACACATCCTTCCACAGTGGGGACATAGGTTTCCAGGCGGGAGTTGATCACAGTGTGGATTTGCCAAGCGTGCCTTCCTCTTAGCATGTTTCTCCCTTGCGTCCTGAGTTCAAGTGTCTTCAAAGCCCATGACACTTTTGGTAAAGGCTGTTCTCCAATTGGAGCGGTCGCAGGCCAGTGTTTCCCAGTTGTCAGTGTTTATACTCCATTTTTTAAAAAATTACATTGAGACAGTCTTTAAACCTCTCTTGTTGACGACCAGCATTACACTTTCCATTTTTAAGTTGGGAATAGAGTAGTTGCTTTGGAAGACGATAATCAGGCATCCGCACAACATGACCAGTCCAACGAAATTGACGTTACCTAAACAGTGAATCCAGCCTCAAGTGAACTTAACTTTGACTCCTTATAAAACAACCCTCTCTGTTCTTTAGGCAATGTCAATCCCAATGTCACACAGGCTCCTGAAGTTAACTTCTGTTATCAGGAAACCCATAGATAGCTCCTTTTGCATGTTGATTATATTGATTTTGCTTGAGGCTCTGATAACATAATGAGAGTATGTCTCTAATTAAACAAAATCCTTGATTAGGATTGGGAGGGTTTTTTTGCTGTTTTGAGAAGATAAAACTGGCTCCCCTTTTTTAAAGAAGCAAAGTATTTTCTTCAGTCAGTGTAGGAAACATATTAGATTGTCACATGTTGATTGTCACGGGTTGTAAGTGCACACGCGGGCAAGTGTGCTGTTTGTCATACGGAAATGCTTTCCGTGTAAGAAGTCTGCCTTGGTTGAAACAGGCCCAGGAATAAATTAGAGAGACTGGTGGCAATGCCCACGGGGCTACATGCCTGACACCTGAGATCTTACACAATGCGTTCTCTTATCTTCCTTCAAGAATCAGGTTAGGGCAAGCTGGCGGGTGTGTGTGTGTGTGTGTGCAGGGCATGGAGATAGCTCAGTGGTAGAACACATGCACTAGATCCCAGGTTCAGGCCCTCAAATTTCCATGTATTGCTAACAAAGCCCCTGCCCTGTCTGAAACCCTGCAGAGCCGCTGCCACTTGCCCAAGGCACATAATGCTGAGATAGATTGACTAAGCAGTGGTGTCCAAACCTTTTTCCAAAGAGGGCCAGATTTGATTGACATTGTTGAGGTTTTTTGTGTTTTTTTAGGATTTTACCCCAGGAAATAAACTGCCACAGCGGCTGGATTAAACCAACCGGCGGGCCAGATTAGGCCCCCGAAACGGACTTTGGACATGCCTGGACTAATGGGTTGACTTGGTAGAAACCAGCTTCCTATGGCCCTATCTATCCTGGCAAGGAACTGTATATACCTTTCACTGTCTCTCCCTTGCATATATGCACGTTCTGAAGCACTTGCTAGAAAGCTGTTGCAACTTAAGAGGCAGTGTGCCTAACACTTGTCTTGGCTGCCAGAACAGAGCATCTGTCAATGTTTCCATGATAAACCGGCTTTTTCAGTGGTTTATCCATCAACTGTAGATCTTTGCTGAAGCTCGGCAGATAAGATCTCAGCACAGATGTGTGTGCATGTGTGTGTGGTTTGTTTGTTTGTTTGTTTGTTTGTTTGTTTTGTTAACCAATTTTAAAGAGAGTTTTGCCATTTCTTTTTTTAAAAAACGCATTGGGAGGAAGAATGGTAAAAGGGCTGATGGCATCATTATCCAGGAGAACCTGTCTTGTGCAAGCCCCACTGAAAGGGATGTACCTTACACAGCATCACCATGTGTGTTCTTGTGCACATTGTATACATTCTGATTGGATTTGTGCAAGAGAAATTCCTGGTGAATTCTACCCTTAGACTTTAAAGCAGGATGGGCAGCATCCTGTAGGAACTGTATCGGAAATCCATCTCAAGCTAGGTGGCCTTACCTTACTATAGATTTTATGTGCTTGTAGTTGACATAATTAGCATTTGCTTTCCATGACCGTAGTTCACACCAAACAATGCTTGATGACACATTACCATACTCCTATTTAGAATTATAACCCCCAGATACAATGCAGGTGAGCCCAGCCCTTTGAAATGTTGAGATCATTAGAGTTGAAATGCACAATAAAGCCAGGTTTCTTGTGATATTTCCAATCTTGCAGGACTTCATAATGTCAAATCTATATAGTCATGAGATCTGGTAGCTTTTTTTTTTTTAAGCTGAGGTTTTGAAAGTTTAAATAAAGGCTCAGAGCTCCTTGGAGAGTTGTGTATGGCATACACATTGTGCCCTGTCTAGATGGCAGCTTTTGATTAATGTATTTTATCTTCAAAGATAAATATGTTGTTCATTATTTTTTTAGGGGGGGAAAGTTGGTAGTGATTCACAGTTACGATAACATTTGGGTAAAACTTGCAAGCGCAAATTGAACAGCTCCCAAAATATCTCACTATTTTGTGACCCTGCAGGCAGATACAGAGGAAGTGACGTATAATTGCTTACCTGTTGTGGGTTTTCAAGAATGTGATCTGATAGATGGGGGGAAATTCTTGTTGTTTCCCCTGTTTTTGTTCTGTATTGGTGGGTATGGGCAAATAATGGTCCAAATGCAGGGTTTCTGGGGTGCAGGGGGTGGGGAGTTTGGGATTTAAAAACCTTATGAGGGAGATTGTTGTACGAACCAGGGGTGAATTGTTAAGCAGAATAGAGGTAGAGGAGGCGTAGTAGACTGAGTTTGAGGTGGGTAGAAAGAAGCATTACCTGTCATGCAGATAATTAGAATAATTTTTAAATGTTCAAAGCACCTTCTTCACCTGTACACATACTGTGAGCTCTTCAAATCCTTCCAGCATCCACCTCTCTGTTCTAAGAACCCCCCTAGGCATACCTTTGCCTGTCTGTGCTGATTCCCACTGACAGGGAAGGATTTATTTTATTGCCCACGTTAAACGAACAGTTAATTGCTGGAATTCATTGCCACAAGATGGGATGGTGGCCGCTCGCTTAGATGCCTGTAAAAAGGCCAATTAGAGAAATCCATGGGAAAAATATCTGTCAGTGGTTATTAGTTATGAGGATTAGGCAGAATCTCCAGATTGCCTCTGAATACAGTTCCTAGGAAGCAATGGCCGCAAAAGGCTGTTGTCTTCGTGCCTTCCGTGTGGACTTCCCTGAAGCAACTGGTTGGCCAGTTTGGGGAACAGGATGCTGTATTAGAGCGACCTTTGGTCTGAGCCAACAGGACTCCTCTGATGGCAATATGCTATGTTAAAGATTTCCACATCAGCAGTTTTGTTTGCTGAGGCAGAATATTAGAGGGGATTCCCTACCCCCCACCCCCCACCCCGCATCTTGGCTGAGAAGGAGCAGGTATTTGTCCTTAGATTCACCCCAGATTGTGTATATACACCAGCAGCAGATGATGTGGAATCAACACCCGGTTGCACTAGCAGCAGAGGAGCCAACGGAGAGATGGCAAGCCAATGGCAGGTTTGATCTGCTACAGCGTTTTTGATGCCTGCCAAGATTTTCTGCAGGGAACAAATCTTATCGGGAATCAGCATAGCTTGCCGGAAAGCAGAATAGGCACCATATCTTTCTTTCTTAAAAAAAAAAACCTGTGTAAGATACCATTATGTAAATATGAGATTTCTCCTTATTGAGTCAGACCATGAAGAAGAGTCACTGCAAAAATGCTGCAGCACATGCGTTGCATGAATGATTCTCTAGTTAGGGCTGAGGAAGATTCCCTGTCTGAAAGCATGGGAAGACAGAGTAGGGTCGGAGTCAACAGGACTCCGTTAGATGTAGCAGTGGTCTGACTTGGCATAAGGCAGCTTCCTATGTTCCTGTGTGATGGCAACCTAGGATCACACTATCAATAGACCTCAGGTGTAACACTGTACAATCATGTGTCTTTCACCAGGAGGTGAAAACAGATGTTCATCATCTCCTGTAGACACTTGTGTAGGCAAAGACTTAAGAATGGCAAGTCGTCCACAGAGTTTGCTATTTGGCAGGTCGGGAGTCACAAACTCTGTGAGTCATCTCTTGCTGGTGGAAAAAATGATAGTATTGGGGCAGGGGGTTGTCCCTTTTTAACCTGGCACATAAAACACCGGTTCTGAGAGACCTACATTGACTCCCAGTACATTTCTCGAGCACAATTCAAAGTGTTGGTGCTGACCTTTAAATCCCTAAATGGCCTCAGCCCAGTATACCTGAAGGAGCGTATACCCACCGTTCAGCCCAGACACTGAGGTCCCGTGCCAAGGGCCTTCTGGTGGTTCCCTCACTGTGAGAAGCAAAGTTACAGGGAACCAGGCAGAGGGCCTTCTCAGTAGTGGCACCTGCCCTGTGGAATGCCCTCCCATCAGATGTCAAAGAAATAAGCAACTATGCTACTTTTAAAAGACATCTGAAGGCAGCCCTGTTTAGGGAAGTTTTTAATGTTTAATGCTGTATTGTGTTTTTAATATTCGATTGGGAGCTGCCCAGAGTGGCTGGAGAAACCCAGTCAGATGGGCGAGGTATAAATAATATGTTGTTGTTGTTGTTGTTGTTGTTGTTGTTGTTGTTGTTATATACAGCCCCATTTTTAGGGCAAAGAATATGAAGGTCCTTGTTGCACCCTCCATCGCTCTTTAAGAAAAGCACAAGCACTCCTAGTAAAAACGCATTTAAAGTTTCACATAGCCCCTATCCCCACATTGTGTCAAATGTGTTGCACCTTTTAACTTAGCCCGCACTTGTAGGGGACAAGTAGAGGACTATGCATCCTTGGCAGTGTTGAAGTAGCATTCCGCTCCCTTCTGTACATGGGATGGGGAAGAAGCACTCTTTTGTCCTCTGCCTCAGGTAGGAAAATGTCTTGGCCTGGCTCTGAAATTCTATTAACTTTTAGGAGTGTCAACAATTTCAAAAAAAGCCCGAGAAGCAGTGACTTAATATGGAACTTTCTGCAGAACAAGTTTCACAAAGTAGATCAGGTCTAATAAGGTAATAAGCAAACAGTATGTGGAATTGTGGATTAACCAACCCAAACTCCCTTCTTAATTATAGGGCTCCCCAACAAATCTTGTGATTTACTGGAGCAAAACGCTGCCTCTGCAGCCATTTCCTAGAGGAGCCATTATCTGTGGCTTTCTGTGATTCTCTCTGTACAGCCAGGAGAATGGCGGTGGGTTGCTTAACTGTTGTGGTGATTACAAGAAGTTTTAGTTAAACTCCCCTGACATTTTCTTTCCTTTTTTAAAAAGAAAAACCAGTCTATAATCTCTAAAAGGGAGCCAGAGTGGAGAGGAGGGTGCATCAACCTCTTGAATCAACCTCTCGTATTTCTCCCCCCAATATTTTATCCCCACCCCCCACCCCGTACCTTTTCACCCATGAGGCCAAAACAGCTTGAATGGGCCTGTTTTGACAGAGGAAACCACCAAGGTAGAAACAATAAGATGGCCCTTGTTGGTCTCCCTTCAAAGTCCTATCACCTGGGTAGCTGCTTTAGTGTTTTGTTCTGGCGTATTATAAGGAAAGAAAGCATATGGGGTGGTGTAACTACCCTTTGATTTCCATCACACTGGACTTTACTATACGAATTCCTGAACCAGATTTCTGCCCCCATCCCTGCCCACTTGAACATGCAGCTTTGGAAGGCTGCCTGAAATATTGGGGGACCTGAAGCAGCAGCTCTTAGCCTGGGAGCTGGGTGGGCTGTGGGGTGGCAAGCTAAGAAAGCAGGCTGACCAATGTGAGTTGCCCAGAGAGGGCTGGATTCATCCTGCTGATTTGAAATTGGGCACACGGTTTAAGGCAGGCCTAAAGGTTGGGGGAGGGGGGTTGAAATGAAAGTGTATGTCAGCCTCACGGTCTTTTTTCGGATGGTTCTGGGATAATAAATCAGTACAGTATGGTATCATTTATCCAGATGCTTTGGCAGATGGGAAAGACTCCACAGTGAACAGATGCCCATAATATTATACATAATGGGAGGAAGGGACAGAAATACATAGCTGTCACATGAACTGATGGGCAGGATATTGGAGGAACAGATAAAGAAACGTTGGCACTATAGTGTGGCTTTAGTTTGCCACTGTGCTTGATTTTCAGCGATATTTATATCTTGAAGGGGTGTCTGTAGCTGTTAGTCCTGGCCATCTCTGAAAATCACGCTAAAACGTGCCTGTCTGCCTATTCATCTTCATTCAGCTTCTCCCCAGAAAACGTTCCCACTGCCTTGCAAGTGTCGTCAGGCTCCTGCAGACTCTGCAGGCTCCTAATAACTGGTTCAGTAACTCAGCTGATTATTATCATTAGTTCTCATTGTCTACGATTGGAGCTTTAAGATCGTTAGAGAAGCCTTTGTGTGTACAAATAAAATAGTAAAGGGGGGTAGCTTTTATGGGACATTGTCTGTTCCAAAGGAACATAGATAGAGGCCTGAAACAGAGTCACCCCATTTGTCCACCTAGCCAGGGGCATAGCATAAGGGGGGCTGTGTGTGCCAGGAGGGTGTGTTAACCAGGTGTGTCCCCCATGCATGCACAGCCTGGTACACTTCTCTGCCCACTAAGGGCTGCATTGGTGAGCTGGGCTCCCCCCCCCCCTGCTTGGGTGGGCTGGCAGCTCTGGTGATGGCTGGGGATGCTTCAGCAGCAAGAGCTGGGCAGGTGCACCCCACCTGGAGCACACCTGCCCACCATAGCTGCCAAGTTATCCCTTTTTTACAGGGATTTTCCCTTATGCTGAATAGGCTTCCTCGCGAGAAAAGCAAAAACTTGGCAGCTATGCTGCCCACCCCAAGCGCAAGCAACCAACGCTTTGTCACTGCAGATAGCTCACTGTTATCTTCACTGACTGGCAGCAGCTCTCCAAACTTTCAGACGGAGAGCCTTTCTCAGCCTTATCTGGAGATAGCAGAGATTAAACCAGGCATCCCCAAACTTCGGCCCTCCAGATGTTTTGGACTACAATTTCCATCTTCCCTGACCACTGTTCCTGTTAGCTAGGGATCATGGGAGTTGTAGGCCAAAACATCTGGAGGGCCGCAGTTTGGGGGTGCCTGGATTAAACCCAAGACCATCTGCATGCAACGCAGGTGCTCTGATGCTGAGCATATAGCAAGTATTAAGCTGCAGTCTGATACAGTTTCATCTAATAAGTGAGGGTTTTTTTTTATATGGGGACCATATTGCCAGTTTAAATAGCCCCTCAGCTGTGCGACAGACCATGCCAGCTCATGCTTTTTCACAGCCACACTACCATCCTTTGAATATCTACTCAAAAGTAAATGTAAGAAATCAGTAAATGAAAACAACTTGATTCCCGTTGGGCTCAATGAGACTAGTTTACCTTCCAGATGTTTTGGTCTGCAATTCCCACCTGACCACTCCCACCTGACCATTGACCATGCTGACTAGGACTGATGGGGAAATGTATTTCAAGACACCCACAGAGCACCAGATTGTGGAAGGCTAGTATATAGGATTGCAGCCTTGCTTGCATTCTCCAGCTGGAGACAGAGAGTTATAAGAGCTGAAGTTGTTATGGCGGAGGCATTCTTCCCTATGGTGTACAAACCTTTACTTTATCCCACTAGTAAAGGTTTTGCAGGCTTTTTGAAGCACCACAAAGACCTGGAAAGCTGATTGACCAGAGACCATAGTGCCTCTTACATGCCATATCTTCAGCTCTTTGAACTACCTGTTGACAAACTCCAGCCTTTCTTATACCACATCTCCAATCTCCCTGAAAGTTAAAGGGGCCCAAGAAATCTCCTGAATCAAAAACAATGCCGTTCTAGAGCTTGGGTGGAGGTGAGGTACCTGTGCTTGTTCTCTGCCTCTTTGCAGCGATAACAAAAGGAACCGGTATACATTTTTATTATGGATCTGATTCTTAACTAATGTTTCAAGATTAAATTCTGGAAGCTCCTGGCTCCTATATTTGCTGGATCAGCTTTAAATAGTGCTGCACACTATATTGAAACAATGTCAGTATTGAATTATTTTCACAGGAGAGCATTTTGTCAAAGAAGCATTTTCTTCAAGTTGCATTTCTCTGCGGACTGGGTCAAATGCTACCTTAAAGAAGCAGTACCTTTTAGAACATTGGGTTTTTTTCCTGGGCTAGAATTTGCTAGTCTCACCAAATACAGAGCGGTGGTTACAGTGGATTATCCTTATGTGCCCATGAAGCGCAGTAAACAAAAAGTGAGATGATACTTCTTCTTTGGCAATCACTCGTACCCGAGTAAGATTGTCTTCCATGAAAACAGTTTTAACAATGAGTCTGTAAGTGACTGTGGAGGCCAATTCTGGATCCACATATAGCTCAGGGCTTCCCTAAAAAGCAACACTAATATTGCGTCTGACTTCCTTTCTTTTCTCACTCCCATTTTTTTAGCATATCATTTTACTGCCCTGCCAAATTGGAACTAGTTAAGGAAAGGAGTGGAGGTAGCAAGGTGGAAGGGGGAGAGTTGGATGTTCAAAGGGCTCATGTTACACAAAGCCATATCTTCTGCTACATAAGCTATACACACCACCACAACCGAGCTTTAATTATTTAAATTGTGTTATTCAGGGATTGGTTAAATGCATTCAGCCCTCCTATAATTCCTCCAAGCCAGCAGCTGGAAGAACATCCTGAAGTGACAGCACACCTGAGCACTCAAGGTAAGACCAGTGTGTGTGGAAGAGGTGTGGAAGAATTGGAGGGCAGCTGGGAGGGATGCCCTGAGAGCCCAGTGCCGCTCACAGGGGCCCGTGTGTGCCTGTTGCATCCTTCTTGGCCACCAGAGGGCAGTTAGGCGAAGAAGAAGAGTTTGGATTTGATATCCCGCTTTATCACTCCCCTTAAGGAGTCTCAAAGCGGCTAACAATCTCCTTTCCCTTCCTCCTCCACAACAAACACTCTGTGAGGTGAGTGAGGCTGAGAGACTTCAGAGAAGTGTGACTAGCGCAAGGTCACCCAGCAGCTGCAGGTGGAGGAGCGGGGAGGCAAACCCAGTTCACCAGATTATGAGTCCACCGCTCTTAACCACTACACCAAGCTGGCTCTCAGGGGAGATACAGCAGCTTGGGTGCACTGCAAGCCCATCCCTGCACAGCTTTTGCGAGTGGTGCATTGGGCTCTCAGGGCGCCTGGGCTTGCGCACCACCTTGGGCTCCGTACCCGTTGTGCCGCCCCCAAAGGTAAGTGCTGCCTGGGGCGATCCGCTTCCTCCGCACACACACACCCAGCTACACCACTGCTCTCTCCTCACATTCGCCATGACACTGCTCTCATGATCACAATGGGCTCCTTTGCTTTTCCTCCAAACACGGAAAATTCATGCGATATCTCAGTATACCTCCGCTACATCTTTTTGGCTACCCTCAAGAATGAAGCCATCTCAGTGATTTATTCTCTAATATAGACAGTGCTCCTCAAATTGGGAATCTTTTCATGGAAGTGTAAAATTGCTGTTGCTTTCGACAGCAGACTAGCTGACAAGGCAGGACCTTGCTGTGAGGGATCTGGCAATGCTTTATGCTAAGGGCCCTAAACACGTCAAAGGGAAAGGATGGTAATCCTTGAGTTAAAGACACATTACATATATATATATATATATATATATAATAGGGGCCTGAGAAGATTCTTAACAGCAACCTCATGACATCAGTTCTTCCTGTACAGTGGAACCTCGGTTTACGAACGCGATCCGTTCCACGGAGGCGTTCGTAAACGGAGGCATTCACTCCCCAAAGGCACGCTTCTGCGCATGCGCGAGCTGCACAGATTGTGTCTGCGCATCCGACGCGGCAGAACCCGGATGTAAACACTTCCGGGTCCGCAGCGTTCATAAACGGAGGTGTTTGTAAACGGGACTGTTTGTAAACCGAGGTACCACTGTAATCATGCTGCAATTCCTGATTCCAAAACTGCTAGCCGAGGAGCTGGACCTTAGAAACTACTTCATATGCAACCAGAACAATTCTGTTCATCTAACCTGCCTTCCAAATCTTATTTTTTATTGTTACTACCATTACTATTACTTGAATTTTAGTGGAGGGGAGGTTTAAAACAAAAAGTGACTTACAACATAGTCCAAACACTAAAATCAAATATAATAGCCAGAACAGAATAAAAGCCAAAAATGCACCCAAATATACATAAAAGGTAGGCATACTGCACCCCACCCCACTAAAAGGTAGGCAAGGAAGGGGCCACAAATATAACTAAAACCAGTTCTTTTTTCTGGGAGTACTCAAGGGCATGGAGTACCGGCACCTTTTTTTTCCTAGAAGAAAAGCACTGGTTAAAAGTGTGGCACTTACTGTAACAACTTCATGGTAAGTACCGGCACCTTATTTTCCAGAAGAAAATCACTGCCTAAAAACCTCCAAATCAAAAGCCTGGGGAAAAAGAAACATTGTAGCCTGGCATCTAAAAATAGTTACTTATGCCCTGGTGATCAACTTCTTGTATGACCATTGTAGGAAAAAGGATGTTGGACATAGATGGTCTGAATTAGATGGGCTCATTTGATGTTCTTTTCACAATCAGACATGTAGAATCGGTACAAATGTGTAGGATAAAAATGTGTTTTCTTTCTCCGCCTTCCCATTTTTCTCCTCTCTCTTTCTTGTTGTTTTGGTGCCACTATGTTAGGGTTAAGATGATTCAAGAACTAGAAAGGGGTTTCATCTCACAAAGAATCAGCAACTCTCCAAATACGTAGTTGAGAGGTTCCGCAAACACATCAGCTGCACCACAACCCACAAGCAACATATAGATAGCAATTGCAGTTTGGGGCACTTGAACAAGAAAGTGGGCAAACAGCTTTTCACCCACCCTGCTTACACAGCAAGCGCTTAAGCACAAAATTAAAGCAAAGTAGAAGAAGACACACTTTTGAAGGTGGGACCTCTCACCAGGAGTCTGAACAGAAGACATCATCCTAAATTTCAGATATAGAATCATAGAATTGTTTCACCAGCTTATAAACCTGCATAGATATTTACAGCGTAATCCCCTCAGATGTGATGGCACTCATCTGTGCCTCAAAACAGAGTGGAGACATGATTAAATCAACCAAAGAAGTTCTTTTACGCCACATTTTTAAAAAGTAATGGTCGCTTATGTCCAACCTGATCCATGAGACAAGTTTAAATGCCGGGGCTGAAAAGATAGATGCACCTTCTTTGGACATACCCAGTGAGGTTGTTGACATTTTCCTTTAGAACAGAAGGCAACATCACAAACTTTTTATAATTCCCCTCAGTTTCTAAAGACTCTTGGGCATATGGGACTAGTTGTGCAATCCCTTCGATCCCCAGCCCCACTTTCCACCACTTTAAGGCCACATTATAAACTCCCTCCGTGTCATGAAAAGCTTTGCAACTGGCATTCTCTCCTTGCTAAATGTAGCTGACAGCTCCCCTTGCAGGGACTGGGGTCAGGGTCACATCCCTTGTCTTAGCATAAGTACATCTCCCCTGAGTTGCATGGACTATTTCTGCAGTGCAGTGGCCCTTGTCACTGAGTCGCGAATTACAGACATAGTGGAAGCTGCAGTGCAAAAAGCAGCTGCCATCCGAAGGAGGTTGATGCCTCCTAAATCACAGAGACACAGAGGCTCGAAGATAACAAAATCAAGTTATCAGGCAAGAAAACCTGTGGTTATTTACTACTCGGTACAGAATATCCTTGTCAACTTTTATATGCATCTCTAATGAGATCCTAAAACAAAAACTCAATTTTGTTGTTCATGCTAATAAAAGATCTCTGTGATATCCTTTATTTGGAGCCATAACTCACGGCTAACACATGAAAGGCCCGTTTTTCCATTTTATAGCTCCCTGTTTGTTTGGTGAGCATCTGCTTCTTCAGGAATGTATCTTTACTTAACCAAGGGGTGTATAGATTTGAAGGGATAGCATGGACTGGGGGGAGGGGGTGAGTAATGCTTCTTTTGTAAAAAGCCCCCATTATTATTACAATGACCATGTTAATTCTCTTTTCTTCCCAGCTTCAGAATTACCATCCCAGGTCAGGCCCTAGAAGGGTCCATCTGGTTCAGCACTCCGGTTCGGAGAGTGGATAGATAGACAGACAGACAACTCTAGGTGCTCACAAGCAGAGTATGAGGACAATGTCCTCCTCCTGTTCCTTGTTCCAGTATGGGATGTCCAGGTCCATACTGCCTTCTCTGTCTGTGGTGGCTTTATTTGGCTGCTTAGACAGTTTTGTGGTGCTGCCCAACCAACTGGGCATACTGGCCCCACTGGTAGAATATAGGACTCCTCCAGATGAACTATTTATTTTGCATTTGTTCTGATTTGCTTACATGGAGTTTAGCATTCATTCCGGCTTGCTTACAGTGAGCATTCATCTCACACCCATCTTGCTTTGCTTATAGGATGTTTTCAGGTCTTCCCATTAGTCCTTCATCCATCCCACGTTTTCAAATGCATCCCCTCACTACCCTTCAGACTGCAGAAAGGCCGTGTGTTCGAGTGGATTTGTTGCACTAGGGCAACAGAGCACTTTAATCCGCTCTAATTGTACAAAGCTAAAAATTCTGCTTCACGCTTGAATCCCTCTCGCAAAATACTGACAGCCTGGAGGTGCCCATAGTGTTATGAGCTGTGAAAGAGCAGTAGGTACCAGTCACCCGCTGCTCATAAATCTCATGTGGTGCCATGCAACAGAAGCTCGCTCTCAAGCCAGTTTAGCTACCAAGCTTTTAAAATAAAACGCATCATTCAGTTCATCTGTCACCGCTCCGAAATGGTTTAATCCAGCCCCCTAGGGACGGGGAGTTGTGTTTCCTTAAGGATGTAAAAAGCTAGTTAAGGAACAAAGCATGGAGGGAAAAGCACACTGGAACGGGACTGGGGTATCTGCACACAATCTGTACCCTCCTATTTCCTATAACCTGTAACTTGCCTGGTCTCAGCTGTAAATACATTCTAAACATTGTGAAGCCGCTGCTGTTGGCATAACAGGCCATTACTCTGAGTCGGCAGAGCATACAATGCAGTTACTTCGCACTGTCATTCTGAGAAAGAGGTGAGCACTTTAGATGAAATGTAGAATACAGCCTGCATTCAACTGTGAATTATTATTTGCCATCAGGTTATTATCCATCATCTACCTTACTTTTTAGCTCTTATAAAAAGACTTTTCGTGAAATGGGCTCATAGCTCTCTGCTGGCGTTCTTTTTCCAAAAAAATGTGTTTGATGGAATAAAGAAACACAGGGAATTTCTAGCCACAGTTGTGGGTTTCTCAGCAGCTGCTACTCAGCCTGGCGTCTTTGTGTGCCCAGTTCGAGGTCATACCAGAGTCCCATCTAGTCCAGCTACCTGTTTCTTGCTGTGGCCCACAAGATTCCTCTGTGAAGCCCACAAACAGGTCCTGAAGCATGTCCCATTGTTGTTCCCCAGCAAGTGGTATTCAGAGGCAAGCAGCCTCTCAACACTTGATTAGTCATTGTTGATCGCCCTAACCTCCATGAATTTGTCTAAGCCTATTTCTAAGTTGGTTCCCATCCCCGTACCTTGTGGTAGAGAATTCCATAGCATAACTCAGCTATGTGGGAAAGGACGGTACTTGCTTTTGTCTGTCAGTCACCCATCATCAAACTTCATTGAATAATTGTGTTCTAGTATTCTGAGTCAGGGGATGCAGGTAGCGCTGTGGGTTAAACCACAGAGCCTAGAGCTTGCCGATCAGAAGGTCGGCGGTTCGAATCCCTGCGACGGGGTGAGCTCCTGTTGCTCAGTCCCAGCTCCTGCCCACCTAGCACTTCGAAAGCACATCAAAGTGCAAGTAGATAAATAGGTACCACTACAGCGGGAAGGTAAATGGCATTTCCATGCGCTGTTCTGGTTCGCTAGAAGCGACTTTGTCATGCTGGCCACATGACCTGTAAGCTGTACGCCAGCTCCCTCGGCCAATAACGTGAGATGAGTGCTGCAACCCCATAGTCGGTCTTGACTGGACCTAATGGTCAGGGGTCCCTTTACCTTTTATTCTGAGTCAGGGAGGAAAACCTATCTCTGTCCCCTTTCTCCATTCCACAAGTAATTTTACACACTTTACAATGCCCTCCTTTGCTTCTGTTTTTAGTAAACTATGAAGCCCCAAACTTTCTCATCTTCCCTCATAGCAGTCAATTGGTTGGCATTTCCAGCACCTTTTCCAGTTTGACAATACAGTGGTACCTCTAGTTAAGAACTTAATTTGTTCCGGAGGTCCGTTCTTAACCTGAAACTGTTCTTAACCTGAAGCACCACTTTCGCTAATGGGGCCTCCTGCTGCCGCCACGCTGCCAGAGCACGATTTCTGTTCTCATCCTGAAGCAAAGTTCTTAACCTGAGGTACCATACTATTTCTGGGTTAGCGGAGTTTGTAACCTGAAGCGTTTGTAACCCGAGGTACCACTGTATCCTTTTTGAGACATACTGGTCAGAATTACACACATTCTTCCAAGTAAATTCCTACCATGGATTTGTATAAAGCAGGGGTTGTCAACCTAGTCCCTACCGCCCACTAGTGGGCATTTCAGGATTCTAGGTGGGCAGTAGGGGATTCTGTGGCACAAGCTGAATCCTCCTTCCATCGAGCACTGGTGGGCAGTAAGGAAATTGTACCATCAAGAAAGATGCATTAGTGGGCGGTAGGTATAAAAAGGTTGACTACCCCTAGTATAAAGGCTTTACAGTGTTGGCTGTTTATTTGTGATCCATTTCCCAATGAACTCTTATATGGAATTCACCTTCTTCACAATGGCTGGAGAGATGCAGAGGCAGCCCCACAGTAAACAGCTTAATTTTCAATAATAGCTAAGAGTGGTTCCTGTATCTACCATTGCAGTACACCTCTATCAACAGGGGAAGAAGGGATGTCAACTTATGCCCTGCTTGTCAACTTCCCAAAGGCCACTGCTGGAAAACAAATACTGGGCTAAATGGACTTTTGGTGTGAGCCTGTGAGACAGTTTAGAATATCGTATCTCCTCCACCTGTGGTTGTTGTTTTCCTGGTCAAACCAGAATTAATTGACTCTTCATTTCATTTTAGGTGAAGGGGATGACTTTGAGGCTGAAGAAGATGAAGTTCTCACTCTCTTGTATGACCCATGCCTAAACTGTTACTTTGATCCTGAAACTGGGAAATATTATGAGTTGGCGTAGCCAGTTGCAAGAGCAGGAAGCGTGGCGCTTGTTTGGCGCTGTCCCAGAACTTGGGTCATTTGCAAAGTACTGATGCAAAGCTAACTCTTTTCTACTCTGCGGTCCAAAACCTTACATCAGTCCATAGTGTGTGTAGACAAACCAAGTCACTTGCAAATATGATACAATCTTATTTTTATAGATTTGTGCTATATTTTAATAGAATGCTTAAGCAAGGTTTTGGGGTTTTCACATACATTTGTTTGGCTGGCTGGTGTTATATAAAATTTGGAAAGGTTTGTCTGTATGAACAAATTACGCTGAATCAAATATATTACCAGGTTCATCTATGAATGATGGTGTGGTACCAAAAAAAATCACTTGTTCTTTCATCTCTGTTAATTTAAGAGAATGTAATGCATCTTTGTACTTTCAAAAATACAGTGTGATGTTCAAGGGGAATTGTCTCATAAAATGTCTTTTCACTTTTTTTTTTGTTGGATAAAAACATTTTTTTTTCTCAAGTGGCATTCCTGGGGAGGGGGGATATCAAATCACCTTACAGCTTTTTTGACACATTGCATAAACCTTGAAAGGATGAATACACAGCCCTTTTATTCCAGAGTAATTAACCACCCTGTGCTAATGCCTATGAGAATTAAAACAACACATATAAAACGGGGGGGCAGGGGGGTGAAGTCCACACTCTCACTATACTTAAACCAGAAAGAGCACAAAGAGCATTGTCCAGAGGTCAGACATGCATACAATTGCCTGACATCGCAACACGCTGGCGGAGATGTGACATTGCACACTCAAATCTCTTGCTTGCCCAACAGTGTCTTGAGAAATATGTGAAGGTGCTTTGCGTAGTTCTGTCTCTGCAGCTAAGCTGGTCAAGCCCAGTATGTGCAACATATACAGTTCATATGTACGGTATATAACCTACAAAACTAATTCCAATCTTAATACATTTTGTCTTTTCTTATTGTTTCTTCTTGTAAGTACCTGTATAACACAATCCTTAGGTAAAAATACAGTCATACCTCTTGTTACGAATGCTGCGGGTTGCGTACAACACGGGATACGAACGCGCCGAACCCGGAAGTACCGGAACGGGTTACTTCCGGGTTTGGCAGTTCCCGCAGACGCGATGAATCGCGTCATGCACAGAAACGCCGAACCGTGCCGTGCACATGCGCAGACGCGGCACTTCATGTTGCATACTGCTCATGTTGCGTACGGGGCTCCAGAACAGATCCCATAGGCAAAATGAGGTACCACTGTAGAAAAGTCCTTAAGGTAACGAGAACAACACAGCTGATCTAGATTGCTGGCACAAGCTGGCTGGTGCAGGTGCAAACTGCTAACTTGGGCAGAACAAGGTTTCCAGATATCTCCCTTGTTTCACCCCGAAGGGCTTCCTCAACTGATATTAGATCTATACAATGTAAATAAACGCGTGGTAATACGATACTTGGTATCCAAGGTACAGTCATACCTCGACATCCGAACGCTTCGACTTCCGAAGGATTCGACTTCCGAAGTCGACAACCCCGGAAGTCTTTTCGCCCCGCGCGCCCGGCGCGTGCAGTCTACGCCTACGCAGAGCGGTGTGCACAGTCGGCGCATGCGCACAAGCACGAAATCGCGCTATGCGCACAAGCGGCGCTTCGGCATCCAAAAACCTTGACTTACGAAAACGGCCGCGGAACGGATCGCCTTCGTAAGTCGAGGTACCACTGTACAATAATAGTGAATCAGATATCTGCTGTATCGTTACTGAAAAATATAGTTGTTTTTGTTTAGTCGTTTCCGACTCTTCACAAATATTATTAAGTATTTAAAAAATACAGAAGCTGTACATACCGTCAGTGTGTATAACAGGTGCATAAGTAATTGTACATGAATGATTCTCAGTAGTAATGCCAAATACATCGCAAAATACTATAAATAGGCAATACCATCTGATGGAACCTAGGAACACCACCTATGCCAGTGTTTCTCAACCTTTTTTGAGTGTTTCTCAACCTTTTTTGCGCCACGGCACACTTGTTCCGTCAAAAAAATCACGCGGCACACCACCATTAAAAGACGGGGCAAATCCTGGGGGTTGGGAATGGGTGGGGGACTGAGGAATAGGGAGGATGAGGTTGGTGTACTTGCTGAGAGAGCCCTTGAGCACCGCCTCCGTCCTGCCTGCCGCCAGCCCCCCGCTCCCTCCTGGGCTGGCCGCGGCTGAGCTGGGGCTGCTGCTGCTGCCGCCGCCGCCGCCTCCCTCCGGCCTCCCCGCTGGTGTAGCCGCCGCCGCTGCTCCTTGGCGGCCCGAGAGCCCTTCCCGGCTGGCGGAGGACGGCGAGGAACCCGCCGAGGTGGGGCGGCTGCTGCTGCGGCTGCTGCTGCTGTTACTGCCGCCGCTGGACAGGGCTGCTGCTGCTCCAGAGTCCCCGCCGCCCTGCGCCGCTGCCGCCGCTGCCTTCTCCATTGAGCGCGCAGGGAGAGCGAGAGGAGGCGGCCTCGGCCATGAAGCGCTGCCTCGCTCAGGGAGCGAGCGCGAGGAGATGACGAAGAAACACCCTCGCGCCCTCCAGACTTACCCGGCCGGCTTCCTTTCCGGCGGGTCAGCGCTGCCTATTGGCGGCCGCAAATCGCCCTTCTCGTTGCCTCATGATGCGGCACAGCAGCCACCGTCTCGCGGCACAGTAATGTGCCGCGGAACAGTGGTTGAGAAACGCTGACCTATGCCACTTCTTACATGAAGGATAGCTTCCAGACATAACAAATAATGGGAGAAGGTGGTAAATGTGAATTTGAGAGTAGCTGGGCTTGTGTGGAGCAGCAGAGGTGGGGGGGAAAGTATAAGAAAAATTGTAGTTGGTGGCAGATCACTGTAAAAGTGAGTGAGAAGCTTGGAAGTTTATGCAGAGCGTTGTGTTTATCATTTGGTTTCTGAAGAAAAGAAATGCAGGAAGGAAAGATATCATCAAAGGTAAGACACAACCAGAACATAGCCAAACATTTTGGTACCGGTAGTTGATAGAAAGAGGAAAGGTTGGGTTTTAGGGATGCAGGCAAGGCAGGAGCTGGCAAATCATTTGATCCTGGGGAGGGACACCGATACCATTCCTCTGAGACACAGGAGACGATGAAAGGTTATATTGAAACAGTGGCAGAAAAAGGAAGGGAAGTAGCACAGGGGCAGGAATTTCTTCATTGCCAAATTCTGAGGGCCTGTAGTTAGTTCAGCTATTCTGAAGAAGTGTGCATGCACACGAAAGCTCATACCAAAATATAAACTTAGTTGGTCTTTAAGGTGCTACTGAAGGAATTTTTTTATTTTGCTACGATGGTCTTCGTTTCAAAAACCGGGTCTCCTACGCTAGCTCAGCTCCTTTTGGCTACAGGATTTGGACAGGCCGTGGCTGCCACAGTGCACACACAGAGCCCTACATGCTGCCAATTTTCAAAACAAGGGAAGTGCAGACACTGCTGCTGCACAGGAGATCTCATTTGACAAAGCATCAAACTTTCTGACAGTGTCACTTACAGGATGTCACACCAGCTGTGTGCCTGGTTACTGTGCTCCATGGCTCACTTGGCGTGTGGCATATGAAAAATGACAAGGGAAATTCTGACGCGGCCTTTGTGTGTAGGAACATCCTGGAACTGGTGGTTTGTGACAATATACTTGAGGCTTTGAGCTGCCTGCTTCCTCCACTGCGAGGAGGCTTCTTGAAAGAAGAAATGCAAATGTGTCACCTGACAAGCTTTCCCCCCTGAGAAATAACAAGGTCACAGACAATAGAAAGGGGAGGAGAGGAAAGGGAATTAAGAAAAACCATGTGCGTGACTTGTCGGAGGAGTGAATTGAGTGTTTTGGAGGTGGGAAACTGGAAGGGGAGAAAGGGCAAAAAGATTAATAAAATCCCCATGCATGGCTACCTTTGAGGGATGGGATTACACCGAAGGGTGGGCTTTTCGCATCTTGTTGGAAGTTAAACGGATAGTAACATGGCTCCTCCAAATCTTGCTATTTGTAAATATGTGACAATTGGCTGCTGTCTTTGTTTTCAAAAAGAAGGATGGGTGTTTTTTTTCCTGAATATTCATGAAAATATTTTCCCCACAAGAAAACTACCTATAGATGTAGGCTGGAAGGCAAGCGGAGGGAAATGGCCAAGGCAAGCAAAAAGGAAGAATGGGTCGTTTCAGATGTAAGCTTTACTAGGTCTGTCCATTTTTGTTGCTGCTGCTGCTGCTGGAGTTACTTCAACCACCTTACTTTGAAACGAGATAACCAGGTTGTACCATCACCTTTTGAGGCTTTTTAATGAAAACCCAGGCATCACAAAAATAGCAAACATTTAGAATACAATTACATACATGTTGTGAGAATGATACCCTGTTTCCCCTATTTTAAGACATAGTCATAAAATAAGCCAAAGCAGGATTTTTAAGCATTCAAGGAATATAAGCCATACCCCGAAAATAAGACATAGTGATAGGCGCAGGAGGAGGAGGAGGAGGAAAAAAAAGACATCCCCTGAAAATAAGCCATAGTGTTGTTTTTTTGAGGAAAAAAAAATATAAGACGGTGTCTTATTTTCGGAGAAACACTGTAGGTGTGTACATCTGCTTCCAGATGCCTGATATAGCATAAGGATATCAACATGGTGCCCTTTCCTAATCAAAAGAGCCTTGCCAGTTTGGGCCAGGGGTCCTGTTAAACACCATCTTGTACCAGGGCTCACAGCAGTCAAGTCCAGCACCTTATTTCTTGTGCCACCGTGAGTGATTTTTGCCACAAGCCTATTTCAAAGATGTGAAATAGGGCATACCACATGGCTGGGCACTGTTAGCTGACCCCGTCGCAAATGAACAATCTGTCTCCACCAGAGTTTATAAAATCCCATTCTCAAGAGTCTTCATTTCAGACTGAGAAGTTTTCTCGCAGCAAGAGCACCCAGCCAATCTTAGGTTTTTCCTTCCACCACATGACAGCTTATGGAACTCTCTTGCCAATCGTACATCAAGCACCCTGCTTTGGGCACTTCTGATCTCAAATAGCTCCAAAACATCTGGAGGGCTGAGTTTGGGGGTGCCTGTCTTAAAAGATAAGGTTGATTTCCCTGTTACATGCATTTAGCCCCCAGGAACTCATAACGGTTAGGAACATGAGCTACATGTATGTGGTTCCAATAACAGCCACAAATTCACTTAGAAGACTTAGGCAAGCAATAATCTATTGGCTTCAGCTTCCTGTCTGCAAAGTGGGGAACAAAATAGTAGTCTACCCTATAGTGTGTTAAAGGTTACCAGCATGGTGTGTGTAAGAGCACTTAAGGTAGAGCTTAGCAACAGGAGCTTTTTGGGTCAAATGCATCCCCCTTAGGAGTAGGGTACACCCCGCAGTTGTCAACCCAGGAGTATTGTAAGTATTGTAAGGAGTAGGGTACACCCCAGCAGCAACACAGGAGTATTGTAAAGCCTAAGGTCTCCTCCATTCCTGACGGCATTCTTAAAAGTAGTCCTCTGGGAAATCTAGCTGTTAACCAGGAGCTCAAGGTATAGTGCTATATAAATATTAAGTACTATTAGTACCCTATTCAGCCTAATGAAACTATCAAAAGGAGTTGGCTAGGTTTTCAGGAAGCGAGCCCATAATCACACTGGCGTTTTGAAACGCAATCCATTTTCATAAGGCCTCATTAATGTGCCGCGGATGTGCTCTGGAGCAGCAGGAATTAGAACAAGCTTGGGAGAGCGCTGCCTGGAGTCAGCATATCTTGACAGAAGGTCATCAATCACGGCCTTTGGTTCCATTCTGCATATCCCTTGTATGTGTCAGGAGTGATAGACTCCTCTGCACATTTCAAGCTGCACAAGTTGGCAAATCTCCCTTAAACTAACAGGCTTCGAGAGAGAGCTTCATTCCTTTCTCCCACCGCCTCACACCTTTTGTAAGAAGGATCTTACAAATGCTTGCCTCCCAAATGCTTGCCATTTACCTGATTGAAACACTTTCTGAAATCACCCAGGATGGGCTACTTCCGTTCTTCCTGGAATGACATTTACAAGCAATTTCTCTGCAGTGCAGCCATTTTGTTAAAAGTTCCATCAGCCCAGGGGGAACTGAAACGTTACCATCTGTCAGACTCCTCCAGCACTGCAAAAGTAAGGGGGAAATCTCATACGGCTGTGAGGTCAGGTGCCCCCCCCCCAGTTTTCCTTCCATGAAAGATTGTTTGGCTGGGTGTTGATGGCCATATTATTCATGAGGCACTAAGGCAGGGGTAGGCAACTGAAGGCCCGGGGTCCAGATGCAGCCCAATCACCTTCTCAATCCGGCCCGCAGACGGTCCGGGAATCAGCATGTTTTTACATGAGTAGAATGTGTCCTTTTATTTAAAATGCATCTCTGGGTTATTTGTGGGGCCTGCCTGGTGTTTTTACATGAGAAGAATGTGTGCTATTATTTAAAATGTATCTCTGGGTTATTTGTGGGGCATAGGAATCTGTTCATTTATTATTATTTTTCAAAATACAGGCCGGCCTACCACATGGTCTGAGGGACGGTGGACCAGCCCATGGATGGAAAAGGTTGCTGACCCCTGCACTAAGGGTTACAGGCAGGAGTGGCGTGTCCCATTTCGCAACGTGGACCAAAATGGGAATGTGCTGCTCCCCACAATGCTGCTGCCACCCTCATTCCACACTTCTCTTACCTGCATCATGCAGAGCTACTGCCAACAAAACTGAAGCACTGGTTTTCCAGTGAGATCTTGGCCAAGTCTCATGAGATTTCTCATGTTCCGTGAGAGATCTCATGAGATTTCGGTGATATCTCACCAGAATCCACTGATGGCAGAGACACCTGGACAGAGGCAAGGTAGGCATTGCCTCTTGGGCTTCCACCACTCAAAGCATCAGTGGGCCCAGCCTGGTTATAAGCTAGTCCCTGTCATGGGCAGTTGACTCTTCTGGAAGTTACCCCACATAGATATACATGGGTGCCATTTCTAGAACCAATTATAGTAGCTACAAAATGCCATATGGGTACAGCGCAGCTCCCTTGTCACCCGCAATTAGAAATTTGCTGATGTTGGTCAATTCCTTTCCCCCCCTGCAGCTAATAAAGGAATTTTATTTTGAGGGCAGAGTTCTGAGCAATACAAGAGGGTTGTTTTAAAAGCTGTGGCATCAGTATGAAGGTATAAGGATAGGGTTATTTGTTTGGAGGCACAAGCACAAGCTTGCCTTCAAAATGAGGGGGGGGCAGCAGGGAATGAACACATCTCTGATACATTTCCACAGAGGACTAGAAACTTGCATTAAAAAAAATCTAGGAGTCTCAGGAGTCTGTGCCTTCTAACATATTTTGTCCAAACTTTCACATGTGGAATTATGACAGAAAATAAAAAGCTCAGCTGATTGCCAAATTACTTTTTGCAACTTGGAGGAATCCCCTGTTGCCTTCCTCTTACCCATATTTGCACAGATGACCTCGAAAGAGTTGTAGGCGTGACTAGTTTTCATTGGCACGTGCATGTTCTGCCGGAACAAGGCCAGAGTTTTTGCCATCTCAGGTCTTTATGGGATTATTCACAGAAGATGCTTTAAAGTGGAAGTCATTCATCAATGAAAATACAGAACAGGTTGTGTGGGTTGCCGGTTCACATTCAGACAAATACTGCTTGAACAACTTGGTACACACTGCAGTATTATCTAAGTTAGAGAGAGTAGTTTGTTGGATGGGGCCCTTAAGGAAATGCAGTAGCCCTAGCTGATGGAACAATACTATGTGCAAACAGATGTCCAGAACTCTCTAATATGATGATAGCCACATGGAGCTCAACTTTTACTGGATCCAAGAACCTGAATTTGCCTAACAAATTCAGGGGTGATATGATAGCCATGTTCAAATATATGAAAGGATGTCATATGGAGGAAGGAGAAAGGTTGTTTTCTCTTGCTCCAGAGAAGCGGACACGGAGCAATGGATTCAAACTTCAAGAAAGAAGATTCCACCTAACATTAGGAAGAACTTCCTGACAGTAAGAGCTGTTCGGCAGTGGAATTTGCTACCAAGGAGTGTGGTGGAGTCTCTTTCTTTGGAGGTCTTTAAGCGGAGGCTTGATAGGCATATGTCAAGAATGCTTTGATGGTGTTTCCTGCTTGGCAGGGGGTTGGACTGGATGGCCCTTGTGGTCTCTTCCAACTCTATGATTCTATGATTCTAAGTGTCTTCTATCTACAGAACCAGTTGTCATCATCCTTGAACATACATTGCAATAAAGCACTAGTCACCTCTATCATAGCATACACTTCCTGTCCTCCAGCCAAACTAGTTTGTGGCGTGTTGGTCTAATCTGCTTTGGCTCTTTCTGTATCTCTCTGCTCAACAATATCATGTGGAGTTGAGAAAATTCTGTGACACTCTGTTATAACACATTAAAATTCCTCGGCACTTCATGCTGGAGTGGCATGTAGCACATACAGTACTGAGGTTTTCACCCATGGTGATGGAAATGTGCCAACCAGACTGCCATAGTCCATTGACTAGAGATGAGAAAATCATGCCATTCTTTATTTCTCAATAACTAGTGGGACTCTTTAAATGCATTCTTTTCTTTCTGTGTGCGAAAGTGTGAATGCTTCTTCAGTGAAGTGTCCAGCAAAGAACGTCTGGTGGTTTGTTTGATTTTCTTCTCCAAAGGACACTGAACCATTTCCAAAGCGTGCTTACAACTGGGAAATAGCCAATTCCCCAAAAATCAAAGTGTTCAAACTCAAGGGCTGGAACGGAAGACAAAACTTGGTTACTTTAAAACACCATGGAAACCAACTTTATTTGTCATAATAATAGCAAAAAAAAATCCAGCACAAATTTGCTACTGTTCAAAAATCTATAACAAAAAGCGGATATTTGAGCAATTCCAAATCATGGATGATAAAACAAGATGTAGACAAAGCATCATCGTTTCAGAGTTTTTGTGTGTCGATAGGGCTGTCATAATTAAAATGAACAAAGCAAATCCAGTTACAGGTTGGTCTGCTGCAGTCGAAACAAACAAAAAAATCCTTCCAGTAGCACCTTGGAGACCAACTAAGTTTGTCATTGGTATGAGCTTTTGTATGCATGCACACTTCTTCAGGTACACTGAAGTGTACATGCACACAAAAGCTCATACCAAAGCAAATCCATAAATTGATGGAACCTGCAAAGTTAACCTAAGGAAGTCCATGGAAGAAAAGTTTTGCCCCATTATTAGAAACTTAAGAAATATTCCTGGTGGGAAATCTAATCATACATACATACATACTACCAGAGGAAAGATGGAAGACAATGGCATGCCATTGCCACTTCTAATCATACTCACAGTTGATAACATGGACTAGTGGGGTTTGATGCCAACTCACAATTCCAACTCGCATTTATTCATGTGGGCTTCTTGGAGGCATCCACTGTGAGAAACAAACAACATGCTGGACCGTATGGGCATGGAGAACAGAAGAAGAGATCTGGTGGATCATCAGACCATAGGTCCATGTAGTCCAATCATCTGGCCAATCAGGTGCCCATGGGAAGCCCCCAGGCAGGACCCAGGTGCAGCGGGACCCTCCCAGTTCATGTTCCCCAGAAACTGGTATTCAAAGTCTCTGGCAGCGGACGTAGTAGACAGCTATTACTGATTTGTAGCTCTATCAATAGTTCAATCCACTGTGAATTTGACTAGTCCCATTTGCCATTATCCAAGTTGGTGGACATCACCACATTGTCTGTAGTTTAACTATGCACTGTACGATGGTATTCAGTTGTGTCTGTCCTGAGTCTTCCAAAACTGAGCTTCATCACACCCAAATTTCTAGTATTATGAGAGGAATAAAACCTCTCCATACTATGCATAATTGTACTGTATACATCACTCTAATCTCCCCCATTGACTCACTCCTTTACTAAACTAAAACTCTCCAAATGTGGCAACCTTTTCTCGGGGGGGGGAGATTTGGCCAAACCCCTTGATCGTCTGGGTTGCCCTCCACTTTCCCCCCATCTTTACAATATCCTTTTTGAGATGCAGCAACCATGGATCTGTATAACAACACTGTGGTAGTTCTGTTTTCATTCTTAGCATTCACCATTTTTGTCACAGTTGCCGCACACTGTGCTGACTGCCTCACTCAGAGACCTCCAGGTTCAGCCAATGGGGCTCTCTTTATGGACTTTCCATTTTTCCCTTTCATTATGCTTCGTCTTTCTGCTCACAGCAGTTACGGATGCTACCTACCCCCAATGTTAAAACAGCAGAATTCAAGACCGCCAACTCATTCGATTGATTTAAGGCGGCAAGATTCTTTAAGACCTAACACACAGAGTTCTTTGTTATCATTCCCTATTCCCATCTGAGCCTTTTATACATATACTGCCATGATGTTTACAAGCTTTCCTCGACCTGCGATTTTCACAGTTCAAGCAAAACGCCAGGGGATGGAAAAAATCTTTTCCTCTGCTGATTTGTTTTATAACAGGCTTTAAACAATCCAAACAGGACATTGTACTTTACAAGAGATAGAGGTCTATCTTCCCCCCCAACATGACAACATTGCTAATTTCCACTTTCCCCCGGTATTTCACGGAAACAGCATCTTCCAACAGCCACCTTTTTGTTAGTGCTAAAAAAAGCTGTTTCAAATCGGGACCCCCTCACAAAGTGGGAGCTTTTGCATCCAGACTCCCCAGCTAGTGAAAGTGCTAAAATGCCTGTGGTTTCTCGTCGCCAGTTTAACCTGCTTGTTAGCGGCGTGAATTGCAGGATCTGAGATGTTTCTGGCACCCTCTTCCTAGCTTTCTAGCAGGTCTAAACATATCAAGCTTAGCAAAGAAACCAGAAAGTGGCATGAACTCTTTTGAGCATCCAGACATTTCGCAGGCTCAAGTTTCTGCAAAAGAGAGCAGAATACGTAAGTATCATAGAATTGTAGAGTTGGAAGGTGCCCCCGAGGGTCATCTAGTCCAACCCCCTGCAATGCAGGAATCTTTTGCCCAAGGTGGGGCTTGAACCCACAACCCTGAGATTAAGAATCTCAGGCTCTACCATGGTGGGTGGGGGCCAGAGGCAAAAGTTGGCAGAAGTGACCCCTCTGATTCTCAACGCCCACGGGTCCTACTGGTGGCAGAAGTGGACTTGTGGGGGGAGGGAAATTGGAGGGACAGATTTTATATTGTGTGTTTTGTTTGTCTTGTTGTATAAAAAATCAATAAAAATTATTATTTTTTAAAAAAGAATCCATTGCCGTCCTCTCCTCTCTGGTTTGTTGGGGGTTGAAGGGTCCACGTCTGGACTCTACAGTTCAGAAGTGCACACCCAGCCTTGCAATCTGATGCATACCGATTTGCCCAGACTGAGGAAAGATGCCACGACACTACAATAGTTTCTAACATGAGGCCTCATTCAAATTAAACATCCCCAACCCTTGCAAGACGTTCACTTCATGGTGACCTTCCCGCTTTGAAAGCAACTTGGAAATTAGGCTTTAGTTACATAAGCAACTATTACTTTTTCACACACACAACAAGGACATTCACATTTTGCTTGAATGACAGGGAGAAAGATGAGAGCGTGGAAGAATGGGCCTCCTTCTGATCTTGCATATGTAGTTTGTTTTTAATAACCCTGCATATTTATTAGGCCATCTGCTTCCATGGCACTAGAATTTGAAAAACAAAACAAAAACCTTATTCCAGGCACCTTATTCATGGCTGCAGTTTTGCCACTCGATTTGCAAAGCAAAAACAATATATGAGCCCAACAGACTTGGTCGTGTTTATTCTGGCAGAGTAATCAAGCATTGTGAGGTTTTTCTTTTGTTTTTTCAGGGAGTCGAAAGTGATCTGACGGAGCTGCCGCAGCCCGTTGGGCTGTTCTTTTTGGGGGGTGGGGAGAATTGTGTTTTCCTAAGAACACCACATTGTGTTTGGTTGTAGCTCAGTGGTAGAGCATGAGCTTTGTATGTAGGAGGTCCCAGGTTCAGTCCCCAGCATTTCCATATCAAACTGAGAGTGTTCCCCCACTATCCGCCAATCTAGAACCCTGGAGAGCCGCTACCAGCCATCATAGGCAATACTGTAATTGGACGAAACAGTGATATGATTCAGGATAAAGCAGCTTCTTATGTTCCTTGTGGCTTAGGAACACAGGAAGCTGCCTTATACAGAGTCAGGCCATTGGTCCATCTAGCTCACTTGCACTGACTGGCAGCATGGTTCAGATAGGGAGTTTCGCCCAGTCCCCTCTGGAGATATTCAGGGTTGAACCTGGAATATTTCATATGAAAAACATATGCTCCCACTGAGCCATGGCCCTTTCCTTGGGGCGGGGCCCTGCCCACCTCTCAAAAGTGGCCTGCAGATGGTAGGTCAGATCTGGACCCATCCTACTTGCCAGATCCAGTTCCCCCTGCCACCGCCCTAGGATGTGGTCTGTGGTCACATCAGGCAGCCATCTTGCTTAGAAAGCTTAGAAAATATTCACGGCTCGAACGAAAGAACACCTGAGATCACCAAGTAGGCTGTTTTGATTTCCATGATTTCCCAGTATGTTTCCAAGCACAATTCAAAGTGTTGGTGCTTACCTTTAAAGCCCTAAATGGCCTCGGTCCAGTATACCTGAAGGAGCATCTCCACATCCATCATTCTGCCCGGACACTGAGGTCCAGCTCCGAGGGCCTTCTGGCGGTTCCCTCGTTGCGAGATGCCACGTTGCAGGGAACTAGACAGAGGGCCTTCTTGGTGGTGGCGCCTGCCCTGTGGAACGCCCTCCCAACAGATGTCAAAGAGGAAAACAACTCCCAGACTTTTAGAAGACATCTGAAGGCAGCCCTGTTCAGGGAGGTTTTTAATGTTTAATAGATTATTGTGTTTTATTTTTCTGTTGGAAGCCACCCAGAGTGGTTGGGGAAACCCGGCCAGATGGGTGGGGTATAAATAATTTATTATTATTATTATTATTATTATTATTATTATTATTATTATTAAAGGACAGCATGAAATAGGGCTGCAGACTAGGGCTGGGTGATATATCAACATATTGTCCAAAACCGGTTTGAAATCCATATCGTGATATCGGTTTCATAATTTTTGACCTGGCAATACATTGCGAATCATTGGGGGGGGGGGGTGCTATGCAAAAATCACTATGTGAAGAAAACAGTGAAGTCAGCCAGTGCTTCTCTCGATTCCTGCAGCTCCTGTTAACTGCTGGCTCAGCTCCCCGTTGCCTCATGCAGGGGGCACTGAATCACAAGAGCAGGAGCCGGCAAAACTCACGATGCAGGGGAAAACGTGAAGCCTCTACATCGCTCCATCCTTATTTCAAACATTGTGATATATTGATATATCGTGATGTTTAGCTGGTGATATACCACAATGTTGAAAACCATATACAGTCATACCTTGGATCCCGAAAGCCTTGCGAATCGAACGTTTTGGCTCCCAAATGCAGCAAACCCAGAAGTGAGTGTTCCGCTTTGCGATCGTTCTTTGGAACCCGAATGTCCAACGTGGCTTGCATGGCTTCCGATTGGCTGCAGCCAATCGGAACCCGTGCCTTTGTTTCCAAACATTTTGAAAGTCAAACGGACTTCTGGAATGGATTCCGTTCGACTTCCAAGGTACGGCTGTATTGCCCAGTGCTAATGCATGATCACTATATTGCTGGATGCACATTTTCCCCCTCAGAGAATTCTGTGCACTATAGTTTGTTAAGGGTTACTGGGAATGGTAACTCTGTGAGGAGCAAACTACAGTTCCCAGAATTCTCTGAGGGAGAGAATGTTTGTCGAATGTGCTCTAAAGGTGTGTACGCAGCCTATGTCAACATGATAGGTTTGAGAACCTCTATTTTTAACTCCAGCTGGCGGAATGGCGCAGAGCTGTGAAAAGCGCTTCGGTTGGACTTGCCTCTCCCCCCGCCTTTCCCACCCGTAAACCAGAAATAACAGACGTATGAAATGTTTATTAGAAAGCGTTTGCAGCAGATGGCTCAGTGCCCACACAAGATGCAGAGGGACAAAATATTTATATAGAACCATTATGGTCAATAAAGCGCGAATTCGGAAGGATTTACATGATAGCCTGTGAAAGTGTTTTAAAGTGCTCTTCCCATCCAGGAGAGCTTCCAATACACGCCCTTGAATGGAGCTCTTAAAAGGCTGTTACGGACCGTTGCGCGGGGAGAGATGAAGCACCTGAAATATTCAGAGCTACTAAAGGCACTTAGACTTCCCCACACATTTACTTTGTTTTACACAGTGCATAAAAAAACAATTGTCAGAATGTCTGGAGAAAACGCAAATCAGGATGAGCAAAGGTTTGCTCACCTCGGTGTGCCTGCGCCCATGTTTAATGGTTTGGAATACTAATGTGAGTAGCTCAAGGAGGAGACAGAGAGGCGGGCGCCAGGAGGAGCAGCAACAGGAAAGAAGTGCTCCTGAAAACTGTAACCCCAACATTGTTCCCCCAGTGAGAGGGGAGGGGGGGGGGACCGACAAGATTCATGTTTGATTCCAAGAGCTTTTAAAGAAGAACCAGTATGGAATAATGCCCTCCCAGTGAGAGAGGGAGGGCGGAATCCATACTGGGGCCAGAGTTTAAGGGTAGGAAACATTGTGAAAGGGCTAACAAGTGGGAAAGCAGTTGGATGGTGTCTTGTAACATTTAAAGAATTGAGGAGGCAGCAGGGGATGACCAAGGAAGAAGGGTGGATAGGAAGGGACAGGGTGGGAGTGGGGTGAGGAGCAATAATGGATGTTACTTTTTGATTGCCTTAGATGGTCCGAAACTGGAATGACCTATGGAACTCGCTGAATCATCTGGGAAACCCTGAATCCAGGGGAAGGGGGGCTGATTTAGTTTTAAGTGATTAAATGTTATTATGTCAGAAAAAATAATATTTGAATTCATGGAAAGTTTTTGGTAATACATTTTAGGCTAAGGGGAGAAATAAAAGATAGAGGATGGGAAAATATTTTTTTTTATTTGGATTAATTGATTAATTATTGGTGGAGGATAGTGGACTTTTTCAGAATAGAATAGTTGAGAGATAATGATAAAATATGTTAGAATGATTTAAGATACAAAATGAAAATTGCTTAATTGAGATTTTAAAATGGACCCAGTGTGGGGGGAATTGAGGAAGTCAACAATGTTAAGTAAAAAATGTAAGAACTGTTATGTGTGTTTTTTCATGTTTTATTTTTGTTTTATTTTTGTGTGATTTTATTTTTGTGACTATTGGGAAATGAATAAAATTATTTGAAACAAAAATGAAAACTGGAACCCCTGGTGCTTTTTTAATATCGCAGAGTTGGGAATCGGAGAGAAATTTGGTGCAGTTCGCATTTACCTCATGCACGCTTTCCGAAACAATACCAACCACAGTCTGCTCTCACCAGCCCCCACCTGCCTGCCTTCTTCCTTACACCCAGTCGAGAGGGTGACCCTGGCTGTCAGCTTCCTCCTCCTTAGTCTCATTTGTTGCCCTTGTAGAACTCAGCAGGAATAAGGATGGAGGCAAAACTAGAACATGTTGGCTCTTGCCTGTCATTGGCTCTGGCTCCCCCTACTGTTGACCACCCTGCATTCCACCCTATCAGTCCTTGCAGGTGCAGTTTCCCAATCCGAGTTACAAAAATTCTTGATTGACCCAGAGTAATGATGTCCCTTCATTCCCCCGCCCCTCCCTCAGATCTCTCATTTGGATTCCCTCCTCCCCTTCTGAGGCTTTTGCTTTCTCCCCTTTGATTAATCCAAATCATCTATGCGGTTTCAAACACTTCATTATTAATGCCACAAGACAGTTATCGATACCAGCAATTTTGTCATGGCCGCAAATGAACAAGCAAGTCCTTCGGTGCAGAAGGTCAGCGTCCTGTTACTTAACTCCAGGAGAAGAAATGAGTCAATTAACTGGAACTTGTTCCCTTTTGTAGATGGCATGGATCAGGGGTCACGGGCCCCTCCATTAGGAGGCTGGGAGGCTGGTGTCAACGGTGGCCTTTGGGTGACCGCTCTCACCTCCATGAATCCTTTATCGCTTTGGCTACCGAAGCCATCCGCACATTGCTTTGGAAGCCTGTAAATATTTTATTCTTTCCTTGCTAATAAATATAGCAGACTTTGCTTAGAGCATTATAAGTTTGCACTTGGAATTTGCAAGTTTGGAAGTGACCAGGAGGCTGTCGACATTGAGTCCAGATCAGTAGGAGTGAATACCCTAAAGCGATGCACATGTACCGTTCCAAGGTCATTTCAGATTGTAGGACTTTTGCTTTTGGGCAGGAGTGGGGTGGGGAACCTCAGGCCCAGGATCTGAATGCAGCTCTCCAGGCTTCTGTAGATGACTCTCCCTAGGCCACGCCCTCTCTCTCCAGGCCACGCCCCTCACTGGTCCTGCTTTGAACCCCAAGTGTTTTTGCCTGGCTGGAATGGGTCTTGGGACTAGGGTTGCCAGACTCAATAGAGGACAGGACTTCTGTGCCTTTAATTGCCCTGCTCTCTTTTGAGTCTGGAAACCTTAAAGAGAAACCAGCAGACCCTTTGCTTGGAAATTAAACAAAGGGTCTGCTGGTTTCTCTTTAAGGTTTCCAGACTCAGAAGAGAGCAGGGCAATTAAAGGCACAGAAGTCCTGTCCTCTATTGAGTCTGGCAACCCTACTTGGGACTCTAATAATTACCCTTGCTAGTCCAGGCAAAGGATAGAGCGGGGTTGTGTGTGTAGAAACCAACCTTCTGCACAAAGGGGAAACTAACATTAATTGTTCCACCAATGTGCAAAAACATTGTCTTCTCTTTTGCACTTCTCGCAGCAGCAGCAGCAGCAGCAGCAGCAGCAGCAGCAGCAGCAGCAGCAGCAGTAGCAGCAGGGAAGGAGCATGGGAGGACAAAGGGGAGAAAGACTTTCTCCACTTCGCTCCCCTCCTGCCTGTGGTGAGTGCAGGAAGGCTCACAAAGCCCACCGCATGCTAATCCCTTCGACCTTGGACACCAGAGGCTTAGTGGCACACATTTGGTCCACGAGCTGGAGGCTCCACATCCCTGTTGTGGTTGGTGGGTGAGTAGTTCTGTGTGCAGCAGGGTGTCAATGCCTTGGAGCATAGCTGCCAAGTTCTCCCTTTTTTAAAGGGAAATTCCCTTATGCTGAATAGGCTTCCTCGCAAGAAAAGGGAAAACTTGGCAGCTATGCCTTGGAGAGCTCACAGCTGCCAGTGCTAGCTAGGACTCATTTTGGGAGAGTTGTTGCCTCAGCAGCACACTGAAGCCTGCTGGGGCCTCGTGAACACTGGACGGCCCAAAACTCCTTTTACCCCACCTTCTCCGAGAAGCTGCCTGTTCTTTTAAATCAAGTTTGTGGAAGCTGTGGCCCTACGAGTTTTCCTGAACTGCCTGGGCCTCTGGCCATGGTGGCTAAGGCTGATGGGAGTTCAGCAACATCTGGCAGGCCAGTGGGTGGTGGAATGGGTTGACCATTTCCACCATTTCCTGAAATGATTTTGATCAGAACTGGACAAGAAGAACTGGCAATTAAAAACTAGAACTGCATTTTTTAAAAAATCTTATATGCAGGGAATAGTATAAAATCGCAGAACTGAAAAGAGACATGAATATGATGTAGTCCAAAGATGCCCAACGGGGGACGCGCAAGCTGGGTAAAATCCTAGCCCTCAAGACAAACTGATTTTTATTTTATTTTTTACAATTTTTTAAATTGATTTTTGCAATTTACATTTATATTCAAATAATAGTCATAATCATACATACAAAGGATTCCCTGAATCATTGAACTTCCCTCCACCCCTCCATGGGTTCCAAGATCCTTTTTCAACTGGATCTTATAAGATTTTCCTTTTTCTTAAAATCCCCTATTTTCCCATAGTTCTTGTGACATTACAAGTGTTGTTACAGTCCTGCCAAAGTTTTTAGTTGTTTACAGTGTTCTCCAAGGTAGCTTATAAATTTTTCCCATTCCTTAGTAAAATTTCTATCTTCTTGGTTTCTCACCTTCCCGGTCATTTTCGCCATTTCAGCAGGCATAATCCATCATCTTTATCAACCATTCTTCTCTGGTCGGGACTTTGTCTTCCTTCCATTTCTGGGCCTCAAGACAAACTGATTTAACTCTAGTGTTTTAGTCCAGGTTTGGTAAGGTTTTTGCTGCTTCTCTTTACACCAGGCATCCCCAAACTTCAGCCCTCCAGATGTTTTGGATTACAATTCCCATCTTCCCTGACCACTGGTCCTGTTAGCTAGGGATCATGGGAGTTGTAGGCCAAAACATCTGGAGGGCCGCAGTTTGGGGGTGCCTGCTTTACACCCATCCGAGCTTTACACACTGTTGTAAGAAAATGATGCAGTATTGCTTTATGAGTCAGTTTCCCCCAAATTAGTCTCTTTTCCTTCCCTGGTAGCTCACAGCATTTCTCTTTCCTTTTGCTGTTGTTGACATGTGCATTGCTCTGAATGGATGTTTGCAGCCAAATACCCACAATAGCCTCCAGCTAACTTTGAGCCCAACATTCTCCTATCTCTAATTAGCATCATTTGCTTCTGATGTACTTTTCACTTATTCACACCAAATTCCAGTTGCTTTTCTGCAGCTTGTCCTCCTGCGCCTTCTGCTGCACCTCCTCTCAGTCAGTTTTGTACATCATCTATTTGCATGAAAAACTCTTGAAAACATTCCTAAGCCACCTCAAAGGTCAAATAAGCACACACACAAGACCTGCACCCCACCCGTGACATTTCCTCTCCCATTTGATAATTTCTGAAAACAATTTCATTTCTCATTAATTTCATTTATTCATTTGTACAATTTACTTACTTATTTATGCAATTTCTTACTTATCCTTCACCCATTGCGAGGCGGATTACAACAATATTATATACCATGACAAAACCATTACATGATGATGATGATGATGTTGATGATGATGATGATGATGATAGGTAAAGGTAAAGGGACCCCTGACCATTAGGTCCAGTGGCGGATGACTCTGGGGTTGTGGCGCTCATCTCGCTTTTTTGGCCGAGGGAGCCGGCGTTTGTCCGCAGACAGCTTCCGGGTCATGTGGCCAGCATGACTAAGCTGCTTCTGGCAAACCAGAGCAGCACACAGAAACACCGTTTACCTTCCCGCCGGAGCGGTACCTATTTATCTACTTGCACTTTGTGCTTTCGAACTGCTAGGTTGGCAGGAGCAGGGACCGAACAACGGGAGCTCACCCTTTCATGGGGATTCGAAGCACCGACCTTCTGATTGGCAAGCCCTAGGCTCTGTGGTTTAACCCACAGCGCCACCCGCGTCCTGAATAATAATAATAGAAGTAATAATAATAATAATAATAATAATAATAATAATAATGTTTAAAAATCAAAACAGTTCCAAATGGAACAAAACAGTATAAATTCAGCAAAGGAGGCAGGTCCCACAAAATCCCTTAGCTGTCAAAGGATTTCTCCCGGGCTACCCTCTCCTGGGCTTCCCACTAGTGGAGAATAGGAGATGGGGGAAATGATGGGGGGAGGAATGTCACCACACTAGCTGCAAGATACCCTCCGTGTGGTGTGGAAACCCCCTCTCTCATGAGTTGATTTGGTGTGTTCCTCAGCTTTCCTGATGCATGCAGTGTTCTGCTCTAATACCACACTGTGCCCTAATTAAGCCGAATGTAACAGAAGAAACATTTCCACCCTGTTAGAGTTAATGGACCATTGCTAAAAGCACATTTCTAGTTGATCTTATCATTTAATTTCCAGAGCTACAGCAACTGGCCTCAAAAACCCGTGTGTCAAAGCAGTGCTTTTGAAAAAGCAACAGCTATAGCAGGTTATTGAGGGTGGGTGGGTAGACCCATCTATGGCACCAGAGGTGGTTGGTGCTCGAAGATCCCTGCAGTAGGTGAAGCCACTGACAGGCAGAGCCAGCTAAGTCTTGCTTTCTCCTCATGCTTACTCCGTGCTGAGTTCTCAAGGAGCAACGCAGAACCTGATGAGATGATGCCACAGAAACTAAGTAACAGCTGGCCTTGTGTAAGTTGCTGCACAACCAAAGTGAAGCCCTCTGAACCCATCAGTGCTGCCCCAAAGCATTCTGCCATAAAGCACCACTGCTGCTGAAAAAGACTGTGAACTCCCCCCCCCAAACCCCCCCCCCCCAAATTCTGCGTTAAGGGCCCTTCCTTGGCAAATGCACTTACTTACCAAGTTCCTTTCTCTGTCTAGGACAGGGTTGGGGGACGTGTGGCCTTCTAGAGTTGTTGCACTCTAATTCCCATCAGCCCCAGCTAGCCTGGCCAATGGTTATGGATGATAGAAGTTGTAATCCAGCAAAATCTGGGAAGGCCACAGATTCCCTACCCATGAGCCAGGTGTTCATCTCTTCCCCCTTCTTATATGAACACATGAACGTATCTTAAGGCTGCAATGCAGACAGGTGAGGGAGCCATAGCTGCCAAGTATCCCGTTTTCCCCGGGAAACCCCCGTTTTTACTTACCTTTTCCCGGTGGCCCCCCGTATCACTTCGCCTCCCGTTTTCCTCCGTTATTTTCTCCTGCCGGCGGCCATTTTTTTCTGATTTGCCCTTCTACGGGCACAAAAAATGGCCGCCAGCGGCTTCAAAAGTCGCATCTATGCATGGCCAGAAGTGCGTAGACGCGACTTCCAGTGTCGGCGGCGGCCATTTTTGGTGCCCATAGATGGGCGGGGTGACACCGGAAGTTGCGTTGACGCACTTCCGGTCATGCGTAGAAGCTACTTTTGAAGCCGGCGGCGGCCATTTTTGGTGCCCATAGAAGGGCAAAGCGACACCGGATGTTACATCGACGCAACTTCCGGTGTCACACGGCTGCCAGTCCCGGATTCTGCAGTCCGGGACTTGGAAGGTAAGGAGGGAGCCAGATGTCGGTAGACACCTGTTCCAATACCCTGTGGGGCTCGTGGTGACAGGGCAGAAGTGAGGGTGGAGCAGTGGTCTTACGCTCCTTTCCAGGTTTCCCCCAACCCCTTTCTTGTACCATCTCCCTAACTTTGGCAACAATAGGAGGAGATGACACCAGCTCCAGGGCTAAGGTAGTTTGTCCCACTGTCCAGCGGTATATGGGAGGATGCGGTGGGGGACTGTGGCTCTGTAACTGACCACATAAGAACTGTCCCGATGGATCAGACCAAAGGCCTACCTAGTCGTCCCCTGTGCCCTCTCCACTGTTGATGAGGTACCAGCTGCGGATCTTTCTACAGCCGCACAGAAGAAGACTGACGTGTTGGACTTCTCTCATTCGCTCCACCCTTGGAGAAGGTGATCAATGGCTACTGGTCATGATGGCTATGTTCTTCCTCGACTGCTGGGGGCATTGTGCCTCTGAATACCAGATGCTGAGAATTGCAAGCGAAGAAAGTGCTGTTGCAGTCAGGTCCTGTTTTAGCGCATCCCAGGGACATCTGGTCGGTCACTTTGAGAACGGGACGCTGAACTAGATGGCCCGTTGGTGTGATTGAGCAAGCAGCATTTTATGTGATCCAATATCTCCAGTGTTTCCTGAGATGCCCTCCCATGGGGTTGTAGGATAAGACACTTTGAAGCGCTGTTATTTTGCAATGGCAAGATTGTCGACAGTGGGTGATGCCTGAGCATAGACTGGGTGAGATTTCTCTAGTTAAACAAAAGGAGCTCCATTGGATACATTTTCTAATGTCAGGTGGGGCAAATCTGCTCCTCGATGAACCCAGAGAGACCACTTAGCTCTCTCTGTGTGGGAAGCCGACTGACATTTTATCTCTCTCACACACAAAAGCTTCACTACGTGGAGAGGTAAAAAGAAACCCGAGCAAATGGTCTAGAGAGGCTGATCAAAAAAGATGAAGCTCATCTCCATAAATCAGCTGGAATAATAGAGTAGGAGATGTCCTATAGCCCAAAGATGCTGACAAGCTGGGTGAGATATTGGAGGAAACTGAAGAAGAAAATTATATTACTAATGATTTTCATTACCCACATTATTATCGACGGTAAGCCACCAAAGATCCTAAGCGTCAAGTTAATAATCCACAGTGTTCATTAATTCATATCAAGGAAGCGGATATGGTGCCTGCTTTGGACAATGGCTTTGCCATTACATGAAGGCAACTTGGCTCAACTTTATAAAATATAGCTGGTTGGGTGCAGAAGATCAGCATCGAGTGGCATCACTCATCGCCAGTAGTTAACTCAATGAACGTTGTCAGGATACATATAATGATTGATGGCCAAGGAATAAGGCTGGCCACTATCTCCCTGTCCTTGGACACAATGATGGCTACATTTATTATTCCTCATAGTTTTCAGCTTCTTAAGTTACATCCACTTGCAAATGTTGCTCTCATCAGAATAGGCAACTTGAGGCAGATGCTCCGCTCAAGTCAAGGGTGGGCCCACGCCTGTGGGGCACCGGATCTTGCTGCGTTAGGAAGGCCACCAGCCCTAAAAAAAAAAAAAAAATGATTTTTAGATGATTTGGCATAATATTCAGTTTGATTGATATATATGTGTATAATTTGAAATAACGAATGTGATATAATTGGTTTTAATTGGAAAATTAATAAAAATATATTTTAAAAAAAAAAGGAAGGCCACCAGCCCTAGCCAGCACGGCCAATGGCTGTGGGAGATGGGACTTGCAGTTCAGCAACACTGGGAGAGCCACTCAAATTCCTTACAAATGGCACCTCATAAGACTATTATTAAGAGACATGTGCATTCACACTTCAGAGTCAGAAGGGCATGTCTCTAGTACAGGAATGGGGGCTGTTTTCGGAACAAGAGGCACGGTCCCATTTGAGCAGGGGCTGCATTCTATGTTGGGCAGCAGGGCCGCCTCAAGCATTTTGGGCGCCCGGGCACCATGGTGCGGAGATTGCTCCGGTGCCCCCACCCTGGTGGGCGGGCGCAGCGTGCAGCGCGACAGCACCCTGGCGCCCTGCGCCACCCAGCCTACCCCTAGAGCCGGCCCTGTTGGGCAGCGCCAGAGGCAAAGCAAAAATGGACAGAACGATAAATGTGAATGTTACCTTTGCACAGGAGGCTCTCTCTCTCTCTCTCTCTCTCTCTCTCTCTCACACACACACACACACACACACACACACACACACCCCACCCCTAGCTCCCCAGCACCTACTTGCCTGAAATTGTTCAGATTTTTATCCACTCAGAAGGAGATGCTATGCCTAAAAATTTCATCCAGCCCCGTCAAAAAGTTTATTAGGCAAAAGCTCAATTGCTTAAATCTGCGACAACCAACATAACACAACTCCTTATTGGCACTGCAACTGCGGTCACCCCCGACCATTGACCAAGCTGGCTATGGCTGATGGGAACTGAAGTTCAAGAACATCTGGGAGACCCCTGGTTTAAATTGTACAGCTATCCTTCACAGACCTGCAGGAAATGTTTGAAGACATTCTGCTTTGCTCAGGACACTGCAAACAGGTAGCTCTTGCTCGCCCCAAGATGAACATCATGAATCTTTACCTGCTAAGAGTGCCTACCCTGGGGCTCTTACATGTGGATGAAGTTAATGGTGGGTAGGATGGGCCTAGGAGAAAGTGTTTTGTGGGAGACGTTAACTGACTTCTGTCTTGAGGGGCACACACAACTTACGTGGCAGCTGGCTGGCTGGCTTTCTAGGAGGAGGCAGTATCTGTCTAAGGATCCATGTACTAAAATGACAAAGGTCCCCTCTGACCTTAAGCACATCTCTGAATCACTGGAGGCCGAAAGCTGCCAAAACTCTCAATAACAGGGAGACACCTTCAGTTGCATAAATAACGTTTCCTCAGACCCCCGAAGTGAAGTTGTAAAGGCTCAGATGCCTTAGTATGAATTATACACTACAGCAGAACAACGACACCTTGCCGCAGATTTTCTATTTATCTTGGTAAGCGAGCGCAGTGGTATGTTTCATCAAACTATATTGATTTCTTTCCCCCAGGTCTTTTCTTTTTCTTCATCAATATAAATTTTCATATCACTAATTCATGTTTTGCTTCCAGTGTGCACAGATTAAAAGCGTCTAGAGTTCAAAATGCTTTTCGGTCCCAGGAGTTCCTCTTTTTGACAGAGCAGAACGTCAAAGGGAGAACTATCTTCAGAAGCTCCACATAAAGAATGCTTTATTCATGGCATATGAATGGCCCCTAAGGGGCCTTCATTAGGAGGTAATCTTATATGTGGGTCTGCATCCAGTTCATAACCTTTTAGGGCTGTTTGCACTGAGTGGGTGGGCAGGATTACATTTACAAGAGATCGAGTTCTGCAGCTCCTTTCCACTCTATTCACAGCCTCTCAGCCTTTTCCAAAATGGCGGATGCTGAGAGAAAGAGGCAGGTACTTTGGCCTGAAAACTTATCTGAAGAAGTGTGCATGCACACGAAAGCTCATACCAAAATAAAAACTTAGTTGGTCTTTAAGGTGCTACTGAAGGAATTTTTGAAAACTTAATGACATACACAGTGGGGAGAAGCTGGCCATTCCCTCCCTTCTCCCACATAGGCCAGGCTTGACAGGGCAGATTGCACACCTGTCAATCACTTGATTTGTTCTATTTATATAAATGACCGAAATTTATATGCCACTTCCTAGAACAAAAGACCTCTAAGCGGTTAGTGGAACCTCGGTTTATGAACACCTCGGTTTACAAATTTTCGGTTTACAAACGCCGCGGACCCATCTGGAACGGATTAATTCCCTTTCCATTACTTTCAATGGGAAAGTTCGCTTCAGTTTATGAACGCTTCAGTTTATGAACAGACTTCCGGAACCAATTACACCCATGCTTCGGGTTAAGTACGCTTCAGGTTGAGTACTCCGCGGACCCGTCTGGAACGGATTAATCCACTTTCCATTACTTTCAATGGGAAAGTTCGCTTCAGTTTATGAATGCTTCAGTTTATGAACAGACTTCCGGAACCAATTGTGTTCATAAATCGAGGTAGCACTGTATAATGGTCTAAAATATTCGTTTAGAATACCAATGAAAAACAACCATGTAATCAATGTTACATGTTTGTGTGTGTGTGTGTACCTTGTGACCACAGCAAGATTCATTTGGAGCCCCTTCAACACCCCTGGACGCTCACTGTCTCCTGAGTCCCTAGAGATCTGATTTCCATGCACTTATACTACAGCAACTGAGGCTGCACCCACAGCCTACCCTTAAAGCACATGACTTCCCCCAAAGAATCTTGGGAACCAGCTGTTGCTGAGAACTGTAGCTCTGTGAGGGATAAACTACAGTTCCAATAATAATAATAATAATAATAATAATAATAATAATTTATTTATACCCTGCCCATCTGGCTGGATTTCCCCAGCCACTCTGGGCGACTTCCAACAAAATATTAAAATACAATGGTGTATTAAACATTAAAAGCTTCCCTAAACAGGGCTGCCTTCAGATGTCTTCTAAAAGTCTGGGAGATGTTTTTTCTCTTTGACATCTGGTGGGAGGGCGTTCCACAGGACGGGTGCCACTTTATGCTTTGGTGGGAATCTTGTACTTTAAATGTCTGGTTTGTACACAGTCTGAGACCACTCGAGTTGCATTCTCTTTCCTGAATGTCCCAAAACAGATTAGGCAAGGATTTTTGCCTTGTTAAGGAACCATTCTCAAAGTATAAGTCTCTTTTCCCTTAAAAAACAAACATTATTTATTTACAGTGGTACCTCTACTTACGAATTTAATGCGTTCTGAACGTACATTCGTAAGTAGAAAAAAATTGTGAGTCGAATCCCATAGGAATGCATTGGGAGAAAAAATTCATAAGTCAAAGCAACCCTATCTAAAAATTCGTAAGTAGAAAAAATCCTATCTAAACCGCATCCAAGATGGCGGACAGAGCTCCATTCGTAAGTAGAAACATTCGTAAGTAGAGTTATTCATAAGTAGAGGTACCACTGTATCTGTAAAACCTGTGCATTGGTTCTAATGAACTTGTCTAAACAACTGGAGGAGATGTCAAAATTCAGCCTCAGACTCACTGGGGTATAAAATCCCACCTCTTGCTCCACAGATCTCCAACTAATGTCTCTGTTATATAACCTCGCATAGCACTGTAATACTACCGGAGTTTAATGCTTGCCAGGCAAACTCCAGAAAGTAATTGGCTCTGCATCACAACTGAGCATCAAAATCCTCCATCTTAATAAGGATTACTTGCAACTCTGCACCGAGAAGATTTCCTCTGGTGATAAATCAGGAGCAGACCGGGATACCAATGAAATAGTGATGTGGTACCACAGGGCAGCAGATGGAAAAGTTAAAGTTACAAGGTTTTCAACCTAACCCTTAGAACAGTTTGGTTTCTGAGACTGGATCAGGCGTAGCACATGTATTTCTCCCCTCCCACTCCCCCAAGCTTATTTCTGCATCTAGAAGGACTAGAAAATTGCTTTTCAAAAGAACTGAAAACTGAGTTTTAGATTGTTCCAGAAGCCACATTCTCACAATTGCACCATTCAAGATGGGTGCGTGCTAAATAGTGTACAAACAGCCCTAGCCATAGATGAATTTTCTGCCTCTATGGGCATTGAAACCAAATTGCTACAGTTTATTTTTGGGTTGTTTTTTAATTGAGGCTCTTTTTGTTTCAATTAAGTATGTGCCTTCTCACTGAACATCCTTCTGTCAAGCTGAATTTACATTTTTATCTGATAAAAGCCCCTCAGTTTATCTATTGAAAGTATTGAATTATGCTGGAGCCACCTCCCCAACCTTAATGAGACTCCACAGTGTTACAAAATCAAGCCCTAAAAAGCAAGGAAGATTGGGGGGGGGTAATCTTTGCTTCTTTTTTCATTGCTGAATCACAGATGCTTCAGGAGGACAATTGAGAATGAGCTACTGGAAAGACCTTTCTCCTCTTTTGACCCTCATTGCAAAACATGAGGCCCCTAAGCGCACATCTAGGTGCCTCAATAAGAATGTCCAGATGTGCTCCTGCAACACATACATTCTACTTTTAGGCCAGCTGGTTCGCTCCCCAACTGTACAACTGGAAATGTCCAAAACAATATACCAAATGTCAGAAAATTCACACTTCTTTGAATTTTGCAATAGTTTTCCAAACCCCCTCAAAATTTGGTTTTTAAAAAAGCATCTATCGGGGGGGGGTGGACATTCAAATTCAGATACTGGTGAAAAAAACACAGAAAATGCATTCTATTTGGGGAAGTTGCTTGCCAAAAAAAAACCCCATACACTTGTTTGGTAAAATCACATAGAAAAACTGGGTATAAGAAATTTATTTATTTCATAACCACCTGATTGTAAAAACAAAAACAAAAAACACTTAAAGAGAATAAAACAATTAAATGACCGATTAAAAAGAGTTAAATGTCATGGAATTCTACTCAATATTGATCCAGAGCATAACTCGGACGTATAGTTAGCAGAGTAAAAACTTAAAACACATTGCAGGATTCCCAAAAAATAGACTAGAGGCAATTATATTTCGTCCAGCAGAGCTTTACTGCTGCTGAAGGCAAATGAGCATAATGGGCACAAATCCAATACATTCAGGATTGGCACTGTCCATAAAAAATCTAGTTGCAGCAAACTTAACTTAAACTTACAATAACTTAGACCAAACCTTAACAGTATATACAGAACAACGCCACACCAGAAGGAAAAAAGATAGAAAGAAGAAGTGGCCTTACTTTTATAGTCAGCATGACCTTGACAGAAGAGATAAGAGAACCGGTTTAAATCAGCTGGACTCAGCTTCTCTGAAGGTATAACCTTACCTTCCAAGTCCTGGACTGCAGAATCCGGGACTGGCAGCCGTGTGACACCGGAAGTTGCGTCGACGTAACTTCCGGTGTCGCTTTGCCCTTCTATGGGCACTAAAAATGGCCGCCGCCGGCTTCGAAAGTTGCTTGTACGCATGTCAGGAAGTGCGTCGACGCAACTTCCAGTGTCGCTCCGCCCATCTATGGGCACAAAAAATGGCCGCCGCCGACACCTGAAGTCGTGTCTATGCACTTCCGGACATGCGTAGATGCGACTTTTGAAGCCGGCGGCGGCCATTTTTGGTGCCCATAGAAGGGCAAATCGGGAAAAAATGGCTGCCGGCAGGAGAAAATAACGGAGAAAAACGGGATACGAAGTGATACGGGGAACCACCGGGAAAAGGTAAGTAAAAACGGGGTTTCCCGGGGAAAACGGGGTACCTGGCAGCTATGGGTATAACCCCAACATCAGGAACCTTCTGTTTGTTTCTTTCACACAGAGAAGCTTCCAGAACCCTCTTGAATTAAGTAGAATAGGAAATATCTCCACACATCAGATCAATACTTTCTGCACTAAGAAATGCAAACTGACATTAAAAACCATTAAAAACATTCAAAAAATTAAAAGCAGCAATAAGCTAAGCAAATCGAAACACACATTCACATTCTACATATCTGGGAATTGTACATTAAAATGCCGGTGGGTGTTTCTCTTTCCTTACTTTAAAAAAAAGATGAGCTGGTGCAGAAATGGAGCAAACTGAACTGAAGAATGAGAACACGAGAAACTCAGAGAAACCAACATTGGCAGTTTCCCCCCAGTCCCCACCTGTGGCTGATAGGGATGACTGCAGGCTGCCAAGCCGAGGGACTCTCATGCTGAATCATGAATGTGGGCAGCTGCCACGGAGATGGCTCCCAAGGCAGCCCGCCAGCAGCACATGCACATAAAAAGGCAGCATCAAAGGCTGACACTCTAAATCTTTGAACTGGTAGAACTTTAAAGACAAAGACTTCCTCGCACAACAAAGAGCACCACAAGTTCAGATGGGGAAGGCTTCGTATGCATCGAACCGTCCCAAATGGCACCTGGATGTAAAATCCAAGTCACTCTTCCAAAGTCTTTCGCGGGTTGACAACAGTTCGTTGAAGATGTACAGTAGTTTGCTTTTGGTGACCTATAGCAGCTGTGCAAGGGATGAGAAACCTGTAGCCCTCCAGATGCTACTGAACTCCAACTCCCATCACCCCCCAGACAGCGTGGCCGATAGTATGGGGTGATGGGGATCGGAGTCTAGCAATATCTCAAGGGCCAAAGGTTAGCAGCTCCTCTTGATATTGCATTAGTGGTCTTCATGGCACTAGAGTCTTGGCTTCCTTCAAAAGACTCGAATTTGCATTTCCCCACTTACACTGTAATACGGATGATTAGCTTCCCAAATTGACCAGACGAAAACAATTCAGGCAGTTTTCTATACCATAAACAGATTTATGGTAGAAGTGTGAAGTCTGAAGAAGTGTGCATGCACACGAAAGCTCATACCAAAATATAAACTTAGTTGGTCTTTAAGGTGCTACTGAAGGAATTTTTTTATTTTGCTTCGACTCAGACCAACACGGCTACCTACCTGTAACATAAACAGATTTATTAGATTTGTCAGACAAATGCAATAAATTGTTGCAGTGAGAATAACAGTTTCTCATTCTGCACACCCGTGCATGTGCAGAGTGTTGATTATATACCTTTTTGACAGAGCGAAGGTCAGCTTTCCTGCAGTACTTCATCAACCAATCAAAGGAGAGTATTTCAAGCTGTAAAGTCATTTACCTAACTCCACTAAGTGGCGTTATGTACCTGGTACCTTTCATACCCGTGTCTATATTTCTGGAATTTTACAGGCACAATTGTGGTTGTGCCCTACTTAGAACTTGTGGTTTTGTGGCGGGCTGCATCCTCTGAGTCAGATGGAACAGGACATCTTGTGGCTAAGCTAGCTTCCTGGGTTAGATGTGCAAAGTGCTGTCTGGTTTGCTTTCTATCAGAGACAGAGAGATTTAGAACTGAATAGACAAAATGGAGTTCCTCTGGCTAATGGTCAAGGGACCTCCCACACTTGTCCAGAGGCTATCCCTTCAACACCTCACCTGGATGTGCTGCCACTGAAAAATTTACCAGTTTTCCCAAGGATCCCAGTCCAAATTGTGTCAGAGAAGGAAACGTACAGTAGATGGCTCTGGGATGCAGAGTAACTGCTTCCAACTTCTCAAATGGAAACTACAGGCTAGCCTAAGGCTGACTTTGGTGTCCTGGTTCACTGACAGACCAAGGGCCAATTTATGGCGTTGTGTCTGTCAGTTCCTGGGAATTTAGCAATGAATGCTGGCTTAGACAAGTCTTGATCTGTTCTAACAAGGCTTTTCCCACATCCATATGCAAAAGTGTAAATGCAAAAGCGCATATGCAAACCTCATTGGTGGTTTTCAAGCGGAGGTTGGATTTCCATCTGTCTTGGACCTTTAAAGCCCTAAATGGCCTCGGTCCAGTATACCTGAAGGAGCGTCTCCACCCCCATCGTTCTGCCCGGACACTGAGGTCCAGTACCGAGGGCCTTCTGGTGGTTCCATCTGCGAGAAGTGAGGTTACAGGGAACCAGGCAGAGGGCCTTCTCGGTAGTGGCGCCCGCCCTGTGGAACGCCCTGCAATCAGATGTCAAAGAAAAAAACAGCTACCAGATTTTTAGAAGACATCTGAAGGCAGCCCTGTTTAGGGAAGCTTTTTAATGTTTGACAGACTATTGTATTTTAATATTTTGTTGGAAGCCACAACTCTACAATTCTATGACCGCTGAGCAGATATTAGTTTGCCTTCCTTGTTAAGACATTGTGAGCATGCATTCTTGCCACAGGGATTCTAATAATAAAAGAGCAGAATATGCAGGACTGCAGCCAGACCGTTACTTTGGTTGGATTCTGTGTCCTTTCAAGCACAAGGTCATCCATATTCCCTTAATGCCTGAGAAGGAAAACAAGAGCCAGTGCTGGAAGAGAAAGAAAAAGAGTGCAACCATAGAAGAGTTATCCCAGCATGAAACCACAGCTTTCCATTAGGGCAGGGTTGGGGGAACCTCGGTCCAGTATACCTGAAGTAGCGTCTCCACTCCTATTGTTTGGCCCGGACACTGAGGTCCAGCACCGAGGGCCTTCTGGCGGTTCCCTTGCTGCGAGAAACCAAGATACAGGGAACCAGGCAGAGGGCCTTCTCAGTAGTGGCACCCACCCTGTGGAATGCCCTCCCACCAGGTGTCAAAGAGAACAACAACTACCAGACTTTTAGAAGACATCTGAAGGCAGCCCTGTTTAGGGAAGCTTCTAATGTTTGACAAGCTATTGTATTTTAATATTTTGTTGGAAGCCACCCAGAGTGGCTGGGGAAACCACTCTGGAATCAAAAGTTTTGTGTCTCTTTTGTAGGAAATGTATACTTTTTTGTGCATTCTGCAAAATTATTTTTGGGGTATAAATTATTATTATTATTATGGGCATCCCGATGTTGTTGGACTCCGACCTTCATCAGCCCCAGAGAACCTAATAATCTCTGGGGAGGGATGATGGCAACTGTAACCAGCCAACATCTGGGAGACTACACTGTCTCCTTCCTTGAATGAGGGTGGCAGGCTTCTTTCCACCTTTTGCCACCCTTAAGCAGAAGCATGAGAATCAAGAACAGTGCAGCTTCCATATAGGGAGTTCCTGTTTTTGTTATTTGCAGAATGGAAGCTTTTAACATTGATTTTGGGGGGAGTGTGTAGCAGAACGAATGTGTGACCAGTGTTCTCACACACACCCCAATGGAATATTGTGCCGGTTGAATGTGGGAGGTGAAAAAGTAGCTTAACAGCAGCAGACACAAGAGGAGCCCATTTGCTCAGCTTAGAGAATCACAGGAGAAGTCCCCAAGAATGTGCGCAGGGAGGCAAACCCAGCCTCTTTCTTTCCTGGATCTCGGTTATAAATCTGCCAGTTGATTCAGCCCAGGCAATGTAGCTTATTATATTTAGGCACAAATGAGGAGGTAGGGGAAGAAGAGTGGGTGGGGGAGAGGATGCAATTTCATTATCTTGACATGATCTTCAAAGGACGGGGAGGCAGGGGGTTCAATTAAGTGCCGGCAACCGCTCACGGGTGGTCTTCACTGGGCAAAACAAGTCATGTTTGTAATAAGGCCCCATGGTGCTTGGCATGAATAACTCAGAGCTCATCTAAATATCTTTTAATGGCTTAAAAGAAGCTGCTCTAGGTGGGGATGTTTTTGTGTTCTTACCCATTCAGAAACTCTTTCATCTCCAGAATCGTTTTAAACAAAAATTATCTCTCTCTCTCTTAAAAGAAAAGGGAAAGTTCCAACAATTAATTAGATTTGTGATGCTATATTTCACTTATATGGCATTTTTAAAGTTATCGCTGTAGAGGGAAAGAGGGCCATCAGCATCTCGCAGAAATGTGGAAAGAGCGTGGTTTCCTGATCCATTGGCCAGAAAGTGATTTGTCTGAGGTAAAAGATTTGTTTGGGTTTGGGCTAAAGAAATATAGGGCCTGCTTTGTGGGAGTATTTGACTGTTAACTAGGGGTGGGTGGGTGTGAATGAGAATGAAAATTGTTTATTTAATTTATATACATCGCCTTTCATTCGAGGATCCCAGAGTGGTTTCCAATATAAAAACACAAAAATGCACAACATAATAACAAACAAACCACTCTCTCCCTTCAATGCATTATTAGCAGTTCAAAATTAGCCTTGCTAGCATGTGAAATGGCAAGCTGTATGGTTTCTTAATGTTTAAGTGCATTTATTTATTTAACCACAGAATCATAGAAATGTAGAGTTACAAAGGCTCCCAATGGTCATTTAGCCCACACCCCTGCAATGCAGGAATTTGTTTGTTTGTTTGTTTAGCTTATAAAATTTATGCACCGCTTGATTGCAGCAAAAAGCACAAAGCACTTTACAGAATTCATCCATCTTTCCATTGAGAGATTTAACATCTTTAATTTTTGAGAGGGGTTCTAAATCCTGAAGATGTACCCTAGCAAGTAATATAGTGGTATATAGATATTTTTTATGAATAAATAAAGGTGTAGAAAGCATCACCAATGAGGCGAGAGTAACCCCACTGATCCTATCTCAACCTTCACCCAGGATACCAAAGGTTGGCGATGTCTGATGTTCATATATACAGGCGTGGAATATTTCTCTCAGAGCACAAATAACAGACACATTAAATATGGCCACTTTAAACTTTCCTTCTTATCACACAAGCATCTGAAGATGACTGTTATTAACGTGGCTATCTGCTCCGGTTAGCAGGATCCAAATAATAGTGCTACCGAGCCGAATGACTCAACATCCAAGGATCATGGAAAACAAACTCTAAAACAAACCAAGGAAACGCTCTTCTCTTTTTTAAAAAAAAATCTCTCTTATGAAAAAACCAGCCATATGATTTCTAGATCCATAGCCAAGATGGCACTTTCCTGATGTTGTGGTCCACAACTCCCATCTACCCTGCCCATTGTTCATGGCAATTGGGGCTGATGGGAGTTGTAGTCCAAAACTTCAGGAGCGCGCTCCCTGCCTGAATCCCTGGAGTCAGTCAGTGTAGACAAAACTAAGCCTTAAGGAAAATTTAATGAAGATGATGTATAGGCGGTATTTGACACCGTCTAAACTTGATGTCTAAACTTGGCCACGTGACCCAGAAGTTGTCTGCGGACAAACACCGGCTCCCTTGGCCAGTAAAGCGAGATGACCGCCGCAACCCCAGAGTTGTCCGCAACTGGACTTAATGGTCAGGGGTCCCTTTACCTTTACCTAAACTTGCTAAAATGTATAGAAATCAAAATAAGGAATGTTGGAAATGTAAGGGATAGGAGGGGAATTTCTTCCATATGTGGTGGACTTATAAAGCCTACTGGGATATGATATACTGTACAATGAACTGAAAAAGGTTTTTAAAAATACCTTTATTAAAAAAACCAGGGGTGTTTTTGTTGGGTATAATTGGAGAAGATATTCCCAAAAAAGATATAAATTTATTTATGTATGCTACCACAGCTGCGAGGATACTTTTAGCCCAGAAATGGAAGCAGCAGGAACTTCCAACAGTGGAAGAATGGCAGACTAAAATGATGGGATATGCAGAACCGGCGAAGCTGACAGGGAAGATACGAAACCAGCGCGACGAGCTGTTTGAAAAGGACTGGAGTGAATTTATACAAGATATGAGAGAACATTGTAAACATTTGAAAACGTTTGCAGGTTTGAGTTAAAATATTTTGTAATGTTGATTTTTGGAATTGTTAAATTTTATAAGTATGAAAGTAGGTAAATAGGTTGGTATAGAAACGCTAGGTTGTAAGTGAATATTTATGAAAGCCAAGGAGTGAGGGGGAGTCGGGGCTCACTTTGGGCAAGGCTATAGGCGATGTTATGATTCTAACGGATTGTGATTATGGTAAAAATAATGTACTGTAAACTCAATTTATTTTTTCTTTTAACTAAGCCAGATGGACCTGCGGCCTGCGGCACTTGCTCAAAAATCAAAATGCTCCCATGGGCCTAACAGGGTTGGTGACTCCCATTCTGCATTGACACCAACACACCCTGCACCTCATAAGCCTTTAGAGAGGAAGAGGCGTTCGATGGCTGCCGCCACAATCTCAGCACTACATTCAGTGACCTTTCGAACACACACGAGAGTAGAAGTGTTGCACCTGCTGTGTATTAAAGTAATAGCACAGCCAAGTATGTATTGTAATATAGAGTTTATTGTATTGTATTACAGAGTTTATTTGAATGTATAAGTTCCAGAGGGAACGTCTATCATTTGCTGGTTCAGAGTGCAGGATTTGGATCCGCTGCTGGATTGGTTTCCGCTGGAGGGAATCCTTGCCATTGGTTCCCGCCAAAATGTATCTTTTCCCTGCTAGTTCTCTGTTACTATATAAGCCCCAGTTTTCCCCCATTCCCTGTGTTCTGGCTCTTACTTGTTCTTTGAAGTAAAGAGATGTTGTACCAGATCCTCGCCTCCTGTTTCTTATTTGCACTGAGCTGAAATCACTGAAGACCCACTACACAACAGCACCAAGTGGGTCTCAAGCAAGTTATTGCTTTCAGGCAGCAGGCTGAGGCCTGGGGCTGCCTCCCCCAGCCATTTAATTAATGCTGCTCTGGGCATTAATTCCTTTTGCATCGATCGCTTTCATGGGCCGAGTAACCTGACTCTTCTTTTGCAATCTTATCAGACACACCAAGCAAAGCAAAAGAGCTCCAGGCCTTCAGCAACGCTGTTCAAAACGTAGCCGTCAGAAATCGGCTGACGGTTTTCCTTTCTCTTGTCATTCTCGCCCCTCATCCCTACCCCGGCCATTAATTAGGCCGATCTGGTGTTGGCGCTGTTATCTTATGCACCTTGTAATAAAATCACGGCTAGTGCTTAAAGTAACAAATTGACTAATGTGATGCTAATAGGTTTAGAAACATCCTGGGTGAGCATTAATAATAACTTACATCGGCGCTGGTTTCATAATGCTGCCTCCGCTCCTTCACCAAGGAAGCGCCTGACTGGTGCTGGGTTCTTTCTGGCCTCTCATTTGCACATTACTCGCCCAGCTGTAAGAGCGGTGACTACCATGAGGGAAGGGCCCCTCATGGCTGAGGCCAAACTTGCAATGGTAGTTGTTATGTATTAGTGTATATAGTTTTCCCTCAGGTCCTCAGGTCCTTGACAGTTGTTTTAGGAGGGAACTTTAGGAGGGAACTTTGAATTATGTTTGATACATTGTTTGAGCCAGCCTCTATAAAAGCAGGCCGGCTCGGCAATGCAGTTCAGTTCTGTTCTGGCTTCCGAATAAAGAGCTTCTTGAAGAACCGCTGTGTTGTCTACCCACTATTTAATACTGGCGACGAAGGTGGGACATCTCTTAAGTCCTAGTGCCACATTCCCCTCTGGAAACCCTTCTGTTGGGTAGAGAATGCACATTTTCCCCTTTGTATAATAGTCCTGTTTCCACACATACACCTGTTTCCACACATCTGCCACACACACACCTCACTCCTGACAAGCAAGAAGCCCTATCCAAGTTGAAGGGCACATTATCGACAGACAGAAATGCTCCGAGTGAGAAGCGAGGCCTGTAAGGAGCATGGTCCAGTGAAGAGCTCTGAGGGCCACATGGGGAAGCTTGGAGGGCCGCAACTGGCCCTCAGCTCCGGGGATCTAGGTAGCATGGCCACGTGTCCCATTTTACAGGGAATAGTCCTCTAGTTCAACATGTCCTGTATTTGAGGAGCTGTCCGGTCTGGTTTTAAATATAAATAACTGTTAAGAAGGGAGAGTGTGGCAGCCTTGAAGTTCCCCGTCAACAGTTAACACCTGGGCAGCAGACGAGGAGAAGGAAAACTGGTCACAGTCATCCACAGACCCCATGTGAGGAATACTACAGTGACATGTAATATATTTCTATTCACAGGATAGTAATCGTTTCTAATTTGAGGTCTGTGCATTTGAATTACCACATGCATATGCCCTCCTTTTTGGCGCTGCACCCTAGCACAGGGTGAGTAACAATCCTCTCAGAGATGTCCCTGTGAGGGTGATCCGCTTTAGGCTGCCTATGAACGTGGATTTTTGATATTCCATAAGATAAAATGAACAGTATAAATGAATAGAAGTAGAAGGGAAGCACTTCGTATCCCTTGCAAGTAACTGCCAATTAAAAAAAATACGGCCGATCGCATTTCAACGTTTAGTCTTCTTCAGTGGCCCAATAATTATTATCTAAAACAAAATAATATTCCATGAAAAAAAATTAAAAGAGGCATAGGATTGTATTTATTTCCGTCTTAAATAATAATTGTTGAGCCTCCAGAGACAAAATGTCAAAACATGCCTACCCACTACGTTTTTAGAACTGGCAAAATAAATTTAAAGCATGTGCATGCACACCCGAGAATCTCAGCACCCATGACAAACTACAGTTCCCAGGACTTTTGAGTGTGTGTGTTGTTTTGTTGTTGTTTAGTCGTTTAGTCATGTCCAACTCTTTGTGACCCCATGGACCATAGCATGCCAGGCAGTCTTGTCTTCCACTGCCTCCCGCAGTTTGGTCAAACTCATGTTCATAGCTTCGAGAACACTGTCCAACCATCTCATCCTCTGTCGTCCCCTTCTCCTTGTGCCCTCCATCTTTCCCAACATCAGGCTCTTTTCCAGGGAGTCTTCTCTTCTCATGAGGTGGCCAAAGTACTGGAGCCTCAGCTTCACAATCTGTCCTTCCAGTGAGCACTCAGGGCTGATTTCCTTCAGAATGGATAGGTTTGATCTTCTTGCAGTCCATGGGACTCTCAAGAGTCTCCTCCAGCACCATAATTCAAAAGCATCAATCCTTAGGCGATCAGCCTTCTTTATGGTCCAGTTCTCACTTCCATACATGACTACTGGGAAAACCATAGCTTTAACTATACAGACCTTTGTCGGCAAGGTGATGTCTCTGCTTTTTAAGATGCTGTCTAGGTTTGTCTCCCAAGAAGCAGGCGTCTTTTAATTTCGTGACTGCTGTCACCATCTGCAGTGATCAAGGATCCCAAGAAAGTAAAATCTCTCACTGCCTCCATTTCTTCCCCTTCTATTTGCCAGGAGGTGATGGGACCAGTGGCCATGATCTTGGTTTTTTTGATGTTGAGCTTCAGACCATATTTTGCGCTCTCCTCTTTCACCCTCATTAAAAGGTTCTTTAATTCCTCCTCACTTTCTGCCATCAAGGTTGTGTCATCTGCATATCTGAGGTTGTTGATATTTCTTCCGGCAATCTTAATTCGGGCTTGGAATTCATCTAGTCCAGCCTTTCGAATTCTGCATATAAGTTAAATAAACAGGGAGACAATATACAACCTTGTCGTATGTGTGTTGTTTTAATGTGCTTCAAATGTATGCTGTGAAGGCAACATCTCTCTCTCTCTCTCTCTCTCTCTCTCTCTCTCTCTCTCTCTCTGTGTGTGTGTGTGTGTGTGTGTGTGTGTGTGTGTGTGTGTGTTTATGGGGAGGAGCTTGCTCTACTTCAGCAGTTGAAAGAAGTGCAGAGTTTGGTCTCAGGGTGTTCCTCAAAGATTTTCTTGCCAAATATAAGGCCCTTTGCAAGGCTGTTCTTCCTTGGAGCCTGTGCTCTATTTTTAGCTCTTATGTAAGACTTCTAAAATATGAACAGTGTCTTACAATATTTATCCTGCCTGTGTGCAGAATAATTCTCTGAGGGACATCACTGTATCTCCCGTGAGGCGAAGGACAAAGAAATGAGATGCAAACGCACCCTTCCTATGCACTTGAGAGAAAGCTGGTCATCCCTAAGGCTATAGCCTACCTCACCACCACGACTTCCCTCAGTGGTGTTGGAAGCACAGTAACAGTCAACAGTAAAGATTTGTCCATTTATTCTCTAGTTATTTTGATTTACATTTTAAGGTGTACACATGAACCACTTTCAGTAGACACCGCAGATTCCACATACAGGAGCTGGCTCTTACTTCAACATCCTTATTTTATCTGTTTGTTTTATATTTATTAGTCATTTTTTTTATTCGCTCAAAGTGACTTTCAAAAATGAACATTAAATATGAGAGCAAACCAACCTAAAGTGCACTGGGTGTGTGTCTGTGTAGACAACAGAAGTGAGGCAATATCTGCCCAGATAGGGGTGTAGTTGGGCCACCAGCCAAAGCTAATGGAAGGGACTTCATGTTGCCAAAGCCACTTGAGCCTCAACTGACATTCATGGTTCCAGAAGTGACCCCTTTATCCTTCACACACCTTAAGGCTATGTGGCTGCCAGCCATGATGGCTGAGTTTCCACTCCACTATTGGAGGCAGTATACTTCTGAATACCATTGCTGGGCCTGGACTGACTCCAGCTGCAAAAGCTGAGGTTGCCGAAGAGGTCAGAAACCACTTGGCTGTGAATCCTGGAAGACCTGCTCTCTGCCTTGGAGTCCTTTTCCCACCTGGCCTAGGAGGGCGAGGCCTTGACTGACTCCAGCTACAAAATCTGAGACTCCTGAAGGGACTCTTGGGCTGGGGTGCAGTTTAGTGGTTTTTGTTTTGGGATGTTGTTGCTGTTGATTTTTGTATTTTGATTTGTGGCGATTTATGCAGAAATTGTTCAGTTTGGTTGTGTATTTTGTAATGTTCTATATGACATTTAGTGGGGAAAGGGATACTATGTCCTTGGCAGAGGCACCAGCTTCTCAAGAAGATGGAGAGGTCGTGAAAGACGGAGCAAGCTTGTTTTCTGCTGCTCCAGAGGGTAGGAACCCCGAACCAAAGGAATTAAAGGAATGGAAATTCCAAGTATACATTAGGGGAAATGTTTTGATGGTAATTGGTGTTTGACAGTGAAATGGACTCCCATGGAAGGTGGTGGACTCTCCTTCGTTGGAGATTCTTAAGCGGAGGTTGGATGGTCATCTGTCAGGAATTCTGATTCCTACATTGCTCGGTGGGGTTGGGCTGGATGACCTTTGGGATTCCTTCCAACCCTACAATTCTATTATGCCATCCTGTTATGAAAAGCATCCTCTCTGTTGCCCTCCGAGGCCCAAATGTTCCATGTGCATATTTTGAACATCCAGTCTGTAGCACGAAATGCAACCTTTCGGGCAATAGCGTGGTATATAATAAGTAGTGGAAGATGAATGAGGCTTTGACAAAGTGCAACCAAAACTAATTTTCTAGAATAGGTCTAATTACTGCATTTGAAAAATGTTACAAACACCACATTCGGGATAATCAGTGGATGCTTATTTTCTGTGTCTATACTCTGTGAATCTGGCTAATGTGAAATAATTACCCTCCTCTTAAACACTTAGTGTGTGCATCATCCTTTGGTTCCAGGGACCTGCGAGGAAATAATAAAAGTAAATTGCTAGCGAGTTTGATGAGGACCATGTATTGTAAGCTTTAAAAATGTGTGTGGACTGAGTCCACACACCCCTCCCTTCCTCTCTCATGGCAAAAGCAGTGGCAGTTTTTCCTCCTCCCATAGCACATTATGGCCAGGAGAACCGCTAGCAAGGCCATGCGCTGCACAACAGCACCACCTACAGGCAAAGCCCCAATACTGTTATCTTGCCTGTTAAGAACACAAGCCTCATCTTTCCTTTTATTCTCCATTGCCTGCATCATCATTTGCAACCCTGGCTTGTCTCCTATGATCTATACGTACAGGGAGTCTGCAGCCTCATCTCTTCCCAGCTCTGTTTTGCCCACAAGGCAGTCTCGGGAACACATTTCCACTCTCATTGTCCCCCTGAAACATTGCGGAGTGTTGTTAGTGTGGGCTTTGTTTTGTTTTGTTTTTGGCGATAAACCTTAATGCGAAAAGCCATTTGCGCCACATTGTGGCAAAGCCTGTTGAATGCGTAATCAGCTTGCTAATGCACCTCGTCCTTTAGTTCAATTAATACGTCTGTTTTTCCAATTGCGTAAGTGTGCAGAGGAGGGGGCTAAATGCTGTTCCTTTCCATAATGGAGCATCTTCACACTCAGCCCAGGAAGTGGCAATCAGGAGTATTAATTATCGCAGTTCTGAGGACAGCATGCGGACCTTTGGTGAACTGTCTGTCAATTAACGTTCCCAGCACAGGCAGCCAAATGGCATGAGTTAGTGGGTTGGGGTTTTTTCCCCTCCCTCTTCCTTACAGCACTGCCGCAAAAATTCCTTGCAGAATTCTGCATCTTCATTCAAGCCGTCTTCAAAGACGGCTACCAAATAGATTCGTTTATTTTAAACGTCTGCAGCCTCGACTCTTTAAAAAATCCTGCTCACACTCATTATTACTATTATTGCCGTTATTTTAAAAGCAGTGCTGTCACCCAGCTCAGGGAAATCTTAACGGATTCATCGTGTTGAACCCATTAATCGCTTAAAGTTTGCATATATTTGTGTAAGAGCAAAACAGCAGTTTGGGAGGGGAGATGTCGGCTGCCCTGAGAAGTTGTGTGTCTGTGTGACTGCAGGCACAGTCTTAAATGAGGCGCTCCTTTCTGTCTGCGAGGGGAAAATGGCGCCTACCATCTGCTGTTTTTACAAAGTACTTAATCATCTACTATATATTTTGGAAAGCTGTTTTGTTCGCCAGGCATTTAGACATCTCTTTAAGTGATTGTACCCAAATTTTGCATGATGGTTCCTGAGATAAAGGAATAGATTTTCGTCTATGGTTGGATACAATTGGACGCCATTTTGAATCAAGATGGCGGGCAGACTCTGTCAAAGCTGCACTAATTTCAGTCACAGTTTCTTTTTCAAAATTGCACTGATCTTTTTAGTTTCTTAAAATTCCCAAACAACACCTGGTATGAGGCTACTAGCTAAAAATAAATGTTAAAAGGAATTAACTTTACAGTGGTACCTTAGTTCTTGGACGACTTGGCTTCCGAACAAATCGGCTCCTGAACGCCACAAACCTGGAAGTAACTGTTCTGGTATGCGAATGTTTTTTGGAAGCCGCATGTCTGATGCGGCTTCTCTTTGAATGGTTTTGGGAGTCAAACGGACTCCTGGAACGGATTAAGTTCGAGAACCAAGGTACCACTGTACAATATACAGTGGTACCTCTACTTACGAATAACTCTACTTAGGAATGTTTCTACTTACGAATGGAGCTCCGTCCGCCATCTTGGATGCGGTTTAGATAGGATTTTTTCTACTTACGAATTTTTAGATAGGGTTGCTTCGACTTACGAATTTTTTCTCCCAATGCATTCCTATGGGATTCGACTTACAATTTTTTTCTACTTACAAATGTGTGTTCGGAACGCATTAAATTCGTAAGTAGAGGTACCACTGTATATGTATAAGTTGGGTAAGTTTAGCCTGGAAAAGAGGAGTCTGAGACATGGCTGGCCCGAGACATTTTAGAGCCTGAGGTGGACCCCAAAATGAGACGCCACTCCCTGCCAGGGAAGAAGGAATGAGGGAAGATCTACATCACAAGCAAGAGGGGAAGAAAGATCAATATTGGGATCTGCTGCCACAGTGGATGTTGCTGCCTCAGGCAGACACCTCACCTTGCCTCATGGGTGGGCCAGCTCTGAGCTGAGAGGAGATATACCCGGTAGCCATCTTCAAATATTTGAAGCGCTGCCATATGGAAGATGGAGCAAGCATGTTTTTTTGCTGCTCCAGTGATCCGAACCATTAAACATTAGGTGGAGCATTCTGATGGTAAGAGCTGTTTGACTGTGGAATGGACTCCCTGAGAAAGTGGTGGACTCTCCTCCACTGGAGGTTTTGAAGCAAAGGCTGGGTGGTCACCTGTCAGGGATTCTTTAGCAGTGATTCCTGCAGTGCAGGGGGTTGGACTAGATGACCCTTGGGGTCCCTTCCAACTCGACAACCCTCTGATTCTATGACTTGAGCAGAGCTTCTGTCTCCAAAGGAAACAGGATGGGACCTCTAATGAGAATGCACGGAGAGTAGCTTTTAGCTTTTTTTAAATTGCATATTATTCACCTGCCTCGGGCCTTTTCAATGTCGAAGGTAATTTTGCACGTGGAGGCGGGGGGGCCCTTATCCCAGTGAAGCTCATGGAAATTACACCCAGCAATTGGAGAGGTGACAAGTTGTGATGGATGTGATATTATTGCACCACTAATAGTTTATTGCTTACTCCGTTGTGATCGAGTTAATTATCTGTTTCAGAGTTTTGATGCATTAATTTATCGCCGAGCAACATCTCGTGTCATTTTAATAGCATTCGGCACAACGGTTTGTTGTGATTGAGAGCAGGGCTTGGGCTACGGAAAGCAGAGCAGGGGAAATGGAAGAATTCACGCCTAAGTGGTCGAGCAGGCAGCTCAGGCTCATGGATGGGCAGGGCCATAGCTCAGTGGCTAGAGCATCCGCCTTGCATGAAGAAGGCCGCCGGTTCAATCCTCGGCATCTCAAGATAGGCATAGGAGAAGACTCCCTGTCTAAAACCCTGTAGAGCAACTGCTAGCCAATGTAGACAGTACCGAGCTGGCTGAACCCTTTGTATCACTTGGCAGTGGCGGACTTAGAGCTCTAAAATTTCAGTGGTGTCCTGTGCGACACTAAAATTTGGTAGCCTCTTGAACTCCATTCTACAACATTGTGGTGGCGCCGGTGCGGATGAACCATCCATGGACTTGGTACAAGGCAGCTTCCAGCGTTCCTATGGCACAGTTGTTGTTGTTGTTTAGTGGTTTAGTCGTGTCCGACTCTTCGTGACCCCATGGACCAGAGCACGCCAGGCACTCCTGTCTTCCACTGCCTCCCGCAGTTTGGTCAGACTCATGTTCGTAGCTTCGAGAACACTGTCCAACCATCTCATCCTCTGTCGTCCCCTTCTCCTTGTGCCCTCAATCTTTCCCAACATCAGGGTCTTTTTCCAGGGAGTCTTCTCTTCTCATGAGGTGGCCAAAAGCATCAATTCTTCGCCGATCAGCCTTCTTTATGGTCCAGCTCTCACTTCCATACATGACTACTGGGAAAACCATAGCTTTAACTATACGGACCTTTGTCAGCAAGGTGATGTCTCTGCTTTTTAAGATGCTGTCTAGGTTTGTCATTGCTTTTCTCCCAAGAAGCAGGCGTCTTTTAATTTCGTGACTGCTGTCACCATCTGCAGTGATCAAGGATCCCAAGAAAGTAAAATCTCTCACTGCCTCCATTTCTTCCCCTTCTATTTGCCAGGAGGTGATGGGACCAGTGGCCATGATCTTGGTTTTTTTGATGTTGAGCTTCAGACCATATTTTGCGCTCTCCTCTTTCACCCTCATTAAAAGGTTCTTTAATTCCTCCTCACTTTCTGCCATCAAGGTTGTGTCCATAGCTGTGGTTGTGCCATCAAGGTTGTGTTCCCTTTTCTCGCGAGGAAGCCTATTCAGCTATAAGGGAAATCCCTTTAAAAAAGGATAACTTGGCAGCTATGGTTGTGTCATCTGCATATCTGAGGTTGTTGATATTTCTTCCAACAATCTTAATTCTGGCTTGGGATTCATCTAGTCCAGCCTTTCGCATGATGAATTCTGCATATAAGTTAAATAAGCAGGGAGACAATATACAACCTTGTCGTACTCCTTTCTCAATTTTGAACCAATCAGTTTTCCATATCCAGTTCTAACTGTAGCTTCTTGTCCCACATAAAGATTTCTCAGGAGACAGATGAGGTGATCAGGCATGGGCGTAGACAGGGGGGGCAGGAGGGGGCAGCTGCCCCCCCTAGAAGCAAAAAATTATTGTATTTTACAGACCATAACCAGCACTTTCCCCCTCCAAAAACTGAAGTGGAAAGGGCTTTGCTTTAGCAAGAGCAGCTCTCCACTTGCTGGGGGCGGGGGGGGCAGGAACACACTTTTGGGGAATGATTTTTTTTTTTAAAAAAGCAGGCTATAAATATTACAAATTGAAATAAAAAATGTTTGTCTTCTATACCAAATTATAAGCGCAGAGACAAATGAAGCCAAATGACTCCTGTGGCAGGCAATGCCTACAACAGATATCCAAAAGTGATAGTATGGACCTCTCCTGCTCCCTAGACTGCTTTCAGTCCAGCTAAACTCTTAGCTCACTCCCTTCCACATCCTCGGTCTCTGTCTCAATTCAGACTGCAGCTCTTTCTAGCTATTTCCCTCTTCCAAACTTTGTTGGGGTCTCACATTCCAATGGAAGTAAAGAGAGTTCCAGCCATCAGGGGACAATATTGTTTCTGATTTCCATCAGGCAACATGTAAGGGAAACCAGAGTGAAATGATTCAACTGGACAGCTGCACTAGCAGGAGCCAGCATTATGAGTCCTACTAGCACAATGGGGCTTTCTCCCCCTTGCTGACCCCCTTGACCCCCTCAAATTGGTTCCAGAGGGTTGGGAGAACCTCCAGAATGGTGCAGGGGCGAAGGAGAAGATAGATCATTCCATCTGGCGAAGCAGAAATGCTTGAGCTGATGGAACGTTTGCCTTAGTGAAACATGGAATTCCACCCTGGTAATTTATGCTAATTGAGACTGCCAGACTCATAACAATACCACCAGGAGAAGATGCTGGAAGGGATCGGGCTAAAGACACTAGTTTCTTGCATATCTAAGGCTCCGTAAAGTTATTAAAAAGCGATTAGAATTTGGTACTAAAGCCATTTGGGAAATCATAGCAGGGAATAAATTTATGCCTGTGTAGCAGGTCATCTTGTTAAATAATAAAAGAAAACCCGTAAAAAGAACCTAGAAATTCTTGGAAACCTGTCGCCAGGTACTAAAACTATTACAGCAAATAAACTGGGGAAAGGGCAGGAAGGCGTCCCTCAGGGAGCTGTGCGGAAAAGTTTGGGCACCTAACAAATTACCAAAAGAAAAAAGAAAGAGGCAGGGGGAGAAAAAATCGTCACAAATATTGCGCCTGCTGTGAATGCACGCTAATGATCAACACATATTCTTGCGAGATTTGTAGCGAGCATTTGTAATTATAAAATAAGAAGGAGGCCCTGGGACCTTCATCCAGACTTAGGATCAGAACTGTCCTCCAGAGGAGGAGGGATGCTATGACTTGGGGAGTGAATCATAGAGTTGGAAGAGACCACAAGGGCCATCCAGTCCAACCCCCTGCCAAGCAGGAAACACCATCAAAGCATTCTTGACATATGGCTGTCAAGCCTCTGCTAAAGACCTCCAAAGAAGGAGACTCCACCACACTTCTTGGGCAGCAATTCCACTGTCGAACAGCCCTTACTGTCAGGACTCCATTGGAACTCAATGGAAATGGCACTGGGCATAGGTACTGCATAATGCCTATTCTGCAACAGAAGAACCTACACTTGGAACTCCCTGCCTGTTGACAACATGCAGGTGCCTTCGCTTTATTCTTTTCAGCGCCTGCTTACGACATTTTTCTTTAGGCAAGCCCATCCAGATATTTAGAGAGTGGGTGTGAGCTTTCGACCGTTTTTACTTTATTGCTGATTTTTGATTTTAAAAAAAAGTTTTAAATTATGGGTTGTAAATATTTTTATTGATTACTTTTATGGTTGTGTGTGTGTCTCTGGTAAACCACTTTTGGGGTTTTTAATGAAATAAATAAATAAATAATAAATAAATAAATAAATAAATGGTAAACCCCGGTTGTTGTTGTTGATGGCATCCGTCTGTCTCGAAAGACATATCATAGCAACGCAATAGAATGAATCATAGAATCATAGAGTTGAAGAGGACACAGGCCATCCAGTCCAACCCCCCTGCCAAGCAGGAAACACCATCAAAGCATTCTTGACAGATGGCTGTCAAGCCTCTGCTTAAGACCTCCAAAGAAGGAGACTCCACCACACTCCTTGGTAGCAAATTCCACTGCCAAACAGCTCTTACTGTCAGGAAGTTCTTCCTAATGTTTAGGTGGAATCTTCTTTCTTGGAATGAAGTTATATTGTTTTGAGTCGGGAGTGGGGTCAGCCTGGATGATGCCCCGAGTCTCTTACAGTACTTTGAATCCTGTCTCTGTGGGGGTAAGGTGTATGAGAGCAAGCTTGCCAAACCAGTCTCTCTGTTTAGGTAATGGTTTTGGATGATTAGATAAACACCACAAAACAACTGGGTGGGCCTTCCCCCTAACTGCTACTTAGGTAAACAATAACCAGAGCCGTTGTGTCTGAGCTGAGCTGGGAGCAGACTGGAAGCTGGAGACACAGAGACATGCTTGCCCTGTGCTGGATCCAAAGCCACGACGAATGGAGAAGCAAGATATTTTGGGGTGTCAATGCTGTGAGCCACTTCATCCGACACCCAGGTTGTATATACAGTGGTGCCTCGGGTTACAAACACTTTGGGTTACAGACTCCGCTAACCCGGAAGTAGTACCTTGGGTTAAGAACTTTGCCCCAGGGTGAGAACAGAAATTGTGCTCCGGCGGTGCGGCAGCAGCGGGAGGCCCCATTAACTCAAGTGGTACCTCAGGTTAAGAACGGTTTCAGGTTAAGAATGGACCTCCGGAACGAATTAAGTTCGTAACCAGAGGTGCCACTGTATATATGTAATTAAAGCCATCTATCCTAATGACGATCGGAAGGTCGGTGGTTCGAATCCCCGTGACGGCCAAGCTCCTGCCAACCTAGCAGGATTGCAAGTAGATAAATAGGTACCGCTCCGGGGGGGGGGGGGAGGAGGTAAATGGCGTTTCCGTGCACTGCTCTGGTTTTGCCAGAAGCAGCTTAGTCATGCTGGCCACATGGCCCGGAAAAACTGTCTGCGGACAAACGCCGGCTTCCTCAGCCAGTAAAGCGAGATGAGCACTGCAATCCCAGAGTCATCTGCGACTGGACTTAACTGTCAGGGGTCCTTTACCTTTACCTTTTTATCCTAAAGACACCATGGTCCCCACTGACCTTCATCTTGAGGAAACTGAACCTGTGTAAGCACCTGGAATCCTTGGGTTCTCTCAGAGCCCAGAGATTGAGTGTGTGTGTGTTACAGTATTTATTTATTTATTTTAATAGAGCACTCTTAATCTCAGGGTCATGGATTCGATTCCCATGTTGGGCAAAATATTCCTGCACTGCAGGGGGTTGGACTAGATCAGGCACCCCCAAACTTCGGCCCTCCAGATGTTTTGGACTACAATTCCCATCATCCCTGACCACTTAGCTAGGGATCATGGGAGTAGTAGGCCAAAACATCTGGAGGGCCGCAGTTTGGGGATGCCTGGACTAGATGGTCCTTGGGAATATCTTCCAATTCTATGATTCTATTATTTAACTCCTTGAATACAAAAGGATAGGTGGGTTCAGTGCTCTCTCTTTACACCATGAATTTGTTATAGTAAGTGCCACACTTTTAACATTGGGTGGGGTGGGGTGCCGGTACTGTGTACCCATGAACACCCCCAGAAAAAAAAGCACTGGGTGGGTTTCAACACAGCACTAAGGCTCTCATTCCACCAGTGCAAGGATTTCTCCTCCTGCAATGGAATGTTCTCCCCCTCCCTGCAAGGCCCCTAAGTCTGTTAGAGAGGTTCTCTCCCCACACCCCGCCGCCACTCTCTGAAGCAGATTTGCAGAGGGCCCTGCTCATGCATGGATAGTGGAAGAGAAGAAAGTTCCTTTGCACAAGCAGAAATAGTTGCGCTGATGAGACATGTCAGTAGAATACTGCTCATTAAGCAGCAGGTGGCAAAACCCATATAAAAGCAGCGCAGACAGTCTCTCGTTCCCAGCAGAGGATCCCCAGCAGCTACCCTTCGCTAAACTTAACCAAAAGCAACTTTGGAAAGTTTTCAGGGTTTCCCTTAACATAAATGTTGATGAGCTCTAGTGGACGTCAGCAAAAACCTTCCAGGTGTTTCGGACTGCAACTCCCATCGGTCCAATGGGTTGATGTGGTCCAAAAGAGCCAGAGACCCCCAGGTTGTGGTGTCCAGCAGTTCGGTACCCCTATCGTCACAGTTCCCTCTCCCCCAATTTTGTCATCACACTTGTGGGCACCTTCTCTTCTTCTCGGACCTAAATGGAAGCCCGGAAGAGCCGGCTTGCTTTCGTAAGCAAGAAGCACGAGGCTCCTATGGCTGAAGAAAGTACCCCTAAAACCAACGAGACTCATCTCAAAGAAGTGCGATATGTTATTGCCGAGACGGAGAAGAGCTCTAGGCTCAAGTAAAGGCAACCTGGGCTGAGCTGAGCTAGGAAGCGGTAATTACTGCTCCCCAAACCAGCCAGCAAGCATCTCTGCCTCCGTGGACGCAGCCCTGCAGCACTGAAGCTATTTTGTTATTGAGCTGAGCCCGTTTTTTACCAGCAGCTAAGCAAACTAATAGCAAGGATATTTCCCCAGAGACATGCAAGCCTCTGGTCCTTATTCAAACTGAGATCTTTCTCACTGCAGCTAAATCTTCGACCTGGGGTACCCAAAAAATATCAAAACTCAAAAGTTCTCTTCCCCTTTTGCCTTTTGCTTTCGGAACGACCCGTTTGGGGGGGGGCAGTCAAGGAGGTTCTTCCAGATGGTACTCAGTTCAAGAGTAGTGACATTAAACAGATATTCCCCATTTCAATGGGGTTTTTTTGGGGGGGGGGTTGTCACTGTTTTGTCATGGCACTGTTTTGTCATGTTGGTACATGAGCATCTACTCTTGGGAGTTGCTTTTTTCCAGAAAAGTTTTCCTGCATCTTTTGCTTCTTTATAGCAGCAGCATTCCAGCTACCTCTTAGTGAAATTCCCACTACAGTGGTACCTCGGTTCCCAAACTTAATCCGTTCCAGAAGTCCATTCCAAAACCAAAGCGTTCCAAAACCAAGGCGCACTTTCCCATAGAAAGTAATGCAAAATGGATCAATCCGTTGCAGACTTTTAAAAACAACCCCCAAAGCAGCAATTTAACATGAATTTTACTATCTAATGAGAACACGGATCCATAAAATGAAAGCAATAAACAATGTACTGCCATCACACAATCAATCCATCAGTAGCTGAATTGGGTTCTTCCACACAGCCACAAAAACAAAACAAAAAAGAGCCGCAAAAACAAAAACGCAAAATAAATAGCAAAAACAGACAGACCTCGGCGTAACACTCCAAATGGAAGTGTGGCACTCAAATTGTCAGCGTAACACTCAAAACGGAGCACATTTGGCTTCCGCAAAAAGTTCACAAACTGGAACCCTTACTTCCGGGTTTGCGGTGTTTGGATATCTAGTTGTTTGAGTACCAAGGTGTGGCGAGATTACCCGGTAAAGGCCCCCAGACGTTTCACGGTCTATTGACCCAGTACCTCCCTCGCCTATATTCTTCCTTGCTGCCACCAACCAGTAAGTCTGCGTACTGGTACACATATATTGGATTCCAGTCAGGTGAAAGGTAAACCAAACAATTAAGTTTATTTAGGTGATGATCTTACAAGCATATAAATTCTTCACAGTTTCTCAGGTACTTCTGCTTACACTTAACCTTTAGTACTAAGTCCTCCCTGACTGAAGTTCCCTTCTTATTACTCTCTCAGATTCAGCACCACAGCTCACCTCACTAGCTCTATTCTAACCCTCTATCTATCTCAAATCCTCTCCACCTCATGCATCAACCACCCTTCTCACTGCCTGCTTCTCCCTATAAACCCCTGCTTCCGCCTGGAGAGCTCCTATTGGCTATTCACCTCCCATACAACTTAACTCTTGCTGGTCCCCTAGAGGTGAAACGCCACACAAAGCGTTAGAGAGCCAAGGTACCACTGTACAGGAATAAACACCATTTGGTTCTGTTTCTCAGAGTCTTTATTATTTACAAAACTTTACACTGGTCATTAGAAGGTCGGCGGTTCGAATCCCCGCAACGGGGTGAGCTCCCGTTGCTCGGTCCCAACTCCTGCCAACCTAGCAGTTCAAAAGCACGTCAAAATGCAAGTAGATAAATAGGAACCGCTACAGCAGGAAGGTAAACGGCGTTTCCATGTGCTGCTCTGATTTGCCAGAAGCGGCTTTGTCATGCTGGCCACATGACCTGGAAGCTGTACACCAGCTCCCTCGGCCAATAATGCGAGATGAGCGCCGCAATCCCAGAGTCGGTCACGACTGGACCTAATGGTCAGGGGTCCCTTTACCTTTACCTTTACACTGGTCATTAATAAAAACAAACAAAGTAACACAAACTTTCCCTCTTTTAGCCATCCAGCCAGAGACCTAATGCTGATTCATTCACATGCTCATTCACACTCACCCAGACTTAGTTGATCACATGCCCCAATAAAGGCACCTGTTGCTGGGGAAAGTTTCCATTGCCCAGCAACTTGTTCAAGACCATTTTCAAGTATCTTCTAGAATATTCTAAAAGTGCTATCCAAGATGAGCCTACGGGTCTACGAGGTCAACATGAGGATCGGCCCCAGGAATGGGGGAATAGCAGCTGAGTGGTAAGAGCAGGCACCCCCCAAACTCAGCCCTCCAGCTGTTTTGGGACTACAATTCCCATCATCCCTGACCACTGGTCCTGTTAGCTAGGGGTGATGGGAGTTGTAGTCCCAAAACAGCTGGAGGGCTGACTTTGGGGGTGCCTGGCTAAGAGCCTCCATAATCATCACATCTGGAAGTGCCCAAATGAGACATATTTCTTTATTACATTTCTATCTTAGGTTTGTCTTCACCCCTGAGGTGCACTCCATTCTCTCTCAGGACCGATGGATACCCCACATTACCTCCAGGGAGCTCAAAGTGGCAGACACAGTTGTTGTCCCCCCCCCCCAACACACCGATTTCATCCTCACAATGACTCTGTGAGGTAGGTTAGCTGAGAGACATTCACTGCCGCAGAATGGCTGAGTGGTCTCTCTGGTCCTAGTCCAACACTCTAACCATTAGACCACACTACCTCTCATTACTCTTCTGAGCTAACATCCACAAGGTATGGCAGAGGGGGGAACTCGGTGGTCCACATTTTCATGTGAACCTACCCAATTTTGCACTTGCTGAAGCAAAGTGAGCAGAAAGAGAAATTCTGCCCCAACAGAATTCCTGGAATAATACACAAACTGAAACACGTGGATCCTTTGAAATTTACACCTCTCTGAATTCTGCAATGTAGTTCTCCAGCCATGTGTACAAAATAAAACAAATTTAAAATTGTATACGAGGTTAAAGAGTGCATAAAAATCACATGTTGTGTTATTAAAAAGAACACAGTGAAAATGCATTACATTGGGCGGAAATGCATTGAAAATGTGTATATTTGGCAAAAGTGCATATAAAATGATGTCTATCTTGGAGAAACACACACTAACATGCTGAAGAATTTTGACAAATTCTTTCGATGACTTTTTCTTTTTTTAAAAAAGATTGTAAACTGGTGTATAAATGTGGAGTAGTGAACTCAAGATTGGAAAGATGACAGACTTAAAGGTAAAGGTAAAGGGACCCCTGACTGTTAGGTCCAGTCACGGACAACTCTGGGGTTGCGGTGCTCATCTCGCTTTACTGGCCGAGGGAGCCGGCGTACAGCTTCCAGGTCATGTGGCCAGCATGACAAAGCCGCTTCTGGCAAACCAAAGCAGCGCACGGAAACGCCGTTTACCTTCCCGCTGGAGTGGTACCTATTTATCTACTTGCACTTTGATGTGCTTTCAAACTGCTAGTTTGGCAGGAGCAGGGACCGAACAATGGGAGCTCACCCCATCACAGGGATTCGAACCACCGACCTTCTGATCGGCAAGCCCTAGGCAGTGCAGTTAGAAATCACTTAATCACTGTTGTTATGCAATGAGAGGAAGGAACTTTAGCATCCCCACCTTGGACTTGGGAGGTGGGCCTCCGAGAGCAGTATAGAAAACAGGAAAAGCTGGATGGAGGAGGATACAGTACTGGGAGACATTTGTTACAGCACTTTCCTTATGTCCACATGATTTCATTCACTCCCCAAATGTGTTGCCTTTACAGAATACAGCACAATTGGCTGGAAGTAACTCTCTCGAAACAAATGAGGTTTCTTTTTTACTTCGGCAGGGGGGGGGGGAGTGATATTGCAGTGACTCACACCCATTTTCCATGTCGCACACGCTACAGTGTTGTCATCACTGGTCTACTATTTATTAATATATTGTTAATCCCAGGGAATCCTGTTGGCACCTGTGCTTGCGGGACTTCAAATGTCACTTTATCTCTAAGAGCTCGCAATAGCTCACTTGTCACTGTTTACCATACTTCCAAAAGGAAGCTGAATTTGTTTACTTTGCAGTACTTACGCTTTGTTTATCTACCTTATGCTACAGTGTCAAGTCTTTATTGAAACCAAAGAGGGAACAGGTGATTGAAACGCCAAGAAAATCAGCACATACTCCTGCCCCCCCCCAAAAAAAAAAGCAGGGGAGGGAAGCAAAACAGAGAATAGATCATACATAGAATGGAGAATGGCTGAAATGTGAGAAAGAACATGCTTTAGTCCAGTGGCAGAACATCTGAATTGAATGCAGAAGGTTCTCCCAGTTTTGGTTCCCAGCATTTCCAGTTAGGATTCTATACTGCTCTATTCCGCCTTGGTCAGGCCACACCTGGAATACTGTGTCCAGTTCTGGGTACCACAATTTAAGAAGGATGTTGAGAAGCTGGACCGTGCGCAGAGGAGGGCAACCAAGATGATCAAGGGTCTGGAAACCAAGCCTTATGAGGAATGGTTGAAGGAGCTGGTTAAGTTTAGCCTGGAAAAGAGGAGGAGGCTGAGAGATGGAATTATAGCCATCTTCAAATATCTTAAGGGCTGTCACATGGAAGATGGAGCAAGCTTGTTTTCTTCTGCTTTAGAGAGTAGGACTCGAAACAATGGATTCAAGTTGCAAGAAAAGAGATTCCGATTAAACATCAGGGACAGCTTTCTGGCAGTAAGAGCTGCTAGTGGAACAAACTCCCACGAGAGGTGGTGGACTCTCCTTGATGGGAGGTTTTTAACAGAGGTTGGATGGCCGCGACTCGTGGATGCTTTAGTTGAGATTCCTGCATTGCAAGGGGTTGGACTAAATGACCCTTGGGGGTCTCTTCCAACTCAATGATCCTATGCCTGCAAAAGAGGTCCCTGTCTGAAACCCAGGAAAGCCACTTTCAGTCAATGCTGACTGTATTGAGCCAATGGACTGTCTCAATATGATCTGATCTCATTTTTTGACAGAATTACAAGCTTGGTAGATGAACGGAACGCTGTGGATGTAGCCTATCTTGATTTCAGCAAGGCCTTTGACAAGGTGCCCCGTGATATTCTTGTAAAGAAGCTGGTAAAATGCGGGCTAGACAATTCAGTGGATTTGTAACTGGCTGACTGACCGAACCCAAAGGGTGCTCATCAATGGCTCCTCCTCATCCTGGAGAGTAGTGGGGTGCCACAGGGTTCTGTCTTGGGCCCAGTCTTATTCAACATCTTTATCAATGACTTGGATGATGGGCTTGAGGGCATCCTGAGCAAGTTTGCAGACGACACCAAATTGGGAGGGGTGGCTGATACCCCAGAGGACAGAATCACACTTCAAAATGAACTTAACAGATTAGACAACTGGGCCAAAGCAAACAAGATGAATTTTAACAAGGAGAAATGTAAAGTACTACACTTGGGCAAAAAAAAATGAAAGGCACAAATACAGGATGGGAGACACCTGGCTTGAGAGCAGTACATGTGAAAAGGATCTAGGAGTCTTGGTAGACCACAAACTTGACGAGAGTCAACAGTGTGATGCAGCAGCTAAAAAAGCCAATGCAATTCTGGGCTGCATCAATAGGAGTATAGCATCTAGATCAAGGGAAGTAATAGTACCACTGTATTCTGCTCTGGTCAGACCTCACCTGGAGTACTGTGTCCAGTTCTGGGCACCACAGTTCAAGAAGGATACTGACAAGCTGGAACGTGTCCAGAAGAGGGCAACCAAAATGGTCAAAGGCCTGGAAACGATGCCTTATGAGGAACGGCTTAGGGAGCTGGGTATGTTTAGCCTGGAGAAGAGAAGGTTAAGGGGTGATATGATAGCCATGTTCAAATATATAAAAGCATGTCATATAGAGGAGGGTGAAAGGTTGTTTTCTGCTGCTCCAGAGAAGCGGACACGGAGCAATGGATTCAAACTACAAGAAAGAAGATTCTACCTGAACATTAGGAAGAACTTCCTGACAGTAAGAGCTGTCCGGCAGTGGAATTTGCTACCAAGGAGTGTGGTGGAGTCTCCTTCTTTGGAGGTCTTTAAGCAGAGGCTTGACAGCCATATGTCAAGAATGCTTTGATGGTGTTTCCTGCTTGGCAGGGGGTTGGACTGGATGGCCCTTGTGGTCTCTTCCAACTCTATGATTCTATGATTCTAATATATAAGGCAGCTTTGTATATTTCTGAAGTTGATGTGAGCATTTGCTACTGATGCGAAGGCCCTGTTCAGAGCTGAGCTGGGCTTCCTTCTGGGCAACGGCAAGGATGCGTCCTCATTCTAATATAAGCACAACTCAGTTTGTTTAACATTTGCAAGGGCAGCCACACAACCTGTGGGGTTGGGAGGTGTTTGTTTGGCCTGTGACTCAGGGAGAGAGAGAGGCTGGGTTTGGCAATAGATTTAACCTTCTATTTCACTGGATTCGTGGCTTAGTCATAAAGTTGTCCAGCCCCTCCCTTCTCCTTTGTTTTACTCTCTCATTCTCAGATAACTGTGCTCCATTTGGCAACAACTGTCAGCGAAGAAAGACACCTGCAGGGGACGGAACAGCAAGGACACAGAAAAGCAGGTAGAATTCTGGGTGGTTGGGCAAAATCATGTTTGGCACATGGCTCTATGCCAGTTCAAACTTACTGGTTTCCCCTCGGTGCTCTCTGCTTTAATCTAAGGGCATTGATCCCCACATGCATGTGATATTTGACAGCCTTTTGCTTTTGAGGCAATGTCAGTTTTCCATGTCGATGTCTGATCCGCGATTGGCTGTTTCTCGCATGCAAGGTATGGTCTGAGGCTGCGGACGCTGGGCAAGGCAAAGGGTTTGCCAACCTTTCAACCCGCCTGTGTTGCTGCGCCATGATTTGCAGCGGAGGGGTTAACATTTATCTACGTGCTGAGGATATGTTCACCTGCCGACTCCTGCCTAACAAGCTGCTATTAAGAGCAGGGCTGCACGGGGCCCCAGTTTGAACTCTATTCACGGAGGTCTCAAGAGAGTTGCCACATGATCTAAAAAAAGAGAACCCTCCCTGCTTCTGTGCCTTTAACAGCAGCTTGGCAAACTTCGTCACCGGCTGATGTCCCCAGATCAAGCTAACAGCTTAGGAGCCTTTAGACTACAGCAGCGGTGGGCAACTTGTGACCCATGAGCCTAATTTCATGGGACTTTTCCATAGCCCTGAGGAGGAAAATTAAGATCATCACCACCTTTTCTCTCTCCCCCCCCCCCTTGAGATCCTTAAAAGGGAGCAAAGGGGGAACCCGGTGCAGAATGATGTTTTCATCTTAAGAGAGACTTTGAGAGAATGTGTGGAATGGCTTTTGCCCCACCTCCAACACTGACATGTGCCCCCAAGTGCATTCAGCCCTTGATGGCGGGTGGGGTGGGGGTGGCGACAATATTGCCCATTCCTGGACTCCTACATTTTTTTACAGGTCCAACCTCTGTTGCTGAGGCTTCAGAACTTGTTCTGTCTGAATAAAAGTCCTATAAAAGTTAAAAGAAGGGACACAGGTGGTTCTGTGGTCAAACCACTGAGCCTCTTGGGCTTGCCGATCAGACGGTCGGCGGTTCAAATCCCCACGACGGGGTGAGCTCCCGTTGCTCGGTCCCAGCTCCTGCCAACCTAGCAGTTTGAAAGCACACCCAAAAGTGCAAGTAGATAAATAGGTACCGCTCCAGAGGGAAGGTAAACGGCGTTTCCGTGCACTGCTCTGGTTTCGGTGTCCCGTTGCACCAGAAGCGGCTTAGTCATGCTGGCCACATGACCCTGTGGACAAACGCCAGCTCCCTCGGCCTGTAAAGCGAGATGAGCGCCGCAACCCCAGAGTTGTCTGCAACTGGACTTAACTGTCAGGAGTCGTCTACCTTTACCTTTTTACCTTTGAAAGCCAAAAGCAGGGAACGCTCCCTCCCCTCAGAAGCAGAACAGCTGTGGTACTTTGAGCCAAAGCCAGAAGAGATTTATTAAAACTTGTGTAACTGTAAATGATAGATGTCCTTTGCTCCATTTCCCCCCTAAACTACTGTGAATAATCTTCATGTTTTGAAGATCGCTTAGTCTCTCAGATGCAAGGATTGCAGCTGTTGAACATTATTAGTGCCTTCCTTTCCCACAGCCTTTTGGTGTGCCTGGGGCAGGGCCAGCCGGCTGGCCTATGAGGCTTAGTGAGGCAGTCTGGAAACAGCTGACACAGGAGTGGCAAGTCCAGGCCCTGGAGAGAGTGCCACTTGCCACATCCTGCGCTTGGCACCTGCACCTGCCGCCTCCTCTGCTGCCGCCACCCCCAACACTGACCCCCCATCACCGCCAGCTCCCCTCCAGGCTCCTTTTGTTCTCCTCTGACACCGTCAGCACGCCAGGACTTCCCCAGGTTACCTCCAGTCGCCACAGGTCACAGTGGATAAGGAGGTGGAAGGGCGGGGGGACACCTTTTGCAGTTTTGCCTCAAGCGGCAAAATGTCATGGGCTGGGTTGGCCCTGCCCCTAGGGCTTCTGCTTAATTTCTTAGCGACAGAGCAACCTTGTTTTCAGTGATGAGGAGGCTGTAGCTTTTCTAGGCCAGGCATGTCCAACAGGTAGATCATGATCTACCGGTAGATCACTGGACGTCTGAGGTAGATCACTGGTAGATCATTGGCTCCCCCCCAAAGAAACTGAACAACTGTGGCTCCCCTAAAAAAAGCTCAACATTTTACCTCCTCCCTGAAAAAACTCAACAACTTTGACCTGAACCCCCCCAAAAAGGGGGTAGATCACTGCCAGTTTTTAACTCTGTGAGTAGATCACAGTCTCTTGGGAGTTGGACACCCCTGTTCTAGGCTATAGTTGAGTTGCTCCTCAAGCGAAAATTCCTGTTCTCCCCACCCACCTACTTCCTCAGTTCAGCTAACCCTCTGTGAATGCATTTGCACATAACAGGTTGTTTATAAATGGTGTGTGTGTGTGTGTGTGTGTTTGTGTGTTTATGGGATCTGTAAGCCACTCCTTTTTTTTTCCTGTTACTGTAACGCATTGGATTATTAGAAAACATTCCCTTTGCTGAAGCAGGCATATCCCTCGCGTGCTACTAAATACATCCGTATCACTCTAGAAGGACAATAACGGCAGCAGGCCAGGAGAGTTCTCTTGTTATTGAATTCTTTCATAATGAACAATGAGCGTTAAATCCATTCCACTTTGAAAAGGTCCCTCTGCCATGGGAGAAGCCCTAAGACCCAGCGGAACAGAGCCATGCTGTATACACTGTTAGGAGCTCCTACACACAAGTAGGACCTTGGTAAAGGAACATGCCCGGCTGGCATGTTCTCTCCCTCCTGGCCGATCGTTCGGGAGCTTCAAAAGCTTTTTTCCAGCCCGAACATCACAGCGACTGATGCCAAAAAGCATTAGCACGCTTCGGGATCCACAGAGTCTTCGCAGTTGCGTAGCAGAACTCAGCAGCACAGCGTTTTGGCTAATCTACTTTATTTACATATAATACACTCGGAGCACTGCAACATGGCTCCCTCTCTCTCTCTAGCAACAGGCAGCAAAGAGAACAAACAAAGGACAATAGTCCCACTTCACGGCACACAGTAACACAAACACCCTGTCTTCATCACTTCCCACTCTCTGGGATGAAAACATATACCATCATGTGATAGACAACAATCGCATGACAGCAGACACGGGAATGAATCTTCAACATTCACAACCCCACTGGTGTTTGCAATGCAGCTAAGATTGTTGTCATGCCTCCTTGTGGTGGACAGAGGCTCTTAAGCCTTTGACAAAGTGATGAGGAATCAACAGACAATGTGTTTGCCAAGTAGCATGATGGTCCAGTGCTACAAGAAGCTTACTCCATATCATATCTTCCATGCAGCTGCAATAGGAAGGAAGCCTCTAAAGGAGCATGATGCCTCATGCTGAGTCAGACCATTGATCCATCTAGCCAAATATTGTCTTCCCCAGCCCTGCATCTTCCAGATGTTTCCCACTACAATTCCCATCATCATTGGTTATGCTGACTGGGGCTAATCCGACAACCTCTAATAAGCAACCAAGTTGGGGTAGGCTGGCCTATTCTGACTGCCCCCAAGGACATAATAAGAGACCTGCTAGATTGGGGCAAACAGTCCAACATCCTGTGGCCAACCAGATTCTTATGGGAAGCTCCGAACTATAGCTTGGGTGCAAAAGCTCTCTGCTGTCGTTGTTCACCAGGGACATGGTTTCAGAAGATCCTAGGGGGCAATGTGCAGACATTGTAATGACTAGGAGGTGTAGCCTTATCTTCTGCGAATTTGTCTGATCCTTCTTTAAAGCTTGAATTGTTTGAATTGTTGCCCATCACCACCTTTTATAGCAGAAAATTCCACAGTGTGACTTTGCATTGCTTAAAGAGGTATTCCTCTTGTCTGCTCTGAATCTTCTACCATTCCACTTCGCTGAGTTCCTGGTACGGGTCTTTCCCATCACATGGTACCTAAGCATTTTGCCGCAGGTGAACTTGGATTTAAACCAAGGGATCTGGACATTTCCCCCTTCCTTTATTACTCATTTGAGGTTTAGCTTTGCTGAGTTGGTATGGCCATGCCTTGGCTCCTCTGTTCTGCAAGCACCTCTCCTAATTAATGGCTGTTCAACTAGCTTCAAAGAGATTTCAAGATAGCTGTTCCTAGTTTGAAGAGCCCCCGTTAGCTTAATTGACTGTTCTTGGGCTTTGGGTGAGGGGAACCACAACTGATGTGAAAGCCAAAGGCACCCCATTAAAATCCTGACGGAGGTTGGATTTCTGTAGGAAATTGGCTTACATCTTGCTTCCTAAAAAAATTAAATCTCCAATTTAAATTGGGCGCTTCAAATAAGTAGCTTTTAGTGGATGACACTTGCACCATCCAATCCCTCATACTATTTTTTAAATTAATAATATCAATGGAGTTTAAAATAAAGGAAAACTTTGTCTTCTTGTTTTGGGGCCTGCTCTCTATATGGACCATGTATGTGCTGTATCTGTGATGGAGGAAAGACTGTCAGCTTAATAGACCTGCAGATGAAGAACATAAATATTTCCTCATTGTGAGTTGCTCTAGCTCCTTGGCCATTTTGATTGCTATGTATGGAAACATTTCTAGCCCTTCATTAGGTGAGGCAACCAGGACTGTACACAATACATCGTTGTTGTTTAGTCATGTCCGACTCTTCGTGACCCCATGGACCATAGCACGCCAGGCACTCCTGTCTTGCACTGCCTCCCGCAGTTTGGTCAAACTCATGTTCGTAGCTTTGAGAACACTGTCCAACCATCTCGTCCTCTGTTGTCCCCTTCTCCTAGTGCCCTCAATCTTTCCCAACATCAGGGTCTTTTCCAGGGAGTCTTCTCTTCTCATGAGGTGGCCAAAGTATTGGAGCCTCAGCTTCAGGATCTGTCCTTCCAGTGAGCACTCGGGGCTGATTTCCTTCAGAATGGATAGGTTTGATCTTCTTGCAGTCCATGGGACTCTCAAGAGTCTCCTCCAGCACCATAATTCAAAAGCATCAATTCTTCGGCGACCAGCCTTCTTTATGGTCCAGCTCTCACTTCCATACATCACCACTGGGAAAACCATAGCTTTAACTATACGGACCTTTGTCGGCAAGGTGATGTCTCTGCTTTTTAAGATGCTGTCTAGGTTTGTCATTGCTTTTCTCCCAAGAAGCAGGCATCTTTTAATTTTGTGACTGCTGTCACCATCTGCAGTGATCAAGGAGCCCAAGACACAATGCATACAGTACTCCAAAACCGACTGTGCCATGCATTTGTATATTGGCATTATGATATTGGTGTCTTTACTCGCAATAATGTTACCTGAAATGGAATTTGTCCTTTTCACAGCAGCTAGTATCTAAATACCCTTAGATTCTGACAGTGTGACGCAGGTTTAGGTGCCTGTCACTTATTCTTGCCTCTTATCTCTGTTTGTATCTGTTCCAAATAACTAGGTGGCTGCGATATGATAACTAAGAAAAATGATTTGTGTGCTGGGAAATACCAGCTTTGAATCATGTTTCATCCATGAATCTCCTAGATGGTTTTAGGCAAGGTGGGGGGGACACAACTCCTAGGATATACAGGTGAAACTTGGGAGATTAGAATATCGTCGAAAAGTGCATTTATTTCAGTAATGCAACTTATTATTCTTATTTTATTTTAATTTTTACAAATGCTTTCTTTTGGAAATTCCACAGTAATAAAACAAATAGTTCCACTAATACAAAAATAAACATAGCTATTACATTTCATTAATTCCATTCCATTTATCATTGACCCTCCTAATGACAAATAATTACAATTACAACAAATAAAGGCTTGACATATCTTGCTTTGCATGTCATGCATCTATCTCATATATTGGTTTCACCTTTTAAGTTGCGTTACTGAAATAAGTGCACTTTTCGACGATATTCTAATTTTCCGAGTTTCACCTGTAGTCTAAGGCAGGGATGTGGAACTTGTGGTCCTTCAGAGGCTGTTAAACTACAACTCCCATCAGTCCCAGCCGTCATTGCTGATGTACAAGGATATTGGCAGTTGTAGTCTCACCACATGTGAAGCGCCACAGGTTCTCCCCCCCCCCTGCTCTAAGCATATGCTATGTAGTGGGGTCTCCTAACACCTCTCACCACCCTTAGCAAACGACAGTTCCAAGGTTCTATGGGGAAAGCCATGACTGTCTAAAGTTGCATGGTGTTGCTTTAGCTAAATAGTGCAGATGGAGCATAAATGAACACTGTTAAATTAAAGCACCATTATTCGCTGCTTCCTAACATTCCAGCATCCTTCTTTGGACAAGGTAAGTGCCCCGGACTTGCAGTCAGTAAGACTGCATTAAGTTTTGGCCCCAGTTCCTTGAGTGCCTGTTTACAAAAGATAACCATGAATTTGTCATAATTCAGCCGGACATCCTGGGGAACAACTCACTGCACTGTACTCTCAGGAGATTGTTATCAGCTCCCTGATTGACAGGGGCCCCGGAATGGACAAAGGAAAAGGTGTGCGTGTGGGGAAAGCGCCTGGAACAGAGCAAAGAGCTGATAATGCTATCAGGGGCCAGCTGCCTTCCAGAAGCAACATAGAAAGAAGAAACGATTAGCCTTCCTTCCTTGCTTATAGCCTCATGAAGACTGGTGGTGTTCTTCCTTCTGGAATCCCCCACCCCACCCGTCTAGTGCAGTCGTCCCTAATTGGGGGTCCGTGGACCCTGGGGGATTCTGCGTAACCCACCCAGGATATCCGTAGCACCATTCAGATAACGAAACCTACCCCAGAGATATCAAAATTTTCCAAAGGTAAGGTATCCATGGCTTGGCATTTGGAAAACAGGGGCCCCGCAGTACTTAGCTAATTGGGAACCACTGGTCTAGTGGACTGGTCTATGCTTAAACGTGGAGCATTCTGGAATCCTGGTTTGGATCAAGGAATGAATATTGTACTCTGATTGTTGCTTGGGTTATTGGTAAGTCGACTGAGTGTTGTTAGAAGCTCTAGGTCTCAGTTGTGTGATATGTTAAAAATAGTTACAGCCCGTTGGTATTCATTTGTGGGGGATAAAGCTATGGGCTTCCAGAACATATAAAAACATCATAAAATGTCAAGCAAAGGCTGCGTTCTACCTCCACTGTCATAGGCAGTATTCCTTTGGATACCAGGTTGCTGGGAATCACAAGTGGGGGGAGAAGCTGTCACGCTCAGGCCTGCTTTGGGGTTTCTCGTAGACATCTGGTTGGCCACTGTAAGTACAGGGTGCTGGAACGGATGGGCCAGCGGCCTGGTCCAGCCGAACTTTTCTTACATTCTTATAAGTACCGTAAGTAGCAGCAGCACCTGATCTTGGTGGAAGCCTGAGAACACCTCTAACCCTCTCTTACAGCAGGAAGGAACCAAATATATGCTGGTAAAAGGCCACAGCTCAGTGGAAGAGAGGAAGAGTGTGTGCTTTAGCTGTGTTAGATCCCAGATTCTGTCTCTGGCAGATCTAGTTAAATGGTCTCAGGTAGGAGGGAATCGTAGAATCAAAGAGGAATCATAGAATTGCAGAGTTAGGAGGGATCACCGGGGTCTAAGCCAGGGATAGGCAATCGTCTTCTCAATCCAGCCCAATCGTCTTCTCAATCCAGCCCACGGACAGTCCGGGAATCAGCATGTTTTTACATGAGATGAATATGTCCTTTTATTTAAAATGCATCTCTGGGCTATTTGTGGGGCATAGGAATTCGTTCGTTCCCCCCACCACCCAAAAAAATATAGTCTGGCCCACCACATGGTCTGAGAGACGGTGGACCAGCCCACGGCTGAAAAAGGTTGTTGATCCTTGGTCTAAGCCCTGCAACGCAGGAATCTTCTGCCCAATGTGGGGCTCAAACCCACAGCCATGAGATTCAGAGACCTCATACTCTACCGACTGAGCTGTCCAACAGCTAGAGGGCTAGGAAAGACTAAGGTTAACCGCACACCAAATCTAGACTAGAAGAAAGTGCCAGCAATTCCTTAGAGGGGGCTTCAAAGGCAATGGGTGGAATTCAACGCTAATCTAGTTCAGAGCAGATTCATTGAAGTTGTGGGGCATGACTAACTTGGGTTCGTTGTTTCAATGGGTAGAGAACTCTGAGTAAACTGCAGAGCAGCTCATGCAGCAGGTAGTTAAATTGTGGGACATAGAAGGCAGTGGTGGCCACCAACTTGGATGGCTTTAAAACAGGAGTAGTCAGAAGAAGGCTGATCGCTGAAGAATTGATGCTTTTGAATTAGGGTGCTGGAGGAGACTCTTGAGAGTCCCATGGACTGCAAGAAGATCAAACCTATCCATTCTCAAGGAAATCAGCCCTGAGTGCTCACTGGAAGGACAGAGCCTGAAGCTGAGGCTCCAATACTTTGGCCACCTCATGAGAAGAGAAGACTCCCTGGAAAAGAGCCTGATGTTGGGAAAGATGGAGGGCACTAGGAGAAGGGGACGGCAGAGGATAAGATGGTTGGACAGTGTTCTCGAAGCTACCAAGATGAGTTTGACCAAACTGCGGGAGGCAGTGGAAGACAGGAGTGTCTGGCGTGCTCTGGTCCATGGGGTCACAAAGAGTCGGACACGACTAAACGACTAAACAACAGCAAGTCAGACTCATGGACACTATGGTGGTCAATGGCTACTACCGGTAGCCAAGATGGCAGCTATGTTCTGCCTTCCATGGTTGCAGGCACTAATGTTTCTGTAGCTCAGTCCCTGAGAAGCACAGGAGAGGAGAGTGCTCTTGTGCTCAGGTGCTGCATGAGGGTGTCCCACAGGCATCTGCTGTGACAACAAAACATTGGACGAGACAGGCCATTGGCCTCATCCAGCAGGCTCTACTTTTGCTTTTATGCTAACTTAGTTGGAGACAACTCAATGCTCCTTTGACATCTTCACCGGGTGTTGTAACCATTGACTCTTGAAGCTCCTGCTCAAACTAACATGGCATGGTAATTTGCCGCTTAGCATGGTTTGGTGAGGATGGAAGGTGTCAGTATTGGAAACAGAGAACTGGTGGCCCTCCAGATGTTGCTGGACTCCAACTCCCATCAGCCCCAGCCAGTATGGCCAATGCCCAGGGATGATGAGAGCAGCAGTCACAATCCAACAACGTCCGGAGTGCCACAGGCTTCCCATCCCATAATGGCAACAAAGGGTTGCGAGAAAATAAAGGGGTGCTAGGTAGAAATTAAGTGCTGACTTCCAAATTGATTCCATGGGATACTTAGGTCTTATATCTAAGATCCCGAAATCCTCACTGTCTAGAGCAGGAGTGGGAAAACTATTACAGGCTGAGGGCCAGATCCGCATCTGGGCAGCCTATTAAGGGCCACGTGCTGGGGGCAGACAGAGCCAGGAGCACGAGTGTGTGAAGCGGGGAATGTAAATTTTGCCTAGTTTCTGTACACACAACACAAACACATCCTTCTCTAATTTATTTTTATTTAAAAGCATTTATTAACTGCGTTAACATTTAACAAGTCCCTATGCTCCCTATTATTGAACAGAGTGCTAATAACTCTAATAACAGAGCTCAGGGATGCATTCCAGCCAGGCCAAAGGACTCAAGGGGGATCTGAAGCAGTGCTGGTGAGAGGCGTGGTTGAAAAAGGGGTGTGGCCAAGAAGGGTGTGTGTGTCCTGGGGAATGTTCTGAGAGTCAGACAAAGTCTTAAGAAGGACCACATTTGACCCCTGGTCCCGAGGTTCCCCACCCATGTAATCAAGAATCAGGTTTTTTTCTTTTAAAAAGAAGACAGAGAAGTACAAGCAAAACCTGTTTCTGCATAACAGAACAAACAAAAGGGTGGATGCTTCAAGGAATGATGTCTCTATAAAATTACCTTCTTTAAATGCTAAAAAAAAGAGAGAAAAAGCTTGGCTCCCATTCATCTTTATGTAGTGTTTCTTTTGCTTAATGGGAAGTGGATAGTAGAGAATCTATCCTGTTTCAGCCTGTCATTCCAACAATGGGGGGACCTGAGCACAGGATAATTTTCCTATTCATTCCTATTAATAGGTAGCTGTTTTTGAAGCCAGCAGCTGACACTGCATTTTTAATCTCCATCCCGAGCACAACAGCTATAATAGTTTTCAAGCAAACATATATTTTCCTATTCAGCAAAAAGGCAGCGAGCCAAACTTTCATCCCCGGGAAATGTACATAGTTGCATTGGCTTGCACATTAGAGATATGGCCCATTAATTTTATTTCTGGATGTACATAATTGGAATAAGATGGATTGATATTTGCATTTAGGTATGTGCTTATCCTGTGTGTGTGTGTGTGTGTGTGTGTGTGTGTGTGTGTGTGTGTGTGTGTATTAATATAGATAGATAGATAGATAGATAGATAGATAGATGATAGATAGATAGATAGATAGATAGATATAGATATAGATATATATAGATAGATAGATAGATATAGATATAGATATAGATATAGATATAGATATAGATATAGATATAGATATAGATATATCTTAGGGCATAATTATGTTATTCCAAATCAGGCATGCTCAAGACTCTGGGAAAGGAGCACACTAATATGACAAAAACTCATTTCTACGCCATGAGATAAATTAAGTAAAAAATCAAAAGCATCATAAAAAACCGGAGTAAAGCATAATGCAATGCTTTGTGTGTGTTTCCTTTTAGAGTTTAAGGTAGTTCTGCTGTGCTTCTACACAACAGTTGAAATCCTATCATGTGCACATTTCCCTGGAAGTAAGCCCCATTGAACAGTCGATGTGCATTTTTACTTCTGAATAAAAATGCATGGGCTTGTACTGTAGTTTGTTCAGCAAGGGTGAAGCTGTACCTGTATGTCAATTTCAGTTTCTCATTTTCCTAACGTTAAGTTCATCTTTCAAGATTTCAACCTTTTTTTAAAAAAAGTCCTTGTGAAAATTCATCCGCATTTTCGTGTGAATTTTTCCTACTATACACATTTGTGTGTGCAGTTTTGCTTAATATAATGTGTTCCTGCAAAACAAGTTCCCCTAATACAATGTGGGTTTTTTATGTTATCTTCACTAATATAAGGTTTTCAGCAGCCATCTAGTGAGAGCACCTGCCTAATGTTAATAGAGAGATTCAGAGTGCACTAAAAGACAGAATCCTTGCAAATGCAGAATGAACACTATGTGGCACTTGTAAAAGTGCATGCTCCATAGTTTAAAGTGGTCAAACTAATCCCAAGCCACGAAGAGCTTTGTATGTAAGAAGGTAAAGGTAAAGGGACCCCTGACCGTTAAGTCCAATCGCGAACGACTCTGGGGTTGCGGCGCTCATCTCGCTTTACAGGCTGAGGGAGCCGGTGTTTGTCCGCTTCCGCAGACAGTTTTGACTAAGCAGGCTTCTGGCGAAACCAGAGCAGCGCACGGAAACGCCGTTTCCCTTCCCGCCGGAGCAGTACCTATTTATCTACTTGCACTGTGTGGTTTCGAACTGCTAGGTTGGCAGGAGCTGGGGCCGAACAACGGGAGCTCAACCTGTAGCGGGGATTCAAACCTCCGACCTTTCGATCGGCAACATTTTCATTTCCCAGAAGGTGGAAGAAGCAACAAGGGGATCATCAACTTGGGCCTGATCCTCACCAACAGGGAGAAACTCATTGACAAAACAGAAGTACTGGGAAACTTGGGAGGAAGTGATCATATCCCCTTGGGTTTCATTATACAGAAGCAAGGGAAAGCTGAATGTAGTTAGACCTGCACTATGGACTTTATGAAGGCTGATTTCAAAACATTTAAGGAACTACTGGGGGAGACCCCACAGTCAGAAATACTCGATAAGAAGGGAGTCCAAGATGGATGGGAGTTTCTTAAAGGTGAAATACTGAAGGCACAAATGCGGACAATTTATTCCAGAAAGGAAAGTGGGAGGCATCTAAAAAAAACCAATATGGCTGCATAAGGAGCTTACAGATGAGCTGTGATTTAAGAAGGGCATGTATAAGAAATGTAAGAAAGGGGAAATCACAAAGAAGGGGTAGCCAACAGTTCCAGGATGAATGTCAGGCAAGCCAGAGCTCAGAGTGAGCGCAGGCTTGCATGAGAGGTTAAAATTAATTTTAATAAAGGTTTCTTCGGCTACTTTCATAGCAAGAGGAAGAACAAGCAAGTGGAAGGTCCTCTGTGTGGGAAAGATGGAGAAATGCTATTGGGTGACAGAGAGGAGGCGAAACTGCTCAACACCTACTTTGCTTCTGTCTTCACCCAAAAGGAAAACAATGCCCAATCTGGTGATGACAGCATAAATGGTGTAAGGAGGGAGCTGTAGCCCAAGGCAGGAAAATAATGAATTCAGATCTCCAGGGCCTGGTGACCTGCCTGCACAAAAGGATACTAAAGGAGCTTCTGGATGTAATCTCAGAGCCTCCGCCTATAATCTTTGAGAAATCTTGGAGGACAGGTGAGGTTCGTGAAAACTGGAGGCGGGCAAATGTTGTCCCCATCTTCAAAAAAGGCGGTGGGAGATCCAGCTAGCTACCAACCGGTGAGCTTGACATAAATACCAGGAAAGGTCGTAGAACAGAGAATTAAACAGTCCGTCTGTAACCACTTAGACATGGAGTGCAGTTGCCAGGCAGAGATATATGAGGCAAGGTGTAAACCTGTGGAATTCCTTCCCTCAGGAATCTTGGCTGACTCTCTCGTTTTTTTGCCTTCAGGGGAGCACTGAAGATGTTCCTCTGTCACCAGGCTTTTGGCTTGTTATAATTACTGCTTTCCTGCTGCTCTTGTGCAATGCATGGTTTCAAACATCTGCCTTTAATCACTAACTATTTATCATCCTATCTTACTGCACAAATTGTTTTAAATTGTTCTGACCTGCCTCGGAGCCACCTGGCTGTCAAAAGGCAGGACAGACATTTCAAAAATGAAAGGATAAACAAAAACAAAACAAAAAAAAGGTATTTTATGAGTTGTACCATTTCGGACTGCAGTTTCACATGCTTGGTGTTTCCTTTGCCTTTGCCTCCCCCTAAACTTCTCCTCAAGGAAAATTAATGCTTAAAAAAAAATAATTGTGATTTTTCTCCCTGATGCGCTCATTTTACGTGTGTGTGTGGAGAGAGAGAGAGAGAGAGAGAGAGAGAGAGAGAGAGAGAGAGAGAGAGAGAGAGAGAGAGAGAATCAGCGCTATGTTTCTAGAAAAAGAGATGTTAGAATTCACCATGAACACGTTCTTTGTTTTCTTCGAATGGCAATGGCGCCCACCTGAGAGGTGCCAGAACTGAGTTCCGGCGAGTTCCGTGGGGGGGGGGAGGGAAGCCCTGTATATAATGGAGAACCATTCAGGCCTACTCGTTGCCAAATTACACTTATGCATCACTAAACAAGAAGGTGCAAGTTTGCAAAGAATTAGCATGTGCCGATTTCTATGTAGAGGTGCACGTTTAGAAATAATTTACAATGGTACTTCGGGTTACGGGCGCTTCAGGTTACAGACTCCGCTAACTCAGAAATAGTACCTCAGGTTAAGAACTTTGCTTCAGGATAAGAACAGAAATCGATTGACGGCAGCGCAGCGGCAGCGAGAGGCCCCATTAGCTAAAGTAGTACCTCAGGTTAAGAACAGTTTCAGGTTAAGAACGGACCTCCAGAACAAATTAAGTTCTTAACCTGAGGTACCACTGTACTATAATTTAAATAGAAGTGAAATTCACCTTGCCGTAGCTGGGAAGACTGTGACCAGGAGACCCTCTTTGACTGCTCAGTCTGCTGCTCAGGTTGTCACTGTCAATTGACAACTTCAAGACGCTGCACGTCTCCCCCGTCAGGTTCCTTTATCTTTATGCGACCAGATTTGGAACACTGAGTGCCGTTCTGGCCGCCTCACCTCAAAAAGGATATTGCAGAGTTCAAAGGGGCTCAGGAAAGGACAAAAAATATGATCGAAGGGATGAAGTGGCTCTCCTATGAAGAAAGGTTGTGCCGTTTAGGACTACTTTTTTTGTGGGGGGGGGGGAGATGGAACAGGAACGAGAGACCACATAATAGAAGTTTATAAAGTTCTGCATGGTATAGAGAAAGCGGATTGGGAAAAGTTTTTCTCCCTCTCTCCTTGGATGGAAAGAGATTGGATAGCCAGAATGGCAGATCAAGTTGATGGACCAGGCCGAAATGGCAAAATTAACTGGGAAGCTCAGGAACCAAGAAGACAAGAATTTTTTTTTAAAAAAAAGAATGGGAAATGTTTATAATGTACTGTATATACAGTACAAAATTTTTGTAAACAGGTTGAAACAGCAGGATTTTAAACGCACTTGTAATGTGATAGAAATTACAGATAACTTAGGAAGATGAAAATTTTGGGGAAGTATTGATCCGCCGATGAAAACAGAAGAGGACCCATTGACGGGATGGGGGGAAGTCAGGAGATTCTGAGCAGTCTCGATACATGAATGTGCAAGACATTTGGATGTAACTTTTTTTCTTCGTTTCGTTCTCTTTCTCTTTTCTCTTTTCTTTATTTTTGAAAATAAAATATATATAAATATGAAAGAAGTTGGATAGCCATCTGCCATGGATGATTTAGTCGAGATTCCCTCTACGATTCTATGATTCATAACACTAGAACCCGTTGACATCCAATGAAGCTGTGTTGGAAAATTCAAGGCGCCGTGCATAGTTCAGCTATGGAAATCGCTCCCCTAGCGATGGCTGCTGACCATACCTGCCAAGTCTCCCACAGAAAAATACGGGATTAGCAGCAGCAGCGGCAGCACCGGAAGTTGCACTGGAAGTTGTCTGGCGGCCATCTTGGGGTGGCCACATGGCGGCGGCCATCTTAGGGGTGGCCATGCGGCCACCTCCAAGATGGCCACCGGGCAGGCCTAGAAGCTATTTCCAGCTCCAACGGCGGCCATTTTCTGGTGCCCTTAGTTGGGCAAACCGGCACCAGAAAAACGGCTGCCGGCAGGAGCGGATTTAAGGGAGATTTACGGGAGAGGAGCTCAAACGGGAGACCGCCGGGAAATGGTAAGGAAAAACGGGGGTTTCCCGGGGAATACAGGGTACTTGGCAGCTATGCTGCTGACTTGGGTGGCTTTAAAAAAGAGGGCTAGAGAAATTCAGGGAGGATGAGATCATCAGTGGCCATGGTTTGCCTCCACTGTTGGATTTTGATTGGGGCTCAAAGCTAAATTTTAATTTCCGCAGTGGTGCGGAGACCAGTCGCAAGTCTCCATCATCATGTTTAATTTGGCCCCGAGCCATGAACTTTGGCTCTTTGCAAGGAAACAGAGAGACTCTTCCACCCATTGTGTGAATGCTAAACCCAAGCGTTCCATGACAACAGGGCAGCTCGTTTAAGGTCACCTTTCAGTGCTTTGTTTGTTCAAGGGATTTGCATGGGGTATGAACTGCCTGGCAGGGAGTTGGGGGGGGGGGAGAGAGAGAGAGAGAAGAATATACCTGCATAGGAAATTCTTTTTTTCAAAGATGAAAGGTAGAACTGGAAACTGTAATCAGGGTCTGACATCTACGGTATTAAACTATTTTCTTAATTTTTTAAAAAGTGCTAATAATCAGATACAGTAATAAATGTGTATCAGTATCATAGCTGCCAAGTTATCCCTTATTTTAAGGGATTTTCCCTTATGCTGAATAGGCTTCCTCGCGAGAAAAGGGAAAACTTGGCAGCGATGATCAGTATCCTGTCTGCGATGTACATTTAAAGAAGTGTCGTGCCACCTCAAACACACATGGATTCCCCCAAACAATCCTGGGTGTTCTGCAGATGTTTTGGAGTGTAGTTCTGCCATCTCTGGCCATTGGTCATGACGCTTCGGGCTAATGGGATGTTGTGGTCCAAAACATCAGCACAGCGCCAGAATGGGAAAGGCTGGTTTTTGCCTTTTGCCTGTTAGTCTCTGCAACACTCAGCTCATATGGAATGGATGCAATGCAGACCAACTGGCTATGTGAAAAAAGTGTTGTACTTTGAAGAATATGGGTCAGCTACAGAGATACCATGAGAACCAAAATAACGGGTGCAGTTCTGGGGCCCCACACCACCAGAGGGCAGGTTACCCCCCCCAAACTACCGCCTCCCCACCAGCAAGATTCATGCATAAGAACCCTCTCCCTCCCTGTGGTTTCCAGAAACTGGTATTCACAATCATTACTGCCTCCAACTAGAGGGCCATCTCGGGAGTGGTGCCCGCCCTGTGGAACGCCCTCCCGTCAGATGTCAAGGAAATAAACACCTATCTGACTTTTAGAAGACATCTGAAGGCAGCCCTGTTCAGGGAGGCTTTTAATGTTTAATAGATTACTGTGTTTTATTTTTCTGTTGGAAGCCGCCCAGAGTGGCTGGGGAAACCCAGCCAGATGGGCGGGGTATAAATAATAAATTATTATTATTATTATCATTATTATTATTATTATTTAGTCAGCATGACCTTGACAGAAGAGATAAGAGAACCGGTTTAAACCAGCTGTGGTTTTTTTTGGGGGGGGGTAGTGGTGCTAAATTGTAAAGTAAAAACCCCTTGCCGTGCCCCCAAGTGTGTTGCTGTGGGTTATCTAACCCCCCCCCCGGCCTAGTGGGGTCTGGTAGCAGGGGCCTACATAAAACAAAGGGCTAGTGGTCTGATAATGGCCGCCTTGGTGATTTCAGTTGCTTGGTTGATGATGTCATTTGGTTTGTGGGTGTGGCTTAGATTTCACAGGAAGGGAGGGGTTACTGTGGGAGGAATTCCACTTGAGGGCGCTGTTTGACTTGGTGGAAATCCAGGTCTACACCTGCCCAGGTGTGTGATTTGAGGTTTTCTTGTCCCCAGCAACCCGCGGGGAGTGGCCTGGATCGTTGTGTCAAAATTTCAGGACGATCGGTCAAGCGGTTACGGAGAACATAGCGGCCAACAATTTCAAGATTTTTACATTTATATATATATAGATGATTATTATTATTATTATTATTATTATTATTATTATTATTATTATTCAGAGGCAGAGCATAAGTGTCATAGCTTGTAGCCATTGATAGCTTAATCCTTGCCTAGTCCTTTTTTGCAGCCGTCCAAGTAGGTGGTTATCACTGCCTCCTGCAGGAGGGAGTCCCATAGATTAACTATGCTCTGCATAAAGTGTGTGTCCTGAATCTTTCACCAACATTAGATGTCCATGTGTTCTGGTGCTATGAAAAAGAAGGAGAAAAACTTTTACAGGCAGCGGCCATTTCAGGCGCATCTGATAGGTGCGCAGCCATGCTCATGCACATTGCCCCAAACCCAAAAGTGACCCAACAATGTCACAAAAAGGGGTGGGGCAGGGGCGGAACGGAGCGTTTGCAGTCTTTTTTCAATGGCATTTCAAATATATGCCATTTCACATAACCGTGTGGTGCCTTGGAACGTAACTGGGAGCTGCCTGTGCTTTCATTATGAGGTGGCCAAAGATTGCTCTGCCACCTGCCCTCTCCCTCTCCTCCTCCTCACCCCCTTGCTGGCTGTAAAATTGTTTGCAGGAGATTGTGGGGCAAGTGAAGCTGAGAAAACAGCGGCATCTGTTAGACCACCTCCTGAGTTTCTGATAGAGGTGAGCTTTCTTGAATTGAGAGCTTCCGGATTCTCAGCTTAGCCGCGACAACACTGTACTAAGCCCGTTGGCAACGGACAGGACGAAGACGGGTCTCGCTGTGCGAGCAGAAAAACCACATTACCGTTTGCGCCTTTGCAAGAGAAGGAAGGCAGTAATGTGGTTTAGTGCTGGGGAGGATTAAGTGCTGTTTGGGCCCTGTAGAGGAAAAATAGGATCTGGATTAGATCGACCTTTGACATGATCCAGCAGGGGTCTTCTACTGTTCTTGGGAGGAACACAAAAGAGGTTTAAAGACTTTCTCAAGGCAAAGCTTTCAAAATGTAGTGTAAGCACTGACAACTGGCCTGTGAGTGCTCCAATTGGAGAGCATGGGACAAAAGGGAGAAACGTGCTAAGAGGAAGGCTTATGTCCCCACTGTGGAAGGACGTGTGACTCCAGAATTGGCCTCCACTTACGGACTCACTGTTAAAGCCGTGTTCATGGAAGGCAAACTTACTCGGCTACGAGTGAGAAGAAGAAGGAGGAGGAGGAGGAGGAGGAGGGAGGAATAGACAGCTTTCAAGGGGAAAAGGAGGATGATCAGACAGATTACAAAGCAGCACGGCAATGCAGGATACCCTTTCTGATGCATTTTAAAGATGGTTTATTTAAAATCGAGTTTTGAAATCATATTATTTTATAAAAACAATTTATGGACAGCCAAGTGTTGCTGTTTTGGAATGGTATGGCAGGCTGTGCTTCTGGAGATGGCAGGAGAGGGGAATGTATTTCACAACTAATGTTGAATGTATTTTAATCTTTATATAACATTTATATACCTACAGGGAGAGGAATTTAGCCCTCGGCTGTTTTGCATTTAATAAGAAGTTTAAATAAATAAATAAATAAATGAGAAACCATGGGATTATGTGCAATCTGAATTATTAAAATGAATAATAAATATATAACACACACACACACCACACCCAGCGTGACCACGTTATTGCGCAACCTGAGACAGAAAATCCCACAAGTGTCACTCCTTGGGAGTAAAAGTACAGCAATAATAAATTAAAAATAAGAAACTTTTTGCTGTCCCTTTCATGACCCCTCAAAACTGGCTGCCTGAGGCAGTCACCTTTGTCTAATGGTCGGGATGGTGCTGGCCGGCTGTGAGCAGAGATCCAGCTTGCTAGGCATCCTGTTTTGAGAAGTATGGCACTGAAGAGACAAAGGGCCAACAAGGTGTGGTGGTTAGAATGTCAGGCTAGGACTCAGGAGACCCAGGTTTGAACCCCTGCTCAGCCATGAAGTTCCCTGGGTAATATGGGACTAGTCACTCATTCTCAGCTTAATGTATCATAATGGATTGTTGTGAAGATTACAGTGGAATAGATGATTATAGCTGTCACCTTGAGCTTCTAAGAGAAAGGGTGGAAATCAATACAATCATAATCATAATAAACTCACTTCCCCATTGTTTGCCACTCAAGAGTCATTCACACAGCAAAATGATGTCCTTCTCTCTGTCTCGCAAAGATAAACAAGAACCGAAAATCCTCTTATTTATAGTAAAGGTAAAGGGACCCCTGACCATTAGGTCCAGTCGTGACCGACTCTGGGGTTGCGGCCCTCATCTCGCGTTATTGGACGAGGGAGCCGGCGTACAGCTTCTAGGTCATGTGGCCAGCATGACAAAGCTGCTTCTGGCGAACCAGAGCAGCACACAGAAATGCCGTTTACCTTCCCGCTGGAGCGGTACCTATTTATCTACTTGCACTTTGACGTGCTTTCGAACTGCTAGGTTGGCAGGAGCTGGGACCGAGCAACGGGAGCTCACACCATCGCAGGGATTCGAACCGCCAACCTTCTGATCGGCAAGACCTAGGCTCTGTGGTTTAACCCACAGCGCCACCTGCATCCCTCTTCTTTATAGTACTTAGCTCTATAGCTCTCAATATTTAATCTTCTCAACCTCATCCCATTTGTGCATCATTTTATTATTTGTTCTTTTCAAAGTCTGCACGAAAATTCATATGTAGTTTCATGATTTCTCCTACTACATGCAATATTGTGAGTGATTTTGCCTAAAATATGCATTGGGCAAGCAGTTTTCTCTAATATAATGTACTTTTCGTACAGCATTGTCATGATTACATGCATTTTGGGGCACATGTGTTTGTTGCAGAACTACACAGCCAAATTTGGACAAGTGTGAATTTCAGAGAGAGAGAGCCAGTGTGGTGTAGTGGTTAAGAGCGGTAGACTCGTAATCTGGTGAACCGGGTTCGTGACTCCGCTCCTCCACATGCAGCTGCTGGGTGACCTTGGGCTAGTCACACTTCTCTGAAGTCTCTCAGCCTCACTCACCTTACAGAGTGTTTGTTGTGGGGGAGGAAGGGAAAGGAGATTGTTAGCCGCTTTGAGACTCCTTCGGGTTGTGATAACGCGGGATATCAAATCCAAACTCCTCCTCCTCCTCCTCCTCCTCTTCTTCTTCTTCTTCTTCTTCTTCTTCAGAGGGTTAGGTGTGTGTTTGGTTCACACGGGGGGAGGAAGTATAAACTGCGTGAATGTGCTTTAAAATGCAAAGTGGCTTAATCTTTCCCTCTCCCTGCTCTACAGCTGCTATTTTTATCGTTCAATAAGATGTCTTGTTAAATCAAGACCACTGGCCTCTTTTTTTTTTTTGCTTTCAACAGGTTGGCTTGCGACATTTGACAAGCTTCTGTATATATTTCGTTACACACTGGAACAAAAGGATGAGAGTGACAGGTAAGAAAAGAGGCCCTTTTTCCCCTGAGGCAAAAATGCCTCAGGACATTTTCTTTATATTCTTATATACCTCACCTTGGTGTCAGTTTCTCACCCGTTGTCAGGTACCCTGTTTCTCATATTTTAAGACATACCCATAAAATAAGACATAGCAGGATTTTTAAGCATTCAAGGAATATAAGCCATACCCCGAAAATAAGACATAATGATAGGCGCAGCAGCAATGCTGGCCGTGGCAGAAGCCATAGTGTGTTTTTTTGAGGAAAAAATAAATATAAGACATGTCTTATAATATGAGAAACACGGTAGGACATAGCAGAAAGTTCAGCAAGGAAAATGGGGTGGGGGGAGGGGAGGGGGCAGGTAACACCATCCCAGGGGCAACCCTACAAATGTTGGAAGATTTAGGACTGACAAACCAACAAAAGAAAGCCTCTCTTCACGCAGTGCATAGATAAGCTCTAGAATCTGCTCCTGCAAGAGGTAGTGATGGTCAACAACTTTCATGGCTTTAAAGGAGAATTGGACAAATGAGCTGAGATTGCAGGGGGTTGGAGTAGATGACCCTTGCGTCCCTTCCAACTCTAAGCTTCTATTGTTCTACGGCACATAAGAATAACCAGGAAGGCAATCCCATAGTCAGAGGCAGTAATACTTCCAAACATCAGTTGCTGGAAAACACAGGAGAGAGGAGTACTCTTGTATTAGGCTCTGAAACACCATCACTAAACCTGTTGCTGGGACTCCCAAGTGGAGAAAACACTGTTCCACTCATGGCCTGCTTGCATGTTTGACCATGGGCATTGGGTTGGCTGCTTTAAGAATAAATTGCTGGACTACATAGGCATTTAGCCTGATCCAGCAAAATTCTTATTATGTTCTTAATATGTTGAAAGCCAGCTACATCTAGCCGTGGGGACATGTGCAGATGACCAGAACCAAAAACAAAACCCGCCACCGTCTAGAAAATGCAGCCTTTATAGCCAAGGCACCATTTTGTTCTCTAAGGAGATCAGCGCTCCATCCATTACTACAAACTTCAGATCTCCATCAAACTATCGTCTGGGCGTTGTGGTGGATCTAAATGCCTGATATGCATGGAATTTAGTTTTTATATTATGTTGGAAGCCCAGAGTGGCTGGGGCAACCCAGTCAGATGGGTGGGGAATAAATTATTATTATTATTATTATTATTATTATTATTATTATTTCTTTTAAAAAAAATTATTTACGATTTTCAATTTTATACATTTCAATAATTTTACAATCATTTTAAGATTTTGAAACTCGGCTTCCTTCCCCCACTTTCTGCGCTTCCTTAATTTTTTAAAAATATATATTTTCTGCATATTCCAAATTAACTTAACTTAATCATTTCTTCATCTTTAGATGTATACATTTATAAACCTGCAGGTTATTACAGTAATCCTGCCAATGTTCTTATCTGTTTGCAATTTGTTTGTAAGTATTCAATAAACCATTTCCATTCTTTTCTTTTATTTTATTTTTAAAATTTTTATCTTCATTTCTTATTTTTTCCAGTAAGTTTCGCCATTTCTGTGAATTCCATAAGTTTCTGTATCCATTCCTTCTTTCGGCGGAATTTCTTCTTCTTTCCATTTTTGAGCAAATAACATTCTTGCCTATGTAGTTGCAGACAAAGTGCGACTTCTTGCCTAGTTAGGGAGAGGGCCCTTTATGATTTCACAATGGGCAAATATAAATCCTTCATTAAACCAAACCTCCTCTGTGGCAGGAATGTGCCCCAGCAAGCCCTGCTTCTTCCTTATTGTGAGTGGCAGCTCCTTGATTTAGTTGATTGACTCGACTTCTGAGACCCACCCAGAGAGTGGGAACTTGCTGGTCCAGTAGCTGATCGACTTCTGAATGACTTCTTATGAAGACTTGTGCTGTCATCCAGCTTTTAAAGCTGGACTGATTTGCAGACTTGGGGTTGGGCTCTCGCTTGTTTGCTCAGGAACATGCCCAGCCTCATCCTTCTCCCTTGCCGTTGGCAGTCTGTCCACCTGCTCTGATCCTGCCTTTCACCTGACCACCACCCACCCCCCGGTCTCCCTTCTGACTCAGGTGTGCTGCGAATCCTGGCTGTGCTGTTCACCTTGGCAACAACTTGGCTTTTTGTCAACACCTATTTCAACCGCGCTGGCATGAAATCCGTCAGCCTGAGGAGCTGGCTGGGTGAGTAAGTTGTGATTGTAACCAGAGCACTTCCCCCCCTCCTCCTTTTCGTTGGCCCACTGAGCTTTCCCTCCTTTACACCTGAAAGAGCAGCCAGAGGGCCAGTATGGTGGTTAAGAGCGGTAGACTTGTAATCTGGGGAACCGGGTTCGCGTCCCCGCTCCTCCACATGCAGCTGCTGGGTGACCTTGGGCTAGTCACACTTCTCTGAAGTCTCTCAGCCTCACTCACCTTACAGAGTGTTTGTTGTGGGGGAGGAAGGGAAAGGAGATTGTTAGCCGCTTTGAGACTCCTTCAGGTTGTGATAACGCGGGATATCAAATCCAAACTCTTCTTCTTCTTCTTGCAGCTTCCCACACCCCCAAAATGGGAAGCAGGCACAAGATCCTCACCTGATAGCTCAGGGGTCCCCAGACTATGGCCCGCGGCCCAATTAGCCTCCCAATCCGGCCCGCGACGACCCCCGCCGCCCGCTGCCGCCGCCCGCTCTTACAGCGCGCGGCGGCGATCTTCAAAATCGGCAAAAAATCGCTGAAAATCCTTTGTGCGCATGCGTATGGGCCTCTCCCGACCCAGAAGAGGTCATTTCCGATGCACTTCCGGATCGGGGGAGGCCCATACACATGCACACAAGCGATTTTCGGCGATTTTTTGCCGACCGTGTGCGTGTGCGCATGCGCATGGGCACGCACTCCCCCGCCCTCCGGCCCGCTGCGCGCGCACTCCCCTGCTCTCCAGCCCGCCGCGCGGTCGGTGCGGTGGGCACCGGCCCGAAGCCCGGTAAGTCTGGGGACCCCTGTGATAGCTCCATACCCTGTTTCTCCAAAAATAAGACGTAGCCATAAAATAAGCCATAGCAGGATTTTTAAGCATTCAAGGAATATAAGCCATACCCTGAAAATAAGACATAGTGATAGGCGCAACAGCAATGCCGGCCGTGGCAGGAGAAGGAGGAAAAAATAAGACATCCCCTGAAAATAAGCAATAGTGGGGTTTTTTGAGGAAAAATAAATAAAAAGACGGTGTCTTATTTTCGGAGAAAAACGGTAGGGTTGCCAGGTCACAACCCGAAGGATCCACTTATGTTGTCTCCTTTAACAACCACAGAAAATAATTCAGGTGGGATTTTTGTCTTTGCGGGCATCACCCCTACCCAGCAGCCCCAGCCAGAGTACTGGGTTGGTGGAGGCTGTCCTAAACAAAGCAGGCTTGTCCATGAGGCAAGATCTCATGCACTCCACAAGATCTCACCAGAACCCGCTGTCGGTGTTACTGCTTTTGCAGGCACCACTGTATGACCCTGGTAAGGGGGGTGGCGGTGGGGCAGTAGCTTCCCATCTCACCTCAGGTGCTGAAAAGGGATGCGCCGCCCCTAGTCCTACCAGGTCCCAGCTAAAATGAAAGGGGGCCGGTTGTGGCTCTTCCACTGGCCCCACTCATTTCAGTGTGTCTTCCATCAGATAATTCCCCAGAGGATTGTACATAAGGGCCGAGAACAGACGTGGGGGACATTTGAGCCTCCGGATATTACTGAACTACAGTTCCCATCATCCCTGGCCATTGGCCATGCTTGCTGGGGCTGATGGGAGTTGTAGTTCAGAACACCTCGAGGGCCGAAATTCCCCCACACCTGGCCTAGAACAAGGTTAAGCCAAATTCATGATGAGTACACTTGAATGTTCCAGGAAACTATCAAGGAAGACTGGGGGGGAGGCGCTTTTCTTTCCTTGTCACACATTTGTTGCTACCATGTATACGTAAATATCTGCATGAGACAACCAAGACTGTTCATTCTGCTTTTGTTTCCTTGTCATCTCTTCAGGCGGCAGAGTGAAGCCAACCAGTGAGTACATTGCCTTTGTGTTCAATTTCGTTGCATAACCTGATATTTATTAACAGTTCTCTGTAACTCAGGGTGAAGGATGAATATATACAACTGTCTTAAGACTATGTACATAACCATATAGATGTCAATTTCATGTGTATGCCTAGCTGGACATCGAGGACTTGCATTGATTTACGTACTGGTATATGTTTAACTTCAGATGCATTTACTCATTTACGGGTGGTGCTGTGGGTTAAACCATGGAGCCTAGGGCTTGCCAATCGGACGGTCGGCAGTTCAAATCCCCACGACGGGGTGAGCTCCCGTTGCGTGGTCCCAGCTCCTGCCAACCTAGCAGTTCGAAAGCACGCCAAAGTGCAAGTAGATAAATAGGTACCGCTCCGGCGGGAAGGTAAACGGCGTTTCCGTGCACTGCTCTGGTTCGCCAGAAGTGGCTTTGTCATGCTGGCTACATGACCTGGAAGCTGTACGCCGGCTCCCTCGGCCAGTAAAGTGAGATGAGCGCCGCAACCCCAGAGTCGTCTGCGACTGGACCTAACGGTCAAGGGTCCCTTTGCCTTTACTCTGTCTACAATGTGAACTAATGGTGTTTCCCACCTGACTATTAGTATTCTTTCTTTTTGTTTGTTTATCATAATCCCCTCACCCCTTCCTTTCCTCTGCTAAATATGCACATAAAAATATGTTTTTTAAAAAAGATGATATTAGTGCTGTGACGCAAACTGCAGGCTGGATTTTCTTTTTCCTTGTCAGAAGGGCACACTGTCCAGCATAAATGCGGCAACCAAAGACCCTGCCCTGCCAATAGTTTCGCCTTCAGAATCACTAGCGGCGCAGCCAATGTCGTCGGACCTTCCATGTGCTTCGACAACGTTAAGTAAGTTTTGTGCAAAGGTGCAGCACATTACGCACCATGTTTCCATGTTTCATGAAGTAGCCTGTGCTGGCCATCAATCTGGGTTTATGGCAGGCATCCCCAAACTGCGGCCCTCCAGATGTTTTGGCCTAGAACCAGGGTCGGTGCTAGGGGTTTTTGCGCCCTAGGCGAGATCACCTTCTGCCCCCCCCATTTCCCAAAGTTGTTGACCTTTTTTTTAAAAAAAATAAAAACTGGAATTAAAAAATAAAATAAAGAAATAAATGAAAATGAAAATAGAAAATAGAAAAAATTAAAAAGAGAGTTCCTTGGTTGTTGGTGAGGGGAAGGGGTAAAAAGCAGTCTCTTGACCTTGTCAGCTAGCGGCCTTCCCTGTTTCTGGCGCGGCCTTCCCCTGCTTCCTCTGGAGCCCAATCTCGGCGCGCTAGCTGCTGGAGGGGTAGGCCCGGCTCCAGCGAGCGAGCGGAGAGGGCGCCTCCAGGGCCGTCCCTAGGCCCGGCCTGGGTGGCGCAAGGCGCCAGGGCGCCTGGCCATCACGGGCGCCGAACTCAGCGGCTTCAGGTGGGCGGCGGGCAGGCTGGCCAGCGCCCCTCCATTTTGGCGCCCTAGGCAGCTGCCTAGTTCGCCTTAATGGACGCGCCGGCCCTGCCTACAACTCCCATGATCCCTAGCTAACAGGACCAGTGGTCGGGGAAGATGGGAATTGTAGTCCAAAACATCTGGAGGGCCGAAGTTTGGGGGTGCCTGGTTTATGGCTTTAAAAGAGGACGGGGCAAATTCATGGAAGAGAAGGCTGTATTCTGCCCCCACTGCGAGAGGCAGCATGCGTCTGAATGGCAGTTAATTGGAATCCCAGGTGTTTTTTTTTTTAATGGGCAGCGGACACTGTGAGAACAGGATGCTGAGCCAGAAGGGCCTTTGGCCTGACCTAGGGTTGTCATACGCCCGGAATTTCCTGGGCATAGCCGGAATACAGCAGTCGTAAGCTCAACAATTTTGCCACACACACCAAAAAAAGCGCAACAACTTTTGTGTCCGCAGCAGAGCTTTTCTTCCAGTAATAAGATTTTTTATTAAAGTTTTCCATTCTGCAAAAAGATAAGAGCTACAAAAAATACAGACAGAACAAACAGAAGGCAGAGTCCTCTATTAAGGGTAGTTCTTAGGCCTTGCCACCCACGGAAGGGAGGAGCTCACCTGAGATATTTCCTTTCTCCACCCAGCCTCTCATTTCCGCACCTCCCACCCAGGGCTCTCCATCAACCATCTACTGCCCCCATGAGTATACAACCCAGCAGGACTTTTTGTATAGCCCTATGACTAATTCCCCCTTCCTTTCTTCCTCCTCTTCTTCTTCTTCTTCTTCTTCTTCTTCTTCTTCTTCTTCTTCTTCAGGGTGTTAAGCAGCATAAAAAATAACGTTGGTCGGGGTTTGAACATTGCGCTTGTCAATGGTGAGTTGTTATTTTTTTAGGGGTCAACCGTTCACGCAGTTCCCCCCCTGTTCTTTGGGTTCCTTTCAAATGTTTCTTTTTGCAGTGACCGCACGAAGGTCACATCCGCACATGCATTTAAAGTGCTCTTATACCACTTTAACAGTTCCAGCTTCCCCCCACAGAATCCTGGGAATTGTAGTTTGTTAAGGGTGCTGGGATATGTAGCTCTGTGGTCTCCTAACAATTTTCAGCAGCCTTAAGGGGGGAAGCTTCAGAAATGGAAATCGTAGTTTAGCAGGGAGGGGAGTGGTAGGGACCTTTAACAGATGATGCTAAGCACTCCACGCAATTGCAATTCTCAGGATTCTTTGATGGAATCAATAATAATAATAATAATAATAATAATAATTTTTATTTATATCCCGCCTTCCCCTGCCGGAGCTGGGCTCAAAGCGAGTAACATCATATAAAACACAATATACATAAAAACAAACAATCGACTAAAATGCACCCCAAAATTAATTAAAATAAATTAAAATTAGACTGGACAAATGGCCATCCTGAAGTTAAAATTGAAAGCAGTTAATACTCGCCAGGACCAACTATTTCCACTGATATTATATAAGGACCTGTGAGTGGGCTGGGAAACCTCCTTCGTACTTGTTCGTACAAAGAGAAAATGAGTCAGAATGAACCCTAACCAAAGGCCTGGCGGAACAGTTCTGTCTTGCAGGCCCTGCGAAAAGATGTCAAATCTCGCAGGGCCCTGGTCTCTTCTGAGAGAGCGTTCCACCAGGCCGGGGCCACGACCGAAAAGGCCCTGGCTCTGGTCGAGGCCAGTCTAATCTCCCTGGGGCTTGGGATCTTCAGGGTGTTGTTATTTGTAGACCGTAAGGTCCTCCGTGGGGCATACCAGGAGAGGCAGTTCTGTAGGTACGAGGGTCCTAGGCCATATAAGTGTTGAAGTGGTGCAAAGTACATTCAGATCCTACAGACTTGATATGTAGCAATGGCACACAGCGCTGTCCTTGTAGGACTGTACCACCTCTCAAACCATGGGGGGAACTGCCTGCTTGAACGTGCCTCCACATCAGAGCCACCAAGTAGCTGGATACCGTTTCTTGACGTTGGCTCTCTTAGAGCGTCATAAGAGGACCGAGTCTGTTTCCTGTCTGCAAAAAGCAGCAGGTTCTAACCCTTTAGGTGTCACCATCCTGGCGCTGCCGGATTCCAACTCCCATTGGTCCCAACCAGCACAGCCAACAATCAGGGATGGTGGGAGTTGTAGTCCTGTGTTATCTAAAGGGCCACCGGCACTTTATTCCTGCTTTAAAGCAAGGATGTTTACTAATTACTGTACTGGTCATCCACCAACTGTGGCGGTCCAGGCTTAATTAGGAAACAGGGCATTTCCCAGGGATTCAACCCATCTAAAAGGCATGCCTTCTGCAATGGCATAGTGTTGCAGGGGCCAGGAGGAGCAGGGGCCCCAGGCACAAAATTATGAGGGGGTGCAACCTGGCTCCCCCACAGGCTCCGGCTTCCACAAAATTCCCTGCCCCGGCAAAGGCAGCAAGCAACACAGGCCCATGGTGAGTGGGCCCAGACAGAGGGAGATGGGCAAGGGATGACCTCAGTAGGCCTTGGGGGGGCATTTGCCCATCAAGGGCCACAGTGGCTGGCTGGGCTCCCCCCCCCCGGGTGGGTGGGCAGCACAGCACGGCCCCGCTTGGCTCTAGTGTGGGGAGCACTGGGGCAGTGGTAGCGGCTTCCCTGCCCCAGGTGCTGACAACCCATGCTATACCACTTGCCTTTTGACATGGAAATCCTGTCCTCTAGCCCAATATTATTTTTTTAATGACATTTTGCATCTTTTCAGAAGAACCCTCCTTTACACATTTTTTTTGAGGGGAGGGGTAGAACACATATTTTAAAAGCTGAAAATATTGAATGTTACTTTAGCTTGATCTGCAGGCATTTCCCTGCTATAGGGGAAAGCCTATAACTGTACCTGGGGATCTCTGCGGGCTCAGCTGACAGACAGTTGACCTATTCTGGGGTAGGGTGGGGCTTGGTATCCAGAAGGTGAACCATGTTTTTGGGTCTGGCGGCTCAGTGCGAAACCGGTTTTCAAGAAGCTCCAGTCTAGCCAACTCTTCTTGTTTGCAGTTCCCAGTTCCTGGAGCAAAAAAATAAAATAAATCAGTCCAAACTATTGTCCTTGTTTCACTCTGGAGCGAATGGTTTGCGTTCCATCCGGGTGGTCCACAGTGACGCTCCACTCCACACACCCTTTTCCAATATAGGCTGATGTGGAAGTCGAGCATTGGAACACGGATGTAAGCATGCATCTCCTTTATTGTGCAATAAAACTGAGCCCATCCCCTCTTCTCATAAAATTTTAAGAGAAGTGTTTTGACCTTGAGAAAATGGCATGGCATCTGGCAGGCGCAATGGGAACTGGGCACCGTTCAGGTCTGAAGGAAAAATGTGTTTCGTCAGCTGCAGCAGACTCACACAAACACCCATCTCTGTGTTACTGAGCACTGTGCGCTTTGCACAAAGAAAGCAGCAGGCAGGCCACAAGAGGCAACTGCAAATGTTTTTAATGTAAAGGGGGATGTTTTAGACCAGGGGCCAGCAACCTTTTTCAGCAGGGGGCCGGTCCACTGTCCCTCAGACCTTGTGGGGGGGCCGGACTATATTTTGGAGAGAGAGAAAACAAATTCCTATGCCCCACAAATAACCCAGAGATGCATTTTAAATAAAAGGACACATTCTACTCATGTAAAAACACGCTGTTTCCTGGACCGTCCGCAGGCTGGATTTAGGAGGTGATTGAGCTGGATCTGGCCCCCGGGCCTGAGTTTGCCTACCCATGTTTTAGACCATTGTTTTGGGGCCCTGGGTTGCCCTGCTTATAATGACTTCTTTCCTGTTCATCCATATATTGAGTCTCAGCAGACAGCTCCCCTTGAACCTGGCTAGCAATGGCTGCTTCTGGCAAGTCAAGCACCCCCGGGGCAGCCCTCCTGCTGAGAGGATAGATCAGGGGAACCCTGCCCTGCCCTGCCCTGTGGACCAGATCCTTATTGTATTTATTTATTTGACAAAACGTGCAAGCTGCTTGATGGTGTTGGTGGGGAGCCCTCTGAACGGTTTACAACAATATAAAATAAAACATGGGGAAACTATCAGCAAAAGTCCAGTTTAGAAAAAGGTATTTAAAACGTTCAAAAGATGGTTAAAACCAGCAGTCGCTAAAAAGAAATAAAACACATGCCACTTGCCCGAACAAAAATGTTTTAAGCAGGCACCAGAAAGAATACAGCAATGGCCTGATGTCCACAGGCAGGGAGTTCTAAAATGTGGTGATGGCACACTCAGAGATGGATTTCTTACAAATGCAGAAGGGGCATTGGGTGATGTGTTTAACAACACCAGTTCTGCAAATCGAAGTGGTCAAGCAGGTATATGCTGTCCTTCACCCTGTAGGCCCTTGAGAGGTGGGTGGCACAACCCATCTGTCAATCACTGGGCTGGTGGATTGCCTCGGCCACATTTCAAAATCCATTGCAAAACGCTTTCCGGGCGCTTGGGAACCGCAGTGAGAGAGGCTGCTCCTGGAGCACCAAGCAGTTTGCACGGAAACCGTTGCTAAAACAGTGGGGAGACTTGCAGGATGTCAAACTCCTGACTATTCCTTCGTAGCCATATTTGTACGTGCCCCAGGCCTGACTCCCCACATATGACATCAGTTGTGGGGCGGCTGAGTATGATTTAGGGGGGAAGGCATGGTGGGCCAAATGGGGAGGCATGGTGGGCCAAGTTGCCTAGCTCAGTTGGTTAGAGCATGGTGCTGATTGCGCCAAGGTCATGAGTTCGATCCCCATACAGACCCCCTGCATTGCCCGGGGTTGGACTAGATTACTCTTTGAGTCCCTTCCAACTCTGTGCTTCTATGATTCTATTACAGTGGTACCTTGCTAGACAAATGCCTCACAAGATGAAAAACTCGCAAAACGAAAGCGTTTTGCGATTTCAATGGAGACTCGCAAGACGAAGTTTCCTATGGCGTGCTTCGCAAGACGAATTTTTTTCATCCCATAGGGTGCCTCGCAAGACAAATTTTCCCCCCGTCTTGCGAGGCACCCTATGGGAAACTGCACTTCAATGCATTCCTATGGGAGCCGCTTCACAAAACGAATTTTTCGCTATACGAAGCGACTCGCGGGACGAATTAAATTCGTCTAGCGAGGCACCACTGTATTCTAAGTCTGGCCGTGGGCCAGAGGTTTCCCCAACCCTGTTACAGAGTCTAACAGGCGAGTCATCTCAAGCATGATTATCATTTATTTATTGATATGCAGCATTGATGGTGGTGGTGATGATGATGATTAATTGAATTCATATACCGCCCTATACCCGCAGGTCTGAGGGCGGATCACAGAATATAAAACCACAAAGTACATGATCGAAATAAAAACAACAACCCAATAACTCCCCCGCCCAGACACATTTTAGAAGGGCATAGGATGTCAATCAAATCAACCAAAGGCCTGGTTGAAGAGGAATGTTTTTGCCTGGTGCCTAATGGTGTCTAATGAAGGCGCCAGGTGAACTTCCCTGGGGAGAGCATTCCACAGACGGAGCCACTGCAGAGAAGGCCCGTTCTTGTGCTGCTACTCTCCGGACCTCTCGAGGAAGAGGCACACAAAGAAGGGCCTCAGAAGATGATCTCATGGTCCAGGTAGGTTCATATGGAAAGAGGCAGTCCTTGAGGTATTGCGGTCCTGAGCCGTTTAATGCATTATAGGTCAACAAGTCCTCTTGACAGTTTAATAAAGCAACACAACAGTGTGTCAATAGCACATCAAACAAACAGTATATTAAAGCCATGCAACAACAGCAACAAAGACGAAACACCAAGTAGTCAAAGAAAGGTCAAAGCCTGCTGTCAACCAGCCTGTAAACTTAAAAAAAATAAAACACTACTTGCTCTGGAAGATTGGAATGGAGACAGAAGGTCCTTTGTTTGGTGCTTTGAGGTTGCAAAATAGCCCATATCACAGGGAACAGGGGAGGATGAGAGAACAGTAAAGCAGTGTCTCTGAAGATTGACACACTGACATTGCCTGCGTGCAACCCGTGCATTTAAAACACACGGCGCCCCCCCCCAAAGAATCATGGGAGCACTGAGTTTACCCAGAGCTACGGTTCCCAGCATTCTTAGCAAACCATTGTTTCCTGGATTCTTTGGGCGAAGCCGTGACTGCCAAAGTGGTAAAGTGAACATTCAGAGGAACGTCTAATGCTAAGAGCAGTTCAAACAGTAGTACATGTTACTTTGAGCAGTGGAGGCTCTGAGCCAGGGGTCCCCAAATTAAGGCCTGGGGGCCAGATGCGGCCCAATCGCCTTCTAAATCCGGCCCGTGGGCGGTCTGGGAATCAGCATGTTTTTACATGAGTAGAATGTGTCCTTTTATTTAAAATGCATCTCTGGGTTATTTGTGGGGCCTGCCTGGTGTTTTTACATGAGTAAAATGTGTCCTTTTATTTAAAATGCATCTCTGGGTTATTTGTGGGGCATAGGAATTCGTTCATATTTTTTTTCAAAATATAGTCCGGCCCCCCTCAAGGTCTGAGGGACAGTGAACCGGCCCTCTGCTGAAAAAGTTTGCTGACTCCTGGGCTGTCAAGGTCAGAAGAGGCTCACCAGGTGGAACATAAAAACTACAATGCTTGCTTCCTGGCACATGTGTCTCAGCTGCTTAGCGGGAGGGAGAGGGTGAAGCAGTGAGGCCAATGCCGGGTGGTTCCACTGGTGAACGTTCTAGATTTCCTCAGCTGGTGCATCTGCATTGTACCGATTTCTCTGCCTCCTCACCCCTCTCCCTTCTGGTAAACAGTAGTGACACACCTGCCAGGAAGCCAGTGTTGGGGCTCTGCTCCGTCAGGTGAGCTTCTGAGTTCAAGGTGTGGTGAGCTCTCCCACACTGGAAGTTTTCCATCAGAGGCTGGACAGCCGTCCATTGGGTATGCTGTAGTCCAGCCTTTCCCAAACTTGGGTCCCCAGATGTTATTGGACTACAACTCCCATCAGCCCTAGCTAGAGGGGTCAGTGGTCAGGGATGATGGGTGTTGTAGTCCAACATCAACTGGAGACTTGTTGCTGTAGCTTGCAACAAGAAGCAAGTTGGATTAGATGTTTTCTGCATATGATAACTAGGATAATCCAGTTTAAAAGCTTGCGTTCCAGAAATCTCTCTCTCTCTTTTGAGTGCAATTGAATTAATTGAAACCAGGGAACATCTTATTATTTATTCCACTGCTCTAATATATCCGAAGAACAACGTGTGTGTATAGAAGCATGTTACCTTCAAAGCTGTTTTCTTCCCATTCCAATATCTAGGAAGCAGTGGACAGCTTCTCAAGACGGCTGCCTTTGACATGTATTCTGGAGGTAGGTCAACCACAGTGCCAACCACAGAGTTGGCCATATTGACTGCAGAGTGCTGACCGGCAGAATGAACGGACCAGCTTTGAGTGGCAACATGTGGGTGGAAGAGCTGAAGGAAAGAATTTGTGTCTTTCTCATAGGAAAGGGGGAGAAATCAGGTTCCGTTTGCGTTCAGAGGTGAAGCTTCCTCGTTTGCACTTTTTGGAAAATAATATGCACACCGAAATGCAGCCATTCTTCCAAAGTTGCACTGCTGAGGATTCTGCAATGTGGTCCTTCAGCCAAGCAATGTGCACATATGCCAGGGTGTAAAAAGCAGGTGCTCGTGAAAATAACATGCCAAAAAAAGGTGTATACTGACTGATGAATCCATGGAAGCAAAACCTAGCCTTCTCTGCATTGAAACTACCAAACTTAAAGGCACCTGGATCCCACTGGAACGTGGCATTCCTGGCCAACTTAAGGTCTTTATATCTGCTGCCATCAAGCAGGGAGGGTTCTTTAAGATGGAGATACTGCTTTTCAGGTTTTATTTTCCTTTCAGGCAGAAGATTCCACCTAAACATTAGGAAGAACTTCCTGACAGTAAGAGCTGTTCGACAGTGGAACTTGCTGCCAAGGAGTGTGGTGGAGTCTCCTTCTTTGGAGGTCTTTAAGCAGAGGCTTGACAGCCACCTGTCAGGAATGCTTTGATGGTGTTTCCTGCTTGGCAGGGGGTTGGACTGGATGGCCCTTGTGGTCTCTTCCAACTCTATGATTCTATGATTCTATGATGTGTCCCAAAGCATAGCATAAGGACCCTTTTTGCATGACATAGGGTATATAACAGATAGATGATAGATAGATAGGTAGGTAGGTAGATAGATAGATAGATAGATAGATAGATAGATAGATAGATAGAATTTATATTATTAAAGTTTGGGAGGCAGCATGGTATAGTGGTTAGAATGTAGGACTAGGAATGAGGAGACACAAGTTCGTATCTCCACTCAGCCATGAAACTCATTGGGTTCTCTTGGGCCACCCGCTGGTCTCTCACCCCAACCTACCTTGCAGGGTTCTTGGGGTCATTAAATGGGGCAGCGAGAAAAACCACGTGCCCCAGCTCAATCTCCTTGGGCCTAATGTGGGATATAAACATGGTAAGGATAATGATTCTGTGTGGGACTTCCTTTTCTTGAAGAATCCCTGAAAAACAGGGTTCTCTCTTTCTTAATCTGCAGTAGGTTCTGGAGTGTGTGTGTGTGTGTGTGTGTGTGTGTGTGTGTGTGTGTTTGCACTGAATCCTGACAGAAAGCACCATTTCTATAGGCAGTCCTTGTTGGTGTGTTACCTATTCAATGTTGTCGCCTTGTTCTGCGTGTATCTTGAGAGACCACTAGATGGCAGGATAAGAAAAGAGCAAGCCTCACAATTTCTCTTTGATTTCCCCGTTAGATGTGCAGCACCTCTTGGATTTCCTGAAAGCAATCAGCGCAGGTACCATCGTGCTCGTAGCTTCCTATGATGACCCAGCATCAAAGTGAGTGAACCACCGAAGTGTGTGGCTTGGATTTCTGGGGTCTTTGGTGTATAACTTACTATACTGCCAGTCGAGCTCTTCAATTGGGAGGTCCCGGTTTCCATATCTCCCTGCACATCCACACCTGCTAGCCATTCGATGGCCTAAGAAAAATCACTAACCTGTTTCTCTTCATCTCACCTGGATCAGTCATTTTTCTGCTGCTTCCCACCCCCACCCCACTTTTTGTCCCAAAAAAAGTCTTAGGTGTTTTAAGCTTTGTACACCTCTTTGGGACACAGGTGGCGCGGTGGGTTAAACCACTGAGCCTAGGGCTTGCTGATCAGAAGGTCGGCGGTTCGAATCCCTGTGACGGGGTTAGCTCCCGTTGCTCGGTCCCAGCTCCTGCCAACCTAGCAGTTCAAAAGCAGGTCAAAATGCAAGTAGATAAATAGGTACCGCTACAGCGGGAAGGTAAACGGCGTTTCCGTGTGCTGCTCTGGTTCACCAGAAGCGGCTTTGTTATGCTGGCCACATGACCTGGAAGCTGTACGCCGGCTCCCTCGGCCAATAATGCGAGATGAGCGCCGCATCCCCAGAGTCGGTCACGACTGGACCTAATGGTCAGGGGTCCCTTTTTACACCTCTTTGGGATTTTAAAGGGAATGCAAGGTATAATGAATGAATAAATATTCCCCCATCTCTCCAGGCTGAACGATGAAGCACGGAAGTTGTTTGCTGAACTGGGAAGCAGCTACGCTGCCAAGCTGGCGTTTCGAGACAACTGGGTGTTTCTTGGCGGGAAGGGGCTCAAAAACAAAAGCCCCTTTGAGCAGGTACCTTCTCGTGAACAGTGGCTGCAATTCCCAATAGGCACCTGTGATTATACTGCTTGTACAGGTGAAACTCGGAAAATTAGAATATCGTTGAAAAGTGCATTTATTTCAAGTAATGCAACTGATTATTTTTTATGTTTCTTTTGATTTTTACAAATGCTTTCTTTTGGAAATTCCACAGTAATAAAATAAATGCGTAGTTACAATAATACAAAAAGAAACATCGCTATTACGTTTCATTAATTACATTCCATTTGTAATTGACCCACCTAACAACAAATAATTACAATTACAACAAATATATCCTTGACATATATTGCTTTGCATGTCATGCATCTATCTCCTATATTGGTTTCACCTTTTAAGTTGCATTACTGAAATAAATGCACTTTTCGACGATATTCTAATTTTCCGAGTTTCACCTGTAAATTTATCTTTTAGGGATTGGTTTATTAAGCAGAAATTTGTGAGCCTTCCTTCTCTCACGACAATCCTGCTCCTTTGCAAGTGGCCTGTCTGCAGGTAAGCAACCTGCACCATACAGGCCGTGGGCTCCTTCCTTCTCCTGATGGCCACATGTTTTCCCATAGTTTGCCTGCCTCTCCTTCCTGCCTGACACCCCGCCCCCTGACAGCAGCAGATCAATCTGGCCCATCCAACCCAATCTCGGGCTGTCTTTCCCTGGCTCGTCCAATTCTTGAGTTCCTCCAAACATGCGCCACTTGGCTCTGGCCTCAGCCAAATCCCAGTGCGCAGCCCTAACGAGTACACTTGTCCCTAAGTAATAGATGCACAACTATGAGGTGTGCTTCCTCATACAGTGGTACCTTGGTTCTCAAACTTAATCCGTTCCAAAACCAAAGCGTTCCAAAACCAAGGCGCAATTTCCCATAGAAAGTAATGCAAAACGGATTAATCCATTCCAGGCTTTTAAAAACAACCCCTAAAACAGCAATTTAACATGAATTTTACTACAGTGGTACCTTGGTTTACAAACAGTCCCGTTTACAAACAGTCCCGTTTACAAACGCTGCGGATCCAGAAGTGTTTAAATCCGGGTTCCGCGGCATCAGATGCGCAGACGCGATCTGCGCAGAAGCGCTCTATCGGCTCTTTGCGCAGAAGCGTGCCTTCAGGGAGCGAATGCCTCCGTTTACGAACACCCCCGTGGAACGGATCGCGTTTGTAAACCAAGGTTCCACTGTATCTAACGAGACCATTGATCCATAAAATGAAAGTAATAAACAATGTACTGCAGTCAAACAATCAATCAATCGGTAGCTGAACTGGCTTCTTCCACACAGTCACAAAAACAAAACAAAAAGAGGCGCAAAAAAAAAAAACAACCCGCAAAATAAATAGCAAAAATTGACAGACCTCAGCGTAACACTCAAATCGGAAGCGTAACACTCAAAACGGAGCACATTCGGCTTCCAGAAAAAGTTTGCAAACCGGAACATTTACTTCCGGGTTTGCAGTGTTTAGGTTCCAAGTTGTTTGAGTACCAAGGCGTTCGAGAACCAAGGTACCACTGTAGTGGTCATTATAACCCAGGCATCCCCAAACTGTGGCCCTCCAGATATTTTGGCCTACAACTCCCATGATCCCTAGCTAAGAGGACAAGTGGTCAGGGATGATGGGAATTGTAGTCCAAAACATCTGGAGGGCCGAAGTTTGGGGATGCCTGTTATAACCTGCACGTCCACTGCACCAATCTAAACATAAGCTATTTGCAGAGCAGATTGGGTCAGCTGCTCGAGAGGTAACCTAGTGAGAGAGATGCGTCCATTTGGCACCTTCTCATTGATGCTCCTCTGAGGTGCTGCATTTTGGACAGGTAGCATGGCAGCCATTTATTCTGAAGCAGAAGTTGTTCTGAACCACCCTCCTTCATATTCCATACACTCAAATGGGCAAATCATTCTGTATTTACACGCTCGGGTAATAATACAAGTATTTAGTCTTCATTCCTGTTCTGCCATATGTCATCCTTGCTGTATCCTGGCACAGTTAAAAACTGTTCTAGGATACAGTAAGTAGGTATAGGGCAGAAATTTGATTTTGTTTGCATTTTTATGAGAAACTAACTAATTTACACTTCTCAAACCTATATGTAAACTGAAACACAGTTATCCTTCAAAATTCGCCCTTCTCCGAATTTTGCATTGCAGCTCTCCAATTTTTATTTTAAAAAAAAGCCTACAGAAATGCATGTATTTCAGGGAAAGGGTACATGAAAATGTTTCTGAAAATAACATACAAAGATGCATCATATTCTGAACAATCATATTATATATTAAGACTACATACCCCCCCCAAAAAAGTGTTTATTAGGAGAAATTAGCACTAAATGCTGGTGAAATTTCATGAGGATTTCTTAATAATAATAATAATAATAACAACAACAACAACAACAACAACAACAACAACAACAACAACAACAACAACAACTGGATGCAGAGATGTGAAGGGCTGAATTTAAGTTTGGAAAAACAAGAAACTGAGATTTGCCTATACAGTACTTAGTCACAAGTCAACTTGTGATGCAAAGAAAAATATAGTTGATATGAAGGACGGAGCCTACAGGGAGAATTGGTGGCCAAATGCTACTCCTTTTCTCTTAAGTTAGGGTGGAAATTACTGGGATAAAGGCTTTGGCAATACATTAGGATAAGCTTCCTTAATGGTATGAACACTTGGGCAGTTGGGCAGACTGCCTCAGGCGGTAGTTTAGTGCAGGCTGGGGAGGGTCACTGCAAGAACACAAGTCTGTTGCACAAAGCCTACACAACTTTGCACCTCACTTTTGCAGGTTCTATTTCCCGTATTCCTAGATTAATGCAAAATTGCACAAACAGCAGCTTGGAAGCGCCCTGAAAGGGTTGGACGGGAGAGGACTTACCACATGTGCCTTGCATGCAGAAAGTCCCAGGTTTAACCCTCAAAATCTCCAGTTAAGCAGGGGTCAGCAAACTTTTGCAGCAGGGGGCCGGTCCACTGTCCCTCAGACCTTGTGGGGGGCCGGACTATATTTTGGGGGGAAGAATATGAACGAATTCCTATGCCCCACAAATAACCCAGAGATTTAAATAAAAGGACACATTCTACTCATGTAAAAACATGCTGATTCCCGGACCGTCCGCGGGCCGGATTTAGAAGGTGATTGGGCCGCATCCGGCCACCGGGCCTTAGTTTGGGAACCCCTGAGTTAAAGGATCTTTTTGGGAAGCAGGAATGGGAAAGACCTGCTCTGCCAGTGAGAGTAGAAACAAAATACAGTGGTACCTTGGTGGTTTAAGAACAGCTTAGTTTATGAACAGCTTGGATTAAGAACACTGCAAACCCGGAAGCAGGTGTTTTGGTTTGTGAACTTTGCCTTGGAATAAGAACATGTTTCGCTTCCTGTTGAAATCTGTTCCATTTGTAAATTGAGTCCCCCGCTGCTACGGGAAAGCACACCTTGGTTTAAAAACGCTTTGGTTTAAGAACGGACTTCCGGAACAGATTAATTTCGTAAACCCAAGGTACCACTGTATGGAGGTTGACAGACCAATGGTTTGATTCAGTATATAAGGCATAGCCATGTGTGCGGCTCTCCAGCAGTTGACAATCATATGCAAAAAGCATAAAGGGGGACCTCTTATGCACCAAACTCATTGCATATAGTTGACGGTCTCTCTCCGTTTTACTTTCCACAGCACTTGAAAAATGATAAGGAGACAAACAAGTATGACGGCTGGCCTGAGCTTCTGGAAATGGAGGGTTGTGTACCTAAGAAGCTGGAATGACAATGAGCCAAATTCAGAACAGCTACTGACTGACTTTTCACTTTGCCTCAGATATGGTGGAACCAATTCGATAAGACTCAACCCTCTGCCCTGTGGGGTTTTGAACACAGAGCGCTATCTACCATGCTTCATTTCAAAGAGATTATAAAAAAGAGGTTTGGCTGCACCACAGGGCCAATAGGATTTCAGTGCACTGTTGTGTTGTGTTGTATTAATAATAGATTCACAGAGGATCTGTGAAAGGTATTCAGCAATCGGTTTATGTAACGCCTTTGGAAGCCCTGCAATCTGGTGGGAAGCCAGGACCCTCAAACAGCAACAGCAAACAACTTGAGAAGAGTTGTTTGAACTTAAGACACACATAATATTTACACACACACACATGTATATTTATAGAGAGGGAGTCCTCTGCACTGTGGATATGCTGTGGATCTACCTCTAGGGTTGCCATATTCCTAAAAGTGAAAATCCTGGCAAAGTTGTTGAGCCTTTTTATTTTGGGGGGGGGGCAGCTGTTGAGCTTTGGGGGGGACATCTTCCCCAAAAAATAAAGTTTTGGGGCTTTTTGGATCTTTAAGGCATTAAAAAAAAAAGAATCGCCCTACTTGCCATACATCTGGCTTCGCCCAGATGTTTTGCAAATTCAAAACTTGGATGTATGTCAGCCCTTTCTACCTCTACCATACCAGCAAATCAAAAGTTGGATAGGTCTGTCAATGCATGGCACCAGAAAACAGCACCCATGCGCAGCTGTCAGGGCCCTTAGCTCACTGGCAGGGCTTCTCACTAATGCCTGTCCCTAATCCCCCTTTTTAAACTGCTAATCCAGTCAGTGTCAGGAGGCGGCCATTTTGTTTTCCCATAGTGCCCCAAAGCAGCGCAACACCAGGGGCAGTGTGGGAAATGGAATTGGCAGCTGCCCACCGCGGAGCCGAGTGCGACTGCTGCTGCCACAGCCCAAGGCCAGGTGAGCCCTAAATGGCACTTGGCTGAAGGCTCCCTCAAACATGGAGCTCTCGCCCTGCCAGTCGCTGCTGTTGCCGTCATTTCTTTGGCTCAGAAACAAAGCACACACACCCCACACACAATGGCATGCTTGCGCAGTTTCCACCACAGCCCCCTGGGCATAGGTTCCTTTGTTTCAAAGCCAGGGGAGGAGGCGGTGATTTATTTATTTATTATTTATTGAATATCCCGCTGTTTCTCCGCAATGAGCCCAGGGCAGCAACAGATACACAATTTTTTAAAAAAATTTTAAAAAGGAAACTGTTTTGAAACAATATTAAAACACACACAAATTACAATTCAAAACATTCTAAAAGGAGTTGTGATTAAAGACATACTTCTGCCCAACTTGCCAGGAAGACTGTTCTTCAGGCACCCAACTCCTGAGTAAACAGGAGTTTCAAATTCAAGTTAATAGCGATGAAAACAGGTGTGCCTCACTAGCGAGGGAATTCCACAACAGGGGAGCCACCACCGAAAGAGCCCTGCCATGGGTCAGCGCCAACCAGGCAGCCTCCAACAGCAACACAACCAACAAGGCCTCAGTGATACTGGGTTGTGTCCAATGAGAGTCCCACTCAAATGAAATTAATGTACATGGTTAACTTAGGTCTATTAATCTCAGTGAATCTACTCAGAAAGTAGGACTTGTATTAGATACAATACTGTGTGGGTAAGTGAGCAGGGAAGGGAAAAGGCTGTCTTATCAGCAATTGGTTCCCTGATACTATATTGGCAGATACTATATAAAAATGGGGATCTGAGAACATTGAGCTCGCTGTATGGTATGTGTGTCTTCAGCCTTCCTGCAGTTCTTTCATTGTACAGTTAAATCACTCCGATTTTTGGGTTGTTGCTTAAAAAAAAGTCCTTTTTATAATTTTAGTTTTTCTTGTGTTTAGCGTTCCTATGAAATGTTTGTTCTCTTATACCCTCCTTTCATAAACATCCTTCATTTGTTTGTCTAGATTTACTACTAGTGGTATAGCTGGTAATTTCTGCTTCTTCCAGGCATTCGTTTACATTAGCAGAAGAGTGGGGGAACTTGAGCCCCCCCCCAGCTGTTATTAGACTCCCATTCCCATCAGCCCCTGGCACTTGGGTCAGTGATGAGCAGGTGGCGGGAGTTGTTGCCCGGCAACAGCTGGAGGGCCATAGGGTAGCACAAGTCTGCAGCAGCTGGGCCTGACCAAGCCAAGAGGAGCCCATCCTCTTTCTGTGGTGGCCAAGGCCGGCCCACTCATGAGGCAACCGCCTCAGGCGGCAAGATTCACAGGGGCTGCAGATCTGGCCTCCGAGGAATGTATCACCTGCCACTGCTGCTGCTGCCTCCGCCACTACCATGATGGCAATGATGATGATGATGATGATGATGATGATGATGATGATGATGATTTATTTATACCCCGCCCATCTGGCTGGGTTTCCCACGCCACTCTAGGTGGCTTCCAACAAATACAAAAATATATTAAAACTAGTGTATTTCAGCCCGTTCAATAACGGGCGCTAGAACATCCTGGGGTTCGGAGAAGCGCTTGCGCAGCGCTTCTCCGAACCCTGGGACCTGTCCTTGCTGTCGGCGGCAGGGGGACAGGAACGGAGGAGGAGAAAGCGCTGCTTTCTCCTCCTCCGTACCTCTCCCGCAGCCGCCGACAGCAAGGAGACAGGGAGGGTTGTCAGGTCCGCGGGGCGCCGGGCTCCTCCTCGCGGGCGGTTCGTCCTGGCGGGCGGGCAGGATTAGCTCATCTTGGCCGCGGAGAGGCAGTACAGCAGCGGCGGCAGCAGCAGCAAGAGCAGCGGCACCTCAGTAGCCTCGTCCTCCTTCTCGCCCGCCTTTTTGCGCGCTGCTTCCCAGCGCCCTCTCCCCCCGCGGGCTGGTCCCTCACGGAGGGAGAGCGCGTGAGGGGATGGCGTGAGGGGAGGCGGAGTCCGGCGCTTGGGCCTAGCGTCCCTCAGCCATGGCGCGCTTGGGCCTAGCGTCCCTCAGCCATGGGCCTAGCGTCCCTCAGCCATGGCGGGGAAAGCCTGGCCGCTCTTGGTCCGCCGCCACCGGGAAACGGGAAGTGACAGGAAGGAGACATTGCTGGACACACACACGCGCTCTCTTCCCCCCCCCCCGCCAACGCTCAGTCCGGCTGGGATCAGCGGTTGGCGGCCGCAGGGAAACGGTAGGTGGGGGGTGGGGAGAGCGCACGCGTGTGTGTGTCCAGTCTCTGCTGTCCAATCCCTGTGTCCCTGGGGGACATGCGCAGTGACCCAGGGACACACGGGACAGCTTGGACGCAGGGACAACTTGGACTTTATTATATAGGATATCACAGATTAAAAACTTCCCCAAACAGGGCTGCCTTTAGGTGTTTTCTAAATGTCAGGTAGTTGTTTATCTCCTTGACCTCCAATGGGAGGGCATTCCACAGGGCGGGCGCCACTACCGAGAAGGCCCTCTGCCTGGTTCCCTGTAGCTTTGCTTCTCACAGTGAGAGAACCGCCAGAAGGCCCTCGGAGCTGGATCTCAGTGTCTGGGCTGAAGGATGGGGGTGGAGACGCTCCTTCAGGTATACAGGACCGAGGCCGTTTAGGGCTTTAAAGGTCAGCACCAACACTTTGAACTGTGCTCGGAAACGTACTAAAATGTATAAAAATGATACCCTGCCTATCTGACTAGGTTGCCCCAAACACTCTTTGTGGCTTCCAACAAAATATGCTGTGATGGTTTTGATGTGCTGTTTGAAGGCCAGATCTGCCTCTTCCTCAGCGGCTCCTCACAATGCCACCTTTACAGCGGCCTCTCAGAGAATAGGTGCTCTTGCTGGGCTCCTCCCGCCCCTTCTTCCCTGGTGTGTGGGGGGGGCTGCCCTTTTGTGGTTCGCCTCAGGTACCAAAATGGGGGTTGATGAGCCTCGGGTGATTTGTTGTTTTATTGCTGACCTACCCCTGACTCCATGCGACATTGTAGTTGACAGAGGCTTACCAAGGCCCACACTGCTGCAAGGGGGCCACTTCCAATCCCTGGACCCCTCATGGTCCTTCTCCTACTCATCCTTGTTGCCTGTTTACTTGGACTACCCCTCTGCATGGGACGCGGGTGGCACTGTGGGTTTAACCACAGAGCCTAGGGCTTGCTGATCAGAAGGTTGGTGGTTCGAATCCCCGCGGCGGGGTGAGCTCCCGTTGCTCGGTCCCTGCTCCTGCCAACCTAGCAATTTGAAAGCACGAAGTGCAAGTAGATAAATAGGTACCACCCTGATGGGAAGGTAAATGGCATTTCCGTGTGCTGCTCTGGTTTGCCAGAAGTGGCTTAGTCATGCTGGCCACATGACCCGGAAGCTGTACGCTGGCTCCTTCGGCCAGTAAAGCGAGATGAGCACCGCAACTCCAGAGTCGTCCGCAACTGGACCTAATGGTCAGGGGTCCCTTTACCTTTACCTTTACCCCTTTGCATAGGCAAGGTCAAGGAAGAATAGCCTGTGCATCCTTTGGCTTCTGCCTCTGGAAGTGATGCTTGCTAAGTTGAGCAAATAGGTAGTGGCCATCATAGCAACCGCTCTGGAGACTTAAAAAAAGATATCAAGTGGTAAATACATAGGGAATAGGTTTGAAACCAGGGGTGGGAGTTAACTAAGTTGCTATGAGCACAAAATGAGGCCTGCGTGTACAACAGGAATTCCCCTCCCCCACCCCACCCCCGCCAGCAGCCTCCTACATTTGCTCTGGGATGTTGATAGAAACCTCAGGACAGTTTGGGTGGCACATGGGGGTACGGGAGGAAAAGAAGGGGGAAAGTCCCATTGTGCAATCCTCACATATAGTGCTACATTGAATTCCACTCCAGTTCTATTTGTGCCTTTTGCTGACAAGGTAGACCTGTTCCTCATGTTTGTTGACATGGGTGCGCCTGACATATATTTTGGCAAAGGTTTGAGCTATTGCAGGTGTTCATTTCTGCGAGTTTTCCTTGAGACAGCAGCATCAAACAAAGATCCAGCTGTACACCTACTTCTGCCTCATGGCCATAGACTGCTTCTGCAGAAATAACTAAAGCGACTTGGAAATAGAATGAATGTTCAGTGACAAATATTCCTATCCTCCACACCGAAAATAAAAAGAATTCTACTACGCTACGGTGGCAATCGTTCAACGACGACAGTTTTATCTTCTAACCAGCAGGTGGAAATCTTCCCTTTATAAAGGAATAGGAGCAGAAAAAATGTTAGGCTTTGTCATTGGTGAATAGAAACTTCTCTTTAAAAAAAGAAAAGGCACTAGCCTTCTTGCCCAAGACAGCATAGGCTAAAGAGCAGAAGCTCATTCAAAAGGGTTTGGAATTATGGAATCCCTTTGCCCCATGAATTACCACCAGCCTATTCCCTCGGTTGCTAAAGACCATTTTATTCTGGCAGGCTTTCATTGTATGTAACTGATAATGTTTTTTCGGTGCTGTTCTTGACTCCCTGATTTTTGGCATCGTTGTTTCTGCAAAATTGCAATTAATCCACCTTTGGTGCTCCTTCTGTACCATGAAGTTCAGATATATATGTTTTAAAAACTAGCATTCAAAAAAATTAGATTAGGGGTGCCTCCCATCCTTTCTGACCATTAGCCACAGCAGCTGGGGAAGATAGGCGCTGTTGGCCTCTGTCCATCTTGAGGGACAATGTAGTGCGCCTCCTGGGGTCAAGTCAAACCACTGTGTTAGCTGTAACAAAGGCAATGCATAGGACTGGCCCATTAAAACAGCACAGAACCACATTAAGTAGAGGGCTGTGTCTGTCTGCTCAGGGCTGATTTGCTCCCTGGTTATGGCTTGCTGCCTTCACAATATGCAACGTCATGGTTTAAGCTTCTTCTCTGTGGGCAGCAGCAAGAATTTGGGGGGTGCGGGGTGGGGGGAGAGTTCAGGGACCGACAGGCTGTTCTCACTGGCGCAGAAGGCTTGATCCCAGCAGGAACCCGCCACCTTGTTCCTCCAGAAGCGGGTCTCCGTGGGCTCCTTTCCCAAAGCTCTCTCACCAAAGCTTCATTGAGGTAAGAAGGACGTGGAGATACGGATAGAGGAAGAGAAGAAGACGACAGGGTGGCACAAAACCTCTAGGCAAGGAAGGAGCTCAGACTGCTGAGGCCCAGCTGTGCTGCGCAGGTTGAATTTCTTCTCAGCTTGGCTCTGCGTTCTGTGACATCTTGCTGTGTCAAGTCTGATTACTCTAATCTTCTACAGGCTTTCCCACCACCACCACAAGAAGGGACTCTGCTTAGAAGCTGGGCATTGACAGCATGAAAGCTGCCTTTGTGTGTAGCCCCTGGCAGTCGTTAGGTGTATAAGGGGGAGAGGGAGAGGGGAAATGAATTCTTTACATGCCAGGGGAAGCCATCAAGGGAAAACTTTTCTGCTCATCACCTTGAGGAGCCTGCTGTCCCCGATGCTTCTCTGCCCCTCTTACTCGGCAAGTAGGATGGGAGTGCAAGGAGCTGCGTGCCACCAGCCCTTTTTCCAGTGCAGGATGCAGAGGGCGTCTGTCCGCACGTAGTGGCATGCACAGCGGGGCAGAATAAGAAAGATCCATTTTCCAAAAGGGGGCCGGTGTTGTGCCTTTTCTCTGAGACTCATTGCCAAAGCCAGGAGAGTTAAATCGAAACCACTGCCGGGAACGGCACTGAACTCCTTAAAATCATGGGAGTCGCTCATGGGAAAAAGGTAATGCTTTTTCGCTATGTGTTTCCACTTTGGATGAGACGGCACTGCCTAGCTAGCCATTACTGGAATTAACCAGCTAAGATGGATGTATCGGGAGGGCATAATAATAATAATAATAATAATAATAATAATAATAATAATAATAATAAATTGCAGGTGCAAAAGAGGTGGCTGTTATGTTATCAGGTTCATGAGGAGGAGAGGTTTGTCCCTTCCCTCTCCTCCACAACAGTGACCCATATGAATATCCCTCCCTGCACCTGCCCCACACAGCACAACTATGAAGCTTAGGGTGAAAGTTCCCATTTCCAACCAATGGGAGCATTCCTCCCCCCCAAGACGCCTGGTCCCCTGGAGGGGGGATTTTGTCAGGATCATGGTTGGGGAGGGGGTCAGGATAAAGCTCCCCTCCCTGGGTGCTGCAGTCCTGTCTTGATAGCATCCTCCCTCCCCACATGTACTTAAAGAAAAAGCACAGATCGTAGAATCAGAGTTGGAAGGGTCATCTGGGCCAACCCCCTGCAATGCAGGAATACACAGCTGTCCCACGTGGGAATTGAACCTGAAACCTTGGCATTCTCAGTGCTATGCTCTAACCAACTGAGCTATCCAGACTGTAAGTGAGCAGTACACAGTTAGTGTAACATGTAGCGCAGTCTTAAGAAGCAGCCACTCTGTGGAATCTGGTCCCACTTAGGACCCCTCTGGACATTGTTTTTATTGTACATCCATGATTATTCATGCTCATGATGGGATCGGGGCAGTTAATTGTGATCCTGCTTTCAATGCTGCTTGTGCCCTCAGAAGATTTGGGGAAGATATACTGCTTTGCTTCCAGTTGGTGCATGTTCCATAACTTCCTTCTGAAGTACGGTAACTTTGCATACCACAGATGTTCCAGTTTATTTATTGTCCCACAATTGCTGCGCTACAGAGTGCCCTCCAGATGGCAATAGTGGTACAACATTGGGGAAGCATCACAGAACAACTAATAATGGGGAATGATGTGTGGATGATCAAGTATTAAAGGGTAAAGGGACCCCTGACGACTCTGGGGTTGCGGCACTCATCTCGCTTTACTGGCCGAGGGAGCCGGCGTACAGCTTCCGGGTCATGTGGCCAGCATGACAAAGCCACTTCTGGCGAACCAGAGCAGCACATGGAAATGCAATTTACCTTCCCGCCGGAGTGGTACCTATTTATCTACCGTACTTGCACTTGACATGCTTTCGAACTGCTAGGTTGGCAGGAGCAGGGATAGAGCAACGGGAGCTCACCCCGTCATGAGGATTCGAACCGCCGACCTTCTGATCAGCAAGCCCTAGGCTCTGTGGTTTAGACCACAGCACCAACCGTGTCCCAATCAAATATTAATCCACTACTAATTTATATTCTGCATCCATAACGTGTTCCAAGATACATGGGCAACCCCTTGCAATTAATCAGATGGATAAAGCACCCATCTTTCGGGGGGTGGGGAGTAGCTGTGATAGTTCAGTCAGTAGAGCATGAGACTGTTAAACTCAGGGTCATGGGTTCAAACCCCACATTGGGCAAAATGATCTAGATTACCCTCGTGGTCCCTTCCAACTCTACAGTTCTATGATTCTATGATTCTCAAAGCCAACGAAGAGACCAGTACTTCATTGGCTAAGCTGGAATGCTGCAAGTATTGGGGTCATATTGAAAAGATGGTCCCAGGAGTATTCCCCTGAATTCCCATGAATACTTTCAATACTTGAAACATGAATACTTTCAATACTTTCCAAACAACAACAGCAACACATTAAAAAAACACACACACACACAAACACACAACAACAGCAACACCAAATAACATACCCTCAAATGGATTCCCATTAATTTTAGTCTCATGGGATTCTTTTTGGTTAAGTTGAATCAAATGGGAATTAGTTTTAGGAGGGTGGGCAGGGGGGAAATTCTGAACTCAACTGCCTCAAATAGAAATGTGTGTTTCCTTTCATTGCGCTTGCCAGACACTGTTGAACTACAACTCCCATCATCCCTGAACATTGGCTGACTGGGGCTAATGGGAGTTGGAGTCCAACCACAGCTTACAATTATTATTTGGAGTTATTATTTCATTATTACTACTTTTTCTGCTAATGCACTCATAGTTTAAAATAGTGCCTGCATTAGCTATACTGAATATGCTCTGTGTGTGGTTCTGCTAATGTTTACATGGCTATGTGTTAGTTTGTACATATCTTTATGACAATTTGATTTTAAGAAAGAAAGAAGCAATAGTGTCTGTTACACAAAATAATCAAGATTATCTGAAGAAGTGTGCATGCACACGAAAGCTCATACCTATGACAAACTTAGTTGGTCACTAAGGTGCTACTGGAAGGAATTTTTTTAAGATAAAAGAGGAAACGTGATGGGAAAGACGTAGGAAAATAAGGAAAATCCAGGTTCCCTGGTCACTGACGGAGGCACTTCAGGAGAGGAAGAGGCAATTGGCTATTGGTACCGGCCAAGCAGAGGAAGAGAGGTTTTTCCGGTCTCACTACTCTCTCTGCCGCAGCCTGATGGAATAGCTGCTAATGGAGACAATTCGAGGAACAGCGGAGTGACAAGCAAGTTAGTCCAGTCAAGCCGATGGACAGGACCTTGCTATTTCATCTCTCTTTTTAAGTAAAAAGGTAAAGGTAAAGGGGAGCCGGCGTATAGCTTCCAGGTCATGTGGCCAGCATGACAAAGTACTGTATTGCTATTTTCTCACCACTTCCCTGAATAGTGAGATACTCTGGGGGCAGCTCCCCGTGGATTGAGAATGCCTTTGATGTCTTTGTTTAAAAAAATCTCCTACTAGTTCCTTATCTTTATTCAGCTTCCCTCCTTTTTTTACTTTGAAGGAGTGAGTTATTTTAAACAAAAGCCTATTAGGGTGACCTGCCATCCAGGTCTGACCTAATCCCATTGTCTGGTGTCTTCGTTCTTTCTCAATACTGTTTACCTGTCAAGGACCTTCATGTTCTCTCAGTGCATCAAGTGCCTTCGCCCTTGTGCGAAGCCTCCGCAAATTCTTTTTTTTTCTATTACAATTGACATATAAGCTGATTGGGATAGAGGGAAGACTATGGAGAAGAAACTTGGGTGATATTTGTACTGCTGCTCACTCCTTTTTGGTTTGTTTGGTTTAAGGAGGGAGGATGTTCACTCTTGCACAGGTGTGATGGAATGTGTAGGCCCTCAACCCCTGAAGAAGAGGCTTGCAAGGTGTTGAACGCTGCTGCTGAAGGGAAGGGGGAGGGAGATATTCTTGCTGGGTGTTTGCAACATTTCTTCCCCTATAGTATAAAAATCTAAGGCTGTTGTCATGTGCGACGAAATCCTTTTCTTTCGTCTTTTCCACTTCAACCTCTATATTACTTAAAGAGCTACTAGGGAATCCTGAGGTAAAACTAACCTCCCTTTCTCCCTTTCGCCTTGCTGTAAACCCTTCTACACCGTGGGCTTGATAGTAATGAGGTTTTTCTTCCAGCACACGCGGCCAGGTATCATTTGCACCTTTTGGACTATTTATGAGACTTTCACTTTTGTCCACAGTAAAGGGGTTCACTCTCCTTGAACTTCCCCCACTGCAAAATATTACCTCTCCACTGAGGCAACACTGTGACACTTTAGGTTTGTCCTCCTATTCAGCCCCCTCAGTGAGACTCAAAGACACAAACTATCCATTCTTCTCTTGTAGGAAGTTTTGTCCTTTGCGGTGTCTCCACCTAAACAAGTGTTGATACCTTGCTGGAAAATAATACAGACGACTCTTTACTTGGCACTTAAACGATGAATGTTTATTTGCTTCTAGTCTTCACCCTTGGGTCCCTAGATGTCGTCGGACTACAACTCCCATCATCCCCAGCTGGTTTAGCCCAATGGTCAGAGGTGGTGGGAATTTGTGCTTCATTTCTCCTGCTTATTCTCGGTCGCACAGCACCCTATCCCATACCCTCCAACATTTCTCCGATGAAAATAGGGATTTCTTCTATTATTATTATTATTATTATTATTATTATTATTATCATCACTATTATTACTATTATTATATTTATACCTCACCCATCTGACTGGTTGGCTCCACACAACTCAGGGCAGCTTCGGGGTCCCTTTACCTTTAAGGAAAAGTGGGACATTATGCGATCAAATCAGAAACCAGGACAGCTTCTGTAAATCTGCGACTTTCACTGGAAAATAGGGACACTTCACTTAGAGCAGGCATTCCCAAACTGCGGCCCTCCAGATGTTTTGGCCTACAACTGCCATGATCCCTAGCTAACAGGACCAGTGGTCAGGAATGATGGGAATTGTAGTCCAAAACATCTGGAGAACCGAAGTTTGGGGATGCCTGACTTAGAAAATCTGCTGTTCCCCTTCATCATCTTTGAACATCATATTTAATTATTGGGGGGGGGGTTGGCCACCCTAAATGAGTCTGGCAGGAATTTCCTAAAGGCGGAAAGGTGTTTTTTTTCTTCTTCCATTTTGCTAAGAAAAAGCTCAATAACTTTCGGTGTGTCCTTTTTGAAATATGGCAACCCTGTTGTTGTTGTTGTTGTTTAGTCGTTTAGTCGTGTCTGACTCTTCGTGACCCCATGGACCAGAGCACGTCAGGCACTCCTGTCTTTCACTGCCTCCCGCAATTTGGTCAAACTCATGTTGGTAGCTTCGAGAACACTGTCCAACCATCTCATCCTCTGTCATCCTCTTTTCCTTGTGCCCTCAATCTTTCCCAACATCAGGGTCTTTTCCAGGGAGTCTTCTCTTCTCATGAGGTGGCCAGGTATTGAAGCCTCAGCTTCGCGATCTGTCCTTCCAGTGAGCGCTCAGGGCTGATTTCCTTGGCAACCCTAGTTGAACATGGCAACCCTAGTTGAACATTTTCATCCCAACTACAAGAATGCATGTTCCTCAATTTGTTATGGGTAAAAAGTAAGGGAAGGAAAAGCAGACAAGAGATGAGTGTTTGTGCCCTGCCAAACAGAGGGCAGCTTTATAGCATGAAAGGGAAAGGCCTCTTTTCATTCAGAGGAGCAGGCCTATTTTCATTCAGAGGAGCAGGCGAAGGAGAACCCTCAATGTTTCCAGGGGATTAGCATGTAATGCCAGCTACTTAGGCAGCTTGGTCATGTGTTTGTGCCAGAGTTTCAGAGCCTGGGACGGCATCTACTTTAAAGAGAAAGGGAGAGAGGTGCCATCGCTTAAAAGGCTGAGCCTTTCACATGCCCTTCGCTTAACTTACTTTTATATATTTCTCATCTGGAAAGTAAAGGCGAACAATGGGGAAATTGCTCCGCGAGTGGGGCAGGAAGGTGGGCTCAGAATTGATTTCCAACTTGTGCAGACCTGCTTGGTTTCTGAGGAGCATTTGGCACGGTGGAGATATTATTGCTGCGGCATAGCAACAGTTAGAGGCCGAACCAGGAGCTGGGCAATGTGGGCATGTGCCCAGAGTTTTTTAGGCTGCAAAGGGGCCTGGTCTAGTACTTGCTGCCAGCCAGAGTGAGAGCTCCATTTTGTGTTTCCTCTAGAAAGTTATAGGAGAAGAGAGGCACGCATGGTGTGTCACTTCGAAGCACTGTGTGACACTGTTTAATGAATGCTGGCGGGGACTTAGGACCCCTCTGGGGTGGTGGGTTTGTTGGGGCAGGGGTCATGGGTGGATACTGCAACACGATAATAGCATAGCTGCCAAGTTTTCCCTTTTCTCACGAGGAAGCCTATTCAGCATAAGGGAAAATCCCTTAAAAAAGGGATAACTTGGCAGCTATGGATAATAGTGCGCTAGTGGATTTCCCCTGCATGCAAAGACAGTCTCTGGTGCACTGAGCAGACGAGACCAAAAGTAGGTCCTAGAATACGGTTACCAGATTTTTTTTCAATGAATCTGGGGACACTTTTTATTTCTTTATTTTTTTGAAGCTGAGTAGCAACAGGGAGTCAGTAGTGGGGATGGCGAAGCAAAAGACCGTGGGCCCAAGCACACATGCATATTGTATAAAGGCTCAAAGCCCTTCTTTCGCACCCTGTGAAACATAAATGTGGAGGTTTTTTTAAAAAAACTGGGCAACGGCGCGCTGCCTGCCGGTGACTCCCGAGCCTTCCCCGATCTGCTTCCTCCTCCCCCCTTTGTTTTGACAGATCGGGGGAGGCTCGGGAGTCGTGGGCGAGCGGCTGTTGCCTAGGCGGGGTGCAAGGCGCACGGTTTCTCAGCCAGGCAAGGTTCAAAGCCGTTCTTTCGCACCTTGTGAAACATAAATGCCCAGAGTTTTTTTTTTAAAAAAAAAACCTGGGCAACAGCCACCTGCCTGCAACTCCTGAGCCTCCCCCGATCAGTCAAAACAAAGGGGAGAGGGGGCAGGAGATCTGTACCGCCGGACGTCCCCAGTTCCCATTCGGCAGTGGCGGTGGCAGCGGCAGTCAGCAGCCCGGAGCCAGCCTGGTAGCGCAGTTGGCTCTGGCTGGCTTCAGCGAGCAATGAGCAGCTCCTGAAGTCAGCCAGAGCCAACTGCGCTACCAGGCTGGCTCCGGGCTGCTGAGGCTGCCGCTACCAGGTTCCCCAGGACAGATTTGCAAATCCAGGGTACATTCCGGGGACAGAATTTTCCCAGGGACAGATTTGCAAATCTGGGGACTGTCCCCGAGCACCGGGGACATCTAGCAACCCTATCCTAGAAGGCAATTTCTGCAGGTGTTTTTAGAGGGAAGTGAGGGGCGGATGGGGCTCATCACCGTGGGAAGGTAGCCCATCTAGGAGAAGGGAAGCTCTGCTCTTAAACCTCTGCTGCATTGTGGGATGTCTTCAGGAGAAGAAAGGGCTTAAGGAGTCTTCTTCTTCTTTGGCGATCACTCGTAGCCGAGTAAGATTGTCTTCCATAAACACGGTTTTAACAATGGGTCCGTAAGTGACTGTGGAGGCCAATTCTGGATCCACACATCCTTCCACAGTGGGGACATTGGTTTCCAGGCAGGAGTTGATCATGGTGCGGATTTGCCAAGCGTGCCTTCCTCTTAGCACGTTTCTCCCTTGCGTCCTACACAAATCCAGAGTGGAATCCCTAAGACGGTCTGAGAGCATCTTGTGCGCCTCCTTCCGGCAACTCCTGCAGACAAGCAGGTGCCAAACGTATTGCTCTGCTTTCCTTTGGATCACATCGGTGAGGCTGACAGAGGTGTCTTGTCACCTGGGCAGCCCAGGACCTCCATACACACTGCCTAGGCTTGCGCCCCAGGGAGGTCACTCCAGCACTGCTAAGGTAGCAATTTGACTTCAAATAAATCAAAATTGCTGGCATTTTCCATTTTGAATAATGTATCTCAGATTTCTGCTGATCCCCCTTCCCTGTAAAAGCAGCCCCTTGCAGTTCCAGAGGGTTCCCAGTTCCTCCAGAATTGCTATTCAGGGTGCACAAAGTCCTGCTGTGGGGAAGAAGAGAAACAAAAGCCTCACTGTGTGAGGCCAACTCCACTAATGGTCTCTATGGCAGGCATGAAACAAGAAGTTTAATCATTTATCCGGTGTTACTTCAGAGGGCCAGCTGGCTGGCTGTGTGGCCAGCAGGTGGCAGTGCAATAATGTTATTGTTTCCATATGTCTGCTGGTATGGCCAGCTGCAGATGCTGTAAAACAGGTCAGCAAACTTTTTCAGCAGGTAGGATTGTCAGACTCAATAGAGGACAGGACTTCTGTGTCTTTAATTGCCCTGCTCTCTTTTGAGTCTGGAAACCTTAAAGAGAAACCAGCAGACCCTTTGTTTAATTTCCAAGCAAAGGGTCTTCTGGTTTCTCTTTAGGGTTTCCAGACTCAAAAGCGAGCAGGGCAATTAAAGGCACAGAAGTCCTGTCCTCTATTGAGTCTGGCAACCCTATCAGCAGGGGGCCGGTCCACTGTCCCTCAGACTTTGTGGGGGGTCAGACTATATGGGGGGGATGATGCAAGAGCACCACGAGTCCTGGTGGCTGCTTACCTGTGTCTTGCGAGCAGCAGGGGCTGGCGGCGGTGGTGGAGGAGGGAAGATTAGTGGCACGTGAAAGGCTCCAGTGAGGGGCTGCTTAAAATGATGGCCGCTCGAGTGCTGCTGCTGCTGCTGCTGCTGCTGCTGGCACCAACAAAGCCCAGCCTCCTTCCTCCTCTAGGCAGGGCGGGGAGAAGCCAGGAGGAGGGAGGGAGGGAGGAGGTGCCGCTACTGCCGCCGTGTGAGGGAGAGGGAAAGAACACATGCACTGGCGATCCACGTGGCAATTCCTGGACCGTCCGTGGGCTGGATCCAGAAGGCAATTGGGCCTGATCCAGCCCGCGGGCCTTGGTTTGCCGACCCATGCTGTAAAAACGTGTCAACTAGCTGGGAATCCCTTAGGTATAGAAACAGAAGAGAGCCTTGTAGGACTTCCTGGAGTCACACGTAAGCCCCCAAAACTGACAGACGTACACTTACTTTGTACAGCAGTTATCAGGAACTATAATTCTGAGCGAACCTTTGTCGGCCAAAGAGGTAGCCCAAATGGCAGCGTTATATGCTCCAACATTTCTCCAATGAAAAAAGGGACATCCTATTGTGAAATGTGCAGAACATCCCCTCCTGTTGCAACCTAGATCAAGTTATTCACAGCTAAACTGCTGAAGTGTCAAGCAGGCAAAGTGGACCTCTTTCACTTTTCCCTCCCCCTGAAGCTTAAATAGGAGTGCCCTGATAGGCAGAAGCAGCGGTAACAAGCCATATATCAGAGGTGAGCAGCAGCCAGCCTAGTGTGCTGGGATCTTTGCAAAGAATGTGTGGTTGATGAACTTTGGTCTGTTTTCTTTAATTTTTTGAGCAAGAGCACATTCTCGGGATCACTGGTTAGGTAGGCCTTTAGTTCAGCATAACCCTACACGTATTGTAAAGCGCCCTGTGATCCTCGGATAAAAGGCAGTATAGAAACGTAATAAATATTCGTAATGTTGATATAGATCTAGGGTACCAAAGTCCGTTAGCAAATGGTAGACATTAATGAACAGTAGTATTTAGATAGCATTTGGAGTATTGGAGGGGAAATTCCAGGCCAGTGGAAAAACAGGCTAAACTAAACTCCCTTTCCGGGCCAGGGTCTCACCTGGGATAGAGGCTGTTAACATGACAAAAGATGTTGATGGCCCATCCCCGAGGAATTCTTGGGTCTGTGCAAGACTGAACCCCAGTAACCACAGGCAGGAGGAGGAGCTATGCTAAGACTAGACCATGTCTATGTCATTACCAAGAAGGGAAGTTTAGTCTGAAGACTATCCCTGCCTTCGGGTCTGGCCGTGACCAGAAGGATACAGGTATCAAGAAACATGTCCCATGTGACACATGCATGTTTTAAACTCACAAAGCAAGAATGTATACTCTTAAGCTGCGATCCTATACACATTTACATGCATGGGAGCAAGCCCCACTGATTGTAGTGAGGCATGCTTGCAAATAAAGCAGCTGGCTGAAACAGAGGCCAGGGAGTGTTTGCTCCATCTTCCATGTGACAGCCCTTCAGATCTTTGAAGTTGGCTCTCATATCTCCTCTCAGCCTCCTCTTTTCCAGGCGACATTTATATAAATTACAGACCATGGGCAGATAAATCCCTTTTCTTTCACTGTGCAGTGTGCTTTAGTCGGCTTTTTGCCAAACTAATGCCCAAAATATTGTATTCTGCTGGTCTGGCAACCAACACGAACAGTGAAAGAGGATAAACTGGCGATGGGACCACTTGGCTGTTTGTCATGGAGCCTGCCATGACACCATGGTAACAGGACACTGGGATGAAACCCATTAATGAGGCATTGTGCCTGGTGTCAATATGAAATCATAACTTCCCTGCTATTAAAAACCCATCAGGGATGTTGTTCATTTTGCGAAGCTCAGCCAAAAAGTTTGTAGGACTATTACAATTCCCAGCTTGTCCTCTCTTGAACTTGTCCAGCTACTTCCCAGCATGGAAATTAGGAATTCTTTTCTCTCTCTCTCAAAGATAGATAATGCGGGTTCCGGTTTCCGCCTGCAGGAATGGCGGACCTGTTTTCCATCTCTCTGACCTTTGTAAGGAATTTGGCGGTTGCTAGGGGAGTAAATGGCAACCCCCTACCCTCTCCGGGGGTTACGGAGAGGGGCCGCTGGCCCGCGATGCCCCCAGACCCACTCCGACTGTTTTTGGAGTGGGGGGAGCTTGGGCTGAGCACTTACAAGGGCCAGGACTCCCGGACGCTAATCTGCATGGCGGGGATTTCCATGGTTAAAGAAGATAATTAGGTTTAAATCTATGGACATACTTCAGAAGGAGGGAAAGAAGCGCTGTTTACTGCTGAGAAATTTATGCTGCCGAGTGAGAGGAGTCAAAGATTGTACTGCATCTGGAAGAAGGATTGATGGGGACGGAGCGATAAGGGGAGTGAGTTTTTATTTTATTTTTTTTCTTCATATTGTTGCCTCGTACCTTCCCGGACGTGATGTCCTGGCTTGTTTGGAGTGAAAGAGAAGCAAAAGACTGTGTGAGTTGAACCTTATAACTGTTGTTACTGAGCATATTTTTTTAAAGATGTGGAGTTGCCGATGAGAAAAGCCCCCCCCTAGTCGGACGGAAGGAGTTCTGAATGCGTTCGGAGGATTTATGAGCTGTGACGCACTTTAAATTGGAGCAGCGACCTGAAGCTAAGTTCAGCTATAGGGCAAGGAGATCCATTAATTTACCAAGAGTCTATGGTTTGATGTTTGGGTCTCCTGCCTGGAAAAGCTGTAAATTCTATAATGATCGTAAATCTTCATGGCTATGAGAGAAAAGCGAAAGTGATTTGAGCTTTTTAAGATGGCGCTACTTCGAATTGCTTCAACGCAACAGGAGCTCCATTAAGAAGATTTATGGGGAGGCTGGACTGATTAACTCACACAGGAGAAAGAACATCTGTGAGACTTTGTTTGATATTTATATCAGCAGCTGGGAAACAATCGTGAAAGTGGAAAACATCTATGTGACTGTAAGGGGAAGATCTGGATTATTATGAACTTGAAGGACGATTTGAACTTTAGAAAAAAGACGGCAGTGGACAGTTGCGAGGAATTCCCAATTTCTTGAAGCATGGGAACCCAAATAAAAAATTCTTTAGATGATTTGGCATAACATTCGGTCTGATTGATATATATATGTGTATAATTTGAAATATTGAATGTGATATAATTGGTTTTAATTGGAAAATTAATAAAAATATTTAAAAAAAAAAACAAAGATAGATAATGCAACATTACAAGAACAAGCACTCATGACTCTGAAGAGCATTGTGTCATATGATACTAGTTGAAAACTATTGTGTGTTGGGGGTCAGGGAATAAAGGTAATATAATATTTCTGTGTTACTTAAAAAAATAAGCAGGTGCCTCCCTTTACACTTCTTTGCCTGTGAAGCAGGAGACAGGAAGGACAAATAGGAGACACTTTGGCAAGCTGACAAAGGGATGAGCAGAAAAATATTTTGAGTTCCGGGACTATAAGTCAATGTGAAGAAAACCAAGACAATACATGGAAGAGCAAAAACAGTCTCCCCCCCCCCCAACTCTTCATGCTATATGCAGGACAGTGAAATTGGGGGGGGGGTAAATGGGTTTCACTGCAAATTATTGTGGGGGAGGTGAATTTTTCCTACAGTTTTCTCAGAAAACTGTACTCTGCAAAATTACTTTTAATATTGAATTAAAGTGTGATAAGTTCATCGTCATCATCATCATCATTTATTTATACCCTGCCCATCTGGCTGGGTTTCCCTAGCCCCTTTGGGCAGCTCCCAACAGAATATTAAAAACACAATAAAAGATCAAACATTAAAAACTTCCCTAAACAGGGCTGCCTTCAGATTTCTTCTAAAAGTCAGGTGGTTGTTTATTTCCTTGATATCTGATGGGAGGGCGTTCCACAGGACGGGTGCCACTACCGAGAAGGCCCTCTGCCTGGTTCCCTGTAACCTCACTTCTCGCAGATGGAACCACCAGAAGGCCCTCGGAGCTGGATCTCAGTGTCCGGGCTGAACGATGGGGGTGGAGATGCTCCTTCAGGTATACTGGGCCAAGGCTGTTTAGGGCTTTAAAGGTCAGCACCAACACTTTGAATTGTGTCAGAAATGTACTTGGAGCCAATGGATCGGTGCCATACGGTCTCAGCGGCCACTCCCAGCCACCAGTCTAGTAAAGGATAATAACGTGCTGTGCTTAGCCTCCACAGTTGAAAGAAGTAAAGCTTCTGAATACTAGTTGCTGGACTGTGATGGAGACGGCTCTTGTGCTCAGTTCCCACTTGCAGGTTTCTGACAGGCATCTGGTTCCTACCAGCAACCGTGAGAACATGATGCTGGGCCACATGGGCCATTGGCCTGATCCAACAGCCTCTTCTGATGTCCTTATGGTGAAGGAAGGAAGCCATGGTCCTAAAGACAAGGACTGGAATGGTTAAAAACACCAACCACCCTTTTTTTGCCTTCATTGATGGTGGCGGTAATTATAATATTGGCTTTGTGGGCACCAGGGGAAAGATCTCAAAGATGCCATTGTATCCAAGGTGCCACAAATGGCAACCTCTGGTCTGGAATGAATGCCTTAAAACCAGAAACCGAAAAAACAAGCATACCTTAAAGGCGGTGATGGCCACCCACTTGGATTAGACAAATTCATGGGAAAGTCTATCAATGGCCACTTGCCACAATGGCTAGGGTCTACTGCCATTGCTCAACGCAGCATGATTCTGAACTCCAGTTGCCAGAAACCGTAGTAATTATACAGTTTATAACAAACAGAGGCAGCTTACCTATAGTTTCATGGTCAATTGTGTTAGGCAAACACAATTGGTACACTTTGACCATGAAACTATAGGTAAGCTGTCTCTGTCTGTTATAAACTGTATAATTGCCTATGTATAATTTTCTATGTAGAGATGATAACATGTATCATACCAGTACTTGAATAGGAAAACATGGTTTCAAATCTCTCCTCAGCCATGACAATGCGCTAGTCATTGTATTTCAGCCTAAACTACCTGAAAGGGTTCTTGTGAGAATATAAAGGGAAGGGAAACTGTATGTACACTGCCCCAAGGTCCTTGAAGAAATGATGAAATAAAAGTGCATATTACTGAATATGTTAATAATAATACTTAATATTTATAAGGGAGGCGCAGATGGCGCTGTGGTTTAAACCACTGAGCCTCTTGGACTTGCCGATCGGAAGGGCGGTGGTTTGAATCCGCACAATGGGGTGAGCTCCCGTTGCTCTTTCCCAGCTTCTGCCAACCTAGCAGTTTGAAAGCACACTAGTGCAAGTAGATAAATAGGTACCGGTAATGCTATAAGATATATGTCTAGCGTAGGATCTTTTAATATATATTCCAGCTGATGAAGAATAAACAAAACAGGGCCTTGTCCTGGATTTGAAAATCATTTCAACTGGAATTTGTCTCATTACCTTAAGCATAAAACAGTTTGAAGAAATCATAATTAATCTCCTTCCTGGCCCGAGTTCTTGGAACCTTTTCATTTGATTTCCTGATTGCACCAAGAACTCCAATTTCTACAGAAACTGTAGTAAGGCAGATTCCTATCGCATTCGGGTCCTGCTTGCAGGTTTCCTAAAGGCATCAGGGTAACCACTGTGGGAGCAGGATGAAGGGCTAGATGAGCCACTGGTCTGATCCAGCAAGACTCTTACATTTAACACAATTTGATGGGAATCCATTTTGGAGTTGGTACCTGTCAGAGGGCCTGATATGGCTACTCTAGAGTAACGACTCCAGCATGGTCTTTTAAGGCTTTTATTAAGTGCTGATTATTTACAGTGTTCAGAGCGGTAAAAAAGCATCCTTAAGGTGAGGTGTCAGAACCTCCGAATGGCGATTGGCGCGTTTTCTTCCAGCACCAAAGCTTTGGCAGACCCAACCTCTTCCCCCTACGTTTGCGTCGCAATTCGGGAGTTGGGGGGATTGGCCTCCCCCCCGTGCGTCCAACTTCCTGTCCCACCTGAGGCATGGGCTCCACAACCTTGCCTGAGCCTCGGACACCACTTCCTGACTCTCCGCTGGAGGCAGAGCTCTCCTTACTCTCTCCAGCGCTTGGGGATGGGCTGGAACTTAAGATGGGAGGGACTTCCCTGTATCCCTTGTCCCTCACATCCACCCCCCTCCCAGGCTCCTCTCCCCCCCTCCCTAGGGGCTCTCTGCTTGCTGGGGACGAGTGAAACCCCAAGAAGTCTGTGGCATCCGAGCCTGTGGGTGTAAAATTTTCCCCCCAATCCTGCGATCTTTCCCCTTCCCCCTGAGAAGACGGGAATCCCAAGAAGTCAGTGGCGTCAGAGCTGGTGGGAGTAAAAATGTTCTGCCAGTCCTCTCCTGTCTCTGACGTAGTCGACCTCGGTGAAACCCACACCTCTTCTTCCGTATCCTCAAATTCCGCTTCCCATCTCCATGGAGAGCTGCTGCCTGCTATCCCTTCCTCCCGCCCCTCCCCCTCTCCCTCCCTTTCCATGTGCCAGGGCTTGGGCCTGTGGGGGAACAGGGCGTGGAACTCTTCCACTAAAAATTCCTCGGGTACTTCCGTGGCCGGTATCCACTCATTGTGGGACGGCGGAGTGTCCTCCCATGCTATCAGGTACTCCAGCCCTCTCACCCCTCTCCTTGAGTCTAAAATCTCAGTTGCCTCATTGAGCTGTCGGGCGTCTCCCGTCTCCCCCCCTCCCTCTGGAGGCTGATCGCTGTCCCTGAACCTGGTACTTTCTCTGTACAGCGACAGCAGCGATCTATGAAACACTGGGTGCACTCTCATGTCCTCAGGCAGTGCTAGCCTGAAGGCTACCGGGTTGACCTGTTGCGTGACCGTGAAGGGGCCCAGCCTCCTGGGTGCTAACTTCTTGCATCGCCCCCTGGTGGGAAGACCTTCCGAGGATAACCAAACCTTGTCCCCCACCCTGATGACCTCTCCCGGTCGCCTGTGGCGATCTGCCTCCTTCTTGTACGCTTCCTTGGCCCTCTCCAAGTGTTCTCTGAGCTGCTGGTGCACCGTCTCCAGGTCCTCTGCCCAATCCTCTGCCTGTGGGCCCTCTTCCTCCTCCTCCCCCTCCCTCTCCGGGAAAGATCTGAGGTCGCGCCCGTAGTTGGCCTTAAAGGGTGACACCCCTGTGGAGACGTGCACCGCATTGTTGTAGGCAAATTCTGCCAGTGGCAGGCGATCCACCCAGTCCGTTTGCCTCTGGCTGACGTAACATCTCAGGTACTGCTGCAGAATGGCGTTGACCCGCTCCGCCTGTCCATTGGTCTGCGGGTGCCGAGCCGTAGACAAACTGACCTCCACCTGCAGGAGGTTCATTAGCCGCCTCCAGAACCTGGAAATAAATTGGCGGCCACGATCCGAAATAACTCTTAAAGGCAATCCATGCAGTCTGAATACGTGGTCCACAAACAGTTTGGCCGTCTCTTCTGCCGAGACCGCCCTGGCACACGGTATAAAGTGGCACATTTTGGACATGAGGTCCACCACCACCAACACTGCGGTCTTGCCCCTGGACGACGGCAGGTCTGTGATGAAGTCCATGGACACTACTTCCCACGGCCTGTGCGGTGTGGCTAATGGCTCCAGCAAACCTGCTGGTGGCGCTCTGACCACCTTTGCTCTCTGGCAGGTGTCACATCCCCTTACATAATCCCGAACATCCTCCCGCACCCCTGGCCACCAGAAGTGTCTCATGACTAGGTGAGTGGTTTTGTCCCTTCCGAAATGACCCGCCGTTGGGTTGTCGTGCATCTGCTTGAGGACCTTACCTCTCAGCTGTTTGGTGGGCAGGTACAGGGCTCCCCTGTAAAAAAGCAAACCCCTCCTTTCCTCAAAGTCTTTAGCCTGCTCCCTCCCCCCTCGCAAGTCTCTGAAGATGCGGGAGGCAAACTCATCTGCTGCCGTCAGTGCTGTGAGTTCTGCCTCGCTCACCACTGCTGCTCCGCAGGACCATGCTGATGGGGGGAAAATGTGCCTGGGCGCTGGTGGCAACTCCTGCTCCATGTACTCTGGTTTGCGGGAGAGGGCATCCGCCCTGACATTCTGCTCCCCCGGGATGTAGTGGATGGAGAAGTTGAAGTTCGAGAAGAACTCTGCCCACCGTATCTGTCGCTGGTTGAGCACCCTGGCCGTTCTCCAGAACTCCAGGTTCTTGTGGTCTGTGCACACCTGGATGGGGTGTTTGGCGCCCACCAGGAAGTGTCGCCAGTGCTGGAAAGTAGCGTGGATCGCAAGAAGTTCCCTATCAAACACCGTGTAGTTGCGTTCAGGCTGTGTCAGCTTCCTGGAGAAGAAGGCACAAGGTCTCCACTCTCTGTTGGCGTCCAGTTGCAACAGGATCGCTCCCAACGCCCTGTCTGAAGCATCTGTCTCCACGCGTAGGGGCGCATCCTGCACCACGTGGAACAGGTTCTGGTCGGACGCGAACACCCTCTTGAGGCTTTCGAACGCTGCTTGCGCCTCTGGCGTCCACCTGAACTTCTGCTTGCCTCTCAGGCAGTCCGTGATGGGAGCCGTAACCCGCGAGAAGTTCTTGATGAATTTCCTGTAGAAGTTGGCGAATCCTAGGAGGTGTTGGGCATCTTTGCGCGTCCTGGGGCTGTGCCAGTCCAGGATGGCCTGCACCTTGTCCTTGTCCATCGCCAGTCCCTTGTCTGACAGTTTGTAGCCCAGGAAGTCTACTTCCCTGGTGTGAAACTTGCACTTCTCCAGCTTCACATACAGGTGGTTCTCCTTCAGGCGTTGCAACACCTCCCTGACATCCTTCACATGTTGCACTGGGTCAGCGGAATAGATAAGGATGTCATCCAGGAAGACCAAGCAGTTCTTGAAGAGAAGGGACCCCAGGACGTGGTGCATGAAGGCCTGGAAGCATGCTGAGCCCCCTTGCAACCCGAAGGGCATCACCAGATATTCAAAAGAGCCCAGAGGCGTGAACATCGTGGTTTTCCACTCATCGCCTTCCCGGATCCTGATCAAGTTGTACGCCCCCCTCAGGTCTAGCTTGGTGAAAATCTTGCCCCTGCGTGCCGCTGTCAGGAGATCGTCCACTCTGGGCATGGGGAAAGCCACTGGCTCTGTCACTGAATTGAGCCGTCTGAAATCCACCACAAGACGGCGCTGTTGCGTGTCTTTCTTGTCCACCCAGAAGACCGGGCTGCCCCCTGCTGCCTTGCTTTCTCTGATGAACCCCCTCTTGAGGTTCTTGTCTATAAACGCACGCAGATCCTCCAGTTCCTGATCTGACATGGCGTACAGCTTGGCTGGGGGTATCGTTGCCCCTGGCACCAGGTTGATCTGGCAGTCGAAAGACCTGTGTGGGGGTAGGTGGTCGGACTCCGCTTCGCTGAAGACCTCCTGCAGGTCCCAGTACTGCTTGGGTATCGCCTCACCCCCTTTGACATGCATGGTGGCCACCGTGGCTATTGGAGGCCCCTCCCCTGGTTGGTGCTGCATGCAATGTTCCAGACAAAAGTCCGACCCAAACGTGATGCATCTCTGGTGCCAACTTATGGAGGGGTCGTGGCGCGCCAGCCAGCTCATTCCCAAAACGATGGGGGGGTCTGAGATGGTCGTGACGTTGAAAGCCAGTGTCTCTGAGTGCCTTCCCACCGTCATTCTCATGGGGGGGGGGTTTGATGAGTGATGGCCCCTCCCAGCAACTCTCTGCCGTCAATGGTGGCTACGTGCAGGGGAAAATCCAGCTGCAGAAGCTGGATCTGGTGCTCTTCTGCAAAGTTTCTCGAGAAGAAGTTGGCTGAGGCACCACTGTCAATTAAGGCGAGGACCGTCAGGGGATAGCCATTTGGGAGCGTTAGCGTGACTTCTAGAACCACTCCTGCTCTGGGAGGGGTGGGCTGGCTCTGCTCCTCTCTGTGCGGGTGGGCGGGCTGGGGCTGTTGTCTGCTGACTGTGCCTGGCTGCTGCCCCTTGTCTCCTGCAGCCAGGCTGTCTCGTTTCCCTGCTGTGGTGCTGCTTCAGTGGGGGAAGGTACAACCGTTCCCGCCTTACCTTGCCACTCTCTGCGATGAGGGCAGTCTCTGACGCGATGCCGGGGGGAGTTGCAGAGAAAGCAATTCCCGCCTCTTCCCTCCTTGCGTCTTGGCGCCGCCGGGGTTTGAAAAGCCCGCGCGCGCGCTCCACCGATCTCCATCGGTTCCGGCTCTGGGCTTGGTCTGGGCGGGTCTGGGGGCGGGCCCTGGGGTGGGGTTTGGTGATGTGGTCTGTCCTGGGAGCGTGGGAACCAAGGTTTTGCTGCACGCGTCGCTTGTTTGTCATTCCATCTGGATTCCTGTCTCACCCCCACCGCTAGCGCCGCTTTGCTTAACTCATCCATAGTTCGCGGTTTAGGACCTCTTGCCAGCTCATCCTTAACGTCTGCGTGCAAACCCAGGTAGAAGGCTGATTTCACTGGCTCACTTTGCAGATCCCACCCCAGTTTGTGCACCATCATGGTGAATCTCGCCCAGTAGTCCCTAACTGTCGATTTTCCTTGTGTTAAGTTATGAAGCTCCTCTTTAGTGGCCTCCATTTCACTGTCACTAGCGTACATTATTTTTAAAGCTTCTAGAAATAATTTTGCGTTCTTCATGCAAGGATTTTTTTGCGCGATGAGCGGTCTTACCCATTCTCGGGCGGCCCCCGTCAAATGCTCTATGATAAAGGAGACTCTGTGCGCGTCATCTGGGAATTCTGCTGCATGCAATTCCAGCGCATAATTTATTTCTGTCTCGAATCCTAGGTACTCCCTAGGGTCGCCGCTAAACTTGGTGACTAGGCTCTGTCCCCTTCTCACTTGGACTAGCTGCGGCTGGGGCGCCCCCCCACCTCTAGCGGCTTTCTCCTCTTCCAACTTTTTCTGCAGGTCCAATACCATCACCCTTAGCTGTTTCTCAGTCTCCTCTTTTGTCCTCACCTGGTCCACCAGCTTGTTCAGCTCCTCCTGCGCCCCTCGCGCTTCCTCCTGAGCGGCATGCAATTGCTGCTGTGCCTGCGCTGTGAGGTTCCGTAGCTCCTGCTTCGCTGCTTCGGCCTCCAGCCTCCAATGCTCAGCCTCTTGAGCGCTCATCGCTGCACTCCAAAGTAGCCAAAAAAAGATTCGGAGGTTGCTGTCAGAGGGCCTGATATGGCTACTCTAGAGTAACGACTCCAGCATGGTCTTTTAAGGCTTTTATTAAGTGCTGATTATTTACAGTGTTCAGAGCGGTAAAAAAGCATCCTTAAGGTGAGGTGTCAGAACCTCCGAATGGCGATTGGCGCGTTTTCTTCCAGCACCAAAGCTTTGGCAGACCCAACCTCTTCCCCCTACGTTTGCGTCGCAATTCGGGAGTTGGGGGGATTGGCCTCCCCCCCGTGCGTCCAACTTCCTGTCCCACCTGAGGCATGGGCTCCACAACCTTGCCTGAGCCTCGGACACCACTTCCTGACTCTCCGCTGGAGGCAGAGCTCTCCTTACTCTCTCCAGCGCTTGGGGATGGGCTGGAACTTAAGATGGGAGGGACTTCCCTGTATCCCTTGTCCCTCACAGTACCCAAACAACCTGTAGCAGTAATGTAGCAGGGGCCCAAAGGGCCCCAATTTAGGTAATAATGTAATTCCCTATAAATCCTGGAATATGCTTATATTAGTGAATTATGGTAACCTGTTGCTTTAAAGAAACTGATGATTCAGCAAGAAGCCGTCCCTACTGGGATAGAAGGTCAGCTAATACGTAAATCACAAAGAAGCAATTCATAAACTAGAACATAAATTGTTACATCCACATGTAACACAGGTTCCCATACATGCAAACTAACAATATGTAACAGATCACGGTAAGAATAAGAGTTTAGTTAGCAACGCTTATTGCGCATGCATATTAGATTAGGTAATGACATACGTATTAAATATGAAATGAGATGATGAATATTAAATATAAAATGATGTAATGATTTATGTGATTGGTTAAATTGAAATCCTTTGTCTGAAATGTTATAAATACCCCTGCCCGACCTTTGGGCGGGGTTGCAGTATTCCGAAAAGATTCGACTGTAACCTTATTGCTTTGCAATAAACAAAATGGACTCCTAACTCCTCTTGTCTCTGAGTTTTATTGGCTGACTCAGAAGATGAGCCATTTTTTGGCTTACAACATTTGGTGCCGTGAGGACAGGAGGGTTTAAAGACACTGCTTTGTTTTGTTGTCTGGTTTGGGGCCTAGCTCATTGTGGATAGTACACCCTAGAAATAGTGAGCCCTGCTGGGAAGCCAAGGCTGTCGCCTGCCCTTCTTGCTTTCTATGCTTTGAGCTGCCTTCCTTTCCATTAGCATCATTCTCATCTCTCTTGTTTTTCCACCCCTATCCTGTGTGCTCAGGATGCCTCATCCTTGTGCTTATCCATTCGCTTGCCATTCTTTATAAAGCTGAAGGGAACTGAAAGAAGCTGAGTGAGAGACAGCAGTCGACCATCTTAGCCTTCTGGCTAAGCGCCAGCCGACATATCTTGCTACCAAATACTGATGGCTCCTCCCACTAAAAAATCGCCACCAAAAAAAATGACCTCCTTTGAAGCCATTGCCACAGCGGTGACAGCAGCATAATAGTCCCTTTTATTTTAGAGTGCTTCAGAGCCGCTCGCCAATTCTCGGGTGAGGAGACTCACGCAACGGACTTCACATGTTCTTAGCCTGACACCCATGAGACGCTTGTCTTCTCTGTGGCCCTGTCTAGCAGTGCGTTCTGGGAAATCATCCAAGACCTGCTATCTAGAGAGAAACATCTTTGATTTATTTCAAATGCGACTAAGACAAAATTAATCAGGATGTATTTTCTGACAAATTTTTGGAAAATAGTGTTCCCTTTTAGTTATTTATAAGTTTTCTCGCTGGCCCTTCAACGCAAGGTCCCAGTGATATAACACATAGTTACAAAAACAAGTGCAATGTGTTCCTATCAAAATGGAACGTTGTAAATTCAGCAAAATTAATGGGTCTCCAGAAAAACTCGAAATTTTTTAACTGTCAAAGGTCAGGGTAAAGAGGTGTGTCTTCAGCGTATGGCAGAAGCTGTGCAGTGGAAATGCTAGATGTGGCTCTGTGAGGAGGGAGCGCCACAATTTATGGGGTGCCAACAGAGAAAGCCGTCTGTCTCCCAGGCTGTACTTCTGAGGGTGGTGGAACTAACCACTTTTGTCAAGTTGCTTCTGAAGGAAAATTCCAGTCCTGCCCTGGAGAATATAAGGGGAGGCGAAGGGGGGGGGCATAAGAGCTGTGATGGATCAGGCCAAAGGCCCAATATCCTGTTCTCACTATATTCTGCAAAAAATGGCTTTCCAAATTTCTTCATTCATGAATTTTGGACACAATGAGGACCCAGTTTTTAGTACTGTTTAATATTATTTTAAATTCGCTGAAGGAAGCAATGGGTTTGTCCCCACTACTGCTTCCAGTTTCCAGCCCCTCCTCCCACTCCTTCTTTCAATCAACCAGCATGAACCAATGTTAGAATTTAACGTTAAGGCAGCTGAATTTTTTTTCTTTCAAAAGAGGGTTTTTCTGAGGAAAAGCTGTTGGAAAATTCCACCTCCTCACCCAAGAGTATTTGGCTAAATGCCCTACTATTAATGATTTTGCTGCTCCATAGTCCATGATGTGGAATAATCCTGTAGAAGTGCCACTGAGTTCAAAGGGTCTTCCGCCCATTGCAGTGCAATCCCAGTCATTTTCCCTCATAAGTCCTACTGATCTCAATTGGGTAAGTGGATTTAGGATTGCATCTTAAATCTCTTTCTGACTGGTAATTTAAGGTGCAACCCTACACCCACCTATCGCATAGCTGCCAAGTTCCGGACGTAAAGATCCGGGATCAGCAGCGCGCGCATGACCGGAAGTTGCATGACGCAACTTCCGGTGGCGCTTCGCCCTTCTATGGGCACCAGAAAATGGCGGCGCCAGCGCCGGAAGTTGCTTCCGCGCATGACCGGAAACACGTAAAAGCGACTTCCGGCGCCGCCATTTTCTGATGCCCATAGAAGGGCAAAGCGCAACCGGAAGTCGCGTCACGCAACTTCCGGTCATGCGTGGAAGCGACTTCCGGTGCCGGCGCCGCCATTTTCTGGTGCCCATAGAAGGGCAAAGCGGCACCAGAAAAATGGCCGCCGGGCCGAAGCCGATTTAAGGGACAATACCGGGATTTTAACCTAAACGGGAGACCGCCGGGAAACGGTAAGAAAAAAGGGGTTTTCCCGGCGGATACGGGATACTTGGCAGCTATGACCTATCGAGAAATAAGTCCCATTGAACAAGATAGGACTTAGTAGGAATGTATAGGATTGCTGTGTTTATACATCTTAAGATTTCTGAATCACCGCAGTCTCTCTGCAGTTCATGAGGTCAGATTTGGAACAAATAATAATAATAATAATAATAATAATAATAATAATAATAATAATATATTATTTATACCCCGCCCATCTGGCCAGGTTCCCCCAGCCACTCTGGGCGGCTTCCAACAAAATATTAAAATACAGAAATCCACCAAACATTAAAAGCTTCCCTAAACAGGGCTGCCTTAAGATGGCAACATTATTTTATACAGACCTGAGTCTATTCAAAGGCACTCCTGCTATGGAGCAATCAAGTTCGCATTATTGGCACTTAGATTATGTGCGGGGCTGGCAGCTGGCTTCATCGGAACCACCTCAATCAAAGCAAGAACGCAAACACAGATTACTGGCGGCATTCATTCTGTTGAAAGGTGACTCTTTGCTAGCCAGGTGTGGGACAATTATCATATGATTAATACTTAGCGTAGGAGAGCAGAGCAGGCATAAAGCTTTGACAATGGCATGGCATGCTCTCTTTCAGGAGAGCTATAAAGCGAGGAAGCTGTGTGGCACGCACATTTTGCCACTGGCAAAAACGTAGCGGCAGGGAAAAGACAAATGAAGAGAGAGAAATGTTGCCAAACGTGTACTTCTGCTGATCCACTACCGAAACAGAACTGAAATGAAATTCCAGCAAATTTCAGAAAGCAAAAGCTCCTCAAATTTGAAACTATATGATTCATTTCCGAGTTTCTTAACAAACCCAGACGCACATGTACACACAATTTGCTGGCAAAGGAACATGAACTATTGAAAAGTTTGCTGATACAATATTCCTTACACCTGATAGGAACTTAGGAAGCTGTATTATACCAAGTCAGGCCATTGGTCCTCCTAACTCAGTATTGCCAACACTGGATGGCAACGGCTCTTGATAATTTCAGACAGGGGACATTCCCAGCCAGACCTTGGAATGATCAAGGGTCTGGAAACCAGGCTTTATGAGGAACAGTTGAAAGAGCTGGGTATATTTAGCCTGCATAAGAGGAGATTGACAGGAGATATGATAACCATCTTCGAATATCTTAAGTGCTGTCACGTGGAAGATTGAGCAAGCTTGTTACAAAAGCTTCAAGTTACCAAAAAAAAGAAGGAGATTCTGACTAAACAATTCAGGAAGAACTTTCTGATGGTAGGAGCTGTTTGAGAGTGGAACGGACTCCCTCAGGAGGTTGTGGATTTCCCTTCCTCGGAGGATTTTAAGCAGAGGTTGGATGGCCATCTCTCATGGATACTTTAGTTGAGATTCCTGCATTGCAAGGGGTTGGATTAGGTGACCCTTGTAATTCTATGATATTATGAAGCAGGTGTTCTACCGCTCAGCTATACAGGAGAAATGCTGGGGACCTTTAAAGCCCTAAACGGCCTCGGTCCAGTATACCTGAAGGAGCGTCTTCACCCCCATCGTTCTGCCCGGAAACTGAGGTCCAGCGCCGAGGGCCTTCTGGCAGTCCCCTCGCTGCGAGAAGCCAAGTTACAGGGAACCAGGCAGAGGGCCTTCTCGGTAGTGGCGCCTGCCCTGTGGGACGCCCTCCCACCAGATGTCAAAGAGAAAAACAACTACCAAACTTTTAGGAGACATCTGAAGGCAGCCCTGTTTAGGGAGGCTTTTAATGTTTAATAGATTACTGTATTTTATTTTTCGCCCAGAGTGACTGGGGAAATCCAGCCATATGGGCAGGGTATAAATAATAAATGTCTTTCATGCACACTTGCCACATTGCAGGTGGCAGGGAGACAAGGAACTAGGCCTCAATGGTTGGACAGGCAGGCTTATATATTTTATTTACTTAGGGTCGTGATCCGAAGCACACTGACTAAGGAGTAATTCTGCTATTTAGGTACAATTTCTGAGTAAACGTGGATAGGACCGTGCTGTAAAAAATAACGCCCATAATCTTGAATTAAGCCTGGAAAGAGTTCGCTAACCAAGTAGGAAGAGGCTCACCTCTAATAAAATGCTCTAATAGTTTCCATTTATATAATACAGTAAGTTAATTTCCAAGCACAAAAGCTGGGAGGTAAAATATCTACCTCAAACATAAGATATGTTCATCTCCCCTTAGCAGGAAATACATTCAATACACTTTCACACGCGCATAACGCACATATCCTAGGTGTATATTTTATTAAATTCAGTGTAATATCCTGATTTGATGCTAGTTAATTAACTTGCTCCTGAGAAAGACGAGCCGGCTATGATTCAGTGCAACAGTTTTAACCAGATGATTCGGCGGTGTCACGCCACCTCAGGTCATGCTGTATTTCTCTCCACAGGAAATTTGAAATGTTAGCTCTCAGAAAAACAAGTCGTAAGATCGATTTGATAGAAGAGGATCATAAAATGGCTGAGTGCTCTCTGCACACACCATTTTCCTTGTGCTTTAGTAGCTCTCCCATAGGCCAGCCCTGTTAGTATTTTTTTTAAAAAAAATCTGTGCCACCCTTCCACATTTATGCAGCACACAAGATTAAAAAAGTAGAGATATAGATAGACAGATGTTTTTATATTTGTTGGAAGCCACACAGAGTGGTTGGGCCAACCCAGCCAGATGGGCAGGGTACTACTACTACTACTATTACAAATTTGCAGCAATAAAATCATCACAGTTTTAACAGTTTAAAAGCCTGATAAAGTAAGAACCTTCACCTGCATCAGGCAAGTCTTCCAGGGGGCAGAATTTCATTAACAGGGAGCCAAAACTAAGAAGTCCCTTTCCTCAGGTATCGCCCACCTAACTTGTGGCAGCAGGAGCACTCAGAGAAGAACCTTTCACAGGGGAGCTAGGGGGGGGGCTGGCTCCTCCTAAATATTCCCTGCCCCCGCTCATTTTTCTACAGACAAATTATTAAATCAACCAGAAAGCCTTAGTTTGAAAGGTCCTTTGTCGTTCTATCTCCCCTCTCAAGAAGCCAAGCAAGCCATCCGTATCTGCCTAGCTAGCTTGCAGCAGTGTGTGTGTGAGAGAGAGGGGGGGGGGATTTGGTTTATACTGTATTTCATTTCCTTGACCACAAGGCAAAGGCAGGAGCATTGAGGAGGATGACTCAGCAGCACATCTTTCCTCCTAGAATGGCTAGCAATCCTATACACCCAGGGTTGTATTGAGCTCATTCCTACTCAGAGTAAACCCACTAAAACTGGTGAACCTTAGTTCATCGTGCCAGTGTGGTGTAGTGGTTAAGAGCGGTAGACTCGTAATCTGGTGAACCGGGTTCGCTTCCCTGCTCCTCCACCTGCAGCTGCTGGGTGACCTTGGGCTAGTCACACTTCTCTGAAGTCTCTCAGCTCCACTCACCTCACAGAGTGTTTGTTGTGGGGAAGGAAGGGAAAGGAGAATGTTAGCCATTTTGAGACTCCTTCGGGTAGTGATAAAGCAGGAAATCAAATCCAAACTCCTACTCCTACTCCCCCCCTTCTTCTTCTTCTTCACTTCAATAGGTCTGAGGTAGTTCCAAAGTTGGGCAATTCCCTCCCCACAGCAGTGGATCTGGCACCTCCATTGTGTATTTTTTGCCAAATGCTGAACACAAACCTCGTCATATAGTAATTCAGATAGCAGTTCAGTATATTCCACTATAGTGGGGAAGACTGTGACCAAATGGCCTGTGTGCCTACTCAGCTGCCCAGGTGCATAACTGTTGATGGGCAACTTCACTTCTTGTGGTTATTTTGCCTTTAAACCAGAATTGGACCAGAATTCAAACAGAGGCCACTTTAGTAACCAGCTGTTTAAGAATTGGTAAGATATGATTCCACCTGTTGTTCCCAGCTTTGCAGTAATACAGAACATACCAGAGATGTAAATACAAATTGGTTTAATTAGTTTGGATAATTAACTGATTACTTAATTGCAGATCAAAAATGGATCTATAACCAAATGTAAACAAAGATGGGGCTCCCTTTACGATTTGTCTAAGAGATGGAGTTTTAGTTGAAATCCCCAGAATGTCCCGCTTTTCCTTAGGACATCCCTATTTTCATCGGAGAAATGTTGGAGGGTGTGGAGTTATGTGACCCCTGAGCCAAGGAGATGACATAAACCTTTAGAAGACATCTGAAGGCAACCCTGTTTGGGGCAATGCTTGATGGTTTGTTTTGTTTTGTTTTAATATGTTGGAAGTCGCCCAGAATGGTTGGGGCAACCCAGTCAGATGGGTGGGGTTTAAATAATAAAATTGTTGTTGTTCAATAGAACATCCCTATTTTCATTGACAGCATTTTAAAAAGCAGAGACATCACCTTGTCAATAAAGGTCCATATAATTAAAGCTTGTCAATAAAGGTCCATATAATTAAAGCTATGGACAGAGGACGAGATGGTTGGACAGTGTTCTCGAAGCTACGAACATGAATTTGACCAAACTGCGGGAGGCAGTGCAAGACAGGAGTGCCTGGCGTGCTATGGTCCATGGGGTCACGAAGAGTCAGACACGACTAAACGACTAAACAACAACAACAACAACAACAACAACAACAATGGTTTTCCCAGTAGTGATGTATGGAAGTTAGAGCTGGACAATAAAGAAGGCTGGTCGCCAAAGAATTGATGCTTTTGAATTATGGTGCTGGAGGAGACTCTTGAGAGTGTACTTAACCTAAAGCGAACTTGCAGAATGGACTGCAAGAAGATCAAACCTATCCATTCTTAAGGAAATCAGCCCTGAGTGCTCACTGGAAGGACAGATCCTGAAGCTGAGGCTCCAATACTTTGGCCACCGCATGAGAAGACTCCTTGGAAAAGACCCTGGTGTTGGGAAAGATGGAGGGCACAAGGAGAAGGGGACAGCAGAGGACGAGATGGATGGACAGTGTTCTCGAAGCTACCAACATGAGTCCGACCAAACTGCGGGAGGCAGTGGAAGACAGGAGTGCCTGGCGTGCTATGGTCCATGGGGTCATGAAGAGTCGGACACGACTAAACAACAATAAATTTTCATTGGAAAAAATGTTGGAGGATATGTTAGCAGTTCCCAAAGTTCTTTGGGGGAAGTGTTAACGGTGTGGATGTGACCTTCATTTACATAAGCAAGATCGGTTTCTATGTTGCAGAAACGTGTTTGTGTGCGTGTGTGTGTGTGCTTTTTGCAAGCAATGTGTATATTTCCTTCCAATATGTGGTCTGAAACAGATAAAAAGGAAACGGCCGTGAGATCTCCTCCTCCACGGAAGCAGCTGTTCTCATTGTGCTGAGATATTTAATATAGATACAAACAGGGACAGAAGCAGTACGCAGTGTACCTTTTAGCCAACAAGCATTATTTGACGAGCTAAGTGAGACCTTGCATTCTACTTGCAGGCAAAAAGAAAAAGTCTGAACAAAGGGAAAGCGTGCATCTGCTTTGTCACAAGATTTGGTGTTCGTTTTTTATATCACAAATATCCAAAGTCAGGAACTAGGAGACCCTGGGGCCAAATACACCTCCTACCCACAAAGTGGGCCATGTTCAGAAAGTGGTGGGGGGGGATGAGTGTTCAGACCCCTGGGCTCTCACTTCTGGGGTGCCTCAGGGTTCTGTCCTCTCCCCCATGCTTTTTAACATCTACATGCAGCCGCTGGGAGAGATCATCAGGGGTTTTGGGCTGGGTGTTCATCAGTATGCGGATGATACCCAGCTCTACCTCTCTTTCAAATCAGAACCAGTGAAGGCGGTGAAGGTCCTGTGTGAGTGTCTGGAGGCAGTTGGAGGATGGATGGCGGCTAACAGATTGAGGTTGAATCCTGACAAGACAGAAGTACTGTTTGTGGGGGACAGGAGGTGGGCAGGTGTGGAGGACTCCCTGGTCCTGAATGGGGTAACTGTGCCCCTGAAGGACCAGATGCGCAGCCTGGGAGTCATTTTGGACTCACAGCTGTCCATGGAGGCGCAGGTTAATTCTGTGTCCAGGGCAGCTGTCTATCAGCTCCACCTGGTATGCAGGCTGAGACCCTACCTGCCTGCAGACTGTCTCGCCAGAGTGGTTCATGCTCTAGTTATCTCTCGCTTGGACTACTGCAATGCGCTCTACGTGGGGCTACCTTTGAAGGTGACCCGCAAACTACAACTAATCCAGAATGCGGCAGCTAGACTGGTGACTGGGAGTGGCCACTGAGACCACATAACACCGGTCTTGAAAGATCTACATTGGCTCCCAGTACGTTTCCGAGCACAATTCAAAGTATTGGCGCTGACCTTTAAAGCCCTAAATGGTCCCGGTCCAGTATACCTGAAGGAGCGTCTCCACCCCCATCGTTCTGCCCAGACACTGAGGTCTAGTACCGAGGGCCTTCTGGCAGTTCCCTCGTTGCGAGAAGCCAAGTTGCAGGGAACTAGGCAGAGGGCCTTCTCGGTAGTGGTGCCCGCCCCGTGGAACGCCCTCCCACCAGATGTCAAAGAGAAAAACAACTACCAGACTTTTAGGAGACATCTGAAGGCAGCCCTGTTTAGGGAAGTACAATGGTACTCGCTTAATTTTGCATTGTTTATTTGATTTTGATGCACGTGTGCTTCTGTCCTGGGACTGTCAGGAGGAGAGTAGATAATAAACTCTGCAGGAGTGAGTGAGACTGGGGATGTTGGCTCATCAGCATCCACCTCCTTCTCAAAATGCCACTCTGGCAAAACAAAACAAAAGTTACTGACCCTGGAAATTTTGAATTGAATTGATAGGAATGTTTTAACTAACCAAGTAGAAGCAAACAGGCAGGGAGCAAGTAAAGACACAAAGGAATTCAGGGCAAATTGCAGGACCGGGAAGGAGCTCACAGAAGAGGCAGGAGCAAGGCAAAGCCATGGAGAAAACAATCTGGGCAGATTCAACATTGTACCTTATATAGAGACAAGGTAACATAGTGGTTAGAGTGTTGGACTCGGAATGGGGAGCCCAAATTCAAACCTCCCCTCAACCATGAAACTTACTAGATTAAAAAGAATGGGCCTTAAGTTCCTCATAAGAATACAGTCATACCTCGGTTTAACTACACCTCAGATGGAGTATTTTCAGTTTAAGTACTCCACGGACCTGTCTGGAATGGATTAATCCACTTTCCATTACTTTCAATGGGAAAGTTTGCTTCAGGTTAAGTTCGCTTCAGGTTAAGTACGGACTTCCGGAACCAATTACACTCATACCTGGGGTTAAGTACGCTTCAGGTTGAGTACTCCGCAGACCCGTCTGGAACAGATTAATCCACTTTCCATTACTTTCAATGGGAAAGTTCGCTTAGGTTAAGTACGCTTCAGTTTAAGTACTCCACGGACCGTCTGGAACAGATTAATCCACTTTCCATTACTTTCAATGGGAAAGTTCGCTTCAGGTTAAGTACACTTCAGGTTAAGTACAAACTTCCAGAACCAATTGTGTTTGTAAACCAAGGTACCACTGTAGTGCAATACAATGCAATACCAAGAGTGTCTGACCTAGGATGGCCGTGAGTCTACGTTAGAGAGGGAAGTCCTCTATTTGAAGGTCTGTCTAGTCTAAATATCAATCAAAGGACCATAAGAAGGAAGACAGAGATCCTGAGGCAACCAATCATCACTTAGCACCTGGACAGAGGACAGTTCAGTCACCTACTTATAGTCTTCCCCACTATGGTGGTGAAGATGCATTGCATTTCGATTTGAATTATAGTAATAATTTCTACATTTACTTCTATACTACCACACACAGAATTTATGCAAATTGGGGCTCTCAGTTTTTAGCAAAGCATGAGAAAAAAAAGAGTTATTTTATGGCAGTGCATAAGTGGCCATTGCCCAAATGCCAACCTCTGCTTTCTACTTCCTTTTACAGGGGTTTCCGGTGGGCAGGGGTTTATTCCCAGGCCGTGCAGACATACTTAATCCAGCCTCAGAAGGAGAGGCCTCAGGCTTGAAGGAGCAGTGGGAAAGTAAGGAGGGAAATAAAGAGGGAGAGAGGAGGCGGTCGAGTGCTGAAACAAACTTAGGAACTGTCTTCCAGAGCTCCACAACTGTTGAGGACCGGGCCTACCCATTTGCTTATCACATTTATAAAACCACATTTGTCCTCCAAGGAGCTCAGGATAGTGTAAATGGTTCTCTCTCCCCCCCCCCTTTTGTCCTCACAACAACCCTGTGTGAGGTAGCTTTGGCTAAGAGAGAGTGACTGGCGCAAGGTCACTCAAAGAGCTGCCTGGCCGAGTGGGGATTTGAACCCTCGTCTCCCAGGTCCCAGTCGGACACTGGCTTTCCGGTGTGTGTTCCCTCACACAGAAGTTTTTTTTAAAAAAAATAATTTTTATTGAAGATTTTCAACTTAAACAATTTTCATATCCTCGTAACATAAGCAATTATCCTAAAGACAATAAAAATTTTAAAAAGAAAAAAGAAAGAAAGAAAAGGCACAAAAAAGAAAAGAAAAGAAATAAGAAAAGCCAGCAAAAAATAAGAAAAAAATATTGAATCTTATCTAATATTCCTTAAAATAATTTCGTCTCCCCCGTCCCTCCCTTCCCAAGTCCATTTTAAACCCAGCTTCAGCAGTTTTCTCATTTAACAAATTGCTCTTATATCATGATCTAAATTATTACAAAATCAATTATATTCACATCCTATAGAATTCCCTCAAAATATTCAATCAAATATCTAAACTAAACCCCTTAGCCTATAATTTCCCTAAAAAAATATTCCCAATTATTTATTTAATAAATTTACTATTAATTTAATAACCATTATCTTTTTAAAACACCCCCCTCCTTCCCCTGATTGGCAATTCCCTGCGTACTTCAACCAGCTCCTTATGACAGTCCAATTTCAAACCATTTAAGCCACCCCCTATTTAAAATTCATTTTATTTTTCACCCCACTCCATGAAGTTCTCCATGAGTTCTCCATGAAGGGAACTCATAGGTAACTTCCCTCACACAGAAGTTACCTATGAGTTCCCTTCATATCACCAGATAAGAAGAGCACGCTGCGCCTGTGACGTTAGCCCGCATAAAAGAAACTTTTATGGGAACGTTCCATGCCTGGCAAATCAGCAAGGAGAAAGTGTGGGGATGGAAGTTTGGTCAAGGTTACTGCTGCTGCCATCTTGAGACCGAGCAGTATTCATGTTACAGCGTCTCAGGATATCAAGTGCAAGAATCCCAGTCTCGCAAGTACTATCGCAGGAAGGAGAAGTCCTCTGACTATGAAAAGCATTGTCCGAAGGAGCAGCGCCAGATAAACATCACCTAGCAACCAGCAGCGGTGACACGCAGTAACCTTCAGGGAGCCCTGGAGAAACACAAAAGCTTTTTGTGCAGAGAAGCCTTTAAGAGCATAGGTTGGGATTATTTTCCTAATTTAGGTGCCAAATTGGGGGTCTTAGCTCGCACAACTTCTGGAGGAAAAAAAACCAGGTTTTGATGTGGAAACCCACCCCTTGTTAACTCTCTGCTCGGGGTTAAACGGGTGGAGGTAACCTTCCTCGCTTTGAAGTGGTTATCCTGTGTTAATAAGTAGAATTAATCCAGTGTATGGAAGGATGAGAATTAAAGCTTCCTCTTTCTCATGTTACTGACGGCCTGCGGGTGACCAACACATCTGGCGAGACACAGGTATTGTTCACGCCAGCTCCACAGCCCAATAATCACATTTACAGGGGGACACACACACACATACCGCCACACACACCTGGGAACTTTAAAAATAGAAAGCCCTCCATTTGATAGTACACTAGTTTTGGGTTAAGCAAAGACTTCTTAGTGCAAGAAGTTGGGCCTACAACAAAATACTGCAGCGTGGAGTACCTATGCCTGTTCGTTTCCTCTCAGCCAGCCAGTCCCTTTTTTCAGATCACTCCATTCTATTCCTCTATTCCGCCATCCCTGTTTTCTGTTCCTCCTCCTCCTCCTCCCCAGAGACACACATATGTTCTGTGACTTCTGAACATACTCATTCCCTACTAGGCTGTTGGGATAAGATTACCAGATGTCCCCGTTTCCCGGGGACAGTCCCCGGATTTACAAATCAGTCCTGTGACAAAATTCTATCATTCCTATTGACATTGAAAAGTGTCCCTGGATTCATGGGGGGGGGGGGGGAAATATGGTATTCAGTCAGGATTCAGGCCTCATCATGGGACTGAAACTGCCTTGGTCGCACTGGTCGATGATCTCCGGCGGGCTAGGGACAAAGGTAAGAGCTGTTTCCTTGTTCTGCTGGATCTCTCAGCGGCTTTTGACACCATCGACCATAACATCCTTCTGGACCGTCTAGAGGGCTTGGGAGCTGGGGGCACTGTCATGCAGTGGTTCCGCTCCTTCCTCCTGGGCCGTGTTCAGAAAGTGGTGGTGGGGGATGAGTGTTCAGACCCCTGGGCGCTCACTTGTGGGGTGCCTCAGGGTTCTGTCCTCTCCCCCATGCTTTTTAACATCTATATGCAGCCACTGGGAGAGATCATCAGGGGGTTTGGGCTGGGTGTCCATCAGTATGCTGATGATACCCAGCTCTACCTCTCTTTTAAATCAGAACCAGTGAAGGCGGTGAAGGTCCTGTGTGAGTGCTTGGAGGCGGTTGGAGGATGGATGGCGGCTAACAGATTGAGATTGAATCCTGACAAGACAGAAGTACTGTTTGTGGGGGACAGGAGGCGGGCGGGTGTGGAGGACTCCCTGGTCCTGAATGGGGTAACTGTGCCCCTGAAAGACCAGGTGCGCAGCCTGGGAGTCATTTTAGACTCACAGCTGTCCATGGAGGCACAGGTCAACTCCGTGTCCAGGGCAGCTGTTTATCAGCTCCATCTGGTACGCAGGCTGAGTCCCTACCTGCCCACTGACTGTCTCTCCAGAGTGGTGCATGCTCTAGTTATCTCTCGCTTGGACTACTGCAATGCGCTCTACGTGGGGCTACCTTTGAAGGTGACCCGGAAACTACAACTAATCCAGAATGCGGCAGCTAGACTGGTGACTGGGAGCAGCCGCCGAGATCACATAACACCGGTCCTAAAAGACCTACATTGGCTCCCAGTACGTTTCCGAGCACAATTCAAAGTGTTGGTGTTGACCTTTAAAGCCCTAAACGGCCTCGGTCCGGTATACCTGAAGGAGCGTCTCCACCCCCATCGTTCTGCCCGGACACTGAGGTCCAGCTCCGAGGGCCTTCTGGCGGTTCCCTCATTACGAGAAGCCAAGTTACAGGGAACCAGGCAGAGGGCCTTCTCGGTAGTGGCACCCACCCTGTGGAATGCCCTCCCACTAGAGGTCAAAGAGAACAATTACCAGACCTTTAGAAGGCATCTCAAGGCAGCCCTGTTTAGGGAAGCTTTTAATGTTTGATGGATTTCTGTATTTTAGAATTTCTGTTTTTTTGGAAGCCGCCCAGAGTGGCTGGGGGAACCCGGCCAGATGGGCGGGGTATAAATAATAAATTATTATTATTATTATTATTATGGTAACCTCATGTTGAGAGGGCTCCCCCTTGGGCTTTCTTTCCTCCCAAGACTTCTCTACTTCCCAAAATACTTTTCTTGTGTGTGGACGGTGCTGTTTTTGCCCCAGAAGGTTAGATGTTTCTGTACATGTTTGATTCCTCTGACTTTTAAATGTGTGTCTTTATTGCTGTTTAACTGGTTTTCAGTTTTGCTTTTGTTTCACTGTTTAAATTGTTTGTTTTAGACTTAGTTGTTTGTTTTTTTAAAGAATATTAAGAGGTGTATGAAAGCTTTTAAGTAAAAAAAGAATAATGAAAGGCACATGGGAAATGCGAAACCAGCTGCAAGCTTCTTCCTAACATTTTGGTTCCATGCCAGGGAATTTTTTGCAAGAAAAAAAGCTGCCATCCTAAACAAACTTGATAGGGAGTAAGCCCCGTTGAACGCTGCAAGGTGTACCTCTGAGCAAACATGCATAGGATTGCACTATGAAGCTGCGATTCTCAACTCACCCATAGGAGACTAAACCTCACCGACCAGAGTGCAACCTCTGAGTCAACATATTTACTAGTGCACTTTAACTCAGGTGCATAACTTTTATTCACAACTCAGAATGCACACTTAGCATAGCAAATACATCAGGGCAGGGGGAGTCAGTGTTGTGATCTCCAGATGTTGTTGAACTACAGTTCCCATCAGCCTCTGCCAGCATCAGTAATGCTAGCTGGGGCTGTTAAGAGTAGAAGTCCAACAGCTGGAGATCACCACACTTACTACTTAAGATAAGATATCTTTATTGTCATTGTCCCCTTGCGGGAACAACGAAATTACTTGGTTGCTACATCCACTCAGATAAAGCATTCCACATAATCCAAAATTACAAAACCTAATTAAAAACAGTAAATATAATACAAAATAACAAGTAAAATAAGATGACTTCAAAGTCCAGTCCTTCCATTTAAGGCCAAAATCGCTCTAGAGAAGAAACTGTTCCTGAGACGGCTCGTTCTTGCCTGCATTGTTCTATATCTCCGTCCCAATGGCAGGAGCTCAAAGAAATGGTGACCAGGGTGCGTTGGATCTCTTGATATGTCTAGTGCTTTTCTATGGCACCTGGTGGTGTAGATTTGTTCTAAGGTGGTGAGTGAGCAGCCAATAATGCTCTCTGCTGTTTTAATAATTCTACATAGCCCTGCTCTATCCTGAGAAGTACAGCTTCTGTACCACACACATAAACTGTATGTGAGCACGCTCTGTATGGCACAGTGATAGAAGGCAAGCAGCAGCTTTTGTGGAAGATGGTTTTTCCTTAAAATTCTCAAAAAAATACAGTCTCTGCTGCGCCTTCTTCACTTCTGAATTAGGGAGGGTTTCAACTTCTGATTCACTTGAATGAAAGCCCTGTAAAGCCCTACATGGCCCTGCAGATGTTAGAGCCTGATTTATAATAATAAAACACAGAAAAAGCAATCATAAAAAAACAATTTGACATTGATAGACTTAAAACTATATACATATATAAAATCTATTAAAACCATATAGCACGGCACCAGTCCTTTCATTAAAAGCAACTAGTTCTCAAAAGCCTGTTGGAATAAGAACATATTTAGCTGTTGGCGCAAGGGCAACAAGGAGGGAATCAGTCTAGCTTCTCTGGGGAGGCAGTTCCAAATCTGGGAGCAGCCACCGAGAAGGCCCTGTTCCTTGTCCCTAACAAGTGTGCCTACCAAGGCAGACTCATTTGAGGGGATACGGTCTTTTAGGTAGCTTTCTTTTCCCCACCCCCATTACATCCCCCCAAAATTCTTAGATATAGCAGGAACATCCTGTGGGTTATATAACGTTTGGATCAAGCTCTTACCATAACAATACGAGGAGGAGGCTACAATTCAAAGGTTTAAATAAATGCAAATTAAACAATAAGCAAATTATTTCCCTTTTTCCTAGAAAGAATACTCCCTGCAGCCCAAGTGCCACAAGGAAAACGGGAATCATGTTATCAATGGTTCAGGTGAGTGTTTGAGATAACTATGAGCCCAGGTGATGGGGACTGCTTCTGTAGCTGGGCCAAAATTTCTGAGACTTTCCCTTCACATTAAGTGTCCTGCCCCCTCCAGAACTTTGGATAGAGTGTTATACTGAGCCAGACCCATTGTTCCGTCTAGCTCAGTATTGTCAACCCTGACTAGGAGCGGCCTCTCCAAGGTTTGAGAACGTAATGCTGTACGCCACCCCAATCTCTGAACGATGCAAGATTCCGGGGTTCCAGGCATGTACCCAAGGATTGGTCTCTCTCTCTCTCTCTGCCTTTTGTCTTTCTCACTACCAGCCAGGTGAGGGAGGGAGGCCCACCCATTTGCCCTTCCTTTCTTATACCAACGATCCATACATAGGGCCATTACCAAGAAGCTGGGCTTGGCTACTTCAACAGTGGGGTCCTCCATTAGATTTTAACCCTCTGCTGGATTAGGCCAGCGCCTCATCTAGTCCAACATCCTGTTCTCACAGATGCCAACCAGGTGCCTGTAGGAAACTCACATGCAGGATCCGAGCACAAGAGCACTCTCCGCTGCAACTGGTATTCAGAAGCGTTACTGCCCCAACTGTGAAGCCAGAGATCTCATGCAGGGGCATAGCAATGGGGGGGGCGATGGGGCAATGGGGGCAGTCCGCCCCAGGTTCCACTCAGGGGGGGGGGGCCACTCGGTGCGCCGAGTGGACTTTTTACCAGTAGGCTGGAGGCTCGGCTTGGGAGTCGCGAGGGTGGGAGCGCCAAGTGGCACGCCCCCAGCGGGCTTTTTACTTGGAGTTGGAGGCGCGCAGCTTTGGAGTCGCGGGGGCGGCGATACCCCGCCACGTAACGGCGCATGCGCAGCATCACGCTGCACATGCGTGTTATGCAGCGGGGTATCACCGCCCCCCGTGACTCCAAAGCCGCGCACCTCCAGCTCCAGGTAGAAAGCCCACTCAGTCCGGCAGGGGGGTGCCACTTGGCGCCCCCACCCCCGCGACTCCCAAGCCAAGCCTCCAGCCTCGTTACTTCATTACGTGGCGGGGTATCACCACCACCCCCGCGCCTCCAAAGCCGCGCGCCTCCAGCTCCAAACTCCAGGTAAAAAGCCGCCCCGGGTGTTGCAGCGGCTCGCTATGCCGCTGAGATCATGGCTAGTAGCCCTTTCCTCTAATCCTCTTTTATAGCCATCTAGGTTGATGGCCATCACTGCCTCCTGTGGAAGCGAGTTCCATAGTTTAACTAGGTTCTATTCATGAAGATGTGCTTTCTTTTATCTGCGTTGAAACTTCTAGCACAGGGTCAGCAAACTTTTTCAGCAGGGGGCCGGTCCATTGTCCCTCAGACCTTGTGGTGGGCTGGACTATATTTTGGAAAAAAATTAATAAATGAACAAATTCCCATGCCCCACAAATAACCCAGAGATGCATTTTAAATAAAAGGACACGTTCTACTCATGTAAAAACAGCAGGCAGGCCCCACAAATAACCCAGAGGTGTATTTTAAATACAGTCATACCTCATGTTGCGTCAGCTGCGGGTTACATTTTCCGGGTTACAAACGCGGCGGACGCGGAAGTGTTTACTTCCGGGTTTCACCACGTGTGCATGTGCTGAAGCATTCTGCGCTCTATCGCGCTTTCATGCATGCACAAAAGCGCTACTCAGGTTGCAGACTTTTCAGGGTGCGAACGGCACCCCGGAATGGATCAGGTCCGCAACCCAAGGTACCACCGTAAAAGGACACATTCTACTCATATAAAAACAAGTGATTCCTGGACCATCCGCGGGCCGGATTGAGAAGGCGATTGGGCCACATCCGGCCCCCGGGCCTTGTAAGTTTGCCTACCCCTGTTCTAGCATTTGGCACTGCAGAGTGCAAGAAACTGCAGCAGAGCAGCCTTTCCAAAGTCAAAGTCCTCCATGATGTAAGAGAGGCAACATTTTCATTTTCTGTTTCTTTCAACGTAGAGGCAAACACAGAAACGCCGGCAGTGGTTCAATCCCAATGATGCAACAAGCTGATTGATACGGAAGTGCCTCACCACTGATTAGTGTGAGAATAAACTCGCTTTCTATCTGAAAATGCTGGTTGCATTCCAGGTTCCCTGGAAAAGTTCTCTGTGAACTGCCTGGAACTCTGAAGCTGCTGCATGTCAGAGAAGGCAATGGGACATTGGTCTGACTCGGAAAAGACGGCATCATCTCTTCACAGGCAACTACTGACTTTCACTGCGAAACATTAAATGTTGAGCTTTGGTGCTGGAAGTCCATTGGGGAGTTTCTTGAAACTTGTGGTCTCATGACCTTACTCCTCGAGCACTGAACTTTGGACTACTGTGTTCTAGAAGCAAGCAGAGGATGAGTTAAAGTGAGCCTCTTTTTAGGAAACTGTTCTGTAACTCATGGGTCCATCTCTGCTGCCAGAGGCCCACATGACCTCAATAGCTGAGAAAGCCTTCTACCAGGCAGCATGGCAAAAACTTAGTGATAGCGGGAGTTGTAGTACAGCAGGATTTGTAGGACAGAAGGTTAGCCAACATTGCCATAGCCAAAAGATGGGTCTTCAGATGTGGAGAGCTGCTTTGTAGGTTATCACCAGCAGGGCAACAGAGCTTTGTAGTTAGCAGGCAGGTAATGTTAAAGGGATGCAGGTGATGCTGTGGGTTAAACCACTGAGCCTAGGGCTTGAGAAGGGTGGCGGTTCAAATCTCCATGATGGGGTGAGCTTCCGTTGCTCGGTCCCTGCTCCTGCCAACCTAGCAGTTCAAAAGCACGTCAAAGCGCAAGTAGATAAATAGGTACCGCTACAGCGGGAAGGTAAACGGCGTTTCCGTGTGCTGCTCTGGTTCGCCAGAAGCAGCTTTGTCATGCTGGCCATGTGACCTGGAACCTGTACGCTGGCTCCCTCGGCCAATAACGCGAGATGAGTGCCGCAACCCCAGAGTCGGTCATGACTGGACCTAATGGTCAGGGGTCCCTTTACCTTTACCTTTAATGTTAATTTGATGGTACATAAGCATTTATATCTTGTGCCCTCCAGAACTTTTGGACTTCAACTCCTATCGGTCCCAGCCAACAAGAGCAACAGTAATGGATGATGGACACTGTAGTCCAGTAGTCCAGTGATATCTGGAGGCCACCAGCTGGGGAACGATTGCTTCACTCTCGTAAGAATGATAGCAGTTAAATTTTGCGCCAGTTGAAGGGGGAATGAAGGATGCTTCCATGTAGGAGCTGATCTTAAAATGTCCCTTGGCCATTCACATGGCATGTGAGGTATTACAAAGCGTCATCTTCACTCGTAGGCGTAAATTAACAGAGAACATGATAAAAAAGATCCTTATTAAGCTTATCTCACTTCCACTCTGCAATGCAACACATTTGCAGCAGCTGTTAACACACTTCTTTTCAGGTTAAGTGGAGGGTAGTCATTGGTCCAGAGCATGATGCTAAACTACTGTTCAAGCTAAGCAGCAACACAGGAAGATATAGAGGGCTTTGTAAGTCATTACTAGCACCCAGAGGCACTAAGCTGCGCCCAACATTAGGGGGACCCATTGCCCATATGTGACGTCACAAACTGGTGCATATGGCTATGGAAGAAGCAAAGCCTTCTTGGGGTGTTAATGCTGCAAGCCCCTCCATTGTAGGCTCAGGTTGCATATATGTGTAAATAAACCATAAATCCTAAAGACACCACCAAAAAAATGTGTACTAGGAAAAATCCGCATAAGATGCTGATGAATTTTCATGTGGACTGTAAGGAACAAACAGAATAAATAATAAGAATAATAATAATTTATACCCCGCCCATCTGGCTGGGTTTCCCCAGCCACTCTGGGCAGCTTCCAACAAAAAACATTAAAATACATTAAAATGTCACACATTAAAAACTTCCCTGAACAGGGCTGCCTTCAGAAATAATAATATGTGGGATGTGGATGTGGAAATGTGGTGAATTTAACTTAAAAAACAGGAAAAATAGGAAACAGAGAGAAACCAAAATCGATTGATTGATTAATCCACCCCTATTTGTAAGTTACATTGCTTACTATCACTACTAAATGGTGAAAGTTTGGGAAGAACCTGGAATATGTAGGCTACCTAATTCTTACTCCCCTGTCATAGGTGCTAAATTCCGGATTGAAAAATCCGGTATCAGCAGCGCCGTGGCACCAGAAGTAGCTTCTACGCACTTCCGGACATGCGTAGAAGTGACTTCTGGCACTGTGGACATTTTGGAAATGGGCACAACGGCATCGGAAGTCGCTTCTACACATGTCCAGAAGTGCATAGAAGCAACTTTCAGTGCCGGCGTGGCACCAGAAGAACATGGCTGCTGGCAGAAGCTCCGTAATCCAGGGGAATACGGGGTATTTTGCCATTTGGGACACCTGCAGGAAACAGTAAGAAAATACGGGGGTTTCCCGGGGAAAACGGGGTACTTGGCAGCTATGCCCCCTGTACAACATGTGACCCAGTAGGAGCTAGAGCAGAAAAGCGGGGTTGCCATATTCCAAAGCACAAAAACCTGGGCACATTTGGGGCACACACACACCCCACCATCCTGCATCTCTGTTGCTTGCCCCCTCCCATCCGCTGACCCCTTCCTCGCCCGCCTGCTTGCCCCTTCCTTCCCTCCCCTCTCTTACCTTTGCTGTCTTTGCCCTCCTGCTCATGAGATACTGCGTCTCCAGACGATGGGAGGCTGAAGGCCCGTGCAAGGCCTGGCGGCCAGCGGAGTCATCACCCCAAAAATAAAAAAGTTATTTAATGTAAAATACAAAAATCCGCCCAGAGGGGTATGCTGGGCCCCCAAAAGAGGCCATGTCTGGGAAAACCTGGACTTATGGCAACCCTACCCTGCCCAATTACCTCAGTAATTGGGACCTAGCATCAGCCCACCACTTTCCTCACCTGTTGTTGTTTTCTTGGTGGTTAATTAACATTTATACCCTGCCCTTCTATTATAAAGTACCCAGAGCAGCTTGCAGAAAAGAATAAACAGAAAAGTTAAGATGTTTTTAAAAAATAAATAACGAACTTTGCTTACGGGGGACCAGATATGCTACACAATGCCCTCTTAATTTGCCCAGAGGCACTTGTTTTACCTTTAATGGGCACATAAACCGGAGGTTCTTGCCAAAGGGTTGCAGGTAGAGCGGAGGGCCCAATCCATGGCACTGGACTTGGAAAATTCTGTCGGCACATAATTCCCAGTAAGCCTTGGGAGCCAGAGTTTGTTGTCTCCCCCTTATATATTTGCACATACTGTACCGTATAAATATAAATTATCACGTGGCACATTGTGTTATGGGCCTGTGTGTACCCAAAGTCTTTTAAGCACATAGCTGTCAACCCTCCCTTTTTTTGCGGGAAACTCCCTTATTCCAAGCCACAGCTGTCGACCTTCCCCCTTTTTTTTGCTGGAAATTCCCTTATTCCAGCACCGTTTCCCGCTGCTATCCTGGATTGTTAGATATACCCTAGACCAGGCATCCCCAAACTTCAGCCCTCCAGATGTTTTGGGCTACAATTCCCATCTTCCCTGACCACTGGCCCTGTTAGCTTGGGATCATGGGAGTTGTAGGCCAAAACATCTGGAGGGCCGCAGTTTGGGGATGCCTGCCCTAGACTGTCCCTGGGACAGGTGAGGCTGCTGATCCCTTATTATCAAATCCGAAAGTTGACAGCTATGTTTAAGCACCTAGCAGCACTCCTCCTTGGTAGTGAGCAGGCTGTGACCCAGAAACAGGGTGTTAGGAGTTTGTGCAGGAGCTGGGCCCTGGGACCAGCAGGGCTTTGAAGGACTGGGATCCTCTTCGGCTTGTTCCAGAGAGGCAGGGTGCGGCCACACAGGTGAGGCCACTTGGTATTTGCTGCACCTGGTGGCAAGAGCCGGCAGGGGATATAAGGCCAGCATTTCCCCTCAGCTCTTTGCCACACTCTCTGCCTCAATGTGTGCCTCTTTACCTTTTGACTGTGACTTCGTGCCTTGACCCTTGGACTGTGACTTTGTGCTCTGACCCTTGGACTGTGACTTCTTCCCTTGTGCTTCTTGACCCTTGGACCTCTGCTCTTCGGACGTTTGTGCCTACCATCTTGCCCCCGGTCCCGACGCTCCTTGCTGGGACTTCGCTCGTAAGCAGCCCAGACCGTGACACAGGGACTCGTCACCACTTAGCTTATTTTGACCGAGGACTGTAGGGAACCACCAGCTTCCAGTGTTTCTCAAACTTGGGCCCCCAGCAGTTGTAGAACTACAACTCCCATCATCCCTGACCGCTGGCCCTGCTAGCTAGGGATGATGGGAGTGGTAGTCGAACCACAGGTGGGGTTTGAGAAACACTGGAAAGGACTGCGGTTCAATGCCAGAGCACCTGTTTTGCGTGCAGAATGTCCCTTATTTATTTAGATGGCTTAGCTTAGATGGGCCAGCGGCCTGAGTCAGGATAAGGTAAACTTCATGTGCCCCTATGGTTTTTGCCCAACAACTTTCTCTCTCTCTCTCTCTCCTGAGGAACAGTGTTCAGAGTGCACCTGTAAAACAAAGTCTCTTTGGCTGCTGTGACCTGGGTGCTAATTCTGACATTGGCACCTGCTATTCCAGGCGTAGGAGGAAAGCTGCCAACATTCCTGTCTAAATTGCCATTCTAGCAACTCCTCAGCTCCTTGAAAGCTGGCTTCTATAACTCATTGTTTTGCACCACGTTGCTCACTTGCTAATTTAATTTCCACCTCCCAATATACGTGTGTGTGTTTGTGTGTGTTTCCTGAAATGAACACAAAATATTATTTTTTAGCATTGAAAGCACTGACAAAGTTCACAGCATGGACAACAAACCTAGTGCAAAGGGGAGTCTATAGTGCCCCCTTCTTAAGAGGTGTGGGCTGATGTGCTTTCTTTCTTCTTCTTTTTTGCACAGTAAGTAATGTAATATATTACAGGATCTGAGGGAAATGGTTTTGTTAGAGCAGAATGTGCTTGTCAGCAGGGGAGGGCAGCAACTATACAGCCGCTCGCAGGGTCACATGACCGCTTATTCTCGTTGCCTCTGAAAAGGTCTTTGCAGAAGTGAAAGAGCTTAGCAGTATACTGCCAAAAAGTCATGCAGGCTTAGAAACATGCCGAGGTGCTGGAAAGAGGGAGAGGCTTAAGTCAGTGCCAGGGAGCTGAGAGAGAGAGACCGACCAAGACCTGAAAGCCTAAATGAGCCAGAGGATGGAAGACCAGGTGAGGATCCCACCTGGGGCGACTGGACTTTACAGAGCAATGCTAGTCAAATCAGGTAAGTGCAAACATGAGGGTGCTTTCTGAGCAGCACAGCGCAATATATCTGCCGTATATGACACTGGGTTTGTAGCAGAGCACGCACGCACGCACGCACGCACACCCTATTTTCTTTGACAACAGGGACTGTAGATCTCACACTGCCTAGGAATTTCTCTTTTGGATTGCAGAATCCCTTTCGTCTACGAATGGGTCCCCCTTTTGTTTCTCGTCGTCCACTGAATTTCACTATCCTGAGATGTCTGGATTTGGTGGCAGATTCTTTTAAATCTTTCTCAGCTGCAGAAGATTTCACTGTGCATAGTTCTAGCATTACACAACTTGAAAACTTATCAGGCTAATAGCATTTAGAAATATATTTTCCCTTTCTTTCTTTCTGGAAGACTGCCAGCAAATAAACCCTCTCTGAACTTTCTGTGACAATTTGCTCTGCGCTGTCAGCTGGGGCTGAGGGAGTGGACCCTGTTTCTGCGAGGTGTCTAGTTAATTATCTAATTAATGATGACGTGATGGTGCAAATTGGTAGTTTTCGTATTGTTCCCGGACACCCGTCACTGCTTAGCAAAAGCAAATAGTTGTTTTGATCCTTTAGATTACATAGTATTTCTTCATATTGAATATATCGTTATCAGAAGGGCTGGAGAGAATTGTTTTATACTCTTTAGAGGTGGGGGAATCAATATTGCTGCACTGCTTCTTTGCAATTATATTTTTAGAAAAATATTGCTGGCTACTGGAGTGGTTTTGGTGAACAGTAGCATGCTTGACATTTCAGAGAGGCATTTAAAATGATTCGCTGTGTTAACTCATCAGGGGAAGGACAAATATGTAACTTGGCGTATTTATATGCCTGCAGTCTTTTAGACCTTTCTTTTCCCAGAGAAGATGAAGCTCTGCACTCACTTAAATAGGAAGTTGGATTGCACCTGTATTGGCTAAGGGTGGGTTCCCATGTGCATAAGCTGGTTTAGCCAGGTGCATGTGAAATAGTTTAATCTTCCTTTACCCCAAGACCTGATAAGGAGGAAGGACGATGACCCAGGATGAAGTCAGCCTCGGTTTCCAGACGCCTTGCTGCATTATGAATACGGGAAAATTAGATGTGGTTAATTATTTAATGTTTCACATGCCGACCGCACAAAGGGGGCTCGACTCTTCCTTTGGGAGCTTTTGTTCCTGGAAAAAAGGGGCATCGCTTGGCATTCGGGTGAGTGACAGGAGAGCAAATGGTACCCCGTCAAAAGTTATGCTCAAGTTTTTCCCTCTTCGCGGGCAGATAACGGGCATGGTGTGGGAATCTCTGCGCAAGCCAAACTCCCACAAGCTGCTGAAGAAAAAGCTCTGTGATTAAAGGAATAGCTCACTGTTGGCTTAAATGGGCATATCGTGCGAGAAGTTTGGAGATGATTGGATAGGCAATTAATTGCAGAGACAATTGGTAGAAAAGAATTAAGGGTCATCAGCCTACCTAATCCTCAAACTCATGTGACTCCATGCCTACAAGAAATTTCATATTCAGGGAATTAGGAAGAGGAGTGACTGTACTTCAACAGGGCTGCCCTAGAATTGAAGTGGCCAGGGAAACCTATGCATGTAGGAATTCTTGTGCACACTGAAAAGCACATAAAGCTTTGGCCCGGAGTCCATGTAGTTGGGTTCACAAGCATGGAATCTGGTTCCTCATTCAGTATCTTGTCCTGAAAATCAAAGCTTTGGTTTTATTTTATTTTTAAAGAAAGGGAATCAAGGTCCTGGCCCTCATGATTGCAAAGAAATATTGTGCATGGTATTTGATTAGCAAAGACTCCTAAACTAAAGTAGGAATGTACCTTAGGAGACAAGGCATTAACTGTTTCTAATAGTCCTTTATCAGGCTGAGTATACAATGTACATTCAAAGTGCATGAATCTCCCCCCTCAAAGAATCATGGGAGCTGTAGTTTATCCCTTGCAGAGCTACAACTCCGAGCACCCTTAACAAACTCTCCCCAAATTACCTCAGTCCCCATGCAGTCATCCCATTGCTTTTCAAAATTAATAAAAAAGCTCTCAAAATGTTGGCTGTGCAACAAGGTAGGTAAACAAAAGAAGTAGTAAATTTATGCAAGTGTTCTTAATTTGCAAAAATTATTGGGGGCAAAAACTCTAGGTTGCAATTCTGTTCATCACCATCATTCTTATTTATTAAATTCATATACCGCCCTTCTTCTGAAGATCACAGGACAGTTTACAGCATTAAAGAAAATGAAAATACAAAATGCATAGCATATTAACAACCCCCCCCCCCACAAACACATTTAAAAGGCTATATATGATTAAATGAGCCAAGGCCCTGCTTGAAAAGCAGTATTTTCACCCGATGCCTAACTTTTCGTAACTTTTGAGTGTTTGCAAACTCTTCCGTGTTCACAGATTCTTTTGCTCGCAGAATTCAACAGCTTCCCACCCATGTTCCAAACCTCCTTCCAGCTCCCTGCATCTCTCCAGCACAGAGCTGCAATCTTCTATATCTCCAATTCCAAAACAGGACTGCAGGACATACAGCTGCCAGAGGTCTGGTTGCAAAGGTTGCATCCATTGCATGCAGCCTAATTAAGAGACTAAAAAGGGCCCCATTTCTGGGTCATACGAAAGGCCCATCAATTCCACCGTACAGTTCCCCACACAGTTGCCAATTAGATACCACTGGGAAGCCCTCAAGCATTGCTCTTGGCAGCTGTTGCTTCCCACCGAGTGGTATAGAATGATAGAATCATAGAGTTGGAAGAGACCACAAGGGCCATCCAGTCCAACCCCCTGCCAAGCAGGAAACACCATCAAAGCATTCCTGACAGATGGCTGTCAAGCCTCCACTTAAAGACCTCCAAAGAAGGAGTCTCCACCACACTCCTTGGCAGCAAATTCCACTGTTGAACAGCTCTTACTGTCAGGAAGTTCTTCCTAATGTTTAGGTGGAATCTTCTTTCTTGTAGCTTGAATCCATTGCTCCATGTCCGCTTCTCTGGAGCACCAGAAAACAACCTTTCACCCTCTTCTATATGACATCCTTTTATATATTTGAACATGGCTATCATATCACCCCTTAACCTTCTCTTCTCCAGGCTAAACGTACCCAGCTCCCTAAGCCATTCCTCATAAGGCATTGTTTCCAGGCCTTTGACCATTTTGGTTGCCTTCCTCTGGACACGTTCCAGCTTGTCAGTATCCTTCTTGAACTGTGGTGCCCAGAACTGGACACAGTATTCCAGGTGAGGTCTGACCAGAGCAGAATACAGTGGTACTATTACTTCCCTTGATCTAGATGCTATACTCCTATTGATGCAGCCCAGAATTGCATTGGCTTTTTTAGCTGCTGCATCACACTGTTAACTCCTGTCAAGTTTGTGGTCTACCAAGACTCCTAGATCCTTTTCACATGTACTGCTCTCAAGCCAGGTGTCACCCATCCTGTATTTGTGCCTTTCATTTTTTTTGCCCAAGTGTAATACTTTATATTTCTCCCTGTTAAAATTCATCTTGTTTGCTTTGGCCCAGTTGTCTAATCTGTTAAGGTCATTTTGAAGTGTGATCCTGTCCTCTGGGGTATTAGCCACCCCTCCCAATTTGATGTCATCTGCAAACTTGCTGAGGATGCCCTCAAGCCCATCGTCCAAGTCATTGATAAAGATGTTGATAAAGAGGAATACTACCTCTGAAAATGGAGGTTCCATTTTGCCACCATGACGGGCAGCCACTGATAGATCCATCTTCCTCATGTGTCTTATCCCCCTTTATAGCCATCCAAGCTGGTCACAACCACCAGCGAATTCCATACATTAATCTGAAGGAAACAGGGCAACGTAGGAAGTTGCCTTATTATACCGTACTGTATAGCTCAATATTGCCCACACTGACTGTCAATGGGCAGCTTTCCAGGGTTCCAGCCAGGATTTCCCCAGTCTTCCTCACTTGGGGATGCCGGGAACTGAACCGGGGACCTTTTTCATGCAAGGCAGATGCAGTACCACTGAGCCACACAGTCTGTATAAAATATTTCCACCTTAAGAGGCTCGCCATGCAGATCAAGGGATATCCGCCATGTCACCCCAGGGATGGGGCTTTTTGTTTGTTTGTTTTACTACTTTTAGTGATGTGGGGAAATTGTCCCTTTTCCCGTTGTATGTTAAGATCATGTTAAGATCTTCAGGTGACAGCCCTAATCAGATAATGCGGTGATAAGCAGACGTGGGGGGGGGGGGACAGGGGCCAGGAAAGGAAGCTGCAGCAGAATGTCTTGGCCTGTGGTGTGCGTTAGTTCCACTGTTCAGCGCATTCGCCGTCTCAAGTAAAGAAACGCTGTTACTTATTCTCAGCCTTTTCTTTAAAACAGATATCCCCAAACTCGGCCCTCCAAATGTTTGGGAACTACAACTCCCATCATCCCTAGCAAACAGGACCAGTGGTCAGGGATGATAGGAACTGTAGTCCCAAAACATCTGGAGGGCCGAGTTTGGGGATGCCTGCTTTAAAAGGTCCACTGGTGCCCTCCAGGGACTACAACTCCCATCATTCCTGAGCATTGGCCATGCTGGCAGGGGCTGATGGGAGCAGGGCCATCTTAACCGTTGGGCTAGGGGTGCACAGCGCCCGGGCGCCGGGCTTTCAGGGGCCCCAGGCCGAGAGTCCGGGGCTGCGCGTTGGAGTCCAAGGAAGAGCCACCAATAGCTGGGCGGAGCAGAGCTCGTCAGAGCGCCACGGGCGGCGGCTCTTCCCTGGACTCCCAACGCTTGCCCCCAAACTCGCGCCGAGCCGCCTGCAGCAGAAGAGCCCGCAGTGGTCTGACGGGCTCTGTGCCACTCGGCTGTTGGCTCTTGCCCCAGCTGCATGGCAGCTAACTGTTTCAGCCCCACGCCGATTTATGGCTTATTTACACACCCAACGTGGGGTGCCAGAGCAGAACGACTGGGAATGCAGCGGAGGAAACATCTCTGGATGGGATCTGCCGCACGCCAACAGTGCCAATGGCAGCAACAAATCCCGACGAATAGGAGCATGCGGATCCCGTCTGGAGATCTTTCCTCCACTGCCGCTTGCATTTCGCGTCGTTCTGCGCTGGCACCCCATGTTGGACGGTGCTGGGTGCATGCGGCGACAGCAGAAAAAGCCAGCAAAGGAACCCACAGCTTGGCGCACGCAACAGGATGCGTCGCGCAGGGCCCAAAACATTACACGGCGCTCCGGGTGCTGCGTGCGCAGCCGAAACAGCCGCCATGCAGCGGGGGGGGGAGAAGGCAGTGGGCAAACAGCAATCTAGGAGCGCCGTACGGATCTTTGCACTCCAGCGCCACATATGCTTAAGTCGGCCCTGGATGGGAGTTGAAGTTCAATGAAATCTGGAAGGCACCAGTTTGAAGAAGGCTGTGGCGCATTTCTATTAGCATGCCTAAGACAGGTGTGCTTAAAGGACCCCTGACAGTTAAGTCCAGTCACGAACGACTCGGGGGTTGCAGCGCTCATCTCTCTTTACTGGTTGAGGGAGCCGACGTTTGTCCGCAGACAGTTTTTCCAGGACATGTGGCCAGCATGACTAAGCCGCTTCTGGCAAAACTAGAGCAGCACACAGAAATAAAGCACAGAATTTAAAGTATGTCTCTGGAGGCATACACACCCTACCTTTAGAGCACATGGCTTCCCCCAAAGACTACTGGGAACTGTAGTCCTCACAGAGCTACAATTCCCAACACCTTAACAAACTACAGTTCCCAGGATACCTTGTGGAGATGCACTTTAAATGTGATTAAAAAGTATGGTTTGTACACAGGTTCAATCTAACAATGAGGCTGGGCGGGAGGGAGGTTGCCAGTTTATTTCACATTTCTCGCCTTCAATATTCTCAAATTGAGGTTTGGGCATTATGGTAACTTTAAAAGCAAGGGGGTTGATCAACTCTTCAGTTGGCAAACCACCCTATCCCTATTCTTTCAGAAATCCGACTCTCTTCTTTGCTGATCTGCGAATACAATAAGGCTGCAATCCTAAACACGTTTTACTAGCCAGTAGGCCCCATTGTACAAAAAGCACATTGGCTTCCACTGTGGAAACTGCAAAGCAGAACCTTCAGAAACAATGGGGGAGATTGTGTTCTGCAAAGTTTTGCCTCTTTTGTGTCGACTTGCGGAATGGAAATGAAATAAATTATCAGCCACTCCTCAGCCGCATGAAAACTATCTGTTGGCATTTGGCTTTTTGACACAGTGGAATGTGTATCCTGCTTGCAGACTTGAAAACATGTCATAAGTGTCCAGATGCACTTGGTGCCCCCAAATTTATATGGGTTTTTATCACCAGCCCCCCTCAGTAACCCACTTGCCTGACCATAAAATGTGGAATTCAGGACCAGGAACCTGCCTCTGGCCGCATACTCAAAATTAGATTTTACAGTGGTACCTCGGTTTATGAACACAATTGGTTCCGGAAGTCTGTTCATAAACTGAAGCGTTCATAAACTGAAGCGAACTTTCCCATTGAAAGTAATGGAAAGTGGATTAATCTGTTCCAGACGGGTCCGCGGAGTACTTAAACTGAAGCGTTCATAAACTGAAGCGAACTTTCCCATTGAAAGTAATGGAAAGTGGATTAATCTGTTCCAGATGGTCCATGGAGTACTTAAACTGAAGCGTTCATAAACTGAAGCGAACTTTCCCATTGAAAGTAATGGAAAGTGGATTAATCCGTTCCAGACAGGTCCGCGGCGTTCGTAAACCGAAAATTCGTAAACCGAGGTGTTCGTAAACCGAGGTTCCACTGTACTACCAAACTGGCCTCTTACCTAGTTGCAGCCCATTGTGGAAGGGCCTAGGCTCCATGGGGGGGGACGCCTCTCCATCCTAGCCAGGTCTGTTCGGGAATTCCCCTGACCAGCCGCAAAGGAGGGCAGGACAGCCCGCCATCAACTGGAATTCAGGTTGGCCAATCATTGGCCAGAGAGGGCAAGGCTTGGGTGACGGACCAGAGTGAAATCATCATCTTAATTTAAAAGGAAAGGAAACTGCCCTTTTTCCATTTTGGCCATCTCTGCCTTTATTCATTCATTAAATTTCCATCAAAGGATCCCAGGCTGGCAAACCTCAGAGCTGAAGGCAATTAAAATAGTTAAAATAAAACATAATTAAAGCAGGTGGCGCTGTGGTTAAACCACTGAGCCTAGGCTTGCTGATCAGAAGGTCGGCGGTTCAAATCCCTCTGGCGGGGTGAGCTGCCGTTGCTTGGTCCCAGCTCCTGCCAACCTAGCAGTTTGAAAGCACGTCAAAATGCAAGTAGATAAATAGGAACCGCTACAGCGGGAAGGTAAACGGTGTTTCCATGTGCTGCTCTGGTTTGCCAGAAGCGGCTTTGTCATGCTGGCCACATGACCTGGAAGCTATACGCCGGCTCCCTCAGCCAATAATGCGAGATGAGCGCGCAACCCCAGAGTCGGTCACGACTGGACCTAATGGTCAGGGGTCCCTTTACCTTTACCTTTAAAATATTTAGAACATCTATGAACATTTAGAAGCAATCACATACCCCCACTGTTACAGCCTGTGTCTATCAGCCTGTGCCATGGCCTGTGTATATCAGCCGTCAAATGCCTGGGTAAACAGGAATGTTTTTTAAAAAAATAAAAAAACCACTTGAAGCCACTGCCAAGAAGACCCTGTAGCAGAGGAAATCCATCCAGGCTGCAACTAGAGGCACCACCACCAAGAGGGCCTCTCCTGATAGTTGTAGGGCCCGAGGTGGTTGATATTTAAACAGTTCAATTTGCTAATCTACTGCAAATCCTTTAGAGATCAGTCAGTAGATTCTGATCTACCCATACCATGGAGTGTGAGACGGAGCTGCTAACTGAACCAATTAGGAGTAAGCTCCATTGAATTCAATGGGATTTACTTCTGAGTATACATGGTTGGTTAGGATTGTGCTGTAAGTCAGCCATTCCCAATTGTACTGTAACTGAGTTGGGCTTCAGCAGGCTTGTAAAATAGGGATGTTCGAATCTACACCTTCAAAATCTCCACAGTGCTTGGCATTCCTGCTTTTCAAGCTGAGGTAAGGCACCTTCCTTCATTCTCTTTTAAAAAAGGCATTATTTCTAAAATTAATTTTATTTGGACAAGGCTTTTTTGACAGAGTTTGGAATGGAAAATATCAGATTTGGTCACCGAAACCTTGAAAAGGAGGAGGGAGAGTTCAAGTTGGCATGGAAACCCTTTTGTATTTAATATCTGTACTTTGGCAGGCAAAATGCTACTTTTGTTTAATGGCCCACTGTAATGTCAGCTTCTTGGAAACGCCAACTGTGTCAAGGAGAAAAGATTCCAAGCCTCACTTCTCAGGGACGTATATTGTATCTGGGCTTGAAGTAATGCCCCTTTCTCTGGAAAGTAACAGGAGAGCTTCAGTTTGCTGTTAAAGGAGAATTGGGGCAGCTGTTTCAGAAAGCACTATTGCAAAGGGTTTTACGTCAGCATCTGCATGCCCTTTTCAGCCTCCAGAGACTGAAACAAGAGCATGGGGGGTTGTCTTAATGGCCTTAGCAAAAATGGTATTTGAAGTAGTCCCAGGCTTCTCCTTTAAGAGAGCAGGCAGGTACAGTACTGATGGTGGGGGAGAAAATACTTCTTTTTCCTCCCTTGTCGCCCACCTACCCACTTGCTTAAAGCAGAGCTGCTTCAAATAGTGCTTTTGCAAAGAGCTTTAACGCTGATGAGTAGGGGTAAAACTCTGCTGCCTTGGCTATTTCCCCCTGGGAACATGGTGTGTGCAGCTAATGCAAGACTAAACCTCGCACCCAAAAACTGACCACTGATGTCAGCTAGTGGGCAGGTGGGTGTGGTTTGGGAGAAATGGCCTTGCAGGCAAAATTGGACCCATTCGCGGATCAGGACCGGCCTGTGGGATGACAGTTCCCCATCCCTAGTATACAGGATATCAGTGGAGGGACAGGGACTACTGGAGACATGAAAATAAACTAAAAACTAACAGGCTGCATTCAAGAAGTTCATTGGCAAGGTTGTGCAACAAGATGTTAAGGGGACCGACTTCCAATTTAAGTTAAATCAAATGAAATGGTCTTGATTTTTGTCCAGTGGTGGTGTATCGCCTCTCAGCGGGGGCAATCCTTTTCCCTTTCTTTCTCTTCTTGCATATAATGAGGAAGGTGCTCCGTCATAGCACTGTTTCCATACCAGGTAATTCTGTTGGCAATGAGGAGCGCCACAACCCTGACTACTTATTTTGGTTGCAGCTTTTTTTTTCAAGTAAGAAAAACTATGAAATACAGTCATACCTCGGTTTAAGTATGCCTCGGTTTGAGTATTTTCAGTTTAAGTACTCCGCAGACCTGTCTGGAACGGATTAATCCACTTTCCATTACTTTCAATGGGAAAGTTCGCTTCAGGTTAAGTCATAGCTGCCAAGTCTCCCATTTTCCCCGGGAAATCCCCATTTTTCCAGCTGTTCCTAGCTGAAAAAACGGATTTTTTTGTTTTCCCCCGGTTTATTCTGGCGCAGCGACTTTTGATGCTGCTCTGCCCAGTTCCAAAATGGCTGCAGTGCGACTTCTGGCGCGGTGGCCATTTTGGAACTGGGCAAAGCAGCATCAAAAGTCACTTCTGAGCATACTCCGCCCAGTTCCAAAATGGCGGCAGCGCTACTTCCGGTCTGGTATTTCCGGCCCGGTCCCTTATTTCTCTGACAGCAACTTGGCAGGTATGGGTTAAGTACGCTTCAGGTTAGGAACAGACATCCGGAACCAATTGTGTTTGTAAACCGAGGGACCATTGTAGTCTGTTGCTTCATCTGATGTGGTAAATCCACTCCCTCCAATATGGTAATTCACTCCCTCCAACATTAGAATTTCGCCTTTGAGAGCTACTTTTGCTTCGCCCTCCTAAAGGCATTTTTAAAAAAATTGCTGTCCAATTACTTTAGTCGAAACGAAAAATAAAAAAAATTCTTCCAGTAGCACCTTAGAGACCAACCAAGTTTGTCATTGGTATGAGCTTTCGTGTGCAAGTGTGCATGCACATGAAAGCTCATACCTATGACAAACTTAGTTGGTCTCTAAGGTGCTGCTGGAAGGAATTTCTTTATTATTATTTTTGACTACGTTAGACCAACACGGCTACCTACCTGAAACAATTACTTTAGCTTAGCTCTAATTTAAATAATGGCTTCGGGCAACACGGCATATAGCACTGAGTTACCCAGGAATATCCTACCCTTAAGTATTGTTTAGTCACAAGTAAGCCCTGTTCAGCCAAAGTCCCCTGAAAAATTAATTATTAGCTTCCTCTTTGTAGCTTCTTGCCATTCTGTTGCTTCCTGTTCAGTATGACTGTGAGGAATAATGATTAAGTACCTCTTAATTAATAAGCTCCTCTACTGCGGTAGAGCTTTGACTACATCATCTCCTTCCATTTTCCCCTTTTCTTAGGTAGCTAAAACAATATAATTTTGCTACAAAAGAAAGAAAACAAAGTGTAATAAAAGAATGCCTGCCGTTAAAGCTTCTCCCTGCAGTGAACAGAACCTGCCTAATTAAGGAGCCATTAATCACTTATCGCCCAGCTATGCTGAACAGGAAGCAATTAAAGGAACAGAAACAAAGCTTTTAACTAAAGAAAAGTCTGCCCTAAAAAATGTCAGCATGAGAGACATAGGATGAAATGGTGAAGACGGCAATGATCAATTGGGCTATAGATGTGGGCCACAATATAGAGTTAGATTTGTGGGGGACGGTGTGGAAAACAGGATTAAAATTCACGGTCTGCTATGTTCTTAAGGGAAAATATAAGTCAGAATCAGGTAAATGTTGGAAGTGTAAAGCTATGGATGGAACCTTTCATCACATGTGGTGGACCTGTAAAGAATATTGGGAAATGATATATAATGAATTGAACAAAATTATTTCGGAAGACCTTTCCAAAGAGGCCTTCCTGTTAGGAATAATGAGGTCCGAGGTGCCAAGTAAACAAATATTTAAAGCAGCAAGAATCCTATATGCACAAAGATGGAGAGAAGAGATAGTACCTACAAAGGAGGAGTGGCAGATGAAATTAATGGAATACGCAGAATTAGCAATCTTAACGTGCAAAGTTAGAGAGCAAGAAGAGAAAAGATTTAAAGAGGAATGGAAGCCGTTTGTAGACTACCTAAAAAAAACAACCATTGTAAAAATGTTAGAGCTTTAGTTCATTTGGAGTAAGCTGAACAGTTATAGTTCATAATGAGAAGAATTTGAATGTTTAAATAGTTAGAAAAAAAATAAAATTTGTAGCAAGAACGGGAAACTTAAGGGAGCCTTAGAAGGATGGACGGGAAGTGATGGAATAGAATTATAGATTGATGTAATGTATCGTTTCTTCCTTTCACTTTTCCCCCCTCCAGTTTTGTATTTTGTACTCTTGATTAATAAAACAAACAGCAGTGTTTTGATACTAGACAGGGTGGGTTGCAATTACATTTTGTTGTGGGAGAAACATGGAAGGAAAACATACATTGTGGGAAGAGCTGCGGCTCGGGGATAGAGCAGTTGCTTTGCATGCAGAAGGTCCCAGGTTCAATGCCCGGCATCCTCAGGAAGAACTGGGAAGAGAGCCCAGTTTGAAACCCTGGAGAGCAGCTGCCAGTCAGTGTAGACAGTACTGAGCCAAAGGGATTGCCAGTATGACATAAGGCAGCATTCCTATGGAATGCGATTTGGCCATGATGTGTTCTGGATTCTCCGTAAAAAAAAGTTGAGTAAGCAAAATACAGCACTTCCAGAGAAAAGGTTAGTGCTGAAGCCACCTTAGTACTGTACCACAGTGCAAAATCCTGGTTCAGCAACACATTTCTAAAGAGCTGTAGACGGTAAGGTTTAATAGCTGAAAGTATCAAAGGAATTGATCGTCCTCCTAATTAAGAAAGATTTAAAGAAGTGATGCTTTTAAGCTTAGATAAAAAGCTTCTAATGATGGCTATGAAAGATTTAGGAGACCAAGAATGATGTAGAAAATTTAATTCCCAGGTGACAGAAAAGGTTATTTATATATGCAACAACTGCAGCCGGTGTTTCGTTAGCCCCAAAATGGAAAATTAGCGAGGTCTCAACTGAAGAAGAATGGCAACTTCAGGCTGACAGAATACACACAACTTGCAAAGTTAACATGTAGAATAAGAGAACAAGAAGAGTGTACAGTGCTACCTCGGTTTATGAACACAATTGGTTCCGGAAGTCTGTTCATAAACTGAAGCGTTCATAAACTGAAGCGAACTTTCCCATTGAAAGTAATGGAAAGGGAATTAATCCGTTCCAGATGGGTCTGCGGCGTTCATAAACCGAAAATTCATAAACCGAGGTGTCCATAAACCGAGGTTCCACTGTATTGGAAAACGTTTATTGAATATATGGAAAATGACACTGTACAGCTGAAAACGCTGGCAGCATTAAGATAAATTCAACAGTGTAAATAGGTTTTCATGGGTGTAATAATGGAAAACCAATTGGTATACAGTAAAATAAAAAAAATTCCTTCAGTAGCACCTTAAAGACCAACTAAGTTTTTATTTTGGTATGAGCTTTCGTGTGCATGCACACTTCTTCAGATACAGTGAAATGGGAGTTTCCAGGCACTTATGTAGAGAAGGGGTGGGGAGGGGTGGGGATGGGGAGGGGGGATCACTCAGAAGGGTGGTGGAAATGGGTGATTGACTGACTGATAGCTGTTGATGACCGCAAACGACTGCAAATGGTTTTGCATGAAAAAGCAAGGGTTGAGATGGCTGAAGATCGCTTATCATGTATAATGAGATAAGAATCCGATATCTCTGTTCAAACCAGGTCCCTCCATGGTTTTGAGCTTGGTGATAAGTTGTAATTCAGCAACTTCTCTTTCCAGTCTATTTCTGAAATTCTTTTGTAGTAAGACAGCTACTTTGAGATCTTGTATAGAATGTCCTGGGAGATTGAAGTGTTCTCCTACTGGTTTTTCTGTCTTACAGTAGTCAAGTAGTTATACAGTAGTTTTTTTGTAAAATGTGCAGGGAATTAGGATATGCAAAATGAACCATGGAAAGAGAAGAAGGGAGGTCATAGATATCTTAGATATGTACTGTAAAATGTTTATCTGAAATTGTAAAATAGAAAATTCAATAAAAATCGTGTTTTTTTTATAAAAAAGAATGATGTGGAAAATTTACTTAGGGAACATTTTTCATCCTTTCTGTCAAAGCACAAGAACTTGTGCTCACTTAATAGAATTAATAGGCAACAGCTTTAAGCAAATGACAATGCTTCTTTACACTGCATATTGTTATCTTGCTGCAAAACATGGAAATCGCCTTTTTAGCATGATGCTTTTTAGAAGGCTGGGAAAAATAGGTTCTTTTTTTTTTTTTTACGAAATTATCTGCAGTCAGTCCGCCATCAGCAGCATTGCATCTTGGGCTTCTCCTCACAACTGTGAAGAAGCAGTTGCTGTGACATCATCACTCATGGGTTGGGTTTGAGCACAACCCTTCTAATGCCTCTGTATATAAATATGTAGGGACACGGGTGGCGCTGTGGTCTAAACCACTGAGCCCTTTTCCAAACCACTGATCGGAAGGTTGGCGGTTCGAATCCCTGTGACGGGGATTGCCCAGAGCAATGCCAACTAACAGTTCAAAAGCACGCCAGTGCAAGTAGATACATAGGTACCACTGTGACGGGAAGGTAAACAGCGTTTCCGTGCGCTCTGGTTTCTGTTGCGCCAGAAGCGGTTTATTCATGCTGGTCACATGACCCGGAAAGCTGTCTTTGGACAAATGCTGGCTCCCTCGGCCTGATAGCAAGATGAGTGCCGCAACCCCATAGTCTCCTTTGACGGGACTTAACCATCCAGGCGTCCTTTACCTTTTTTACCTCCAGTATAAATATGTGTATGGCAGCATGCAGAGGTTGAATTTGACTCAGGGCAGTGTGCAACTGCCTTGCCATGGTCTGATTTTGCCGAAAACTCAGCACAGGTTGGATTTCCCCAAAGACTCGGCCACACTGAGTGGTTCTTGGTCAGAGCACTTGGATGTGCACATGAGACACATGTGCTGAGAGAACTGCATTGGCTGCCAATCAGTTACTGGGCCATGTTCCGGTCCTTGTTGCTAACAAATAAAGAGCCCTGAACAGCTTGGGACCAGGTTACCTGAAAGACCACCTGCCCCTGTATCGACCTGCATCAATCTGTATCAGTCTGACCCTCGTCAGATATTCCTTCCCTAGCAGAGATCGTTCACATTTTAAAATGCTTTTCTCTCCCCCCCCTCTTCTCCTCCAGTTGTCATGGAGTCTAAAACATTACCAAATAACCCCAAACAGATTGCAAATGATTGCCAGTGTGATTAATCTAATTCTGTCAGATTTGGTCTTAAGACTAGTTTGAACTGCAATGGGCTTGGCTATTTCTTGGCATCAGCTGCCCTGATTTTGCCCTCATGAGACCGGTGTGTAACAGAATGTGTTGCTACCATCTTGGTCCAAGAGACCATGAGATGCCAAGTAAGAGAGGTCATTGATATATCTGTTATCGGACTTAACATTCATTGGTGAAAAGGATGGCAGGGGGCTGTTATATTAGGAAATAAGGGACTCGGCTATGCAGCTGCAAGTGAAACGTTTTGAATGTGTCGTAAAGTGCAATATACAATTGTGACACCAGATGGCGAATGTGAGCTATAGCAAATTCAATGAATTTTTCAAAACTTTCTTTTTAAAGCATTTTCACAACGCTTTTAACGTGTGTGTAGATTCCACCTAGGGTTGCCAGACTCAATAGTGGACAGGACTTCTGTGCCTTTAATTGCCCTGCTCTCTTCTGAGTCTGGAAACCTTAAAGAGAAACCAGCAGACCCTTTGCTTGGAAATTAAACAAAGGGTCTGCTGGTTTCTCTTTAAGGTTTCCAGACTCAAAAGAGAGCAGGGCAATTAAAGGCACAGAAGTCCTGTCCACTATTGAGTCTGGCAACCCTAATCCCACCCCCAACTGCAGAATGCTTTGTACGCTGAAAAGCGCTGTAGCAGGAATAATGTTGCTCCTTTTGAAAAGCAAAAGTGAATGAGGGAACAACGAGGTTTTCAAGTTTGTCGGTAAGTGATCAGACGAGGGGAAATCAGAGAAAGAGGAGAATACTGTAACCAAGCAGAGATTGAGCGCAGCTTCCCTTTTCTTTGTTTGCCGTTCCTACTTCATGCTAGCTGTTTCTTTGCAAGATCGTTTGCATTCTAAAGCTATACGTTGCATTTTATCAGGCCGAAGCTCAGTATGTTTGCAAGCTGAACCTATGTAGTAAGCACTGAAATCAGTGAAGCTGACTTCAAGGGAGTTGTGCGTAGGATTACAGCCATGCTGATCCTAATAAATGGGGTATTGTTGTGTACTGCTACTCTTTGGTGTATGTGTGTACATATACATACAGTAGACCAACAGAGCTGGCGACATTTCTGGAAGCTCTTTGGGGGTGTCATAATCAGCTTCTGCACTTCAAAATCCCCCACTATTCCACAGCCTAATGATGTTGCCTTGTGGTTAAGGCCAGAAGCTATCAGGAGGAAGTTCTGGATCCAGGTGTAAAATTCAAAACATTGATGACTACAAAAAAAAAAAACCTCCAGGATCCTAGTGATTGAGTGCTACGTTCCCTGTTAGCTTTGCCACGTCAATATTCAGAAACTGTTCCCTTTGTTTCCAAAGAGAACTACACATTCCTTACGAAGCTCGTGCTGCTGCAAGGTGAGGTCCAGCAAAAACCTGCTATACCTCTCCTTTTTGTAAATACCCGAGTAAATATTTGTCTGAAACTCACTCAGCTTGTTGAGTATGTTCACGCTTCAGTCACTCTGAGCTCTGCACTGATCCACACAATCTTTCTGGCAATCATTCTGAGCTGTCTCCGGGTCAAGATTCTGCTCTCCGTCAAGCCAGGCATCTGGTAATGTTGGCAAGTGCACTGTGCTCTGCGTGCTGCTCAGTGCCGGCCCTACTGTCGGGCAGGATGAGGCGGCCACCTCAGACAACAGGTGTTGGGGGACAGTTCTGTGTTTTCCACACTGTCTGCACCCTCTAAGCCTGCTGTCCTCAAGTACGGTGGGAGATATGCTGTCCTGTTGTTGTTGTTGTTTAGTCGTTTAGTCGTGTCCGACTCTTCGTGACCCCATGGACCATAGCACGCCAGGCACTCCTGTCTTGCACTGCCTCCCGCGGTTTGGTCAAACTCATGTTCGTAGCTTCGAGAACACTGTCCAACCATCTTGTCCTCTGTCGTCCCCTTCTCCTAGTGCCCTCAATCTTTCCCAACATCAGGGTCTTTTCCAGGGAGTCTTCTCTTCTCATGAGGTGGCCAAAGTATTGGAGCCTCAGCTTCACGATCTGTCCTTCCAGGGAGCACTCAGGGCTGATTTCCTTAAGAATGGATAGGTTTGATCTTCTTGCAGTCCATGGGACTCTCAAGAGTCTCCTCCAGCACCATAATTCAAAAGCATCAATTCTTCGGCGATCAGCCTTCTTTATGGTCCAGCTCTCACTTCCATACATCACTACTGGGAAAACCATAGCTTTAACTATACGGACCTTTGTCGGCAAGGTGATGTCTCTGCTTTTTAAGATGCTGTCTAGGTTTGTCATTGCTTTTCTTCCAAGAAGCAGGCGTCTTTTAATTTCGTGACTGCTGTCACCATCTGCAGTGATCAAGGAGCCCAAGAAAGTAAAATCTCTCACTGCCTCCATTTCTTCCCCTTCTATTTGCCAGGAGGTGATGGGACCAGTGGCCATGATCTTGGTTTTTTTGATGTTGAGCTTCAGACCATATTTTGCGCTCTCCTCTTTCACCCTCATTAAAAGGTTCTTTAATTCCTCCTCGCTTTCTGCCATCAAGGTTGTGTCATCTGCATATCTGAGGTTGTTGATATTTCTTCCAGCAATCTTAATTCCGGCTTGGGATTCATCTAGTCCAGCCTTTCGCATGATGAATTCTGCATATAAGTTAAATAAGCAGGGGGACAATATACAACCTTGTCGTACTCCTTTCCCAATTTTGAACCAATCAGTTGTTCCATATCCAGTTCTAACTGTAGCTTCTTGTCCCACATAGAGATTTCTCAGGAGACAGATGAGGTGATCAGGCACTCCCATTTCTTTAAGAACTTGCCATAGTTTGCTGTGGTCGACACAGTCAAAGGCTTTTGCATAGTCAATGAAGCAGAAGTAGACGTTTTTCTGGAACTCTCTAGCTTTCTCCATAATCCAGCGCATGTTTGCTATTTGGTCTCTGGTTCCTCTGCCCTTTCGAAATCCAGCTTGCACTTCTGGGAGTTCTCGGTCCACATACTGCCTAAGCCTGCCTTGTAGAATTTTAAGCATAACCTTGCTAGCGTGTGAAATGAGCGCAATTGTGCGGTAGTTGGAGCATTCTTTGGCACTGCCCTTCTTTGGAATTGGGATGTAGACTGATCTTCTCCAATCCTCTGGCCATTGCTGAGTTTTCCAAACTTGCTGGCATATTGGGTGTAGCACCTTAACAGCATCATCTTTTAAAATTTTAAACAGTTCAGCTGGAATATCATCACTTCCACTGGCCTTGTTATTAGCAGTGCTTTCTAAGGCCCATTTGACTTCACTCTCCAAGATGTCTGGCTCAAGGTCAGCAACCACACTACCTGAGGTGTACGAGACCTCCATATCTTTCTGGTATAATTCCTCTGTGTATTCTTGCCACCTCTTCTTGATGTCTTCTGCTTCTGTTAGGTCCTTACCACTTTTGTCCTTGATTATGGTAATCTTTGTACGAAATGTTCCTTTCATATCTCCAATTTTCTTGAACAGATCTCTGGTTTTCCCCATTCTATTGTTTTCCTCTATTTCTTTGCATTGCTCATTTAAGAAGACCCTCTTGCCTCTCCTTGCTGTTTTTTGGAAAACTGCATTCAGTTTCCTGTATCGTTCCCTATCTCCCTTGCATTTTGCTTGCCTCCTCTCCTCCGCTATTTGTAAGGCCTCGTTGGACAGCCATTTTGCTTTCTTGCATTTCCTTTTCCTTGGGATGGTTTTCGTTACTGCCTCCTGTATAATGTTACGAGCCTCCATCCATAGTTCTTCAGGCACTCTGTCCACCAAATCTAAATCCTTAAACCTGTTCCTCACTTCCACTGTGTATTCATAAGGGATTTGATTCAGATTGTATCTTACTGGCCCAGTGGTTTTTCCTACTTTCTTCAGTTTAAGCTGGAATTTTGCTATAAGAAGCTGATGATCTGAGTTACAGTCAGCTCCAAGTCTTGTTTTTGCTGACTGTATAGAGCTTCTCCATCTTTGGCTGCAGAGAATATAATCAATCTGATTTCGATGCTGTCCATTTGGTGATATCCATGTGTAGAGTCGTCTCTTGTGTTGTTGGAAGAGAGTGTTTGTGATGACCAGCTTGTTCTCTTGACAGAACTCTATTAGCCTTTGCCCTGCTTCATTTTGAACTCCAAGGCCAAACTTGCCAGTTGTTCCTTTTATCTCTTGATTCCCTACTTTAGCATTCCAGTCCCCTGTAATGAGAAGAACATCCTTCTTTGGTGTCATTTCTAGAAGGTGTTGTAGGTCTTCATAGAATTGGTCAATTTCACTTTCTTCAGCACCGGTAGTTGGTGCATAAACTTGGATTACTGTGATGTTAAAAGGTCTGCCTTGGATTCGTATCGAGATCATTCTGTCATTTTTGAGATTGCATCCCATTACAGCTTTTGCCACTCTTTTGTTGACTATGAGGGCCACTCCATTTCTGCTACAGGATTCTTGCCCACAGTAGTAGATATGATAGTCATCCGAACTGAATTCGCCCATTCCCTTCAATTTTAGTTCACTGATGCCCAGGATGTCGATATTTATTCTTGTCATCTCATTTTTGACCACATCCAGCTTACCTCCATCCATGGTTCTTACATTCCAGGTTCCTATGCAATATTTTTCTTTACAGCATCGGACTTTCCTTTCGCTTCCAGGCATATCCGCAACTGAGCGTCCTTTCGGCTTTGGCCCAGCCGCTTCATCAGCTCTGAATCTACTTGTACTTGTCCTCCGCTCTTCCTCAGTAGCATGTTGGACGCCTTCCGACCTGAGGGGCTCATCTTCCAGCGTCATAACTTTTATATGCCTGTTGTCTTTGTCCATGGAGTTTTCTTGGCAGGGATACTGGAGTGGCTTGCCAGTTCCTTCTCCAGGTGGATCACGTTTAGTCAAAACTCTCCACTATGACCTGTCCATCTTGGGTGGCCCTGCATGGCATAGTTCATAGCTTCTCTGAGTTATTCAAGCCCCTTCGCCACGACAAGGCATTGATCCATGAAGGGGATGCTGTCCTGTTACCAGCATTGAAATAAGATTCAACCGGCTGCCCAGTCAGCTTCTGTACATGGAATAGGAGGAAGGGCACCATCTTGCCTTTTGCCACAGGCGGCAAAATGTCTTGAGCCAGCCCTGGTACTGCTGCACAAGACAAAAAGCCGCTATTATTCTCATAGACTGGGGTGGGAAACTTTTTTTGTCCAGGAAGCCTGATCCTTATTCCCCACCCCCATCAATAGGCCAGCTCTGGCAAGTGGGCAGGACAATCCACCTGTCAATCACTTGGTGTCATCACGATATCGGCAGGTGGTTTGTCCCATCAAAGCCCCTTGTTCAGTGTTTCCCAAGTGCTAGGCAGTGCATTGGTTTTCCGGCACTTAGGAATCATAAAGCAGGGAGGTTTGCTGGCCATCTGTCAGATGTTTGGAAAGCAGCATGCAAAGTGTCGACAAGTGTGCACTCTTTCACACAAGCCCTCGTACATATGTAGAGACAGCTTGTGCCTGCGCTCAGTGTAACGTGTGAACAAGCCTTTTGTTTCCGTTTTTGGCCGGAGCAAGGAGGAGCTCCCAACCCCAGTCTTGAGATACCCTCCTTTCCACTCATTGCCATCGATTTCTTTGGTTTCGAACATTCTGGGATGTTGGCAAATTATTTGAGCCTCTCTTTGCGAGAACAAAGTCCAGTCCTCTTCAGTGAGGAGCTCAGGGGTTACGTAAGAGCGAGAGGGATGAATAACAACCGGAGGCTGTTCCTTTCTCCTGACAGATTGCCCAGGAACTGGCGTCTCCCTGCTCCTCTCATTTTACACTCAAATATCCAAGTGGGAACACTTGTTTGTCACAAAGGCCGAGGGATCGCAAAACAAAAGGCTCTCCAGCTTCTCATTTTCCTTTGCTTTAGAGGGCAAATTAAATATGTTTTCAAGGTTGTTTCTTTCTTCCCCTGCCTCCGATGTTTCAAAAAATTCATTTCAATGTGACACGTGGGGGGGGGTTGGGGGGTCAACAACCACTGGATATCAAAGCCAGTGTATGACTTCAGCATTTTATATGGCAAAAGGACTTTAATAAACTAGAGAAGCAGTGTGGTGTAGTGATTGGAGCATCAGACTCATAGCTGCCAACTCCCGGATTGAAAAATCCAGGATCATGCGTAGAAGCAACTTCCGGTGCCCAATTTCCAGTGCCCAGACATGGGCAGAGCGGCACCAGAAATCGCTTCTGCGCATGTCAAGACAGCCGGGAGCCAGGACATGGCCGCTGGCAGGAGCTGCACTCCAAATCCGGGGGATTTATGGGATATAAATCCATTCGGGATAACAGTGGGAAACGGTAACAAAATACGGGGGTTTCCCACGAAAAATGGGAGACTTGACAGCTATGATCAGACTCTGAATGGCAGAAACTTGGTTCAGATCCCGACTCAGCCCTGAAGCTCACTGAGCGACTTTGGCCCTATCACACATCTCAACTCAACCTACCTCAGGGTGGGCATGAGGATAAAAGTGAGCGGGGGGGGGGGGGAGGGAGAGAGACTTAGGAACATAGGGAACTGCCTTATGCCGAGTCAGACCATTAGTCCACCTACCCCAGTATTGTCTACACTGGCTGGCAGAGGCTCTGCAGGGTTTCAGACAGGTGTCTCGCCAAACCCCACCTGGAGATGCCAAGGACTAGACCTGGGACCTTTTTCTGATGCTCTGACCATGTGTGTCACCCTTTCCTTTGAACAAAGGTGGGATATAAATGTTTTAACCATACAGTGGTACCTCGGGTTGTGGACCCAATCTGTTCCAGGGTGCCGTTCGCACCCCGAAAAGTCCGCAACCCGAGCGGCGATAGAGCGCATGCACAAAAGCACAATAGAGTGCTTCTGCGCATGCGCAAAGCGCGCAGAATGCTTCTGCGCATGTGTGCGCTGCAGAACCTGGAAGTAAACACTTCAGGGTCCACTGCATTTGCAACCCGGAAAAACGCAACCCGCAGCGGACGCAACCCAAGGTATGACTGTATACTGTATAGATCTGGCAAGGAAGAGGCTCTAGGTTCTCCCCTAGTTTTGTAGCAGCTCCCAACAAAACCCTCCGGGGCAAGAAAGTGGGACTGTGCCGCTTGATCTCACTGCACCCATGATGGAAAAATCCTTCCCTTAGAACCATAGAGTTGGAAGGGACTCTGAGGATCATCTAGTCCAAACCTGTGCAATTCAGGAATATGCAGCTGCCCTTTATGGGGAATTGAACCAATGACCTTGACATTATCAGCACCCCACTCTGACCATCCAGGACCATTGCTGGAAAGTTGGTAACCATTTTGCAATCATTATATTATTCATTATCGAAAGTTGTGAGGCAGGTCAATCTTATGGCCATCTTACAAATGAGAAACTCAGGCTGGAGATAGCAACGTAATACACAGAGCAAGGTCTCGTTAATAATAATGATTTATTGTTTATACCCCGCCCATCTGGCTGAGTTTTCACAGTCACTCTGGGCGGCTTCCAACAGAATATTAAAAACACAATAAATACATCAAACATTAAAAACTTCCCTAAACAAGACTGCCTTCAGATGTCTTCTAAAAGTCAGGTAGTTGTTTATTTCATTGACATCTGATGGGAGGGTGTTCCACAGGGCAGGCGCCACTACCGAGAAGGCCCTCTGCCTGGTTCCCTGTAACCTCACTTCTCGCAGTGAGGGAACCGCCAGAAGGCCCTCAAAGCTAGACCTCAGAGTCTGGGCTGAACAATGGGGGTGGAGATGCTCCTTCAGGCATTGGTGGCGCTGTGGTTAAACCACTGAGCCTAGGGCTTGCTGATCAGAAGGTCGGCGGTTCAAATCCCTCTGGCGGGGTGAGCTGCCGTTGCTTGGTCCCAGCTCCTGCCAACCTAGCAGTTTGAAAGCACGTCAAAATGCAAGTAGATAAATAGGAACCGCTACAGCGGGAAGGTAAACGGCGTTTCCATGTGCTGCTCTGGTTTGCCAGAAGCGGCTTTGTCATGCTGGCCACATGACCTGGAAGCTATACACCGGCTCCCTCGGCCAATAATAATGCGAGATGAGCTCGCAACCCCAGAGTCGGTCATGACTGGACCTAGTGGTCAGGGGTCCCTTTACCTTTACCTTTTACCGGGCTTTAAAGGTCAGCACCAACATTTTGAATTGTGCTCAGAAATATACTGGGAGCAGGACCGGTCTTGTTCAAGGGTCTCCTATGCCCTGGCCCCACAGATCTCCCTCCACTACCTGGCTGTAGTATTGCCATATAGCCTGCAAGGAAGTTTCCAGGTGACCTGTTCATTGAGTGTTCATCCTGAACTGTTTTGGCAGGAAGTTCAGATGAAGTTGGCTATTCAGTGAGCATCTATTCTGACTTGCTGGTGGGGATGCGCCAAAGCGAGTTCATTTCCCCATCGCTTTGCTTATCGCAAAAATGAAACGAAACCCAACCTTTTGGGGAGTTGCGTTTGCTGTGCAAAACCTCCCAGTGAACCCAAATTTGCTGGTATGTGACTGACCCCACCTGAAAATAGTGACAGTCTGGATTCTGGAAGCACCCCAAGATTCTTGCTTCCAAGGCTGTGGAAGAAGCATTTAGAAACTCCACACACTGTTCCTGGAAAAAGCCGTGTTTTACAAAGGAAGGAGCTGTTCCCACAAGGATCATTCCTAGATATGGAGCTGCCCTTTCCTGAGTACAGCAGGTGTTTCTTCTTTCGTAAGAGGCCATGGTGAGCCGCAGGTCTGTGTCTCAACAACGGTGGCCAAGCTAGACAAAACTAGCCAGCCTCTCTTTCCCTGCTAGCCGAATGGGGTTTGCGGCTGCTGCAAAATAATTTGGTGCATGGAGCGGCTGGATCTGCTGCCCTGCAGCGTTTAATTGCAGCATTGAACTTTTTGCTCCAATTATGCTGATGTAATCAGTTGTGATCTGTTTTTCTCCCCTTCCCTTGACCCCACCCCTGCCCCACCCCCGGTGGGACACTAACCCAGTTAGCATGCAATGCACCAGGAAGCCGCTTCAACACTCTGAATTCTGTTTTCTTCTTATATGGGTTTTATCATGTCGTAATTCACTTAACGCTGCCCTGCTTCTTCCTCTCTGCTCTCAGTCTGACATTTTCAGCATTTGGTACAAGTATGTCCGGCAGATATCACTACGGCACGCAGGGCGTTGACAGTCACGGAAGTGGGGGAATGGGGCAGAAGGGTGGGGGGAAAGGGAGTTGGAGCTGAATATTTTAGGCAGCATGGCCCAATGGTCAAGGATGACAGGAGTCATTAGGGCTACCATATGTCCGGATTTTTCCAAACATTACTGGGATTTCAAAGGCGGAATTGACATCACCCAGGGGGAATTTCCGGAAATCTCAGCAATTTCGTGGTGTTTTAAGCTCAACAATTCTGCGGTCTTTCTAATGAAGAGCTCAACAACTTTCAGGGTGTCCTGGTTTTTTTTTTACTTTTTGATATATGGCAACCCTAGGAGTTGTAGCCCTGACATCTGCTGGGCACCATGCCGTTGCCTACCTTGCTGGAGGGTCACTCAAAGGACCACCATTCATGCATTGAGGAAGGGAGTGGCGTTGAGCCAGCCAGACCCACTCCCACAGCACCCACATTGCCAACCAGCTCTAGGGATGTGGGGCCCAGTGCACACAAGCGGAGGACCTGAGAACATAAGAAGAACCCTTCTGGACTATTTGGTTAAAGAAAAGTTTAATATTAATTTGGTGATTTGCCTAAATTGAAAGATGAGCAGGGAAGTACTAGAATTATAAAAGCAAGATACTAAGAGGGATAAAGATAGGAATCTATAAAATATTGAAATAGTGTGAGAGATAAAGATTAGTAAGTAAAGCAAGATTAGAAGAAAATAAAAAAAGGAAAGTGATGTTTGTACAGTAGGAAGTTAATTTTAACTTATATGTTTAATGTAACGATTATAATGTGTTGTACTCATATTATTGAGTATTATGGAATATTATTATTTTTCGTTGTTTGTTTTGTTTTGCTTTGCTTTGCTTTGCTTTGCTTTGCTTTGCTTTGCTTTGTTCCTTTCCCCTTTTTCCCCTTTCCCTCTTTGCTTCACTTCTTTTGTAAACTTGATTTCTTTTTTATGTATGTCCTTTTTTGTTGATGTTAGTTATTTTCTTATGATTTTGTATTGTTTGAAGATTGAAATAAAGTTTTTTTTTAATAATAAAAAAAGAAGAACCCTTCTGGATCAGGCCAGTGGCTCATCTAGACCAGTATCCTGTTCTCACAATGGCCAGCCAGGTGCTGTGGGAAGGCAAGGAGCAGGGCATGAGCTCAGCAGCCCTCTGCTTGCCTGAAATTCCCAGCCACTGGCCTTCAGAGGTGCATTGCCTCTGACAGTGGAACATAGCCATCATGGCTAGTAGCCACGGATAAATCTCTTCCATGCAAGGACCAATCAGGATTCCCATCCCCTTGTATGGGGGGGTTGTGGAGCTCTATGCACAGGGATGGTTGGTGAGCAGTGTGGCTCATGTGTGCAGTGCCAGGATACACAGCAATTATATCACACACAGAGAGAGAGGGGGGGGGAGAGCTTTTTTCCAGCCAGAACTCAATTTTGGCACCTCTCAGGTGGACGCCATTGCCATTATAAGAGAACAAGGGAGGCGTTCGTAGTGAGTTCTGGCACATTCTTTCAAGAGGTGAGGGAATCTGTGTGGAACTCTCCACACACGGAGTCAAAACATGAGTCAGTCCTCCAAAAGCATAGAGCAGGCATCCCCAAACTTCGGCCCTCCAGATGTTTTGGACTACAATTCCCATAATCCCTGACCACTGGTTCTCTTAGCTAGGGATCATGGGAGTTGTAGGCCAAAACATCTGGAGGGCCGCAGTTTGGGGATGCCTGGCATAGAGAGTTCAGCTCAAGAGCCACGCAAGAGGTCCAGCGCAAACTGCTTGCTTACTGTCATGGAATGACGTTGCTCAGGTAGTCGTTGTAATCCTGAAGGGCACAGACTTGAGATGATTCATATCTACAGTATATATCTGGAAGAAGCAAAAATAATAATAATCCAGAGGCCTTCTTTCTTTATTTATTTCTCTCCTCCCCCCCTCCCTCTTCCCCTCTCTCCTAGCATCTATGTATACTGAAATACAGAGAGAGAGGCCAGATATTGGGAATATCATGACTCATCCAGATTACATTGACGGAAGCCCTGATCTTATCAAACCTAAAAAGCTGCTCAACCCTGTAAGAGCCTCGAAAAGCCACCAAGAACTTCACAGGGAGCTGCTTATGAATCATAAGAGGTGAGGAAAAAGACCCAGCACGGCTGCTTACTGCACTCTAACCTCAAAGTGAGTAGAATTATGAACTAGGAAGAAGAAGCAGGTCCCTTGTCTATGCACAATTGTACCGCTGACCTGCGTAGTTTATGCCGCTTGTGAAAACTGGAATATGCCATGTCCTTCCACATCCCAGACTATGGTTTATTTTTTTCCTTCCTACAGGCCTTTGGCCTGTAAGCTGGGGGGGGTGGATTTTAAGAGTCTTTCTTAAAGCCATATTTTTTTTGTAAAAATAATAATTGCAGAATAGAGGCCAGGAGTCATAATAAAGAGCAGGGATTGGTGTGAATCAAAGAGATCCATCCCTCCAATTAGTATGATTCTCATTGGGAAATGGCACCTTTTGTAGCTTTCCCCCCGCAAGCCATGAGGACTAGGAAGTTGCTCTGTTGAATGAAAAATAAAGCTGACATTTTAAGCACAGAAGCCTCCACACTCGTACTAGAATAGAGCTATATACAGTGGACGCTCGGGTTGCGAACGTGATCCATGCGGGAGGTACGTTCGCAACCCACAGAGTTTGCAACCCGCATCTGCGCACACACAGGTTGCACTTCGGTGCGCATGCGCAAAGCGTGATTTAGTGTTGTTGCGCATGCGTGCGCACCGAAACCCAGAAGTAACCTGTTCTGGTACTTCTGGGTTCGGCACGGAGCACAACCCAAAAGGATGCAACCTGAAGCAGCTGTAACCCAAGGTATGACTGTAGTCATTTTGAACAGTAGTGATTAGGGTAGTAGACCATAGCTGAGCAGTAGGGCATGTGCTTTATAAGGTTTATATGAAGAAATTCCCTGGTGCCCCCGCTTTAAATGCAAGTGGCTCCTCCACAGGCCCTGCTCTGCCCCTGCTAGTCATGGAGCAAGATGGGGAAATAGGTGGACCCGCCAGGCTTCTGATAATCCATGCCAGATTCTGGAATTCTAGCCCTGGAATCAATGTGAAGGTCTCCATAACTATTCCGATTAGCACAGGCAGGCCTTTCCTTTTAAAATTTATCCATCCTTACCCTTTCGTCGTCGTCGTCCCCCCCCCCTTTTTAACATTCACCTGCTGGTCCATTGCACTACAATATCCATAGCTCTTTTGCTTCTCTTTTTAAAAATATCATTCTTTAAAATCTCAAAGCCTGAGTGGACACGCACTCCTACACCAGAGGAGAAGCCTACACACAATTCAGGTCACGTTTCATAATCTCGCCTTGGGTTCTTGCAGCATCAATAGAGCCCGATGAACGTCAACTCCCGCCAAGATTTCCCCAAACTCTCCAAAGAGGTACATGTATTTATAGATGAAAGGAAGACAGGGGGGGGGGTTGTAAAGGTCCTCCTAGATAAAAGGAAGCAGAAGAGCTGGTAAATATCCTGCCTGCTTCCAAGCCACATCCGCTATCGTTGTTTGTTTTATGAAGCATGAATCTTGTTTGAAAAGGGCAGGCAGGGGCAGTTAGGCTATGGAATGAGCTGTTCAGATCGGATAATTAGCATATGTATTTATTCATGCATTCGTTCATTTATAAATTTGTATTCCACCTTTCAGGGCAAAAACAACAACAACACCCTCCCTAGCCGGCTTAGAACAAGAACAATCATTTGTGGTGGGTGGCTAGAAAAGAGCTATAGCTCAGAGGTAGTGGATCTGCATTGAATGCAGAAGATTCCTGGTTCAGTCCCTGGCATTCCTGCCTAAAAAAACTCTGGAGAGCTGCTGCCAGTCAATGTAGGCAGTATTGAGCTTGGTGAACCAATGACCTGACTCAGTTTAAGGCAACTTCCTATGTTCCTCTGTAGATACAATTAATGGGAGTGTAATAATAATGGCAGCAGCTAACAACCAGCATGCTTACCTGTGGAGCTGGGAGCTACTTTTATTCCAGGCTGTGTGTATCCTGCCTGCTTCCATCTGATAAGAATAGGATCTGGCACAGCATCTTCACAATCTTAATACCTACCTGTGCTAGAAGTGTATTGGTTTTAATACTAGTTTAATTGTCGCAACATCTTCGAAACAGTCTCAGGCCTGAAGCGTGTTTAGTGCCCAGGTGGTGCTGTGGGTTAAACCACAGAGTCTAGGGCTTGCTGATCAGAAGGTCGGCAGTTCGAATCCCTGCAACGGGGTGAGCTCCCGTTGCTCGGTCCCAGCTCCTGCCCACCTAGCAGTTCAAAAGCACATCAAAGTGCAAGTAGATAAATAGGGACCTCTCCGGCGGGAAGGTAAACGGCGTTTCCGTGCACTGCTCTGGTTTGCCAGAAGCAGCTTTGTCATGCTGGCCACATGACCCGGAAGCTGTCTGCGGACAAACACTGGCTCCCTCGCCCTATAGAGCGAGATGAGCGCCGCAACCCCAGAGTCGGACACGACTGGACCTGATGGTCAGGGGCCCCTTTTAAATACACCAGAGATCTCGGAGATCTGCAGTTGCCTCAGCAGGCAACATACCAGATCTGAAGGAATCTGCAGGTCCTGGTCAAGGATCTGATCCCTATCTCTAGGTTGAAAATCCAAGGCAAGTTATTGAGCTTAGGACCAGATTTTTGCTCTCCTCTTCTGTGGGTCCTCAGCACTTGCTTTTAGCTGTACAGTGGTACCTTGGTTCTCAAACTTAATCCGTTCCGGAAGTCAGTTCCAAAACCAAAGCGTTCCAAAACCAAGGCGCACCTTCCCATAGAAAGTAATGCAAAACGGATGAATCCGTTCCAGACTTTTAAAAACAACCCCTAACACAGCAATTTAACATGAATTTTACTATCTAACGAGACCATTGATCCATAAAATGAAAGCAATAATCAATGTGCTGTACTATAAAATAAATAAGACAGTATTGTAGATGATAAAAGTTACATTTTTTCCCCTCTTACCTGTACTGATGATAGTCATTGTTTGGATGGGGAGGCTTTTATCCATTTCCACAGTCACACAATCAATCAAACAGTAGCTGAACTGGGTTCCACACAGTCACAAAAACAAAGTAACCGAAAAAGCCTCAAAAACAAAAACGCAAAATAAATAGCAAAACCGAAAGCACCAAACTTAATCCGTTCCGGAAGTCTGTTTAACGTCTGAAAAATGTGCAAAAAGCACAGCTTCTAATTGGTACAGGTGCCCCGGAAACAACAGCCACATCGGACGTTCAACTTCCAAAAAATGTTTGAAAACAGGAACACTTACTTCCGGGTTTTTGGTGTTTGAGTACCAAGGCATTTGAAAACCAAGGCACCACTGTATATATTTATTTCACAAGCTTGGACCACATAGAAGGGGGGGGGTCTCTCTACGACTCCCATCTACACTATACTTTTAAAACCATATCATACCTCTTTATCCAGTCAGGGCTTCCTCTGAAGAATCCTGGCATCTGTCGTTTGTTAAGGGTGCTGGGAGTTGTCAGAGACCTCTGTTTGCCTTACAGAGCTGCAGGGGTTTAACAGTCAACCTATCTCCCTAGGGAACAAACCACAATCCCCAAGATTAGTTGTGGGGTGGGGAGGATGTTGCCTTATACAGCGAGACCATTGGTCCATCCAGTCCAGACATGATTGACTATGTTCTCCAAGCTCTCTGTCAATTCATTTGATGTTTATTGTTGTTGTTAAAATACAGTTCAGATCTTGATAAGTCGCAAGGGACGTCATCTGGCCAGGGTGACCAAAAGGTCAAAGAATGTAAACAGTCGCATTGGAGCTAAAAACCCATTCAAATACACCACACTGACTAAGGCCACACATCCGTACCATGCGGTTATAGCACCCTTATGCAACATTAACAGCCATTGAATCCTGACCCAACTTTGCTCAAGTCAGTATGATGGGCAATGGCCACCACTTGCAGTACTGAACTTAAAAGCAGGTCAATTTGTGCAGGAACTATTTGCAGCAAAAACTGCCAGAGGTATTCTAGTGTAAGATTATTGGTTGAATTACTCCCCCTGCTGGTGGATGGTAAAGAAGTGGCTGAGATTTATTTATTTATTTTTAAGTTGGTCAAACTTTGGAATCTGAAGAAGCATGCATGCACACGAAAGCTCATACCAAAATAAAAAACTTAGTTGGTCTCTAAGGTGCTGCTGGAAGGATTTTTTAAATTTTGTTTCGACTATGTCAGACCAACACGGCTACCTACCTGTAACTAAACTTTGGAATGTTATGCTTAATTAAAACATTTTCTTTTTACACTTTTTCCATACAATTTTAAGGGTACACCCAGTTGATCACAGAGAGTAACGGGGCGGGGAATAATTTCGGATAAAGCTTTTGCGCGGATGCGTGATTTGTCATACATAAAGTTGCCTCACTGATCAAATATTCTCAAATATTTTTCATTGTCATGAAGTGGGACCTTCAGGAGTCTGTGGTTTTCCTTTTCCCATTCATTCATTTTCTATATTTCTATGCCGCTTTTCATATGCCGCTTTTCACTCTCACGAGTCACAAAGCGGCTTACATACGATAAATAATAACATAGCAGAACATCACAATTGCAGCATAGATGATATACAAATTACCAAGTCATCAATAAAGTGACCACCTCCTGTAAAACATTAACCAAACAACTAAAAATAATAGATTGAACAGCCCAACCGCAAGAAAAGTCACATTATAAAATTCACAAAGCGCTCACAATCCACAAAACAATCTTAACAACATTAACAAACGGACAACCAAAAAACAAACTAAGTACTGCTGAATTCTCTCTCTCTCTCTCTCTCTCTCTCTCTCTCTCTCTCTCTCTCTCTCTCTCTCTCTCTCTCTCTCTCTCTCTCTCCCTACCTCCCCATGACTCATAGTCTTCCAATCAGTTCATCAAAAAAACATATTCACATTATGGTCATGGTAGCAACTTCCTTCTGAAATCTCTGAGGGCTGGAGGGTGGGGCAAGGCAGGTGGGAAAAGCCCTTGCCTGGTGGCCAGCACAGAGTTCCCCCTTCTCCTTCCCATCCTTGCTGCAGTTGGGTCATTTTTAGACTCTGAACTTAGCAGTATTGTGGGGTTGGGGGTTGCCCTTTAGATGGCCACGTGCATTGCCTTGCTTACTCTAAAAGGTGGCAAGCCAGCCCTTCTCTGCCTTGGGGGTGGGGGGCTCCTGCTTATTTTACTTGGTGGGGAAATGGGTACCTTCTGTCTTAACCCCCTGCCTTGCCAGTACCACAGATTCCCATCACTTTCTTTCTGGCCAATGGAACTGGTCCTGTGCCCAGTCAGCCTGAATTGGTTACTCAGGAAGACACCACCAGGCACATGGTTGACCACACCACTAACCCGCTACCATTCCTCCCCCCCCCGCCTCTTTTTTTAGGGTGGCCAAATGGTAAAGAGGACAGGTTTTTGTGGCATCTTAAAGCAACACCTGTTGGAATTCTAAGATACAGATAGATAAGTTGCCTCTCATCATCTTCGATTTCAGACCCCGTGCTTCACAAAATAAAACAATATAATAAAACACATAAATGAACTAAAGCAGTAGGTTGGAGGCAGCTGCATAATCAGCAAAGGGGAGAAATGTTTAATTAAATATCTGGGTAAATAAAAATGTTTGTGCAGCACCTGAAGGGCAGCAATGTGGGCATCAGCCGACTCTCTTTATGGGACTGATTCCATTGCTGGGGCACCTTTGTACATAATCATTATACCCAAGTAGTTTTTTCTTTAAAGGCAGTCCTTTACACATCTACCTGGGAGTAAGTCCCATTGAACTCAATGGGACGCCCTTCTTAGCAGTAGACATGTGTAGGATTCCACCACAAGCATGCAATTCTTTGCCCACTTTTCTTGTAGTAAGTACCATTGAGTTCTGGGTCTTACTTTTGAATAGCGTTGCCTACATATAGGGTTTCCCTGTGTGTTTCCCCCGCAGGATGCAACCATTTGCACTTGGCAGCTCAGCCTTAACCTGCCCCTTTTCCCTTCCCGGGTTCACAGAGGCCTGGGAGTCGAGAGCAAACCAGAACTTCAGCGAGTCATGGAGCATCGGCGGCGGAACCAGCTGATCAGGCAGAGGAAAGAAGAGGAAGAGGCGAAGAAGTTGAAATCGCCCTTTGAGCAAGAGCTCCTGAAGAGGCAACAGAAGCTGGATCAGGTAGGACGCAGTTCTGAAATCTTGTTGCAATAAAGCAGAGAGAAATCCAGCCTGTACTTACTCTAAACAAGCACATGGTCCTCTTCAGTCTTTTCACAATCAACTCTGCATTGGTAGGTTAGGGAAAGGATCTGTGGGGTTTTATGCACGATGCTGCTGTCGAGCTTCAATACCTGAACAGGGCTTGGAAACCGATGAAGCCATGACCAATCCCAGTGCTCTGTACTTGCACCACAGTGATGCTGCTCTGTCTAAACCAGGAATCCCCAAACTTCGGCCCTCCAGATGTTTTGGACTATAATTCCCATCATCCCTGACCACTGGTCCTGTTAGCTAGGGATCATGGGAGTTGTAGGCCAAAACATCTGGAGGGCCGCAGTTTGGGGGTGCCTGGTCTAAACCACCAGGGACTGATGTTTTGTGACTAGAGGGCTGTATCCATCCTTAGCCATCCCTCTGGGCGCCCCAGGCCAGCAGTGGGTGTGGCCAAAAGTGGGTGTGGCCATGCGACCGTCTCACATGCATGCCCACACAAGGCATGCAGAGGCAGGCAGCCAACCCATGTCTCCCTCCCCACTCATCAAATGATCCATTAGATTGGTGGCTCCCAAACATTTTTGGTCCAGCACCCCCTTCATTCCATAAACTCATCCCCAGTGGCCCCAACCCTACCAGAAGTGCTATTCAGAACAGCAGTCTGCAGGACCCGCTCAGAAAAAGGCTTACACCATAAGAATTTAAATCAGTAACAAATACAGTAAGTGAGATTATATATATTTAAATTCATAAAAAAACAAATACACAATCAAAAAAGTAAACACATTAGATATAACATAAATAAATCATAAAATATACAAAAATACAAACCTAAAACAAAACACCAACATAATATTGACTTCCAATCATTTGTATATCACTTCCCTTAATAATTAAGCAAACCTTGCTATACCTCCTATAAATTCTAAAAAAAATAAAATCACTGATTAATATATATACTCCTGCGTGTTATCTCACCCTAAGCATATCACCAGTTCTGTTTGTATACCTTCTTTTTTCAAATACTCTTCAACATATTTCCACTCGGCTTAATTTTTTTGTTTTGGAATGTTTCTAATTGCTGCTGTCATTTTTGCCAAATTCATAAACTCTACTAATTTAATCTGCCATTCTTCAATTGTTGGTACTTTCTCCCCTTTCCAGTTTTGAGCTTTAAGTATCCTGGCAGCTGCATATGCATACAAAAATCAAACAAATAAGTGAGAATTTATGCAGTATCCAAGTAAAACAATTTAGTTTAACTGATGCAACAAAAATGGAGGATTTAGTCATTTGCACCTCCAGCCCCCTCCCCCCATGCCTTTGACCATGGGTAGGCAAACTAAGGCCAGGGGGCCAGATCCTGCCCAATCACCTTCACAATCCGGCCCTCAGACGGTCCGGGAATCAGCATGTTTTTACAGGAGTAGAATGTGTCCTATTATTTAAAATGCATCTCTGGGTTATTTGTGGGGCCTGCCTGGTGTTTTTACATGAGTAGAATGTGTGTTTTTATTTAAATTTAAATTGTATCTTTGGGTTATTTGTGGGGCATAGGAATTCATTCATATATATTTTTCAAAATATAGTCCAGCCCCCCACAAGGTCTGAGGGACAGTGGACTGGTCCCCTTCTGAAAAAGTTTGCTGATCCCTGCCTTTGACTCTTAGCACCCCACTTCCTAATCCCACTGCCCACCCCCTGGAGGCTTGTACCACCCAGATTGGGAACCGCAGAATTAGATCATTTATTTTTATTGGTTTTATTGTTATATTTTTCTCCAAGGAGCTTGAGGTGGCTCCTTTATATGCTCCCTACCCCACACTTTAACCCAGGCACCCCCAAACTTCGGCCCTCCAGATGTTTTGGACTACAATTCCCATCATCCCTGACCACTGGTCCTGTTAGCTTGGGATCATGGGAGTTGTAGGCCAAAACATCTGGAGGGCCGCAGTTTGGGGATGCCTGCGAACCGAACGGGCTGACAAGATTGAACTGTGCTTTGCCACCAAACGAATCCATTTTTATTCTTAAACAAGCACCCAGCACGCCAGCCCCTTTTGCAAAAGGAAGGGAAGCAGCCCAGACTCCTAACCAACAGTAGGATAACAACCAACGTGCTGCAAATTGTGCTACCGGAGCCAATGGCAAGCAGACCCAACTAATTCTAGTTTTGTCCGTTTGCTGAGACTAAGCAGGAGGAAGCAGAAAGGTAATGCCCCCTGCTCATAGCTGCCAAGTCTCCCCGGGAAACCCCCGTTTTTCCAGCTGTTCCCAGCCGAAAAAACGGATTTTTTTGGTTTCCCCCGGTTTATTCTGGTGCGGCAGCCATTTTGGAATTGGGCGGAGCATGCTCAGAAACGACTTTTGATGCTGCTGTGCCCAGTTCCAAAATGGCTGAAGTGTGACTTCTGGTGCGACGGCCATTTTGGAACTGGGCACAGCAGCATCAAAAGTCACTTCTGAGCATGCTCCGCCCAGTTCCAAAATGGCAGCAGCGCTACTTCCGGTCTGCTACTTCCGGTCCGGTCCCTTATTTCTCAGGCCGGAACTTGGCAGGTATGCCCCTGCTACTATGCCCCTGCTACTTTGACAGAGAGGGCAGACTGGGGTTGGTGTGGCAGGGGGCCCATTCACTGGAGCAAACCGGCCTTCATTGGCAAAGGGCACGCCTACTCCCCAGTCCATGACTTGGCACCGTGCAATTTACCTTTGCTCAAAACTCGCAGGAACATGCCTCAAGCTTTCACCTGATGATCTGGATAAACCCTTTCCATCCAGGTTCTGCCGTCTGTAATGGGATTGCAGCCACCAGGCCGCCTAAGCCTCCTGCCCCAGCAGCAGAACAGCTGCTTTCCTATCCTGGCTTTGATCCCCAGATCTTAACACCACTTACAAGCTCTTCAATCCCCTTGAAGTCACCGAGAGCTCTAAGCTTGTAAACACCGGTTCAGGATTTCAACATTTTAAACCAGCCCGGCGAAACAGGGAAGGCAACCAAAACATTGCTCATTGCACTCTTACCAGAAAGAGATCTTAATTAAATTTTCGGCAGAGCGTCGCGCACATCTCTTGAAGCCACAGTTATCAACATGTTACCATGTTCATCCTTCTTGTTTTCATTAACACAGGCTGCTCCCTTCTCTCACGCTAGCTGGTAATTGCAGACATCGCTTAAGTGGATGTTCCATGGCTTGGAAGACGCGTAGCGTGAGCTTAGCTGGAAATCTGCTGTAATTAAGCTCTTTTATTTTTTATTTTTCAAAACAAAAAACCAACATACCCCAATACAATTTAAACAACATACTCTCCTCCTCAGGCGTTTAATTAAGAGTTCTTAACTATTTATCATTTTATTTTAAAGCCTCCTGATTATGATGATTATTAATTACTATTGTCTCAACTCAACCTGATTTCAGCAATTTCCTAATTATTCTGGCTTATTTGCAATTAAAGCTATTTGCTAGATAGGCAAAATACATGATCCGAGCATCTCTCTCCCCCCCCCCAAGCTTTTAGCAGCTACCTTTCATTAGAAAAGGGGGGTGGAGTGTAGATGGTACAAGAGCAGGAACAGAGGCGTCTTTCCCATAGGACCTAGTGGCTCATTGCGCCAGGGCGCTGGCCTCTCAGGGGCACCCCAGCAAGTTGGGGAGCTGTGCGGCTTTGCCGGCGGCCTTCCCTTTCCTTGCACGCCGCCAAATGGGTGGCGGGGCGCAACGAGCCACTAAACCAGGCATCCCCAAACTTCGGCCCTCCAGATGTTTTGGACTACAATTCCCATCATCCCTGACCACTGGTACTGTTAGCTAGGGATCATGGGAGTTGTAGGCCAAAACATCTGGAGGGCCGCAGTTTGGGGATGCCAGCACTAAGCCCTATGGCTCCACCGCCGCCTACTCCTCCTCTCCCTCGGCCGCAGGAATCCCCTCAGCCGCTGCCCACCAAGCCGCTGTCATCTGAGGGAGCGGCGGTGGCGGGAGTGGCTCCCAAGGGGCCTCCTCCACGTAACCGGTGCCCGCCGTTCCACCACCTCTCCCCTGGGCACAGGCAGCGGCATGGCAACCACCTCCTGCTCCTCAGGCCACTAGGCAGCAGTGAGAGCACCAGCAGCGGGCTGTCGTTGTTAGGCAGTGGAGGAGGAGGAGGCGCCCCAGAGCCTCGTAAGTGAGTGCGGGGCTCTGGCGATCTGGTCAGCCGTGCTGCGGCCACCACATCAGCAACGTCTTCTGTGGGCGGCGGCTCCCGGGGCTGCAAGGTGGTCCGCGAGTTCTGAATTTTGGGAAAGGGGGGGGGCGCCGGAGGGATCATTGTGCCACGGCGCTGGATGTGCTTAAGACGGCCCTGAGCACCACATTTCAAGAAGGATACTGACAAGCTGGAACGTGTCCAGAAGAGGGCAACCCAAATGGTCAAAGGCCTGGAAACGATGCCTTATGAGGAACGGCTTAGGGAGCTGGGTATGTTTAGCCTGGAGAAGAGAAGGTTAAGGGGTGATATGATAGCCATGTTCAAATATATCAAAGAATGTCATATAGAGGAGGGAGAAAGGTTGTTTTCTGCTGCTCCAGAGAAGCGGACACGGAGCAATGGATTCAAACTACAAGAAGATTCCATCTAAACATTAGGAAGAACTTCCTGACAGTAAGAGCTGTTCGGCAGTGGAATTTGCTACCAAGGAGTGTGGTGGAGTCTCCTTCTTTGGGGGTCTTTAAGCAGAGGCTTGACAGGCATATGTCAAGAATGCTTTGATGGTGTTTCCTGCTTGGCAGGGGGTTGGACTGGATGGCCCTTGTGGTCTCTTTCAACTCTATGATTCTATAAAATGGGAGGAGATCAAAATGCATTCTCCCCATACCTTAGTGGTACAGCATCTGCTTTGCTTGCAGAAGGTCCAAGGGTCAGTCCTTGGCATCTCCAGGTAGGGCAGAGAGAGAGAGACCCTAGTCTGACCCCTAGGCTGGAGAGGGGCTGCCAGTGAGCGGCGTATACAGTACTAAGCAATGTGGACCAATGGGTCTGCTTCTTATAAGGAGACTTCCTATGTTTCCCCCGGTAAAAGTGTGGCAACATTCCAAGGAAGTTCGCGCTGCTAATCAGCCTTCCTTCCCATTCTACGTCCTGCCTTTCTCAAACCAGTGAAGGGGATTTTTTTGGGTGACAAGGAGGGCCACCCCTGCAAAGCTATACCCCGCCCTCCCACCAATGAACCTCCTGTTTGTAGAAACCTCCGACTGGAATGTAGCCTGCTTGTACAGTGATCTGTATGCAAACCTTTTTCGGCTGAAGAGTGGGATTAAAATATCTTTAAATAGATAATAATAGAGAGCGTGCTGGAGATGGAGAAACATGGAGAGCTGCATTTCCCCCCATCCCAACCTGAGCGTGCTCTCTCTCTCTCTCCACACACACAGTTTTATTCATGTATATATCCTTCCTCTCTTCTCCCATCAGTTGGAGAGGGCGCAAGAGAAGCAAGAAGAAAACGCGCCGGAATTTATTAAAGTAAAAGAAAACCTGCGGAGGACATCAAAGCTAACTGGGGCGGAGAAGGTCGCCTAGCAGATGGGAGCAGCTGAGACCAAAACGGGAGAGGAGGACCTTCTCTGCTCGCTTGAATACCTACACGCTGACATCTTCTTATATGGTGGACATTCACAGTTACGTCTTTGGGGCTGCTTACTGTTTATTAACGCTTGCTCCGGTAGAAACTCCCCAACATGGGCTTTTGCTGTACATCTAGGAAGGCATAACATCAGTGGGGGGGGGGCTGGGAAAGTTTGTGGTGCTCTGCTAGTAGAAGCGCTTGGGTGAGGCGTAATAATAATGGCCTGAGCCTCCCTCTCGAGTAAACAGGCAATGTTGATGCCCTATTCCATCCCTTGTTAGTTCTGGGCTTAAACCTTGGAGAGGCGACATGTGCTCAGGAGTACAGAGCGGGCGATGGTCTGTACGAAGAATAGGCCGCCATATCAATGCCAGGGCTTCAAGCTGCTCAGAAGCAGAAACTAATGGTTGTGTAATAAATTTCAGGCTCAGTCAAGCTAATCTTTGGAGTAGCTTGTTGGAAAACCAGAGAAGGGGGTCAAAAAAACCAAAAGAAACGAAAAAGGGAAGAGGCTATCAGCGCCAGCTAACCGCTAGAGCTCACTCAGAAAATGCAACCATGTCAATAAGCGTGTGAGTTTCTGTACTTCACTTGAAGTTCGCCTCACAATGTGAAAGGCTCCCAGGTCGAAACCCCCACTTGAAACCTCAGAAAGCTGTGGCTGGCCTGTGTAGACAGTACTGAGCGATTAGACCAATGGTCTGACTCACGATAAGGCAAGCCTCCTATGTATTGCACCGCTGAGATGATGGGGGGAAGCACGTGGTGTCTTTTTGTTTCTCTGGGGATATATTGGTCCTCTCTTAGATTCAGTCGTGAAAAATGGCACTCAAGTTTCTTTCTGCAACTTAACATGCTACTACGGAAAGAGCAGGCCCGGGTTGTATCATGCGGTCGGATGCAAAAACTTCTCAACCCTCGTGCTCTGACAGGGGGAGCAGGGGTCATATTCCAGAAGGGGCCTTTAGGAGCTGTGTGGAAGGAATAAGAAACTATGTGTTGCTTTTAGAATATGGAAGAAGAAAATGGCGGTCTCAGAGAGACGGGGAAGTGGTGGGGCACCACGTCTGAAGGCTATGCAGAGATCTTTATTGGGCAGTGTTTTAACAGCTCCTGGGGATCTTGTACTATTCGAGTCAGAATTCAGCCTATACAGAGGTACCGGAAACTGTGCTTCCCAAAATGTCTGTTATTTTCCCTCGAAAGTGCATATTGTTATTATTATTATTGCCCCAAAGAAATTCATTCTGTACCCTACTTAGGTATACTGTGCTATATAAACATAGTGATATCTGTGTATCTGCTGCATGTATATTATTGCACATGCTCATATTAACAACTTAACTGCCACCATTGCTTTCTTGGGGAGAGAACATTTTATCAAGAACAAACACAGAACAAAACCTGAATTGATGAGTAATTGTATATTTTGCTAGATATTCTATGAATGAAACAGCCAGCAGCCAAAATAAACTGATTTCGTTTTTCTAAGGAACGGATGCTCTTTTAAAACTACAACTCCAGGCTTAATCAAGGAGGGTGCTTCAACTTTTGTGGTATCCCCCCTCCCCAGGTGACCACCTTTTCATTTGCACAGTGGGATTTCCTCCCAGAAGAAGAAAGTGAAATATACTCGGAGTCAAGAGTGAATTTCATGCTCTTTGTTCGGCTTAGCAACAGAAGAAGAAGAAGAGAAGAATGGCTCTTTCCCCAAAACATCTCTTTCCCCAAAACATTATTTACACAAAGGGCCTTGCGTGATTGGCTACTTCAGGGCTGCACCTGTAGGCCAATCAGGTTGTGGATTCACTTCTGCCAGCAGCCTGATTGGCTACACCTGGAGGCCAATCAGGTTGTTGACTCGCTTCATCCAGGAGCCTGATTGGCTGCTCCTGCAGGCCAATCAGGTTGCTGATTCACTTCCACCTGGAGCTGGGTTGGGTGGCTCCTGCAGACCAATCAGACTGCTGCTTTCTGGATCCTATTGTTCTAGGATTCAGCTCAGTACATAACAGAAAGCATAGAGGAGAGAAGTAACCACATTACTTTCTGGGCAACGTTCTGCTGGCAGTAGACACAATCAGAGAAGAAAGTGGACAGAGCAAAAATGTAGCTTTTATCTTCATATAGTTGGCTGGTTTCTATACAGGATGGCCCCTGTGCCCCTCACAGAGCTGCAAGTGCCGGAGGGGTTTCACAATCAATGCATCTTCGAGAGGAAATCTGAGAACTGTAGCCTCTGTGAGGGAAAAGAGGGGCTCCTAACCAACTCTAACCAACGACAGCTTAACAAACTACAGCTCCCAGAATTCTGTGCGGAAAAGCCACAACTTTTTAAAGTGGCTTTCAGTGTGTGGTGTAAAAGCAGCCTTTGTCTAATTCCCTGTGTGTGTGTGTGTGTGTGTGTGTGTGTGTGTGTGTGTGTGTGAGAGAGAGAGAGAGAGAGAGAGAGAGAGAGAGAGAGAGAGAGAGGCTGCATCTACACAGCTTTTTTTAAAAAACACTCTGAAAATGCTTTGAAGAAAACCGTTTTAAAGCTCGCAATGGAAAATTTCATAGTTCTTATTTCAGCTCTACAGCATCATCTGGTGTCAAAGTGTTAAAACACATTTATAACTTCTTTTTCTTTTACTAATGTAGCTTTAGCTTGAGCCCAGAGAAAGAAAGACCGTTCCTCGAGGGAACCCATATACTGTCACTGGAAAGATGCTAAACCCAGGCAAAAAGCTGCCCTCATTACTCTGGTCAGGTATGTTAGCCTCTAGTCCTGGCATCCCCAAACTGTGGCCCTCCACATGTTTTGGCCTACAACTCCCATGATCCCTAGCTAACAGGACCAGTGGTCAGGGATGATGGGAATTGTAGTCCAAAACATCTGGAGGGCCGAAGTTTGGGGATGCCTGCTCTAGTCACTTAAGGTCAGCAACATTGTGGAGCTACTTCCAAGGCCCCAGCCCTGCAAAGAATTCACAAAGCAATGTCGTCTTCTCTATTTCCAAGTCGCTTGGTGGAAATCGTGAAATCTATTGGAGCACTTCACGATCCAAGGATGTATAATGCAGCCAACTGTCTGGAACAAAACAGCAGGTCTGGGTTTGGCCAACGTCTGGATAAAAGAGTGCCTGGGGGCTTCATGAATGCTTCCACCTTGCTTTTCAGAAGCAAGATAGGATACAAATGCATTAATAATGATGGTGGTGATGTTTAGAATCTTTGCACAATGCAGAGTCTCAAAAAGAGAATAAGGTCATGAGATTAAGCTGATTAACTTCCCCATTATTAATTTTGGGAGGGCAAATCCTTTGATGTGTCTCACCTGTTCGTTGTTCACAATATGTATTCCGCCTGTGGCTGAGATACTTAATTTACGGGGTCCCATGAACACCTGAGAGTGTTGGCAATCCTTGCTCAATCCGGCCTCATTTCATAACAACCATTTGGCAAGGATCCCCTTATTCTTAGAACACGTTGTGTCGGCAAAGAAGACAAAAGCAAATTCTGCCCTGGAACAAAGAGTTTTCGACATCCCCAGGCAAGCCTGCCCTGTGTACGAGTTGCATATTGATGCCCACAGCCCAAGCCCTCCCACTTCAATCAACCCACCTTTGCATGAGCAGGTAAATGAACCACAAGCACAGCAGGATCATGGTTTGTTTTGCACTCTTGCACTAAGTACAAGTTCTAGTGTCACTGCTGCCAGAACTGCTTTGGGTCTGCTGTTTTCTAGTGTTCAGCTATAGCAAGTGCAGTTGCAGTTAATATAAGTATAGTTACATTCACAGCGCTTTGGTGAGAAGTTGCCCAAGGTTTTGGTCTAGAGACTGAGCCTGACAAAAATGTTTAAACCACTAAACCCATTGGTTTGCATCCATCTGTCTCGGGAGACAATGGAGGGGTGAGTTGAACTGTTGCAATGTTGCAACATCTGCTGTGGCTATAAAGATTGATAAGGGAGAGAGATGTTTTGTTGCAGCTGGGGCAGATGAAGGCTTCCGGTTGTGCTGATGCAGATTTATTCTCTCTGCACTCCTCCCAGAATCATTCCTCCCTTGGTCACTGCTGCGGATAAACGTCCTGGCTGGCTGTCACCAGGCACTGCGGTCGTCTGCAAGGGATTCCCACATGGTGGGGTGGATGCTGCAAGACATAACCTATCGTTTTTTAGGGTGGGGGGGAGGAATTTAAAATCCCATTATATATAATTTAAATCTGGTCCAGAACTGGGAGCCATCTTCCAAGGTCATAGCCAGGATCAATAATGGACAAAAGTATTCCCCTTGTCAGGATTTCCTGCTCTCTCTCTATCTGGATTGGCTTTTTAAAAAAAAAACCCACAAGAAGTGATAAGGATTTATGCAATGTTAAATGTTTAGGAAATAAGGTATGATATATGAGTTAAGAGATATGGAGATATTGTTGGAGATACAGTGGTGCCTCGCTTAACGAATGCCCTGCTTAACGAAATTTCCGCTTAACAGAAGGATTTTTCGAGCGGAGGTTGCCTCGCTAGACGAATTCGTTTTATGAAAAATTTGTCTAGCGAATCGCGGTTTCCCATAGGAATGCATTGAAATTCAATTAATGCGTTCCTATGGGCAAAAAAAAAATAAAAAAAAATTCAATGCATTCCTATGGGATTCGCTAGACGAATTTTTCGTTATAAGAAAAGACCCGTGGAACGAATTAAATTCGTCTAGCGAGGCACCACTGTATATGAAAGCTGCATGATTTAGCTATAAAATTGAGCTCAAGGAGGGAGATGCGAGGAAGTCTATAATGTTAAGAAATAAGATTTAAAATGATATTTGGTTTCTTTTTCTCTCTCTTTGTTCTTTTTTCTTTTTAAATTCTTTTTCTATATTTTTTTGTGCTTATGTTGTTTTAAAATGAATAAAAATTATGTGAAAGGGGGGGGGGACCACAAGATTCTCCCACCTTATATTTACACTTTGTGCCACTAGCTGGTGTTCAGGCTAGCTCTGATGCAGTAGTGATAAAACAGCCCTACAGCAAATCCAGCCTGTTGAATGAGTCTGAGAATCATAGAATCATAGAGTTGGAAGAGACCACAAGGGCCATCCAGTCCAACCCCCTGCCGAGCAGGAAACAGACACACACACATAACTAGCTGAGTAGAGGAGTGCATATGCTCAGATATGACTCCCTTCCTTCTGAAAGGCTTACTTCTGAGTTAAGCCTGCACAATATTGCATTATACTTCCCCTCCTTCATCGGTGATCTCTCTGACGGGCAGCCTGACCGCCTCAATATTACCTCATCCTTGCTTCAGATGTCAGTTTGCTCCAACCACCCCCTCAGCTTTACAATGGCACTGGGAGGTTTCATTTATTTGACAAGCAGATCCCATTAACTCGAAGGGACTGAGCAACTTTATATAATTTTTTTTTTTAATTCACTGCACTAATCTCAATGAACTATAGCTTCCCGCCCGACCACCAGTTCACACATGCACACAATTCCCAGCTCTCTTAACTTCCCTGTCCTACCTTCTTGACTTGACCAAGAAATACACTTATTCTTTGGACCTATAGTCACATTTGGAAATCTGTCATAGACAACAATACAAGACAACTGCTCCCCTGTTTGTTATTTTATTGTTTCCTAAAATTTATACCCTGATGTTGGGAAAAGACCCTGATGTTGGGAAAGATTGAGGGCACTAGGAGAAGGGGACGACAGACTACGAACATGAAGTTTGACCAAACTGCGGGAGGCAGTGGAAGACAGGAGTGCCTGGCATGCTATGGTCCATGGGGTCACGAAGAGTTGGACACGACTAAACGACTAAACAACAACAACAACAACAAAACTTATACACTGCTTGATTGTAAAACAAACAAACACCTCAAAGTGACATGCCATAGACAATAATACAAGAAAGATTCCCAAAGGGTTAGGGTGCACCCTGCCCCCCGCCCCCAAATCAAATCTTTTTTAAGTAACTCTCAACCCTCTCAACCTGTGGGCCTCCATATGTTGTCGGACTACTGTCCTATTGCCAGTGTGGCCAATGAGCAGGGATGATGGGCATTGTAGTCCATCAATATCCCAAGGGTGGTAGGTTTCCCGCCCTTGCTCCAAAATACGCATGTCAATTCATCCCCCGATGTAGGTATGGGGAACCTTCGGCTCTCCAGATGTTGGTGAGCCACACCTCCCACCTGCTCCAGCCAGCATGGCCAATGGCCAAGGAAGATTAGTGTTGCTCCACATGCCCCAATACATTTGGCCTGTATAACTCAGAAGTGAACTGTCATTGGGAAACTGCAATCCCTGAAACCAGTTTAAGAGGGTGGAGAGATGGAATGTCTTAAGCCTAATCAGACAAACACCTGGACCAATCCTTGCAGAAAACACAATAAAGGGTTTATCTTAATCTCAGCGTGAAGGTGTTGACGGTGGAGGAGGAGGATATTAAAGTAGTAGGGCATCACGGTGTTTTAAACATACAGTCCACATCAAATGATTTCTGCATCTAACCTAGTTACAGGTAGGTAGCCGTGTTGGTCTGAGTCGAAGCAAAATAAAAAAATTCCTTCAGTAGCACCTTAAAGACCAACTAACTTTTTTTTTTGGTATGAGCTTTCGTGTGCATGCACACTTCTTCAGATACACTTGAAACAGAAGAGCCAGACCCTTATGTATATACAGAGGGTGGGGGTAGGTGGGAATGGGTGACGGGCTGGTAGGAGTGGTAAACCTGTTGATGGCTGTTAACGACTGCTGATGACTGCAATTGGTCCTGCGGGGGGGGGGGGGAGGCAAGGGCTGAGGCGCTAAAGAAAGCTTGATCATGCATAATGAGATAAGAATCCAATGTCTTTGTTCATCCCAGGTGGTTCCGTGGTTTTAAGCTTGGTAATGAGTTCCAATTTCCAGTCTGCCTCTGAAATCTTTCTGCAATAAAACAGCTGCCTTGAGATCTTGTATAGAATGTCCTGGGAGATTGAAGTGTTCTCCTACTGGTTTCTCTGTCTTGTGGTTCCTGATGTCAGATTTATGTCCATTTATCCTTTGGCGTAGGGTTTGGCCTGTTTGTCCAAACCCTACGCTATCTAACCCAGTATTTCCCGCCGGGGCTGGCAGCAACTCTTTGGGCTCCCAGGCAGAGGTCTCTCCCATCAACTGCTGCCTGATCTGTTTTTTTGCTGGAAATGCTGGGTATTGCAGCATGTGCTCCGCCACTGGAGTTTGATCTTTCCCCAGTACAACACACACCCAAGAAAATCCATAGGTGCTGGTTATTAAATATTGCTTTCTCCAAGACTCAGATCTGCTGGAAAGTCTGGTGTCTTTTAGCCCTCTGCCCAGCACCCACCTCCCCAGGAAAAAGATGGTTGAGCGTCCAAAGTAAACCAAAGGACACCCATACCCTAAAACAGGGGGTCTCAAACTGTGGCCAGCAGGCCACCAGTGGCAAGTAAACTTAATTCAGATGGTGTGCAGCATGTTTCTGGATTTGCGGTTAAAGGCAGGAAATGGCACATCTATCGCATTAAATATGTGTATTGGCTTTTAACTGCATTTTTATTGCTTCTTTTATTTCTTACATTGTATTGCAATTTGAATTCTACAATGAAATGCAAGATCTAATAAAAGAAGCAATAAAAATGTCATTAAAAATCACAGTGCATTACAGTGGCCACGGAAGGCAGAAGAATCGCTAAGTGGTCCAGCAAGACCCTTAGTGATCTTCAAATGGTCCTGGGGGGGGGGGTGTTTGTTTGGAAACCACTTTCCTAGAAGCAACCTCCATTTAAGCTGGTTCATAAAGATTTTATAGCAGGTTTTCAACAGGTGAAAGTTATGGTGCTATGCGCAGAGTTCTGAAACTCTTAACCTCGCTTTCTGTCCTTGCTGAGCCTGGTAATTGAAGGGCATTTGTTTCCACTTGCCTTCATCCAAATCCAGTTATAAAACAGGATCAATAATTTGCCTTCTTATGAAGTGGGTTAGATTACCCGTTTAGGGAAAAAAATGTCTCAAGGAAGGAGTCATGTTTCCCTTCCCTTTCTGTTGAACTTGTGCCTAAGGGGAAACGAAGGCCTTGCGAACGTGGATGTTGCTGAAAAGCCATCAAATTTGTATAAACCGATCTTGTGGAAACTAGCAGGAATTTTCAGTGTTTGTCGGCCTTCCTTTGTCAGCCAGTGTGGTGTAATGATTAGAGTGCAGGGAAACCTGGGTTCGAATCCCCACTCAGCTGTGAAGATCATCGGGTGATGTTGGGCCATACATACCTCTCTCAGCCTAACCTACCTCACCCGGTTGTTGCGAGGATGAAATGGGGAGCAGGAGAACCATGTACACCAACCACCTTGAGCTCTTTGAGAAGAAAACGTGGCAGGTATATCAATGTGAAATTGAATCAGAGAATTGTAGAGTTGGAAGGGATCCCCGAGGGTCATCTAGTCCAACCCCCTGCAATGCAGGAATCTTTTCCCCGACGTGGAGCTTGAACTCACGACCCTGAGATTAAGTTCCTCATGCTCTACTGACTGGGCTCCCCAGCAATAAACCTCCACGCTGTTAAGCAACTTCAGCACAATGCTGCTGTTCCAGTTTCGGGGCTGATAAAGCAGCCAAATGCCCAAAGTCCAAAGTGTTATTACCTTTCTTTAACCCCCGCTCTCCCTGAGCTCCCTGGAACAACTGCATGACAGGCAAAAAAAATTCAGCAGTGCATCTTTTTCCTAACATGAGGATGCAATGGTGGGGATTGCATAAGCAATTCCCATCTGATCCCAGGCATATGCTGATCGTTCAGCCCGGACACAGAGGTCCAGCTCTGAGGGCCTTCTGACGGTCCCCTCACTGTAAGTAGTGAGCTTACAGGGAACCAGGCAGAGGGCCTTCTCGGTAGCGGCGCCCTCCCTGTGGAACGCCCTCCCATCAGAAGTCCAGGAAATAAGCAGCTATCCTATTTTTAAAGGACATCTGAAGGCAGCCCTGTTTGGGGAAGTTTTTAATGTTTGAAGTTTTATTCTGTTTTTAGTGTTCTGTTGGGAGCCACCCAGAGCCAGATGGACGGGGTATAAATAATAAAAGTATTACAATTATTTTTATTTTTATTATCATTATTATTATTATCATTATCATCATCATCAGTGAAGGCCGCATTTCAGATATGAGATGGGAGGCCACTAGAGGACGGGCTTTCTCTTATTGCAGAATGCCCTCCCCAAGCATATTTGCCTGGGGCCCACCGTATACAGTCATACCTCAGGTTAAGTACGCTGCAGGTTGCGTACTTTAGGGTTAAGAACCACGCGGACCTGAAGGCAATGGGGCCCTTTATATGTCCTTTGTCAACAACAAATGGTCGCTGTTCTTTGTGTTGAATATATGCTATATGGTAATTTATGGATCTAATAGCTATCTAAAGCTATTTGCACATGTTGCCCTGCAACCAGTCCATGCAGAATGTAGGCACACTATATATAGAAATGAGCAAACCAGTGATACTTTAGGGAGCAGGCGAGCAGGCTTACATCATACTTACCGGTACATCATAGGAGCCTACACAACACAAAACACTGTTGCTGTATGTAGGTTTTATTTGTTTTTTATCTTATATTTTGGAAATGGACATCCAGGTTTTTTTTCTTTATTTTTTTTGGGGGGGCAAGAGAATGGAGCCCTAAATTATAGCTTGTTTAGCTTATACGTAAATCCGGCACTGCTTGGTGGAGAGCATTTAGGAGAGGATGGAGTTAAGCATAAAGCCTTGATTTCATCATCTATTATATGAGGGTGAACTCTGATCCTGTTAACAATAACAGCGACAAGCCCCTCTGATCTGAGAAGGCAAAGAGAGAGAGAGAGAGCTTTCTTGGCGTTCTTCCTCCGTTCCCGGGAGCAGCTCGGCATTCCGGCCAGGAGAAGGCGGTGGCGACACGCGTCAGCCAGTACGATAGAGACGGAGGAAACACCATAGACGCGCATATGCAAAGAAGGGGGGAAAAGGGCATTCAAACTTAGCAAGGCGCCCGGCAGTGGAAGCCTTCCCGTCAGCCGCTCGGATCAGGAAATAGCTTTGCGAGGATTCCCCTTGGCGAAGGGCGGTAAGTCACTTTGCACGACCCACCCACGTGTGCGTGGTGGGGGGAGGAGAGGGGGCCTGACAGAAGCTGGACTCGCTTTCCTGGGAGTTAAATCCCCCACCCCCGATTTCGGTGGGATTTTAACTTCTCGGTAGACTTTCCCGACTGAGTTAACTTTGCCCGTCGGAAACAACAGAGGTTTCACACGGGAGGTTTTTAAGCATCTGTCACGGGTGCTTTAGTTGAGAATGCGCGCATTTGCAGGGGGCTGGACTAGATGACCGTCAGGGTCCCCCCTCCAACTCTACCGTTCTATGGATTTCTGATTGTGTGCGTGAATGCCCACACAGTTATCATTCACCGCCCGTACTTTTCCGCACTACATTTCCGCCCCGCCTCACTGTTTTACAACCCAACAAGGCTCAAAAACCCACACCTGCAACTCGGGATGAAACAGCATGCATCTGATGGAGGGCGATTCCCCCCCCCCAGGGATGCCTATATAAATTTGTTAAACTTTAAAGGTGCCACGAGGGTCTTCAGTTGGATATCGCCTGGGTTGTTCCTGTCTGAGACGTTTCTTTGAGATCAGAGGTAGGGAAATCCCCTATCAGCTTTATAGAAAGTGCGATTTTAATGGAAGGCTTTCTATTGCAAAATAATAATTCTCAGTTTTGAAAATGTTTAACCCATGTTGGGCGTGTGTGGAAGGAAAAACAGGTACCTTGGGATGTGCGAGCCCAGGCATTAAATTTGTTGTGCAAGAGGGTACAGTCTGTGTGATATCTACAGCTGCAGTCAGCACAAAGTTTGAGGTTTTGCAATAACTCCTGTGTCCTTAGGTACAAAGCACAGGTTTAATGCACCGTGCCAAGAAAATGGGCGGGGTGGGGGGTGGGAGGCAAAGTAAGTACTGTACTGTACACTTGGCTTTATAAAGAGGACAGATCTCCCCAGCCCCCAGGAACTCTTAATTCACAACAGCTTAAAATGCGGTTTGCAGAAAGTAGATTGTGATCTGCAGGCAGCTCTTTGATTTGCAATAGATCAGCACAAGGATTCTGGCTGCCAATTGTTTAATAGCTCCAACAGCAAACCACCACCACCACCCCCCCAAAAAAGGGTTGATGAAATGAAGGTTGGGAACCAGGAGTTGGGAACCAGAATCAGTTCCGGTTCTGACAACAAATTCCTGGTAGATGAAGGGAACGCTGTGGATGTAGCCTATTGATTTCAGCAAGGCCTTTGACAAGGTGCCCCATTATATTCTTGTAAAGAAGCTGGTAAAATGCAGGCTAGACAATGCTACCATTCAGTGGATTTGTAACTGGCTGGCTGACCGAACCCAAAGGGTGCTCATCAATGGCTCCTCCTCATCCTGGAGAGTAGTGACTAGTGGGGTGCCACAGGGTTCTGCCTTGGGCCCAGTCTTATTCAACATCTTTATCAATGACTTGGATGATGGGCTTGAGGGCATCCTGAGCAAGTTTGCAGACGACACCAAATTGGGAGGGGTGGCTAATACCCCAGAGGACAGGATCACACTTCAAAATGACCTTAACAGATTAGACAACTGGGCCAAAGCAAACAAGATGAATTTTAACAAGGAGAAATGTAAAGTACTACACTTGGGCAAAAAAACCGAAAGGCACAAATACAGGATGGGAGACACCTGTACATGTGAAAAGGATCTAGGAGTCTTGGTAGACCACAAACTTGACATGAGTCAACAGTGTGATGCAGCAGCTAAAAAAGCCAATGCAATTCTGGGCTGCATCAATAGGAGTATAGCATCTAGATCAAGGGAAGTAATAGTACCACTGTATTCTGCTCTGGTCAGACCTCACCTGGAGTACTGTGTCCAGTTCTGGGCACCACAGTTCAAGAAGGATACAGACAAGCTGGAACATGTCCAGAAGAGGGCAACCAAAATGGTCAAAGGCCTGGAAATGATGCCTTATGAGGAACGGCTTAGGGAGCTGGGTATGTTTAGCCTGGAGAAGAGAAGGTTAAGGGGTGATATGATAGCCATGTTCAAATATATAAAAGGATGTCATATAGAGGAGGGAGAAAGGTTGTTTTCTGCTGCTCCAGAGAAGTGGACACGGAGCAATGGATTCAAACTCCAAGAAAGAAGATTCCACCTAAACATTAGGAAGAACTTCCTGACAGTAAGAGCTGTTCGGCAGTGGAATTTGCTGCCAAGGAGTGTGGTGGAGTCTCCTTCTTTGGAGGTCTTTAAGCAGAGGCTTGACAGCCATCTGTCAGGAATGTTTTGATGGTGTTTCCTGCTTGGCAGGGGGTTGGACTGGATGGCCCTCGTGGTCTCTTCCAACTATGATTCTATGATTCCTGGGCTGAACATATGCTCAAAGGCACCATGGTCCTCAAGTCTCTCCCTCCTCGCCACTGTTTTGCACCTGATTCCAATTGTTGGATCTTTTGAGTTCTGTTATTCTCCAGCAGATGGTATTGAGAGGCATGGGGGGGCTATGAACCCAGTGGTGGCATATTAACAACAACAACAACAACAACAACAACAACAACAACAACAACAACAACAATTTTATTATTTATACCCCGCCCATCTGGCTGGGTTTCCCCAACCACTCTGTGCAGCTCCCAACAGAATATTAAGGTAAAGGGACCCCTGACCATTAGGTCCAGTCGTGTCCGACTCTGGGGTTGCGGCGCTCATCTCGAAACACAATAAACTTCATAATTACCAGCTGCCAGCACCCATGAATTTTTCCGATCCCCTTTCAAACCTAGTGGCCAGTAGCTTATTGGTGATTTCTGCAGTTGGGCACACGTTCAAGGGATCTCAGGGTTTCAGCCAATGATTATAATTATGAGCAGGCTCTTCCCAGGTTAGCATATTCTCAAGGTGGAGCCAATTGATTTAAAGGTGTGCTCACAGAGCGCAATCCTGCGCACGTTTACTCAGAAGTAAAGTGCACATGGGGCTGTGTCGATAGCCATTCAAGGGCCGTCTTAAAGAAGCTTCAGTTCTGCAGACAAAAATATAAAACCCCACAACTTCATTATAAGACTTCTGCAAATGCTCAGTAACTACTAATTTCCTCTGTCTCTTCAGCATTCCACCCACATTTAGAATGGCATCGTGGAATGCAAATAAAAACATCCAGAATTCCACTGGACAAATTGTGAACCCTGACCTTGAAATTGAAAGAAAAACGGCCTCCTTCAGTGTCGAACGACTGACCAATATACTGGATGGAGGTGCTGAAAAGACGCAGATGCGAAGGGCAGTAGGTAAGTCGTCCACATGGAAATAAGTATTTGTGTTAGTTTGAATGTCGACACTATTTTTAATGCTTCCCCAACTATGCATCCGTTTGCCTTTTGGTGTATCCTCCTTCGCAGCGCTTAAAAACAATTTTTGGAGCTGGATAAATTTGTTTGGAACAAAAGGCTTAGCCAAACCAATTGTAGTTTTGCAGTCTTCAGAAACTGGACCGGTGAGACAATTGATTTTAAAGGGGCTCTTCTGGAACGACCTGTTCATTGCACATTCATCCTGATTAAGTTTGTGCAAAAGCTAAAACTTAGGTTGTGCAAGAACCTTGAACCTGGTCCAGTATGAACAGCTAGCACAAGCTTTTAAGCGCTGGGTTTATGTGCTGGCAGTAGTCTGTCCCCATCAACTTGTATGTATTAAATGATGGTGGATTTCATACAAGTTGTCAGCAGGCTGGACCCCCAACTCAGCGATACGGTGAGGAAGAGCCTTAGGTTAATGTGAATGGCCTGGAGGTTTCTGCTGCGTTATGCTTCACTGCTAGAACCGCGTTTTCTTCTGTAAATCTCTTAGTGAACATCAGTGTAATTGCAGCTTGGTTGATTCATGTGCCTCGGCCTGCTTAAAGGATCGTTGTATGCTCTGCAGATGCCATGATTCAGAGTGATCCGGTGTTCAGCCTAGAAAACCAGTACTTCATGAGCCAGAACGAAAGATACGAAGATGCTATCAGGAAGTCCGTTCACCTCTCGAAGAAGGCGGCTGAAATGGGATGGGCGACAGATGGACCTGAACTGGGTTACTGCAGCAGGTGATTTGAAAACAACAGAATGCTGCTAGAATTGTATTAGCTGTCTAAAAAAAAAAAAAAGTGCCTGCTTTCATCTAAGCTAAGTGGGGCGGCCCGCTACAGTCAAGGGAAATCTCTGGCTTCCAAGAGAGTGTGCGAATATGGGGCAGACAGAATTGCCTGTTGTGGATCCTATACCTTTTCAGAGTTGAGAGGGTGCCACATCTGATCTGAAAATTTACCTATATTATTATCATTATTATTTTTGTAAGCTACTGTGAGGTTTCGTTCGGTTACAATCAAGCAACGTGTCAATGTTTCTACATACATAAAGGAGCAGCTATGACCATACTGCCACGTTCTGGGCAGCCGTAGGATGAAAAGGTTGGAATTCAGGCTCAAAAAGCACAGGGGAAAAGGAAAGAGCTTGAGCACAGTAGTTCAGGCGCCTGTGACTTCAACATTGGCATAGTGCGATGTAGGGATTCCCTTGCACTTGATCTGGAAATGGCAATTAGTGCAGAAAGTGAGTGAGTGAGTGAGTGAGACCCTGTCAGCATGTCACCTGGCTGTTCAGAAAACTGCACTGGATGCTGATTGGTTACTGGGCCAGGTTCAAGGTATTAGTATTAGCATATAAAGGCCTTAACAGCTTAGAATCAGCTTACTTGATGGGTCACCTTAACTCATATAAGGACCCCTTCATTCCTCAGAATGGGCACTGTTGGAACTCCCTGCCTGTTGAACATCAGGCAGGCTCCTTCACTGTACCCTTTTCGGTGTTTGCTAAGAACATTTTTGTTCAGGCAAGCCTACCTGGACATCTTAAAGCTGACATGTACTTCAATCTATGTTTTGCTTAATTATTGATTTTAATTCTATTTAATTCTTCTTTTAAAAAAGAAAACACCTGCTTTTGACTTCACTGCCGTTTTCACGGCCGTTTTGTTTTTCTTAAACCGCTTAGAGATTCTAGTTGCAATCAGGGTGGTATATAAATTTTGTTAAGCGCATGAACAGAAAGTAAGGTTGCAGCCTTAACTTTGCTTACTTGGAAGTACACCTTGTTGAATTAAGTAGGGACTTACTTCTGACCCAGGTGGCACTGTGGTTAAACCACTGAGCCTAGGGCTTGCTGATCAGAAGGTCGGTGGTTCGAATCCCTGTGACGGGGTGAGCTCCCGTTGCTTGGTCCCAGCTCCTGCCAACCTAGCAGTTCGAAAGCACGTCAAAATGCAAGTAGATAAATAGGAACCGCTACAGCGGGAAGGTAAACGGCGTTTCCATGTGCTGCTCTGGTTTGCCAGAAGCGGCTTTGTCATGCTGGCCACATGACCTGGAAGCTATACGCCGGCTCCCTCGGCCAATAATGCGAGATGACCGCGCAACCCCAGAGTCGGTCACGACTGGACCTAATGGTCAGGGGTCCCTTTACCTTTACCTTTACCTTACTTCTAAGTACACATGGTTAGCTATGTACCAGGGATGGGAAACCCAAAGGACACCCTCCAGCCCCCCCTCTCTAACAACCAGCAACAACTTTATATGAGTGGCTTCCAACAAATCATAAAACCACAGTAAAACATCAAACATTAAAAACTTCTCTTTACACGGCTGGCTTCAAGTGTCTTTTAAAAGTCAGATGGTTGCTTGTCTGTGTGACATCTGACAGGAGGGCGTTCCACAGGGTGGGGGGCACCACTACCGAGAAGGCCCTCTGCCAGGTTCCCTGCAACCCCACTTCTTGCAGTGAGGGAACCGCTTGGAGGTGGGTTCTCAGTATCTGGGCTGAACGATGGGGGTGGAGGTGCTCCTTCACGTATGCAAGGCCAAAACTCTCCCCTTCCCAGCTCTTGGGATTTTCCCTAGGCCACCCCCCTCACTCTACTGCTTCCACGGTTGCCAGGTTAGAACATGTCCTTGAACTATGCCAATACCTCTTAATTGCCTTTACTGGTTGTAAAGAGCTCAGACATCTGCATAATTGGCATGTAGCCTACTGCACACAGGTGAAAGTTCCACCCACTGCTCCATCGTGTGGGTGGGTGGGTGTGTTCCTGGCCATGCTCACCACTGGCACCTAACCCTCGAGCTGAAAAAAGGCCCCTTTCCCCCTTTCTGTGCATACTTACTTTAAGTAAGTCCCGTTTGACTTATTTCTGAGTAAATGTGTCAGCAATTGTCCAGGAGGGTACCTACTCGTGAGTAAGGCCATGGCAGAGACACACACCTGACTGGCATGTTCCCTCCCTCCTGGGAGATCGTTCGGGAGCCTCTGGAGCGTTCTTCAGCCCGAACATCACAGTGACTGGTGTGATAAAGCACCAGCACACCTCCCACATCTGCAGAGGCTTGCGCAGTTGCGTAAAAGACTCAGCAGCACAGCATTCTGGCTAAGCTAGTTTATTTACATATAAACAGACTCGGAGCTCTTCATCATGGCTCCCTCTCTCTAGCATCACAGGCAGTAAAGAGAAAGAACAAAGGAACAACAGTCCCACGTAGGAAGACAGTAAGACAAACATCCTGTCTACGTCACATCCACTCTGTGGAATGAAAACACATACAGTCATATGATACACAATAAACCTATGACTGCAGACGGGGAATGAATCTCCCAACAAAACGTGCCTCGGACGGCACTGTAGAACTTGGATTTCCCTGTAAGCCAGTGAGGTCAAATATATATATTGTTCCATATTTGTGGGAGCCCCTTGGATTTATACGGCAGGAGGGAAAGGGCAGAAGCTGCTGCGGGAATGAGTTAGCGAAGGGTTGCCAATGGCTTTTGTGGGCGAACCGAACAAACGAGTAATGTTAGGCCCTGTCGACTGGCTATTTCAAAACGTGCTTTTTATCAGCCGTATCTATCAGGGAGCAGTACGGCCTGAGGAGGAAGGCAGGTGCCATGCCTCTGTTGTGAAGTTAAATGCCCTGCTGAAATGTCACGTTCTGCATTGATGTAATGGCCCTGTGCTTTGCGATTTTGCATTTGGGCGCAGGGATCGCCCAAATGCAAAACTTAGGGACCAACATCAGGGAGATGACATACACTTAGGGACTAACATCAGGGAGATGACAGGAATTGCATATCCTTTTGCAGGGCGCTTCATGCCAACCTGGCGTTCAACGTCCACGTGGTCTTTGTTAAGAGCCTGATGGGGTTAGCCACAGACGAACAGCTCGCCAAGTGGCTCCCTTTGGCAGAAAAATTTTACATCGTAGGGACCTATGCCCAGACCGAACTGGGTCACGGTAAGTTTACTAGCTTATTGTGGCTCTTAGGGCCAGAATCCATCCAAATACCACAGTGTCAAATTCCACTGTGCCAATGAGGCCCTAATGGGTAGCAATTGCTCCAGAGCAGTTGTGGGGAACTTTTGCCACTAACCCCCCAGGTCTGAGTCCAGGCAGCTCCAGATGGCATTTTGCCTTGCAGCAGAGTGGGCAGCTGACCGCCCAGAAGACTCCGACCATTGGCAATTGTCTGGCCCCTGAAGGCCACAAGAGGAAAATGGCTAGTAGTCTAAAGCTGTCAGGTTCAACACCTGAGTTTTAATGGCAGGGAATATCCCTATTTTTTGTTTTCGTTTTTTAAAAGACAGCTGGAGAATAGAGGTCATGGGAAAATGGGGTTAGCCACACTCAGGGCCTTTTTCCCCAGCCGGAACTTGCCGGAACCCTCAGGTGGGCGCTATTGCCATTATAAGGGAACAAGGAAGGTGTTCATGGTGATTCCTGGCACCTGTTTTTCTAGAAAAATAGCACCGGCTGCACTGACCCTGAGTCAAGGAAGCTCCAAATTAAAAATTGAGATGCCTTTGAGGGTGGAACTTGCTTACAAAAAAAGAGAAGTTGGACCCAGTCTTGAGAACAGCACGGCTGGGATTTGTGGGCCTGACTAGTGAATGTGGAATCTGCTGGTGGTCTTGCGATGCTCTGAGAAACCGTGTTTTTTTTTATTAAAGGAACTTACCTTCGGGGATTGGAGACAACAGCCACCTTTGATGCTGCTACACAGGAGTTTGTTCTCAACACGCCAAGCATCTCTGCCATGAAGTGGTGGCCGGGAGATTGTAGGTAGCAAACACACTCAGGGGTGGGGGCCTTTTCGTTCGTTCTGTCCTTTTAATTGTTTCCCCAATCTTTAAAGGGTGTATTATAGCCAAATGTTTTTAAAGTGTAAGTGGAACACTACGAATGAAACGTACAGAGGAAAACCCGCTTGCCATTCGCTGCATTTCAGCAGGAAAACACCAGGACAGAAAACAAAACAAAAAAAAACCACACAGAGCTTTGAATACCAGATTTGTGTCTAGACATGCAGCACAAAAGGAAGTCCGGATGAGCCCAGAGTTGGGTCCCTTCCCAAACCCCTGGTTACTTGTCTTCTCAATCTGCATCTTTAATTGCAGCTTTGAATATGGTCGATGCATAAAGGTATCATAGTACCATTATACAGATCTATGGTGCAACCGCACTTGGAATACTGTGTACGATTCCGGACACCCTACCTGAAAAAGGAGATTGAGGAGCTGGAAAGGGTTTGTGAAAGGGCAACCAAAATGATAGGGGGGTGGGGGTGGGAGCAGGTTTTCCTGTGAGGAAAGGTTGCAACAATTTTTAGATTAGGGAGAAATCAAGTAGCAGGGTTCAGCCCAGCTGTGCATAACATTATGTACAATGTGGAGAAAGTAGATAGAGAAAAGTTTTCTCTTTAAGAGAGGTTTAGAGAAATTGATGGAGAATAAAGCTGTTAGTGGTTCCTAGCTACATAGGCTATGTTCTCATGTCACTGTAGCTGGGAATGGCAGGTGTAGAGAATTGCTCTTGCACTCGCAGGCCTTTGGCCTCATCCAATAATAATATTACTTATATCCCACCCATCCGGCCAGGCCTCCCCAGCTACTCTGAACAGTTTCCAGCAGAACGTTAAAAGCATAATAAAACATCAGCCATTAAAAACCTCCCTAAACAGAGCTGCCTTCAGATGTCTTCTAAAAGTCAGGTAGTTGTTTATTTCCTTGACATCTGATGGGAGGGTGTTCCACTGGGTGGGCGCCACTACTGAGAAGGCCCTCTGCCTGGTTCCCTGTAACCTCACTTCTCACAGGGAGGGAACCGCCAGAAGGCCCTCAGAGCTGGACCTCAGAGTCCGGGCTGAACGATGGGGGTGGAGATGCTCCTTCAGGTATACAGGACCAAGGCCGTTTAGGGCTTTAAAGGTCAGCACCAACACTTTGAACAGGGCTGTTCTTATGTTCTGAAAATGCCGCTTAACTTTTTGAGGAATTGATGACTTATTTTCGCACCCTCCATTCACCCTTACAGTGGGACGGACGGCGACTCACGCTGTGGTCTTTGCTCAGCTTTACCTGAAAGGAAAGTCGTATGGCATGCATCCCTTCATGGTGCAGATCCGCAGCCTCCGAGATCATTCTTTGGTACCAGGTGATTTACTCCAGAGGCTCCCGAAACGATTCTACTGGGTGGTTTTTTAAAATCTGTTTCAAGCTTGCCAATGTTTCTAACCATAATCAGTGGTGCCATCAGGGCAGGCTTGGGAGGCAGACATAGAAACATAGAATTGGGAAGTTGAAAGGGACCCTAAGGCTCAATCTAGTTTAATCCCCTGCATTTGCAATCTTGGGCCCCACTCATCAGAATGAGCAAAAGGGCCTCTAAATGCAAAAATAAATCTGGTTTCCAACATTGTTTTTAAGCTCAGAAAAATGCTTTCATGTTGTCATGTGGTTCAGATATATTCATCACTTTTGGGGCTGTGCCATCATCATCATCATCATCATCATCATAGTGAAAAATGAAAAATAAATGGAGAGAAGAATAGCAGAGTTCATCAGACACCATTTCAAACAGAAATACATTAGCCAATTTATTAAAGTATTAAAATATTATTGACAGATGCAAAAAATGAGGGGGCACAAAGGAGGTGGACAGAATAAGGAAGAATATTTAGGGGGAAAGGGTGTCCGGCTTACCACCATTTGAAGGTAATGTCTGTAGTCCTATACATGCTCACTTCATACCTGCCAAGTTGCTGTCAGAGAAATAAGGGACTAGGCCGGAAGTAGCAGGCCGGAAGTAGCGCTGTCACCATTTTGGAACTGGGCGGAGCATGCTCAGAAGTGACTTTTGATGCTGCTTTGCCCAGTTCCAAAATGGCCATCACGCCAGAAGTCGCACTGCAGCCATTTTGGAACTGGGCAGAGCAGCATCAAAAGTTGCTTCTGAGCATGCTCTGCCCAGTTCCAAAATGGCCGCCACGCCATAATAAACTGGGGGGAAAAAAAAATCCATTTTTTCAGCTAGGAACAGCTGGAAAAACGGGGATTTCCCGGCGAATACGGGAGACTTGGCAGCTATGGCTTACTTGGGAGTAAAGTCCCATTTGTCTCAATGGGGTATTCTACTGAGTAGACATGCATAGACTTGCACTGTAAGTGAAGTAGTACACGCTGCTGTCTAATTTGGGGAGGATTAATAAAAAAAGAGTTCATAGATTTTTCAGTGCTTTCTGTTGAGCAGAAGAAACATGTGCTTTCATTGGTGGGCATAAGACCATTAAGTCCAGAGTCTATTGTTACCTAACCAAACCACTGTGCATCCTGATTTCCAAAAGAGACTTCAACCTGCACAATTTTTTAAACCTGTCTGTCTGTCTGAATCCTTGCTTGTTTTGCTCCGTAGGAGTAACTGCAGGGGATATTGGTCCCAAAATGAGCTTTGAAAATGTTGACAATGGCTTTCTCTTGCTGAAGAATGTTCGGATTCCAAGGGAAAACATGCTGGCTAAGTTCTCTCAGGTACACTTGGCTGTGGGTATTAAACAGGTTTAATCAGTTGCGCCATAGCAAAGGCCTCTGGTTATCCTCTCGTGTGGAATTTCACATGGAATCTATCAGGTGGCAAAGACAGAATGTCAAGAATCTTCATGAACTTTCATTCTCTTATTTCATTTTTTTAAAGAGAGACTAGTCCTCATGGTGATCAAGGAATGTTTGAAAACAGTGCTTTTTCAGGGTTTTTTGGTTGTTTTTTAAAAAAATGAGGGGCCAGTAGTCATATTTTGATAATAGCACAAAATGGCTGCCATGGGCAGCAAAAAAAGAGGTGACAGAGAAACCGGTGACAGGGGTTAAAAAAAAAACATTGTCTGGAAGACATTTGCAGCACCTGTATATGCTTCAGAGTTCTGAGTCCTGGACTTAGATTTTGCTTCTGCTAACACACACCTTTTCCCCCCCACAATTTCCAGGTCCTGCCGGATGGCCGGTATATGAAAAAAGGATCTGCAAAAATTAACTACCTTACTATGATTGTGGTTCGTGTCCTCATGCTTCAGAATGAAATTGTCCCCAATCTGATGATGGCTTGCACCATTGCAATCCGATATTCCGCAGTGCGCCGGCAGTCTGAGTTAAAGCCCGGGTATGGCAGGAAAGGAGGGCCTGGCTCCAGGCAGGGGTGCATTAATGCCCTGCTCCTCTGTTGACTATTATTGTTGTTGTTGTTGTTGTTGCTTTCCTCTTTTCTTACCAACTCTCGGTGTTCCAGCCAGTAATCCCCACCCCACCCCTTTTTTGCTTGATACATCTACTTAAACTCTTAAGCAAGCAGATGAATTTAAGATAAGATATAAGATATAAGATATCTTTATTGTCATTGTCCCCTTGCGGGAACAACGAAATTACTCTGTTGCTACATCCACTCAGATAAAGCATTCCGCATAATCCAAAATTACAAAAACCTGATTAAAAACAGTAAATATAATACAAAATAACAAGTAAAATAAGATGACTTCAAAGTCCAGGCTTTCCATTTAAGGCCAAAATCGCTCTAGAGAAGAAACTGTTCCTGAGACGGCTCGTTCTTGCCTGCATTGTTCTATATCTCCATCCCGATGGCAGGAGCTGAAAGAAATGGTGACCAGGGTGCGTTGGATCTCTTGATATATCTAGTGCTTTTCTATGGCACCTGGTGGTGTAAATTTGTTCTAAGGTGGAGAGTGAGCAGCCAATAATGCTCTCTGCTGTTTTAATAATTCTACACAGCCCTGCTCTGTCCTGAGAAGTACAGCTTCCGTACCACACACATAAACTGTACGTGAGCACGCTCTGTATGGCACAGTGATAGAAGGCAAGCAGCAGCTTTTGTGGAAGATGGTTTTTCCTTAAAATTCTCAAAAAATACAGTCTCTGCTGCGCCTTCTTCACAAGCCCCCTTGTATTAACACTCCAGGACAGATCCTCCTGTAACTCAATGCCTAGAAATCTAAACGTCGTTACCCTCGCCACACAAATTCCGTCAATCAAAAGTGGCTGGACCTCGTTCTTCTGTCTCTTAAAATCCACCACAAGCTCCTTAGTTTTCTTTGTATTTATGAGCAAGTTGTTGACTCTGCACCACTCTGTCAGCCGCTCCACCTCATCTCTATACTCAGTTTCACGCTCCTTATTTGCAAATGTTGAAGAGGCAGTGAAGCTGATGAATCCAGGAGTGGGGTGGGGGCTGAAAAAAGGGGGGTTGGGAGACTAGTGTGAGGGACCGGGTGCCCCAAGGGTACTTTGGATTCGGGAGGTTCTGAACGCTGCTTCCCATACAGTTGGGGTGACCGTGTCTCTTTGTCTCAATATGTTCTTCCTCCTTCTGTGACCACAGATACCTGGCTGTGTGTTCAGGTTGGCTCGGAATTTATTTCCGGTCAGGAAAGACAAATAGGGGGAACCCTGGATTCTGTGTGTGTGCATTACGGCTGTCGAAAACAAGCCTTTGTTTAAATCTGGTTCTCTACCATTATCTTTATTTTAAAGGTGTTGGAATGTGCAGGTGTACTGCAGACCTCTATGTATTTTGACAAGGGATGTTGCCTGGAATGGCTGCCATTTGGCAAAGGAAGGGAGGAAGCGCTTTTGGACCAGTGGGACTCATTTCTGTGGCTTCCACTCGCACCAAAACTTACTTGAATCAGCCCCTCTACCTGCTGCATGGCCTCCGCTGGCCCCCTAAGCTAGCCAGGTGGAAAATGCTGTCCTGTTAACATTGGAATAAGATCTCACTGCTAAGCAGGGCCACCTGTGAGTGGATGTTTTTGGGGCGTGTGGTTGGGTCAGTTCGTGAGGCAGAAATTGGCCGCCCTGTGTTGGCTTCCCAGAATGAAAGAGGAAATGCAAAATGGAAACTCCTTCGGGTAAATGGAGGCTATTCATTTGCTGTTCGTTTTGGATAATCTGCGACATTTTCTCCCCCCTCAGTGACCGGGAGGCGAAGATTCTTGACTATCAGACCCAGCAACAGAAACTTCTCCCTCAGCTGGCAACGGCCTATGCCTTTTACTTTGTTGCAAAATACCTGCGGGACTTCTTTGACAGGGGCTACATGGAAACCAAAGAAGGAAAGTTTGACTTGCTCCCTGAGGTAACGTGAAGAAGGATAAGCAATATCCCTTCAGGCCTTCCTTTAGAAACCTTTAAACTTTAAAAGGTGGTTAATAAAATGAACAAATGACCAAAAGAAGAAACCCAGAAGATTTTGAAATCTTTTTTTTTTTTAAAAAAAAGAAGAATCGGGAAAAGGGCTACTTGATACATATATCTGCATTGCTTGATTTGCAGTCGAATGTGTGAGGTGATATTTATCTACATTTAATTTTAAAATATTTACATGCAAAGCCCATCCAAAGCAGTTTACAACAATAACAACCCCCCCATAAAGAATATTAGTAAAAGTGTACTAAAAACAATCCACAAGAATAGAATAAAACAGACTAAGAAAAAGTAACCGTTTATTTTAAAAGTGACACAAGTGGTATGGCTGCTGCAGGCTTTCCCTCCTCAACTGATGTATGGTATTCCCCCCCCCCTTCAACTGACAAACCTGCTTGTAAAAACTTGGCTCTTGGAGCTGATTTTAGATATGCAGGAAAGGCAAGTGCTAAATTCCCTTCGGATTGTGCCGTTTCAAACTCTGGGTGGTGGCAAAGCTGAGTGCCCTCTCCCACATTTCCCAAAATGTGATGTCTCTGCTTTACATTACAAACATACATACTGTCTTGAAATGGTAGGGTTTCAGGGGAGCATGTACTCGGTGCCTTTCCTGTGACTGAATACATGGTAAGTGAATTTTACCTTTGTGGGCCCCTGCAGTTTAAGGGTTTAGTTCATTGCAATGCCTTCCAGGTGCCATTGGACTCCAGCTCCCATCATTCCTGACCATTGACCAAGCTGTCTGGGTATGAGGGGAGCCGGAATCCACCAACATCCAGAAGCCGCCATGTCAGATATTCCCAGTATCATTGTTGTTTAGTCGTTTAGTCGTGTCCGACTCTTCGTGACCCCATGGACCATAGCACGCCAGGCACTCCTGTCTTCCCTGCCTCCCACAGTTTGGTCAAACTCATGTTCATAGCTTTGAGAACACTGTCCAACCATCTCGTCCTCTGCCCTCCCCTTCTCCTTGTGCCCTCCATCTTTCCCAACATCCGGGTCTTTTCCAGGGAGTCTTCTCTTCTCATGAGGTGGCCAAAGTATTGGAGCCTCAGCTTCACGATCTGTCCTTCCAGGGAGCACTCAGGGCTGATTTCCTTCAGAATGGAGAGGTTTGATCTTCTTGCAGTCCATGGGACTCTCAAGAGTCTCCTCCAGCACCATAATTCAAAAGCATCAATTCTTCGGTGATCAGCCTGCTTTATGGTCCAGCTCTCACTTCCATACTATGTGGCTAATTCCATAAATACAAACCAGAGTCACAATCCAGTCAAAATCCAGGCCTCGCTGGTGTCCAGTAAAAGGTCTTAGTTGGTTTTAACTGACTCCCACAGGAATCAACGAAACATGCTTTAGCCACTGTAGAGCACTGTCATGCTTATTCTTTGGCCTGATTGCAAATAAGTTATGTAACCTATCACAAGAATTTAGGACAGGTAACACTCCCGCCGCCATAAAAGATGACCTATGAATTTAAGCTGAGTAGGATGATAGTAGGAAAGGATATAAACCTACAGACATTTCATATGTCGCTGGTCCAGAGATGCCGTTCTGTAGAATGGGAAATGCAGAAGTGTCCTCTCTTAACACTGTTCTTTCTGCCTTAATTCACAGCTTCATGCTCTTGCTTCAGGAATTAAAGTCATCGCTACAGACTACTGCTCGGCCGGAGTCGAGGTTTGTCGGAAGGCCTGTGGGGGGCACGGCTACTCTCTTCTCAGCGGCCTGCCTTCCTTATACACCAGGCAGGTGGCTGGTTGCACCTATGAGGGGGAAAACACTGTCCTCCTCCTGCAGACAGCCAGGTAACCGCACTGAATATCTATCCAAATCTGTGATATGTTTCACAAATGCTTCTGCTCAGAATTTTGTGTGTGTGTGTGTGTGTGTGTGTGTGTGTGTGTGTGTGTGTGAGAGAGAGAGAGAGAGAGAGAGAGAGAGAGTGTTTTAGAAGTCAGCAAGCAGTGAATCTGTGCTTCTACTTGAAACTAGGCAGCCAACGTTGTTGTGTCCCAAGCAACCTCATGCTGATTTATTTAAGGGAGTGCTCGACACTCCAAGATTCTGAAACGACCAGCTCCAAACTCAGCAACTGGAGGAAACTGACACATGTTGCATCCTTTTTCAGGTGTTTACATTTCTCATGTAGAGAACTGTACATTCCAATTCAGGGCACATTCCAATTGCTCGGCGGTCAATGCTGTTGAAGCGTATTTTGCAGCCAACCTTCTGTGAGGGAAGGGAAAAGTTGTCATTTTGGCCAGAACTAAAACCTCTTGCAGGCTCAAGGAACAGGATTTTCAAATTTCAGAAAATGGAAGGATTACATAATTTGGTTGTTGTTGTTGTTGTTGTTGTGCCTGGGGACTAAAATAAGGATTAAGGAAAGATGGTGGTGTGTGAGATGGAGTGGGCCGAAAATCAGGATATGCAGTGCTCAAGTGTGCCAGTGTAATTCTTCTCTCTTCTGCAGACTCTGACTGGCAGAAGAATGAGTGGAAGAACGATTGACAGTGGAGGAATTGAGTCAAATGTTGGGTGGAGCTACGAATGAGTGATAGGCAGATAACACCACTCTAGGATTATCTTTAAAGAAAAGTGGGATTAGAAATCTCTTAAGCGAATTGAGCGTTGATTGGAAAATGACAGTTGACTGACTGCACGAGACAGAGAGAAATGGAGAATGAGATGAAAGAGACAGGCAGACAGAGCAAGCAACTGTAAAAGAGGATAGCTGTTTTTTGAAATACCCTTGAATATTCTGTATGCAATAACTGCTTGTTCTGGATGTTGTGTTCCTTAATTGTCTGCTTAGCATTTAAACTGTATGTGTTCTGGTCTGGGTGGATTCTAAGGTTCATACGTCTCCTCCCACGTGGCTTGTGCAGATGTATTTGGGTAAGAATATGAAGGGAGAGGCCTACTGATGGCAGCAGGTATTTTGCGGGAAGTCTGTACTCAGCGGAGTCTTTGAGTGACTTATCTAGTGACCTCCTGGGGGCGGGCCTTTGTAGGAGACTCTGGAATAGTGATGCTGACAAATATGTTTTCTGTGTCTTCTCCGCAACAAGTAGGGGTGCAAACCCAGCACACTTAAAAAATGCAAGATAGAGTTGCTGAAGATTCTGCAGCAGTGTCAATATCCTGAGATATAGCCATGATGAGGGACGCGGGTGGCGCTGTGGGATAAACCACTGAGCCTAGGGCTTGCCGATCAGAAGGTCAGCGGTTCGAATCCCTGCGACGGGGTGAGCTCCCATTGCTCAGTCCCTAGCAGTTCGAACCTAGCAGTTCGAAAGCACGTCAAAGTGCAAGTAGATAAATAGGTACCGCTACAGCAGGAAGGTAAACAGCGTTTCTGTGTGCTGCTCTGGTTCGCCAGAAGCGGCTTTGTCATGCTGGCCACATTGACCTGGAAGCTGTACGCTGGCTCCCTCGGCCAATAGAGCGAGATGAGTGCCGCAACCCCAGAGTCGGTCACGGCTGGACCTAATGGTCAGGGGTCCCTTTACCTTTACCTAGCCATAATGCATGTTCTTAGATATCTTTCACCCCCTGGCCTGCCTATTAACTATCCTGTTTTCCAGTTATTTGTATCATGAGGCGTAAAGAAACGTTGCCTTATCTGTTGGCCCTGCTTTTTAACCGCTGAGAAATAAGTGTTTGGAAACAAGGTGCATAGTTCAGCAAATGCCTCTGGGATGAGGATGTGGCTCAATTTTCATTTTCTTTGCCATTAGGTTTCTGATAAAGTGCCTTGGGATGGCACAAAGTGGCCAGCCCCTTCCTCCATCAGTTGCTTACCTGACTTCTGAAAGCTTTGGAAAATGCCAAGCCCAGGAAAAGAGAGACTTCCTCAATCCTGACATTTACACGGAAGCTTATAGGCACAGAGCATTCAGGTTGGCACAGAAATGCTGGAACCCAACAGTTTTGCTTGGGTGTTTTTTTTTCAGGGGGTGGGGGCAGATTTCTTGCATGTCCCATCTTAAAGGCACAGGATGATAAACAACAGGAGATCAAATAAGGTGTAATCGTGATCAGGGAAGGCTGTGGGCCAAGTTGTATCAGTCTACACACCTACCTCACGGGGTTGTTTTATGATATTACAATTGCTCCCCCAAACTCCCTTGATGAAGGGCTGATTACATAAGCCCCATTTGAAGGCTGAAAGATACTGTTCCCCGTGAACCCTGAAATTACTAGTTAACTGTTTTTAGAATGCTTTTTAAAATGGTTTATATCAGGGATTCTCGAACTGTAGTCTGTGCACCACCAGTGAACTGGCATGGCTGCATTAAAAACACAGATTATTTTTTAATTGTATTTTTATTGCTTCTTTTGTTTATTATGTTGTATTTTACCTTGTTGCAAATTCAAATCTTTAGGGTGCAAATGGGTAATGCAATAAAAATGCAAGATGAGAGCAAGATGCAAATGTTCTGATGCAGGATAAATTCATCATATTACAGGGGACTTATTTGTAACCTAGAAGCAGGGTAAGAGCTTCTGTGAGGAGAGGCTGGTTTGTGTGCATATTGCCCGAGCTATACATTCGGCAAAACAGGGTGGTAGGAGGGATTGCCATCACTTTAGGCCACATGACTTTTTGAGGGGGGGGGAAGCTCCAACATTTTTTTAAGAGCTGTTTTAATTTGCAGGGAGTTGTTTTCGTGCTTTACATCATGGACCATTCAAAACTGGTGAAGACACCTGCGTGATACAGTCCAGATTTCTGCAACCTTCATTCTCCTCCATGTGCAGACCAGACCTTTGTCTCTGCCATTTAGGGGCATTTTTTTTAAAAAATAGCCATAAATATTTGCAAAATTGTTGACAGTTTTTTTGGTGTCTATAGTAGTTACTGAAGGAGCGTCTCCACCCCCATCATTCTGCCTGGATACGGGAGTTCCAGCTCCAAGGGCCTTCTGGCGGTTCCCTCACTGCAAGAAGTGAGGTTACAGAGAACCAGGCAGAGGGCCTTCTCGGTGGTGGCACCCGCCCTGTGGAACGCCCTCCCATCAGATGTCAAGGAAATAAACAACTACGGCATCTGACTTTTAGAAGACATCTGAAGGAAGCCCTGTTTAGGGGAGTTTTTAATGTTTGATGTTTTGTCGTGTTTTTAATATTCTGTTGGGAGCCACCCAGAGTGGCTGGGGAAACCCAGCCGGATGAGCGGGGTATAAATAACAAATTATTATTATTATTTTAATCTTTCCCTATAGAGTTGCAAGAAACGCAGCTGTCAAACTCCAGGGTCTTGTTCAGCAGGGAATGGCACAGCACGACGCTTGGAACAGGTGCTCCGTCCAACTTGCCCAGGCTGCCATGGTTGGTAAAAACTTTGTAGCTTCACCCACTACTGGCTCTTCTGCCAGGAATCCTGTCTCCCAAACTGCACTTGAAAAGCTAAGCCAATAATAATAATAATAATAATAATAATAATAATAATAATAAACAGTACATCATATTGTGTTGCATCCAGATCCCATTTTTTAAAAACCCTGTTTTGTATAAGAACATGATACTGATGTTTCTAGGTCTAAATCTAAACAGTACCTTGTTAAAGGAGGAGTGGCTAACCTTTGACCCTCAAGATCTTGCTGGACTTCATCTCCCATAATCCCTGGCGACTGATCATTCTGGCCAGGACTGATAGGAGTTAGAATCCAGCAAACTCTGGGGGAGTCTTTTCGTAAACCGCTTTGAGGTGGGTTTTAAAAAAACAAAAACAACAATCCAGTAGTCTATACATTTTATGAAACGGATAAATAAAAGCAACCTTACATGGAGATGCCAAGGATTGAACCGGGGGCCCTCAGGTGATCTTCCCCCCGAGCTACGACTTTCCCTAAGTGTGTGTGTGTGATGATGAACTGTAGAAAGAACCAGCGAGAGATCATTTTGTCTCACTGTGAATCATTTCGGGACTTTCTGCTGTGGAAAGCGATGCATAAATTCAGTCCACCTCACCCAGCTCATGATTTAAGAGTTGTGGAAGCAGGACTCTGCAATGGACAGAGTAATGGAGTGGAGGTTTTGGGAAAGAAGCGAGGAAGGGATTTGCAGCCTCATGCCTTTGCTCCTGGCCTCTGCTTTGCTGTGGAAACACAGCCCCCAGCATAGCTGCCAAGATATCCCTTTTTTTAAGGGATTTTCCCTTATGCTGAATAGGCTTCCTCGCGAGAAAAGGGAAAACTTGGCAGCTATGGCCCCCAGTCATGTTGGGGCATATTGGAGAGAATCAGCTCCCACTCAGCTGGGGGCTGAGTCTGAAGGGCACTGCAGTCACCTTGATATTGGGGTCATATCTACACCATGCATTTAAACCCCCTCTTCCCCCAAATAAACCTGGGATCTGCCGTATGCTGAGAGTTGTTAGGAGACCTCTCACAGAGCCATAACGGTGCTTTAAATGAACGGTGTGGGTGTGACCTCTAACAATAGGGTTGCCAGACTCAATAGAGGACAGGACTTCTGCGCCTTTAATTGCCCTGCTCTCTTCTGAGTCTGGAAACCTTAAAGAGAAACCAGCAGACCCTTTGTTTAATTTCCAAGCAAAGGGTCTGCTGGTTTCTCTTTAAGGTTTCCAGACTCAAAAGAGAGCAGGGCAATTAAAGGCACAGAACTCCTGCCCTCTATTGAGTCTGGCAATCCTATCTAAAAATTAGGCTAGAGACAATTCCTGGCAGCTGTGACCTTGAAATGAGAAAGCATATAGCCCAGGAATGGAACCTAGTTCCACAATGCCACCGCTTCCCCCCCCCCCCCCCAAGGCGAGTTATCGCACAGAGGTGAATGGTGCTTGCTTCTAGCTGTTTTTACTTTGCCAGGCTCACATCCAATACATCGTGGTGGAAAAATTTGTCAAAGCGTTGGAGACATTTGGAAAAGAGGTTGCCATCCAGAGGGTCCTTAAGCATCTCTGCGACCTCTATGCCCTGCATGGGATTTTCTCTGACTTGGGAGACTTTGTGCAGGATGGCTACCTTTCTACAAAGCAAACCGACATGGTGACCGAATCGTACCTGGATCTCCTGGCTGTCGTTCGGTGAGGTTATTCTCCTTTTCTGCTAAGGGCTTAATGCGGTTGGTTCCATGTTTGGAACATACTTTGTGTTGTAACAGTCATTAAACAATACTGTATATGAAACTAGCAATCTGCCCATCATTAGGATGGGTGAAGAGGGGAACTTGCAGGACTACAATTCCCAGAGTTCCTTGGAAGAGGGATGGAATGTTTAAGCATTCTGAGAATTGTAGCTCCTAATATCTGTCAGCATCCTTAAGAAACTACAGTTCCCAGGGTCCTTTGAGGCGTGGATAGCTGTTCAAGTGGTTTAGGAGTGCTTTAAACGTATGTGTCCTTCATCAGTTTGGTGTGCTTGAATGGCATTGAAGCTACAAAGCCATTATTTACCCTTCAAACAGAAAATGTCTCTTCGACCTTTTGGTCAGTTTCCTACTCTGATGACGTCTCTTGTGGCTTATCAAGATCTTGTCTGTTTTTAATATAAAAAAAATCAGATAAAGATATTGCAATAAGTGTTGCGTTCCTGCCGGCTCTGAAATTTTGAAAAGCACAGAAGCCGCGACCTCTCCGTTTCCCAACGGAAATGGACGCATCAGCGCTCTCGGGTGGTTTTGATTCAAAATCAGCTGCGTGGGCTTTTTAAAGAAGTCGGAAATATTTACTCCAAAGACTTTTATCAAATCAGTTTCAATAAGGACTATGATGTCGTGACTTCACCACAAAGCGTAAAGGCATTAAAAGATAAAGCTATGTTAGCATGCCATTAACGGATTATCTTGGCTGAATTGAAATTAAAGAGACCAGCTCCGAGGGCCTTCTGGCGGTTCCCTCACTGGCAAGTAGTGAGGTTACAGGGAACCAGGCAGAGGGCCTTCTCGGTAGTGGTGCCCACCCTGTGGAACGCCCTCCCATCAGATGTCAAGGCAATAAACTTTACTTTGAAAAGACATCGGAAGGCAGCCCTGTTTAGGGATGTTATTAATGTTTAATGCTGTATTGTGTTTTTAATATTCGGTTGGGAGCCGCCCAGATAATAATAATAGATTATTATTATTATTATTATTATTATTTCTTAATCTTAACAGATAGATGGCAAAGTAAATTGTTCTGTTGGCTTCCTTGTGAAACTTACATTTTCTTGTTATGTTCAGTTATCCCATTTCATTTGTCTGGGACCACAATATACTGTATCTACCCAGCATAGAATAACACTACAAGGTTTAATCTGGGTTATAAAACCTAAAGCAGCGGGTGGCCCTGCATATCAAAGTGGTATCTTACATACCTAGCTCTGAGAACAGATTTATTTGTGCAATCGATGGACAGATTGACTATCTAGCAACGGAGGTAGAGTAGCCAAAATATGTAAATAAAAAGGCACTAAGGACAGTCTCCTGTCGGATCACCCCACCCACCAGATCTTTTAGCCTGCAATTAGTTCATTTATGAGAGGGGTAGGAAACTTACAGCCATCCTGCTGTGGCTGAATCACAGTTCCCATTATCCCCAACCGTTGGTCCTCCTGGCTGGAGCTGATAGGAATTGGGAGTCCAACAACGCCTGGCAGGCCACAGGCTTGTGCTCCCTGATTTACAATGCCATTTGATCTAGACTACCACAATGCACTTTACATGGAACAGCCCTTGAAGGCTGTTTGAAAACTTCACTCAAGTAGCCAGCGCAGGGCCATCCGGATTTTACAGACTACAAGTTTACCTTGTTCTTAATGACTATGGGAACAAAAGAGTAAGGACCTCGCTCCAGTTTTGGCTTACTTGCACTGCCTGCCAATTTGCTTGCAGTCCAGTTCAGGATCCTGGCACTTCCTTCTAAGCTGTAAATGTTCTAGGTCCTGCTTTAAAAAGGGGGGCTCCCTCTGTCTTTGTCTTCATTAGCCAAATTATCAGTGTTGCAGCCCTGCTCTTACTGTAGTAGGATATTGCTAGAATTGTGGAGTTGGAAGGGGACCCCGAGGGACATCTAGTCCAAGCCCTTGAAATGCAGGAATCTCAGCTAGATCATCCAGGACAGATGGCCATCCAACCTCAGCTTACAAACCTCCAATGAAGGAGAGTCCACCACCTCCCAAGGGAGACTGTTCCACTGTTGAACAGCTCTTACTGTCAGAAAGTTCTTCTTTGTGATATTTAGACGGAACCTCCTTTCTTGTAACTTGAAGCCATTGGTTCGAGTCCTACCTTCCAGAGCAGGAGAAAACAAGCTTGCCCCATCTTCCATGTGACACCCCTTTAGATATTTGAAGATGGCTATCATATCCCCTCTCAGGCTCCTTCCCCCCCCCCCCGCCAGACTAAATATACCCAGCTCCTTCAACATTTTCTCATTGACTTATGATCCATTTGGTTGCCCTCCTGTACACACATTGCAGCTTGTCAATATCCTCCTTAAATTGTGGTGCCCAGAACTGGACAAAGTTAATGTTTATGCTGCCAAAGGAACAAAAAAAACCTTTCTGGCGCTTCTAGGGTGAAGAGCAAGTATTAAGGGTTTTTATTTGGTTTTGTATTGGAGTAGAAATTGTGACTCGTATATTGGAGCTCATTAAGTTTCCTTTGCTCTGTTTCAGGAAAGATGCTGTGCCCTTAGTGGATGCATTTGATTTCTCAGACGCAAATTTAAATTCAGCCATTGGCTGCTATGACGGTCAAGCCTATCAGAGGCTTTACGAGTGGGCCAAGAAGTCACCAACCAATCACCAGGTGAGAACAGTGCATGCCAAAGTCAACAGGCAGCCAGACAACTTAAAGGAGTGGCCTACCTGTGCTTCCCCCTTTAACGTGAATTGTCATGCTGCACTAGAGCAGGGCAAAGCCTGCTTTCAATATCGAGTCGAAATATTATGGAAAGCACATTTGTGTTTAAGCTATGCAGATGGAGCACAAATTAAACATTTAAAAATAATTATGAAAAATTGTGGAACGAAATTAAAAGAGATTTAGATATATGGACCAATTTGAAACTATCTTTGCTAGGCCAAATTTCAGTGATAAAAATGAATGTATTGCCAAAAATGTTGTTTTTGTTTCAAGCATTACCTATTGTGGAAAAGCTAGGATGTTTTAAAGAATAGCAAAAAGCATTATCAAGGTTTATATGGCAGGGGAAGAAACCCAGAATTAAATATAAATTATTAACAGATACGAAAGAAAGAGGAGGCTTCTCATTGCCAGATTCAAAACTATATTTTGAAGCCATAGCATTTTGCTGGATGAAAGAATGGTTTCTGCTTGATAATACTGATGTTTTAGGTTTAGAAGGTTTTGACAATGCGTTTGGATGGCATGCATATTTGTGGTATGATAAGATTAAGGTCCATAAAGGTTTTAAATGTCATATTGTAAGAAAATCATTGTTTAATGTTTGGGATAGAGATAAAGATCTGTTAGAAAGAAAAACACCAAGGTGGATTTCACCTTTAGAGGCTAAAGTAAACAAAAAAATAAATATGGAGATCAATTTGCATAACTTAATGCAGCTTAGCGTCCCGCATTGCATAGTTTGGATTCGCATGGTGCAGAATTCTGGACTGTTGTGATTGATTTAGCCCAAAATACAAGCAGCCCTGAGCATCGTAAACAGTAGATGGAACAGGGCAGGGAAGTGTTAACTGGAGCCAAAAAGTGCAGGGGGGGAGTGAGTTTGGGGTGGTTCGGGGCAAGCTTTATTTTTAGGGGAGGGCTGACCGGAGCTTTGGAGAAGGTGGGGGAAATAAGGAGAGTTGAGGGGCGATGTGGCATTAGCAAAAAAAAAAGCTGCAATGAGTGAAAAGAACACAGATCAGCTGATGCACAGAAAGATGGAGAAATAGAAAGAGATGAGAGTTGAGGTACAGTTATATATAAAGGGTTGTGTGCGCTCCACAATGCTGTGCAGAAGGGTGAGGGGGCACACCAAATTTGCTATGGGGCACATTTATTTTTAGGAAAGGCCATTTTCTAGCTCTGGCGACTGCAGGGAAAAGCATGAAAGTACATTGTCAGCATCTAACGATCTTCAACGCCACAGTGGGAGCTTAATAGGACTCCCAGGAGCCAACAGAGTGAGCGTAATTCTCCAAGCTATTCCTTGGATTTCCCCCCCAAGCAGCAAAACCAGAATCACAGGGAAGCCGAAGAGGGGCATAGCTCTTGACTAAAATCAGAGGGAGAAACGGGGCAGCGGTTGTGGGTTTCCTTTAAACCATGATTCAAGAACTGAGGCTAGATTCTGCAAAATAGGAAAATCATCTGCACGATTTGCTTAACTGTGCACTTAACAAAATCCAGGTTTTCTTGCTGCAGAGTTTGGGTTACTCTGGCACAGGTATTAGTAATGTCAGTAAAATACAGGCATGTTTCTCTCTTGCATATTTCCAAGGGAGAACGAGACAGCTCAGTGCAGAGCCCTGCTTATTTGCAAGGCTCGGGAGCCTGACCCTCATGCAGTTGAAAGCTGCATTCCTCCTGAGGGCCTTAGGAGGACACAGCTGACATGCTCCTAGTGGCAGAAAGGAATAAAGAGCAGGAAGAGGCATCAGTAGTCTAAAAGAGCACCATTTAGGAGCTCCAGTGTGGTGTAGTGGTTTGAGTGCTGGACTAGGACCTGGGAGACCAGGGTTCAAATCCCCACTCGGCCACGAAGCTCACTGGGTGACTTTGGGAGACAGTCACTGCCTCTCAGCCTAACCTTCCCCACAGGGTTGTTGTAGGGATTAAAAGAACCACATATGCCACCTTGAGCTCCTTAAGAGAAAAGCAGCCAATAAGTAATAGGCAATTGCTTTGCTAGCAGGTGCAGGAAAGGCTGGTCTTGGCAAAATAATGTTCAGCACTTTGTTGCTGTTTAGTCGTTTAGTCGTGTCCGACTCTTCGTGACCCCATGGACCAGAGCACGCCAGGCACTCCTGTCTTCCACTGCCACCTGCAGTTTGGTCAGACTCATGTTGGTAGCTTCGAGAACACTGTCCAACCATCTCGTCCTCTGTCGTCCCCTTCTCCTTGTTTGTGCCCTCATTCTTTCCCAACATCAGGGTCTTTCCCAGGGAGTCTTCTCTTCTCATGAGGTGGCCAAAGTATTGGAGCCTCAGCTTCAGGATCTGTCCTTCCAGTGAGCACTCAGGGCTGATTTCCTTCAGAATGGATAGGTTTGGTCTTCTTGCAGTCCATGGGACTCTCAAGAGTCTCCTCCAGCACCATAATTCGAAAGCATCAATTCTTCGGCGATCAGCCTTCTTTATGGTCCAGCTCTCACTTCCATACATCACTACTGGGAAAACCATAGCTTTAACTATACAGACCTTTGTTGGCAAGGTGATGTATCTGCTTTTTAAGATGCTGTCATCACTTTTCTCCCAAGTAGCAGGCGTCTTTTAATTATGTGACTGCTGTCACCATCTGCAGTGATCGTGGAACCTAAGAAAGTAAAATCTCTCACTGCCTCCATTTCTTCTCCTTCTATTTGCCAGGAGGTGATGGGACCAGTGGCCAAGATCTTGGTTTTTTTTATGTTGAGCTTCAAACCATATTTTGCGCTCTCCTCTTTCACCCTCTTTAAGAGGTTCTTTAATTCCTCCTCAGCACTTAGGTAAAGGTAAAGGTAAACGGACCCCTGACCATTAGTTCCAGTAGTGACCGACTCTGGGGTTGCGCGCTCATCTCACATTATTGGCCGGGGGAGCCGGCGTACAGCTTCCAGGTCATGTGGCCAGCATGACAAAGCCGCTTCTGGCGAACCAGAGCAGCACATGGAAACGCAGTTTACCTTCCCGCTGTAGCGGTTCCTTTTTATCTACTTTCATTTTGACGTGCTTTCGAACTGCTAGGTTGGCAGGAGCTGGGACCAAGCAACGGGAGCTCACCCCGTCACAGGGATTCGAACCGCCGACCTTCTGATCAGCAAGCCCTAGGCTCAGTGGTTTAACCCACAGCGCCACCTGGGTCCGAGCATTATTAGGTGATGTATGTGGCTTTTATCTTAGCCGCTGCAGGAACACACTACGCATAAGCATATGTCTTCCTACAGCACCTTTTCCAAATATGACCTTCATACTGGTTCCATTGCTGAACTCTGCAGCTGGGCAAGAGCCCATAAGCCCTGCCTTTACCCTGTTCAGTCTTGACACTAAAGAAGGAAGCAACAAGAAGTTGACTCCTCCACAATGGCTTCTGCTTTCTGTCCTGAGTAGCTGACCGTCTATGCGATTGACACTCACTTTCTGTCTCCCCAACAGGACGACCGGATCTTCAAGACGTATTTGAAGCCACTTTTCCAGAACGCCCTGTCCAAGCTGTGAAAGGAGGAAATGAAGCAGAGAAGCAGCTCCTCACCCCCACCCCCGCTGCTCTCAAAGCAACACCGACATTTATTGATTAATGTAAACCCATAAAATGTAGTGGCCGACTGCCTATTGAGTCTTGTCCATCAAAACACTCTCTTGAGTTTTCCTGGCAAGCGGAAGGCAGCCAGCGAATCTGAACAATTCAGACGCCTTTTAACTTCACCAAATAAGCCAAGTTTTGTTTTATTTCGCTGTGCACAGCAGCCCTTGCTGACAAGGTATGTGCCAGTTTTAGGGCTGGGATTGGGGAACCTGTGACCCTCCAGATATGGCTGAACTACAGCTCTCATCATCCTTGACCACTGGCCATGTTGACCGAAGCTAGGAGCGCCACAATTCCCTTCCTTGCTTTAGGATCCGGACCAGGACCAAGGGGGGTAGCAGTTGTACAAAAACCCCTATAGCAACTTTATCGATGGCAGAATTCCGGTGATGGCAGAAGGGATTGCTATGGCTCTTCTCAGGGCCTGGCCACACCCACCTGTCACTCACTTGATGTCATATGACCTCAGGTAAAGCCGCGGCTGCAAAGGAGCAATGGGGAGCATTAGATTGGGGCTCCCAGTTGTTCCTTTTGCAAGCAGGGTTTGCAATGTAAATCTGGAGTGGAATGCAAGCTGCACCATTTCCAAGCAGAGGCATGGAATGGTCCATAATTATGATTCTTGTTTTTAATACTTTCAGGGAAACATAACTATTCTCCAAGTGCCTAACCTGTAAAAAGAAAGAGAAACTCGGAAAGATGCCTTTAAGAACCACCAGAGCCTTAGGATGTAATTGTAGGTCTCTCAAACCCACCTCACAACCTCTAATTTAAAATCTCACTGTGGTGACAGAGCTTGCACTAAATTGAAGATCCTGCAAAGAAAAGACAGGGGTATAGATGTTTTAAATTAAATTTCACACAGGCGCCAGGCTAGCAGAAACACACAAAGCTGAAATTAAGCTAATGATCGAGTTCAACCTGCGTCGCTTCCATTTAATCAGCTTGCGAGAGTGTGCAATTTAGGAAGAGCACTTTTAAGCAAATAATTTGCAATTCAGATGCTTCGAAGTGGGGAAGGGATGCAAGTTCATTCCCTGCCTATAAAAGGAACAATGGCTCCGTCCACGGTACCTCTGCTAACCTACCACAGTGAATTGTTATTAGGTTAAAATGTGGGGGGAAGCCATGTATGTCATGTGAAGCTCCTTGAAGGAAGCAGGGGATACATATGTATCTCGCCTTTTTTTTAGCGATAGACTACTACAGTGCACCCCATGTGGGGCTTACCTTGAAGACTTTGCAAAAGCTACTGCTGCTGCCAGGTAAGAACATGGGGCAGCAAGAGGGGCTCGTGTTTCACCTATCCTTAAAGCACTGCATGGGCTGCCTATGAGCTAACTGCGCCCGATTCAAGGGATCGGCACAAAACCCCAAGTGGCTTGATATAAGCGTGGTACTTAAAATTTAAGTGCCTTCCTCAGTTTCTGTCAGTTTAGGCTTTGAGATGGCAAAGCTGTGCTTGTGGTCCTTTGGAGAGACGTGGGCCGTGGGGCCGTGATGCAAAGCAGAGACTTCTTGGTGGTGTCTCCCTGGTTGAGGAATTCCATCCTGGTGGAAAAGTGGCTCACCACCACCACCACCACACATGCTGTTATCATTCTTGAAAACTTAGAACATAAGTTTCTACACGGCTGGACTGACTGCAGTTCAGCAGTCTAGGTCTGTTGAATTGTATTTCATTGTTGATAAGGGTTTTGTGGTTTTATGCATATTTTATTTTTATGATTATTGTGCAGCACTTTGAGCTCCTACCCCCGGGGGGGGGGGGGAGTGGCTGAGGAACAAAGAACAATAAATAATGATCTTGTGAATAAATTAAAGGAGCGCAGTAAAGGAATGGGGAAAGTCCTCTGCTGGCGTTAAAGAGCAAGAGGCTGCATGTGTGACTGTGGTTAGAACATCAAAACTAGGACCGAGGAGTCTTGGATTCAAATCTACACTCAGCCCTGCAGCTCATCTGGTGATCCTTGAGCTGTCACCTTCCCTCATCCCAAGCTGCTTCATTTGTTGTTGGGGTAGAATGCACAGGGGGTGGGGGCAAAGAACAATGGAGCCCTGAAGTCGGGGAGAAGAGGCACAGAATAAAAAGGTAATATCCTCAAGCTGAGGTGAAGACGGAAGGAGGGATCATAACAGCTTGACAAAAGGCCACCTAATGAGTTTGTAATCGAACTACAAGTTGAATAGAGCATTTGTTTCCTCACACATAGCAGTTATGCTGTACCTGTAGCTCATTCGCAAGAATAATACGCTACCAATGTAGCTCCAGGGCATCCTTGAGATTGGTACTTTAAACAAAAAGAGTCATTTGCAAGTAAAGCTGTTGCCCTTGTATAGTTTCCTTCGGAATCCAAGAGGTGATGGGTCTATCTTCCTTCCCCACACTATGTTCTATTTTTAAATGGCGCCGCTTAATTTTTATTTTTAAGATTCTGCTATTTGTACGTCGAGCAATTCTAGCCATTGCAAATAAAAACGTGTGGTGCCACATTGTCTTATTGAAACTATTGGTGTTGTTGGTTTGTCAATGGATAAATATATGAGGGGGAGAACAGCTTTTTGGGAGGGACGCAGAATTTATTGGTGCTGGAACCCTCCAAATCTGCTGCTAACTGGATTGAAATGCTGGAAAGGGTTTGAGTAAAGAATCAAGCGAACCTTAGATCAGTGTTTCCCAACCTTGTGCCTCCAGATGTTTTGGGACTACAACTCCCATCATCCCTAGCTAGCAAGACCAGTGGTCAGGAATGATGGGAATTGTAGTCCGAAAACAGCTGGAGGCACAAGGTTGGGAAACACTGCCTTAGATGAAGCTAGCAGGGCCTCTGCTTGACGTTTAGAAATATTTTTAGCCTTCAGTTGAGTTTTGCAGGCCTCCAATGTCTTCAGAATTCCGCATTTCCCCCTCTTGCATTCCACCTTCTGGGATTATTTTATTTGGGAGAGTTTGGTAAAACGGCTAGCCATGCAGGTCACTGAAACAGCCTCTTACTTATCGCAGTCGCCTCACAAAATTAATGAGCCTATTTTGTAGTAACCAGGCAGCTGTTGCAAAGCAGAGGGCAGGCAAGCTATTTCACTTTTGTAGTGAAACACATTAACAACCCTCTGCCACTATTCCGGCAACTCCTGCAGCCAGGCTGGTGCCAAAGGAATTGCTCTGCTTTCCTTTGGACCACATCAGTGAGGCTGAGAGGGTGGTCTTGTTGTCTGGGTAGCCCAAGACCTCCATACACACTGCCCAGGCTTGCGCCCCGGGAAGGTCATTTATCACCCACCCTTTAAAAAAAAAACTTTCCCGAACGTTTTTGTGCTTTTACTGCTTTCATATAGGCCACTTATATATTTTTTTTTAATTTTTTGGTTCTTTAACTGAGCAGTATGCTTTTAAAAAATAAATAACCAAACACTGTAGGGGAAAACACGCTGGCGCAAGCCTCCTTTATCTGCCAGAGGCAGAAACCTCCTTCCCTCCCTTTGACATCACTGAAGAAGCAAAAGCAAGACTTAATGACTTTTTAATTAAAAACCCTTCAGGTTGTTCGCAAGCAAGGTTGCAACAATTATTGAACGCACACAAACACACACCTGAATGCCATGTTCCAGAACTGCTTTCTGTGCCAGCTCTAAAACATGACCTTAAAGGCATCTTACTTTGTCATATTTATAATACTGTTTCTCTCACGTTTCCTGTCCTCATGTATTTCATTGTATAAGGGACATCCGGTTATATTTGTGTTTACTACAAGCCCCATGCACAAACACAAAGCGAGAGAGACTGCTGCAATTGTACATTTCTAAATACTTTTAAAAAATTGTTTATCTGCATCCACGAGAAACTAGCTTTTTGTTTGTTTTAATGGCAGAGAAGGCCGGCTCCTATGTTCTTAAGAGAACCCTCTGTTGTCCCGAGTGCTCATCTGGAGGCTGGGAGTGCAAAGGGTGTTCTGGCATCTATGAGCGCTAAGCAGACGCAGAACACAAGTGCTCAGATGGTATGAGGTCATAAGCCTGGGAGGGGTAGGGTGGCTTCGTGAAACATTCCCCGAAGGATGGGAGATCCGCAGTGGCATTTGTGCATCTCCACAATGCAAATGCAACAGCAATACAATAAAATGCATATGAAACATACGTGCAGACTCACTACTTCTTCCCCTTACAAGCGAAATTGTAAAGCAAGATTTGCTTTTTAACCCGATTCGAAAAGCATTTGGCAGGGCCTCAGAGGACCAGATCAAATTGTTTCAAGGGCTGGATCTGGCCTGCAGCGTGCCAGCTGGCCCTTCTTATTCTACGGAAGATGCAACTCTTCACAATTATATTCCTCTAGCCCAGCCCAGCTGCCATGTGTAATATCGATCCCTAAATCCTGACGAAGTTCATTGCAGCACTGTCATTATTTTGGTTGCTTAGAAAATTCCAACCAGTGATTCTAAAAAAGTTTTCTTTCTTTCAGAGATGCTTCTTCATTTTCATTTACTCCTGTGCATGTTGGAATAATTTCGAGAGAGCAAAAAAAACCAACCAAACCAAAGAAAAACGAATCTGTAATTTTCATTTTTTTTTATTAGCTTCTTGTTGGCAAGCATTACACCTGGGAATAATATTGCACCAGGCATTTTTTTAAAAAGGTTCTGCCACAGGGATTCTTATTATTTCATTCCAAATTCAATGGAAATACTTCTAGCTGTATTTTTATCGCCATAGGTAATATTTGGCTGCTTGTTTTATAATGCATGGAAAGAAACAGTTCTCATAACTGTCTGAAAATAAAACCAGGGGCAGAAGAAGCCTGATGGTACCTCAATTATTTTAATACTGCTTGCTCACTGATTTATGAAAACTAGGTTAGATTACATGATGGTAGCTTTTCCTCTGTCCAGCTGGACTTTAACAAATCTGGGTACAGTCTAGAGAGAACTTCTCCTACGCAAACGTCTCTTGTACTGTTTCTTATTCGTTTTGGTGTAGCTTACGCATGAGATAATTCACACTGGACTGGAGCCTCTGGCATGTTCCCAGTGGTTTGTAATAGCACTAGACGGATTAAACACAGGTTAAAAACCAGGAGACAATTTTTAGCACTTTACATTGTACTATGTGAACACCACGGAAAACGTGTCCTAAATTGTGAGGGACAAGGGATACAGGGAAGTCCCTCCCATCTTAAGTTCCAGCCCATCACCAAGCGCTGGAGAGAGTAAGGAGAGCTCTGCCTCCAGCGGAGAGTCAGGAAGTGGTGTCCGAGGCTCAGGCAGGGTTGTGGAGCCCATGCCTCAGGTGGGACAGGAAGTTGGACGCACGGGGGGGAGGCCAATCCCCCCAACTCCCGAATTGCGACGCAAACGTAGGGGGAAGAGGTTGGGTCTGCCAAAGTTGTGGTGCTGGAAGAAAACGCGCCAATCGCCATTCGGGAGTTCTGACACCTCACCTTAAGGATGCATTTTTACTGCTCTGAACACTGTAAATAATCAGCACTTAATAAAAGCCTTAAAAGACCATGCTGGAGTCGTTACTCTAGAGTAGCCATACCAGGCCCTCTGACAGCAACTCCCGAATCTTTTTTGGCTACTTTGGAGTGCAGCGATGAGCGCTCAAGAGGCTGAGCATTGGAGGCTGGAGGCTGAAGCAGCGAAGCAGGAGCTACAGACCCTCACAGCGCACGCACAGCAGCAATTGCATGCCGCTCAGGAGGAAGCGCGAGGGGCGCAGGAGGAGCTGAACAAGCTGGTGGACCAGGTGAGGACAAAAGAGGAGACTGAGAAACAGCTAAGGGTGATGGTATTAGACCTGCAGAAAAAGTTGGAAGAGGAGAAAGCCGCTAGAGGTGGGGGGGCACCCCAGCCGCAGCTAGTCCAAGTGAGAAGGGGACAGAGCCTAGTCACCAAGTTCAGCGGAGACCCGAGGGAGTACCTCGGATTCGAGACTGAGATAAATTATGCGCTGGAATTGCATGCAGCAGAATTCCCAGATGACGCGCACAGAGTCTACTTTATCATAGAGCATTTGACGGGGGCCGCCCGGGAATGGGTAAGACCGCTCATCGCGCAAAAAAATCCTTGCATGAAGAACGCAACTTTATTTCTAGAAGCTTTAAAATTAATGTACGCTAGCGACAGTGAAATGGAGGCCACTAAACAGGAGCTTCATGACCTAACACAAGGAAAATCGACAGTTAGAGACTACTGGGCGAAATTCACCATGCTGGTGCACAAACTGGGGTGGGATCTGAACAGTGAGCCAGTGAAATCAGCCTTCTACCTAGGTTTGCATGCAGACGTTAAGGATGAGCTGGCAAGAGGTCCTAGACCGCAGACTATGGATCAGCTCAGCAAAGCGGCGCTAGCGGTGGGGGTGAGGCAGGAATCCAGATGGTATGACAAACAAGCGACGCGCGCAGCAAAACCTTGGTTCCCACGCTCTCAGGACAGACCACATCACCAAAACCCACCCCAGGGACCGCGCCCAGACCAAGCCCAGAGCCGGAACCGATGGAGATCGGGGGAGCGCGCGCGCGGGCTTTTCAAACCCCGGCGGCGCCAAAACGCAAGGAGGGAAGAGGAGGGAATTGCTTTCTCTGCAACTCCCCCCGGCATCGCGTCAGAGACTGCCCTCATCGCAGGGAGTGGCAAGGAAAGGCGGGAACGGTTGTACCTTCCCCCACTGACGTAGCACCACAGCAGGGAAACGAGACAGCCTGGCTGCAGGAGACAAGGGGCAGCAGCCAGGCACAGTCAGCAGTGAACAGCCCCAGCCCGCCCACCCGCACAGAGAGGAGCAGAGCCAGCCCACCCCTCCCAGAGCAGGAGTGGTTCTAGAAGTCACGCTGACGCTCCCAAATGGCTACCCCCTGTCAGTCCTCGCCTTAATTGACAGTGGGGCATCTGCCAACTTCTTCTCGAGAAACTTTGCAGAAGAGCACCAAATCCAACTTCTGCAGCTGGATTTTCCCCTGCATGTGGCCACCATTGATGGCAGAGAGTTGCTGGGAGGGGCCATCACTCATCAAACCCCCCCCATGAGAATGACGGTGGGAAGGCACTCAGAGACACTGGCTTTCAACGTCACGACCATCTCAGACCCCCCCATCGTTTTGGGAATGAGCTGGCTGGCGCGCCACGACCCTTCCATAAGTTGGCACCAGAGATGCATCACGTTTGGGTCGGACTTTTGTCTGGAACATTGCATGCAGCACCAACCAGGGGAGGGGCCTCCGATAGCCACGGTGGCCACCATGCACGTCAAAGGGGGTGAGGCGATACCCAAGCCGTACTGGGACCTGCAGGAGGTCTTCAGCGAAGCGGAGTCCGACCACCTACCCCCACACAGGCCTTTTGACTGCCAGATCAACCTGGTGCCAGGGGCAACTATACCCCCAGCCAAGCTGTACGCCATGTCAGACCAGGAACTGGAGGATCTGCGCGCTTTCATCGACAAGAACCTCAAGCGGGGGTTCATCAGAGAAAGCAAGGCAGCAGGGGGCAGCCCGGTCTTCTGGGTGGACAAGAAAGACACGCAACAGCGCCGCCTGGTGGTGGATTTTAGACGGCTGAATTCGGTGACAGAGCCAGTGGCTTTCCCCATGCCCAGAGTGGATGATCTCCTGACAGCGGCACGCAGGGGCAAGATTTTCACCAAGCTAGACCTGAGGGGGGCGTACAACTTGATCAGGATCCGGGAAGGCGATGAATGGAAGACCACGATGTTCACGCCTCTGGGCTCTTTTGAATATCTGGTGATGCCCTTCGGGTTGCAAGGGGGCTCAGCCTGCTTCCAGGCCTTCATGCACCACGTCCTGGGGTCCCTCCTCTTCAAGAACTGCCTGGTCTTTCTGGATGACATCCTTATCTATTCCAATGACCCAGTGCAGCATGTGAAGGATGTCAGGGAGGTGTTGCAGCGCCTGAAGGACAACCACCTGTATGTGAAGCTGGAGAAGTGCAAGTTTCACACCAAGGAGGTGGACTTCTTGGGCTACAAGCTGTCAGACAAGGGACTGGCAATGGACAAGGACAAGGTGCAGACCATCCTGGACTGGCACAGCCCCAGGACGCGCAAAGATGCCCAACGACTACTAGGCTTCGCTAACTTCTACAGGAAGTTCATCCAGAACTTCTCTCGGGTCACGGCTCCCATCACCGACTGCCTGAGAGGCAAGCAGAAGTTCAGGTGGACACCAGAGGCACAAGCAGCGTTCGAAAGCCTCAAGAGGGTGTTCGCGTCAGACCAGCACCTGTTCCACGTGGTGCAGGATGCGCCCCTACGCCTGGAGACAGATGCTTCTGATAAAGCTGTGGGAGCGATTCTGTTGCAACTGGACGCCAACAGAGAGTGGAGACCCTGTGCCTTCTTCTCCAGGAAGCTGACCCAGCCTGAACGCAACTACACAGTGTTTGATAGGGAACTTCTCGCGATCCACGCGGCGTTCCAGCACTGGCGACACTTCCTGGTGGGCGCCAAGCACCCCATCCAGGTGTGCACAGACCACAAGAACCTGGAGTTCTGGAGAACGGCCAGGGTGCTCAACCAGCGGCAGATACGGTGGGCAGAGTTCTTCTCGAACTTCAACTTCTCCATCCACTACATCCCGGGGGAGCAGAACGTCAGGGCGGATGCCCTCTCCCGCAAGCCAGAGTACATGGAGGAGGAGTTGCCACCAGCACCCAGGCACGTTTTCCCCCCATCTGCATGGTCATGCGGTGCAGCAGTGGTGAGCGAGGCAGAACTCACAGCACTGACGGCAGCGGATGAATTTGCCACCCGCATCTTCAGAGACCTGAGAGGGGGGAGGGAGCAGGCCAAAGACTTTGAGGAGAAGAGGGGTTTGCTTTTTTACAGGGGAGCCCTGTACCTCCCGACCAAACAGCTGAGAGGTAAGGTTCTCAAGCAGATGCACGACAACCCAACGGCGGGTCATTTCGGAAGGGACAAAACCACTCACCTAGTCATGAGACACTTCTGGTGGCCAGGGGTGCGGGAGGATGTTCGGGATTATGTCAGGGGATGTGACACCTGCCAGCGAGCAAAGGTGGTCAGAGCGCCACCAGCAGGTTTGCTGGAGCCATTAGCCACACCGCACAGGCCGTGGGAAGTAGTGTCCATGGACTTCATCACAGACCTGCCGTCGTCCAGGGGCAAGACCGCAGTGTTGGTGGTGGTGGACCTCATGTCCAAAATGTGCCACTTTATACCGTGTGCCAGGGCGGTCTCGGCAGAAGAGACGGCCAAACTGTTTGTGGACCACGTATTCCGACTGCATGGATTGCCTTTAAGAGTTATTTCGGATCGTGGCCGCCAATTTGTTTCCAGGTTCTGGCGACGGCTCATGAACCTCCTGCAGGTGGAGGTCAGCTTGTCGACGGCTCGGCACCCGCAGACCAATGGACAGGCGGAGCGGGTCAACGCCATTCTGCAGCAGTACCTGAGATGTTACGTCAGCCAGAGGCAAACGGACTGGGTGGATCGCCTGCCACTGGCAGAATTTGCCTACAACAATGCGGTGCACGTCTCCACAGGGGTGTCGCCCTTTAAGGCCAACTATGGGCGCGACCTCAGATCTTTCCCGGAGAGGGAGGGGGAGGAGGAGGAAGAGGGCCCACAGGCCGAGGAGTGGGCAGAGGACCTGGAGACGGTGCACCAACAGCTCAGAGAACACTTGGAGAGGGCCAAGGAAGCGTATAAGAAGGGGGCAGATCGCCACAGGCGGCCGGGAGAGGTCATAAGGGTGGGGGACAAGGTTTGGTTATCCTCGGAAGGTCTTCCCACCAGGGGGCGATGCAGAAAGTTAGCACACAGGAGGCTGGGCCCCTTCACGGTCACGCAACAGGTCAACCCGGTAGCCTTCAGGCTAGCACTGCCGGAGGACATGAGAGTGCACCCAGTGTTTCATAGATCACTGCTGTCGCCGTACAGGGAAAGTACCAGGTTCAGGGACAGCGATCAGCCTCCAGAGGGAGGGGGGGAGACGGGAAACGCCCGACAGCTCAATGAGGCAACTGAGATTTTAGACTCAAGGAGAGGGGTGAGAGGACTGGAGTACCTGATAGCATGGGAGGACACTCCGCCATCCCACAATGAGTGGATACCGGCCACGGAAGTACCTGAGGAATTTTTAGTGGAAGAATTCCACGCCCTGTTCCCCCACAGGCCCAAGCCCTGGCACATGGAAAGGGAGGGAGAGGGGGAGGAGCAGGAGGAAGGGATAGCAGGCAGCAGCTCCCCATGGAGATGGGAAGCGGAATTTGAGGACACGGAAGAAGAGGTGTGGGTTTCACCGAGGTCAACGACGTCAGAGGCAGGAGAGGACTGGCAGAACATTTTTACTCCCACCAGCTCTGATGCCACTGACTTCTTGGGATTTCCGTCTTCTCAGGGGGAAGGAGAGAGATCGCAGGATTGGGGGGAAATTTTCACACCCACAGGCTCGGATGCCACAGACTTCTTGGGATTTCACTCGTCCCCAGCAAGCAGAGAGCCACTGGGGAGGAGGAGAGAGGAGCCTGGGAGGGGGGTGGATGTGAGGGACAAGGGATACAGGGAAGTCCCTCCCATCTTAAGTTCCAGCCCATCACCAAGCGCTGGAGAGAGTAAGGAGAGCTCTGCCTCCAGCGGAGAGTCAGGAAGTGGTGTCCGAGGCTCAGGCAGGGTTGTGGAGCCCATGCCTCAGGTGGGACAGGAAGTTGGACGCACGGGGGGGAGGCCAATCCCCCCAACTCCCGAATTGCGACGCAAACGTAGGGGGAAGAGGTTGGGTCTGCCAAAGTTGTGGTGCTGGAAGAAAACGCGCCAATCGCCATTCGGGAGTTCTGACACCTCACCTTAAGGATGCATTTTTACTGCTCTGAACACTGTAAATAATCAGCACTTAATAAAAGCCTTAAAAGACCATGCTGGAGTCGTTACTCTAGAGTAGCCATACCAGGCCCTCTGACATAAATGTAATTATTTCACAGTCCTTCCAAGGATGCCCTCTTGCGTCACCCTTTGTGAAAATAAAAAATAAAATAAAAGTTTCTTTGATGGAATGAGCAGGCACATGCAAACATTTCCTCACGACGTGACGGGAGATGAGAGAGGCCGGAGCATGCCCATTCTCCGGTCCTTAGGAATCCATAATAAATATTTAAAACAAAAATATATATATCTATGTATATATGGAGAAAGAGAGAGATGCAGAAAGATTCTCCAACGTTGTTTAAGTGGAAGCCGGTCTCCAGTCTCTTAATACAGTACCTTGTTCTGAGAAGCTACTACATAGCTTCTAGACAGTAAACAAACAAAAACGGGGAAAGAAGGGGTGAAATCAGTCGTCCGTTTTCTTTGCCGGCCTACAGAAAGTCCAGTTATGTTCCACCGTATTTTCATTGGCTCGTTCGCTCATGTGGTGGACCCTCGTGTTTCGGATGGTGAAGCCTTGCTTCGTGATGTACTCCATCAGGTGGACCCTGAGGGAGACTTCTTGGTGGTAATCGCAGGGCCCAAACGTGAAAGAAACTTGGCAGTCCCTCGTGTCCATCATGTGCTTGTTCCACTTGGTGAAATAGTTGGAGATGCCTTCCAGCAACGAGTGGACCTTGGTCGTGATGGTCAGCTGCGTTATGATCACCGCCACTGGGTTGGAATATTTCGAGAGCTTGCGAGTGCTGGAAAGCTCCACCACTTCCTCAAAGGTATCCACGGGATACAGAGGCTTGGGCTCGTTAAGACACTGTATCAAGGGTTCGATCTGGTAGAAGTCCGCTTCTTTTCGAAGCAGGTCGAATTCCTTGAAGTCCAGAGGCAGAGTCAGCTCTGACGTCCGTAAAAAGTTGAGGACGTACCGGAAAAGCGGCCCGTCCCGGTCAATGAAATAGTTGCCCTGCGAGTCCCTGGCAGTGGGGAAGCCTCCCCGGAACATGGCCCCCAGCATCGAGTCGGGGTACCTCGTGAGCGTGGTGAGCGACGTCGTGTACAAATGGCCACCCACATTCAGAGTGACCGGCTCTGTCATCTGCGGAAGGGGAGAGGAGAAGTTTCAGAGCTCTCACAAGCCAACGTATGAATATCCCATTAAGTACCTTAAACAACCATTTTAAAAATCACTGCTTGTAAAAACAAGCAAGCAAGCAAGCAAGCAAGCAATAAGAACTGCACTTTCCCCCTGTATGGGGGCATTATTATCCAAAGGGTAGAGCCCAACTTGCACTCATGGAAGAGGTGGTGATCCAGAAGAACAGAAATGGAGGGGAGTTTTGCTGATCTGCCTTTCCTCCTGCAGCTCTCCCTCTCGCCACCTGCCACCCTGTTCTGGAGGGTCCCTAGCTCAATTTTCAGTTGGCACAAGGAGCATAGCTGCCAAGTCTCCCAGTGAAAAATGTGGGATCAGCAGCGGCGCGGCACCGGAAGTGGACATGCGTAGAAGCAACTTCCGGTGCTGGCGCCGGCCGATTTCCGGTGCCCATACATGGGTAGTGCGGCACCGGATGTCGCTTCTACGCATGTCCAGGCATGCGTAGAAGCGACTTCCGGTGCCACGCTACCCATGTCTGGGCACTGGAAATCGGGCGGTGCCAGGACCCAAAATGGAGCCTCACTGGCAGGTAGGAAATCCGGGGGATTTACGGGATTTTTTCCAATCCGGGCTGCCAGCGGGAAACAGTTTAAAATACGGGGGTTTCCCGCAAAAAACGGGAAACTTGGCAGCTATGACAAGGAGGGAGCAGGGGAGAGAGGACAACCCCCCCCCCCATTGCCTGTCCTCTTAGCCTTGTCCCCTGAATCAAAAAACCCTTGTCTGAGCCCAAAGGCACCAACTGGATTCCTCCCCTAATAAAAACGGAATGAGGCAGAACCGTAATTATTATCTGCCTTTCAATTCTATCTGGAACACAACTGTACCATCCTCTGGGACGCATTCATCTAGCCATATAATCAGCTGCTCTCTTGGGCCGAGGAACAATTGCCGACGGGTGACCGAAAGCAGCCACCTATCAGTGGCACAGCATCTTACTCATCCCACATCGCCCTGGCTCTGCGTCCCATTCTCACCTGACCTGTCATTTCCTTTTGAGATCACAGTGCAGCCCCTGCTGCTCATGTGCAATTATTTTACTGCGCACAAGTGTCCCCACCTCTTGTCCAAAGAGGAGAGGAAGGTGGGCAACCAGGTGAAGGGAGGCGTGACTGCCTCTTTAGGCCTTATTTACAAAAGCTGCAAAAAAGTACCGGTAAGAGGTGCAAAAAGGGTACTTGCACCCCAGGATCAGTCGCAAACCACTGTTCCCTGTGGCACTCCTGGCACACAGGCCACATTGGTTTGCACCCAATTTTAGCTCTACTCGGAGCAGAGCCATTGAAATCCATGGCCATGGCTAGCTTAGGCCCATTTGTTTCAACTGGTCTACTATTAACCCTACTGGGCTTTATGCAATTCTGGTACCCCCCCTGGAAGCTGCACTAAATGGCTCCATGCGGCCAATTTCAACCAAGAATGAGCTCACTGTGCCTTTGTCCACAATGCTGCACAACCCTTTTGGAGATTTTTTTTGTGACAATGTGTGCATATGTCTGGAAGGGAGGGAACCTGCTTAGCCTTTGCAGTGTAGCCCAGCAGGCTAGAAAGTCTGGAATCAAGCACAATGCCTCTCCCCTCCCCCGCCTTGCTCTATGCACATTCAACATATACTAGGCAGAAATAGCTCAGCCGAACACACAAAAAAAGAAACCAATGCCGAGAGGACCAGCGGCACCAGACTTGAGTAAGGATCTCTTTTAGGTCGAAATAAAAGAGCTACATAACAAACGAAATGCTGAAATGAAGAGCCAATTAGGAGAAATGCGTGACTTGCCCAGAGAAACCCCCCGGGATGAGTCAATAGAAATAGCAAAATAAGGCTCCTTTAAAATATTATACTGAAGCTGGAGATAAAACTTTCTGGCTGCAAACATCAATGACTTCTTGACACTGAAAAAACAAGGCCAGGTTGGCATCATGCAGGGGCAGATTCATGGACAAACAAGCAGGACATGAGAGTGCTTTTGAGTCAAGGTGAGATGCTAATCTAATTCTTCCATTGCCCGCGGCATGGTTTTTTGAAAAGGATGCTTGGCATTAGGAGATTCACCTGTGCAGGCCTTATTAAGTGAGATTTCAGCTGTTCTAGTGCATTAGGAGCTATTGACGGATAATGCCCATTCTTTCAAAAGAAAAGAGGCAGAGATGAAAACTTTCTCAGATATGAATATAGTCTCTAGGATGTAGGCAAAGGACACCTGGGGTTTGCTACAACTGGAGTATTACAGTCGTTTTACAGTCGTCAACAGCTATTAGTCAGTCAATCACCCATTTCCACCACCCTTCTGAGTGATACCCCTCCCCACCCTTTCTCTACATATAAGCGCCTGGGGACTTCTATTTCAGTGTATCTGAAGAAGTGTGCATGCACATGAAAGCTCATACCAAATTAAAAAACTTAGTTGGTCTTTAAGGTGCTGCTGGAAGGAATTTTTAAATTTTGTTTCGACTACGTCAGACCAACACGGCTACCTACCTGAAACTAGAACTACCGGGTATTTGGGCAGCTGTAATCTTGGTTTGAGGAGCCATTTGGTGCCTAGCTTATATTATCTGAGTTTCTAACATTGCTTAAAAGCTTCAATGAATGTGACTTTCGTGCATAGCTGCCAAGTTTTCCCTTTTCCTGCGAGGAAGCCTATTCAGCATAAGGGAATTTCCCTTAAAAAAAGGGATAACTTGGCAGCTATGCCTTCGTGCTGGAAGAAGCTTCTCCACCCCTGCCCGCAACTGTCAGAGGAAATCTACTGGCCAAATCTTTGACTATAGGTGTGTAGCTAACAACACATACAGGGTGTTACTACTGGAAGAAATGGGAGCATTTGCATGGGGCCAGCTGTGTGGTAAAGAAGCACAGGAGGGCAGATTTAAACACATGTGCACAGCAGACACACAGAGATCCCCTGGGAGAACTTGGCTTCCCCCCCCCCCACAGCCCAGCCGGCATACTTACTATATATCCCCAGTCTCCATTATCCATCTGTTCCAATGCGCGAGCTGCGCGAGCCTGGGTTTATCAGAAGTCTTTTGAAAGTTTATGCAACCCACAACTTATTCCTCCCTGGTGGGGGTGGGAGAGACAAAAAAGCAGAGCAGATTATGAGCACTTTCAAGGTGGAGAAGAGAAAGAACAAGAGAGCGGTGTTTCTACCCCTTCAAAAGGCAGGCTCTTTGCCTGCGCCTCGGATTCCAGCTACAAAGGAACTCAAGTACAATCACCTGCAAAAAAAAAATATTACCTTCCCGCCACTGACCTCCTTGCATCCTTTGCAGCTGTAGAGAGGCGCTGCGCCTCGCAGGGGAAAAACCTGAAATCATTACGCAGCCGCCTGAGTTAAAATAATGAGCACTTGGTCTCTTGAAGGTGATCCACACTTTTTAAAAATGGTCCACGTAATTTTATCTGGGCAAAAGCAGGCGGTTTTCAAAGGTTGCCCCGTACAAACATATGCCAAGGGAATCCTTCGCTCTGGACATGTGAATCGATGGCATGGATATACACCTCGAAATCCCCCTGCCCCAAGCTGGTGGCCTTTAGATTAGGGTTTCCCCAAACTTGGCCCTTCCAGCTGTTTTTGGACTACAACTCCCATCATCCCTAGCTAGCTGGACCAGGGGGGTCAGGGATGATGGGAAATGTAGTCCAAAAAACAGTTGGAGACCCGTGTTTGGGAAACCCTGTTCTAGATGTTTTGGTCTACATAAAACAGCCATCGGGCCTAGTCAGCACGGACAACGTTCAGGGATTGAAGGGAGGCAACCCAGCCAAATGGACAGGGTATAAATAATAAAATTATAATTATGTAAGTCCAATAACATCTGAAGGGTTCCAGGATAGGGGAGGGTTTGCCATTAACCCATGTGTGTCCTGTACAGGAGCTCATCGACTGGAAATGAGCCCGCACTGAGAATCAAACAGCAATAGCCACTGCCATGGGCTAGAGACAAAACAACACACAACCACCAGCTTCATAAACTTTATTATTTATTACCAGTCTTCACCAGCAGGTCCCAGGGCGGGTTACAACCATTAAGAAAGGAGAGGAGAATTAAGAAGTTAAAACATAAATTATGTTCACAGTAACTGGGTGCGGTGCTGAAAACACACATCTCAGATGTCAGAGGCCAGGATAAAGTGCTGCTCCCTCAGCATTCTCCAAAAGCTGTACCGTGAAGACTGCCATGGGAAGGGGGCATTCCACAACTTAGGAGCTGCCACAGAGAATGCCCCTTTGCCAAGCCACCTACCCACACAGTGTCTGAGGGTGGTGGAACAAGCATGAGGGCCCCCTTTGCTGATCTTAACACACAGCCCAGGCTTTGTATTTGAGGGCAAATTGGTACTCCACTCCCACCGATTTGGCATTAAAAACATTTTTTTCAGTCTGATCTCTTCCTACTCTCTAGTCATGCAGAAAAGATTTTAAAAAACAACAACACACAACCATAACAATACCACGGTTTTGTCCTTGGAGACTTTAGTAACTATAGGGAGCTCAGAACCGGAAAAGCATTTGCTCTTCAGCTTCAAACTGGGATCCTTTGCGAGTGCTTTGGAAGAATGCGGCTTCCAGTACAATTGTGCAATATAATAGGGGCTCTCAAGTCAGCAACGCAGGGGGGGGGGGAGGACAAGACGCTCAGCTTCTTTGCAATCTCACAGGAATGGCTAACTACAAACCGGTCCAAACGTCGACCCACATTTCCACAGGCAAACATGAACTCTCCACAGTAAAAACAAACCACCCTCTGCAAAAATCCATCTCATTAGTTGTAGCAATCTTTATTTCCAGCCTTGACATAACTGGCTCACCATCCTTTCATAGGCAGATGGGTTTGGGAAGGGGCAGAGATAAAATAGAAGCAGCTAAAATAGGGGCAGTTGACCTTTTTCGGCCAGAGGAACACACACAATACACACACTCTCCTCTAGAGAATCTGTGTGAATCAGAATAGAATAGAATAGAATAGAATAATAATTTATTGGCCATGTACTAATATACAGTACTTGGAATTTTGTTTCGGCTACATTGCAATGTAAAAGTACTTTATACAAAGTGTGCAGAACACTATTTCAAGATCGCCAGCAGAGTGACTTCAGAACAGGTTGAGGTGGTTGTTGGTGCCTCTGGCGCCAACTGAATGGCACTAGTTGATAATGCTTGACTTTCGAACCTGACTTTCTCTGGAGCAGAAGAAGATGTTCTCTTATATTCAGTAATGTTCTGTAAATTCTTCCAAAGACTAGCTGAGTCCCCAGTTAAGAGAAAGGTAATTGCCCCTCTCTACCCATCAAACGATTGATCTGATGACTGGTTATTTGCATCCTCATCAAGGCACTGTATCTACTTTGAACACACACACCCCTTTTTTTGCTGCCACCCATATTGGGGGTGGCAGGGAAGACCAGAAAATAAATGTTTGGAAGGGGGAGTGTCCAGATCAGGCCGGGACTAAGCCACCCCAAGCTAAGACCAACATCGCCAAATGGCATTCTGGCACAGTAGCTTTGCCCACAATCTGTGTGACATATTCAAATCGTACCATGCCATTGGTTGTACCTACTACGTAGGACTGAAAACACGCAGAAGTTGTGTCAACATCAGAAAATGTTCATTTTATTTATTTAACAAAACTTGTATACCACTTCACCATAAATAAAACCTCTAAGTGGTTGGTTGTTTTTATATGCTATCTAGGTTTGGTAAAGGTAAAGGGACCCCTAACCATTAGGTCCAGTGGCGGACAACTCTGGGGTTGCGGCGCTCATCTCGCTTTACTGGCCGAGGGAGCCGGCGTACAGCTTCCGGGTCATGTGGCCAGCATGACTAAGCTGCTTCTGGCGAACCAGAGCAGCACATGGAAACGCTGTTTACCTTCCCGCCAGAGCGATACCTATTTATCTACTTGCACTTTGACGTGCTTTCGAACTGCTAGGTTAGCAGGAGCAGGGACCGAGCAACGGGAGCTCACCCCGTCACGGGGATTCAAACCACTGGCATTCTGATCGGCAAGCCCTAGGCTCTGTGGTTTAACCCACAGCGTCACCCGCGTCCCATCTAGGTTTGGTAGGCTTGCCTAAAGAAAAAGGTTTTCAGTAGTACAGTCATACCTTGGAAGTCAAACGGAATCTGTTCCGGAAGTCCGTTCGATTTCCAAAACGTTCAGAAACCAAGGCAAGGCTTCTGATTGGCTGCTGGAAGGTCCTGCAGCCAATTGGAACCCGCGTCGGACGTCTGGGTTCCAAAGAACGCTCGCAAACCGGAACCATCACTTCCGGGTTTGCAGCGTTTGGGAGCCAAGACGTTTGAGTCGTAAGATGTTCGTCAACCAAGGTACAACTGTATAGTGAAGGCAACTGACTGATGTCAACTCCTTGACTAATTTTGAACCAAGAAAGCAATCCATGTAATCCATGAAAGCAATCCATGAAAACAAAGAAAGCAATCCATGTAATTGTCACAGCCAGGCTCCCCTCTAGATTTGGGAATTGAGTTCTCCAGTCTGTTGAGCAGGCAAGTGCAGATGCCTTGGCTCCTCAGTTCCTTACAAGAGCTCTGAGGCTTAAGCAACACACGGACTCCCAACCCTGTGTGATTGAGAACCCAGACCATGCAAGGTTGCATATCATGAGAGCACCTGGTGTGTACAGAGGCGGGCTCCCCGCTGCATTCATACCTTCAGACCCAATAGCAACTGTTTTTTAGAAAGCTAAAGGGGGAGCAAACATGAGGATGTGGGGCTAATGGATTTCACCGAGAGATCTCCATCTTTGCCCACCGTAATCCAAGCACCTTGTCTTTAAAGCACCTGTAAGAATCTATTATTCCTCTTTTCCCCACTAAGACCTCACTTTGCGAAGCGGGTGGAGGGAGGAAACAGCTTGAAGGTTTAGTTCAGTGGTGTCCACACTTTTTTCAAAGAGAGCCAGATTTGATGAAGTGAAGGGTTGTGAGGGCCAACCATACGGCCGACCAAAGTTGTTGAGGGTTTTTTAGGATCTTACCCCAGGAAATAGGCCCCCGAAATGGACTTTGGACATGCTTGGTTTAAGCCATGGGTAGGTAAACTAAGGCCCGGGGGCCGGATTTGGCCCAAATGCCTTCTAAATCCGGCCCGTGGATGGTCCAGGAATCAGTGTGTTTTTACATGAGTAGAATGTGTGCTTTTATTTAAAATGCATCTCTGGGTTATTTGTGGGGCATAGGAATTAATTCGTTCCCCTCCCCCCCAAAAATAGTCTGGCCCCCCACAAGGTCTGAGGGACAGTGGACCGGTCCCCTGCTGAAAAAGTTTCCTGACCCCTGGTTTATGCGAGCTTTCTATTGCGAGCCATGTTTTCTGAGAACACAGCTTATGGCGAAACCATCAACCATGGGAAACAAAACTGAAAGTTTTTGATGAATTCACTGCAGGAGAAAGTTTACTGCGGACAACAGAGGGAGATAAAGAACTATCCCACTGGAAATTAACCACAGTCAGATGTTGTGGGCATTTTCCTCCAGTCTTCCTTTGAGAAAGGAAGAGCAGTAAGTCTGTCGGCATCAACCAGCTCGGCTTTTGTGACTGGTTCCCATTCCCTTTAATGACCCCATATTGGCATTACAAGATGCCTAAATCACTGCTCTTTGCAGGGGAAGGAAGATTTACATCTTCTTGTCTCCTCCGCAGGCAGAAGAGACAGCATTTGATCGCCAGCCTGCTGCGAAGCACCAGAATGAATAATTTATCAAAGCAATTAGTTCAGGCAAGCCTCTTCCCATCCGTTTGCACAGGCAAAAGGGAGGCGCAGACAGCAGATGCTTCATTGATTTGGTGTAGGTTTCCAGGACTGCTAACAATCTAGAAATCTGGTTAGAAAACGTTAACACTTCAAGGAAGGAACAAAGTTATGCACAGCGACAATCGCATGCAGTTAGAACATTGCCTTTTCTTTTTTTAAACAAGCTGACTCCGCCAAACAACCTTAGCCTGGAAATTCTAGGGCTGTACAGTGGTGCCTCGCTAGACGAATTTAATTCGTTCCATGGGTCTTTTCTTATAACGAAAAATTTGTCTAGCAAATCCCATAGGAATGCATTGAAATTTTTTTGATTTTTTTTTTTGCCCATAGGAACGCATTAATTGAATTTCAATGCATTCCTATTAATAATTGGAAGAACAACGTTTTTTTTTAAAAAAATCTTTATTCTTTTTTTAGACTTTTCTTTCAAAGTTTTTTTCTTTTCTTTCCCTTCATTTTCACGATCAAATGTTTCTCCTGCTTCCCAAGGGAGGGGTCCACCAATTTTGATGGCAGTGGGGGAGGGGAGGGGAGGGGAGAGAAATGTAAATCAAGCACAGTGCTAAGGGTACAAATTGTCCTCTTCCTGGTCATCAGATTGATTATCTGATGAGAGAGAATGATGACCCCACAGATCTACACAGATAAGCTTGGGGGGGACGGACGACAGACGAACTGTGTGCTTTTGTGCATGACAGCGAATGAAGGACCAGCTATTTGCAAAGCACAGATGGCCTGAAATTGGGGGGAGGGGGGAGAATGTAGATTGTGGGCAGCCTGAATCTGGCATTACATGCCTGCCAAGCAAGTACCCTACCCTGGACACAGGGTGTTGTAGAGGTGCAGGGAGAAAACTGCCATGGTGTTAAAACCCATACTGCTCCTCAAAGCAACCAGCGTACCTACACCCAACCCTAAAAGGAAGGAGGGAAGCTAGGTGCTGAAAGATGGAAATATGAACGGTCAGGATTCTGACCAGCTGTCGACAAAATAATTTTAAGCTCGCGTCTAGAAATCTGAGCTGGTGCTTCGCTTTGTTTGCAAAGGAAAAGGTAGGAGGACACACGCGTAAGCTTATCAATGGTACAGTTATTATGCCTCTGCAGCGATCCCCTAAAGTGATACCTATGTGGTTTTCATTACACAAGGCCCAGCTTGTGCAAATGTCAGGTAATGATTCACACACCGCTGCAAAACCTTTCGACAGAATAAAAACGAATGAAAACAGAATTAGAGTGATCAGTTCTGTTAGTTACAGAGATAGAGCACAGCCTTAAAGGTAAAGGTAAAGGTAAAGGGACCCCTGACCATTAGGTCTAGTCGTGACCGACTCTGGGGTTGCGACGCTTATCTCGTGTTATTGGCCGAGGGAGCCGGCGTACAGCTTCCAGGTCATGTGGCCAGCATGACTAAGCCGCTTCTGGCAAACCAGAGCAGCACACGGAAATGCCATTTACCTTCCCGCTGAAGCGGTACCTATTTATCTACTTGCACTTTGACGTGCTTTCAAACTGCTAGGTTGGCAGGAGCTGGGACCAAACAACGGGAGCTCACCCCGTCGTGGGGATTCAAACCGCCGATTTTCTGATCGGCAAGCCCTAGGCTCTGTGGTTTAACCCACAGCGCCATCCACGTCCCGCGTCCCGCCTTACAGTGAGTCAAACCACTGGTCCATCCAGCCCAGGGGTAGGGAACCCGTGGCCTTCTGGGTGTTGCACAACTACAGCTGTATCATCGACCTCTGCCAGCTGAGAGTTGTAGTTCAGCAACATCCAGCTCACGGTCTTTCACCTTTTAACTGGAGGCACCAGAGACTGAGCCTAGGACAAAGCCATGTGTCCTAACACTGAGTGTGTCGGCTGCTCCCAGATTATCGCAAATGGATGATGTCCTACCTGTATGAACAACTACTCAGAGGTACCTTGGCTTTTTAAAACCTTGAAGATTTTACAAACAATACAAAAATGGGAATTTGAAAGAGATTTTTTTTAAAAAAAACACCAACCAACTGAAAAGGAGGCTGTAATTTTCCTTGCACAACTCCATGCACAACATTCAAGCTGTTTGCAGAATGACAATTGCATCCCATTATACTAAGATCCCTGCCTATGGCACCAAGATATTTTATATATGTAACAGATGGGAGTATGTGTCCTAGCTCCAAGGAGAACTACATCAGCATTTGTGCTGAATCTCTCCCTGCATGAGCATTTTTGTTTTTAAAAAGGAAAGGAAAGGAAAATGTTCAGAGAGATTAGAGTTACAAAAGAACCTAGGCAGCATAAGTAGTCAGAAAGCATCTAAAATACAGCAACAAAAGCATACCATTTAATGAGCAGTCTTTAAATGCTTTCAATGACCCACCACTTGGCTATTTAGCACTACTCTAGTATTGATTGTCTTTGTCCATGGAGTTTTCTTGGCAGGGATACTGGAGCGGCTTGCCAGTTCCTTCTCCAGGAGGATCACGTTTAGTCAAAACTCTCCACTATGACCTGTCCACCTTGGGTGGCCCCGCATGGCATAGCTCATAGCTTCTCTGAGTTATTCAAGCCCCTTCGCCACGACAAGGCATTGATCCATGAAGGGGTCAATGTATGTAGTGATGTATGGAAGTGAGAGCTGGACCATAAAGAAGGCTGATCGTCGAAGAATGGATGCTTTTGAATTCTGGTGCTGGAGGAGACTCTTGAGAGTCCCATGGACTGCAAGAAGATCAAACCTATCCATTCTGAAGGAAATCAGCCCTGAGTGCTCACTGGAAGGACAGATCCTGAAGCTGAGGCTCCAATACTTTGGCCACCTCATAAGAAGAGAAGACTCCCTGGAAAAGACCCTGATGTTGGGAAAGATTGAGGGCACAAGGAGAAGGGGACGACAGAGGATGAGATGGTTGGACAGTGTTCTCGAACCTACGAACATGAGTTTGACCAAACTGCGGGAGGCAGTGCAAGACAGGAGTGCCTGGCGTGCTATGCTCCATGGGGTCACGAAGAGTTGGACACGACTAAACGACTAAACAACGACAAAGTATTGATTATTTTTAAGCACATGCCTTCAATTTGTTCACCTAGCCCCCTTTATGGTGATAACTACTGTACTATAATCTCATCCTGTTTCAGACTAATGGGCTGCATTTGTGTTTTCACAAACAGCTGGAAGGGTAGCTACTGTTTTTGCACTGTTTGTGACTTTCCCTGCACGGTTTTCTCCCTTCTGCCCCAGGCTGAACATTAATTAGGGCTTGTTTTCAACATTATGATATTATCACCAGCTAAATATAACGATATTCTGATATATCACAATGTCTGAAATAAGGACGCAGCTATGTAGAGGCATTGGCTGGCTTCACGGTTTTCCCCACATTGTGGTTTTTTTCAGAGCGCACATGAAATTCACAATATGTTGCCAGCTCAAAAACTATGAAACCGACATCACAGTATGGACTTTGAACCGGTTAAATTGATATATTACCCAATCCTACTGAGCATGTGGGCAGGGTTCACAAATACTCCTTGAGTGGTATTCAGCTAAGTTTTACTCATTACTGAAGGTAATGAACTTAGCTTAGACATGGATGATGATGATGATTATGATGATGATGATTAGAATTTATATACCACCCTAAACCCGCAGGATGCTTTAGCTTAGATTCCTGCATTGCAGGGGGTTGGACTAGATGACCCTTGGGTCCCTTCTAAATCGAAGATTCTATTATTCTATGTTCATTAATTCAGTGCAATCCTATACTTACCCGGGACTTACTTCCAAGCTAAACGTTTACAGTCTTGTGCTGCAAGTGGGTCTTACCCTGTTCCACAAGGGTTCTTTAAAAACAAAAGCCACATTCCCATCTACCCACTGAAACAGGGAAAGCTCGAAATGTTCAAAATTCCACAGACTCAGGCCATATGCTGGTATTTGCATCATGACTACTACTATGTAGACCAGGGGTCAGCAAACTTTTCCGCTGGCAGGCCGGATCGCCCGCATGCAGAGCGCATGGACGCGCTCGCGGGAGCACGCACACCCTTGCACACACACCTGCCACTCTTTGCCCGCTGGCTTTCAGAGTCATGGCGGGGGAGGCGCTTCCTGCAGCCAATAGGAAGTCATGGCTGTGTCCTGGAAGTTGGTTTAGCTCCACGCGGGGACTGACCGAGCGGGCAGAAAGGGCCGGGGGCCAGCTTAAAGACCCCCTTGGGCCATATCCGGCCCACGGGCTGTAGTTTGCCAACCCCTGATGTAGACCATCTGAAGACTTTCTTTAATGAACGGAGGATGAAAAGCTGCAGTGTTTTGTGGACGGTGCCTTGCACCTCCCAAATGCTATGGGGTCTGATTTACTAGCCATTGCCGTCTCCCACGGCTAAGCCAACATGGTGCCTTCCAGATGTCTTTGGACAACAGCCCCTGTCAGCTTGGACAATGGTCAGGGATGATGCATGTTGTAGTACACCTGGAGGATGCCACTTTGATTACCCCAAATATATAAATAGGTAGAACTAATTGATGGGACGCAGGTGGCGCTGTGGGTTAAACCACAGAGCCTAGGGCTTGCTGATCAGAAGGTCGGCGGTTCGAATCCCCGCGACGGGGTGAGCTCCCGTTGCTCGGTCCCAGCTCCTGCCAACCTAGCAGTTTGAAAGCATGTCAAAGTGCAAGTAGATAAATAGGTACCGCTACAGCGGGAAGGTAAATGGTGTTTCCGTGTGCTGCTCTGGTTCGCCAGAAGCGGCTTTGTCATGCTGGCCACATGACCTGGGAGCTGTACGCTGGCTCCCCCGGCCAATAACGCAAGATGAGCGTCGCAACCCCAGAGTCGGTCACAACTGGAACTAATGGTCAGGGGTCCCTTTACCTTTACCTTTAGAACTAATTTGGTGGCTAAAAAGAAAGGCCACCTGCTATCTAATCCAGCAGGTACCTGTCCATCACAACACGTATGGGCATAAGCTTAACATGAGTCAACAGTGTGATAGATAAGCTAATGCTAGTCTAGGCTGAATCAAGAGTGTCCCGATCAAGGGAAGTCATAACCTTGCTCTATTCTGCCTAGGTCAGACCACACTTGGGAGTATTGTGTCCAGTTCTGGGCAGCACAATTTAAGGAGGATACTGACAAACTGGAACATGTAAAGAGGAAGGCAACCAAGATGATCAAGGGTCTGGGAACCAGGCCTTATGAGGAACGGTTGAAGGAGCTGGGTACGTGTAGCCTGAAAAAGAGGAAACTGAGAGGATGTGTGCTAACCACCTTCAAATATCTAAGGGCTGTCACATGGAGGATGGAGCAAGCTTGTTTTTTTCCTGCTCCGGAAGCTGGGACCCAAACCAATGGATTCAAGTACAAGAAAGGAGATTTTGACTAAACATCAGGAAGAGCTTTCTGACAGTAAGAGTTGTCTGACAGTGGAACGGTCTCCCTCTGGAGGTGGTGGACTCTCCTTCCTTGAAGGTTTTTAAGCAAAGGCTGGATGACCATCTGTCATGTATGATCTAGTTGAGATTCCTGCATTTCAAGGGCTTGGACCAGATGTCCCTCGGGGTCCCTTCCAACTCTGCAAATCTATGAATCAATGAATATCATACTACAGAACAAGCAGGGCTGCAAAGCTGATAATTTGGCTAACGAAGACAAAGACAGAGGGAGCCCCCTTAGTTAAGCAGGACCTAGAACAGGCATGGGCAAATTCAGCCCTCCAGATGTTTTGGGACTATAGCTCCCATGATCCCTAGCTAACAGGACCAGTGGTCAGGGATGATGGGAATTGTAGTCCCAAAACATCTGGAGGGCCGAGTTTGCCCATGCCCAGGGTGGATAAAAATCAATGATTTTTTTAAAAAAATCAAAAAAATCGGATTTTTTTGATTTAAATCGGATTTTTTTGATTTAAATCGGATTTTTTTGCTTTAAATTGGATTTTTTTAAATAAAATGCTTTTTGAGGAAAGCATATTACCATCCAAAGGTTATTCCATCATGAAATAAAGATTAGTTTTTTTAATTATGTAGTATAAGGTTGTATATGTTTAATTTTGGGGGTAAATAAATTCCATTAATCCATTCACCTCTTCCAGAGGTTTTTGTAAGATTATTGGGCAGTTTCTCTGCCTACAAGATATTATCACAGGTGCTTGGTTTACTTTTGCAGTTCTCAAAACTGAATTTGACTCAACAGAGATCACATGCCTCTTCTTCACAGCAAAAATGTTATAACATGAACAGAGTTGAGAAAAAGACCTTAATCCTATTGTTCTACAAACCTATGAATACAGAAACAACCCCTTCAGTGCTAAGTTTCAAGAAGTTCAGTGAATAGAATAGAAACAATATTTTTCTGATTGTTTGGACAGTATTTAAGTTTTTCATGTGTAGGCTGGGCTGACAGTCTAAGTTTCTTAAAATATATATATTTTGTTTTTGTTTAGCCAAATTAGTTAACAAACATGGATGTTATTGTTTCAGTTGAATAAATCTATTTAAATTGTTATTATTAAGGTAATGATTATTTTTCTCCTTCCTAAGTACAACAGTAAAGTTGTCCAAATATGAATGATTAACCTATTAAACTGGGGATAAAAAACTAATATGAAAAGTTGTTATTCTAAAAATCTTCATCTACTTGCATAATAAAGTTATACCAGCAAGAATTAGTCTTTATGATTTAAATCAACTATGATTTAAATCAAGCCTTACTGACTAGTGATTTAAATCATGATTTAAATCGTGATTTAAATCAGTTTGATTTAAATCAAATCCACCCTGCCCATGCCTGACCTAGAACATTTACAGCTTAGAAGGAAAGTACCAGGATCTTGAACTGGACTGAACTGGAAAATGTCATGTATGATCTAGCTGAGATTCCTGCACTGCGACACAGTATGTTCCTACCTCTAGTTACAGGTAGGTAGCCATGTTGGTCTGACGTAGTTGAAACAAAATAAGAAAAAATCCTGCCAGTAGCACCTTAGAAACCAACTAAGTTTGTCATTGGTATGAGCTTTCGTGTGCATGCACACTTCTTCAAATACACTACTTCTGACGTTAATATGGAAAGAATTGATGCTTTTGAATTATGGTGCTGGAGGAGACTCTTGAGAGTCCCAAGGGCTGCAAGAAGATCAAACCTATCCATTCTTAAGGAAATCAGCCCTGAGTGCTCACTGGAAGGACAGATCGTGAAGCTGAGGCTCCAATACTTTGGCCACCTCATGAGAAGAGAAGACTCCTTGGAAAAGACCCTGATGTTGGGAAAGATGGAGGGCACAAGGAGAAGGGGACGACAGAGGATGAGATGGCTGGACAGTGTTCTCGAAGCTACAAACATGAGTCTGACCAAACGACTAAACAACAACATGGAAAGCAATGTGTGTGCACTGAAATCGTTCTGCACAAAACTGAATTTTTGTAACTGGCCTTACATACCCCTTCACATTTAAACGTGGCAGTAGCTATTTTGTTGATTGAGAGATGGCTAATGGAGAAAATTGGAATCTTCAGATCTCCATGGTAAGAAAGCCAAAAGGAGCGCTACTAAAAAGTAAATGTTTGTGAACAGGAAATTTCAGGATACATAGCTTCTTCTGTCTTGGCAAAGCTGCAGTGATAAGAATGCATGCACTTGCTAAAATTCTCACGGAACGCACAGTCAGCAACTGTCCCCAATGAAACCTGGTAATCCCATGGAATCTTCCATCAATGGATGCCTGAATTTTGTATATTGCAACCCGCAGTTTGAGAATGCACTTATACTCAGCCCAAGCAAATGTGGCGATTTTCTAAACAGCATGGAACCATCAACAGATGCAAAACACAACATTGAACCGTCACTGGGAGACCATGCTTCAAATCTCATTTACAGTCAAGTGTAGGCGTCAGGGAAATCTTTTGGCCGCAGTCCACTTAATAACTGAAAATATGAAGGCTGCTTTAACTTCAAAGGCATCACATAGCCACATATAGAATTAGGGCTTCTGCCTTAGAACAGTAAGAGCAGCAGAGGGTAATATATTGGCAGCTGCACTTATGCCAGTCCATATGTTTGCATGACACTATGAAGTAATACCCAAGGTTTCACATCTGAAAGCAAAGCCAGCCCTACCATTAGGTAGGGAGAAACTGCTGGACTCGGGCAGCAGATTTTGTGATTCTATAAGGCCATCAAATTATCAGTTATTTGGCTTATTATAATTCACGCCACTATGGTGGGTACCATTTGGATTTTCTGCCACAGGCTTCAAAATACAGTACCTTGGTCTGTTTCTTGATTGGAAGTGGTCTTTTTTGACAGCAGTTCCCCCTGTGGAAATATGTGACCATGTGCAAAGCAGACTGACTGGCACAGGCTATCATTTGGAATTCTGCTTATACGAAGCAATGCATCTGAGCTAGCTAAACCAAAGTGACTGGGGAAACCCAGCCAGATGGGCAGGGTATAAATAATAAATTATTATTATTATTAAATTCCAAGAACCAAAAGTGACTTGGTTGCCATAGGTTATAATCAAGGAGGACCTGATTTGGTTAATGTTAGTTCACATGTTGATTATTTCACATGTGAAATAATTGTTTCACGAACAGCAGAAGGGCACTGCACAATTACAGAACAGAAAGTGAAAGATATATACAGTAGAACAGTATTTGCAGCCCTGGATTGTGGGTGGGTTACCAGCAAGAATGAAAACATGTTGTGCCTGAACCAGCAAAAGACTAAACAAGAAACCCTATTAAAAATGCTTCCCCACCCTTCAATCTAAATAAGGATCCTCTTCACCTTCATTTCCAAACACCACTACCTTCAGAAGTGGAAAGCCATAGAGCCACAACACAGAGAGGCAGCTAAACACTTACTTGGGTACCCCAATGGGCTGAAAGAATCATGCTACTGAATTTTTAAAAATTAAAACAGCACAGGGACCCTTCTTCAACACATGCTTTTCTCCACCTTTCAGGGGAATAACTCCACCAAAAAACAGAGGTCCTGGCTATGCTTCAAACTGTCACACATAATACCAAGAATTCCATCTTCCTACAGATACTACAGAAGGATCCAAGAATCCTGGCAGCACACACATTAAAACAAAAAATTCTGGAAATCATCCATCCTTCAGAGCCAACACACACAGAGAGAACTTTAGGTATTTTGCACTCTAATCCCAAGCATGTTTGCTCAGTGGGACTAATTTCCTAGTAAGTGTAATTAGGATTGCAGCCTTAATGACATAATTCGCATGCTCCTACAAAAAAACCAAAACAAAACACCGAAATAAAACAAAGTCCAATATCCAGACTGTACCATGTGATCGCTAACACAGAAAAGTATGCCTAAGTTACCCATTAGCATGTACTGTACTGCAATAGCCCAGAGGATCACTCTTTAACCTCCGTTCCCGTGAGAAGGACGGAATGTGTAACATACGGAATGTGTAACATTTATGTGGTAGCTGCCCGCTATGTCGAATGATCCAGTCGAATGATCTTCAGACACATCCTGATTACCCACTTAATAAGAAGCCAGGCATCCTGACAAATCCCTAAACAGCCACACACCAGGCGTCTTGCCTGCACTCTCCTTACCCTCCTGAAAAGGGACCCAGGCGTCCTGCCTGCCTCCTCTCCTGAAAAGGGACCCAGGTGTCCTGCCTACACTCTCCTTTCCTTTCTGAAAAGGGACCCAGGTGTCCTGGCTGCACTCTCCTTTCCCTCCTGAAAAGGGACCCAGGCGTCCTGCCTGCCTACATCCTGCCTGCTCCTCCCTTTTCTCTCCTGAACAGGAACCCAGGAGTCCGGGCTGCATCTCCCACCCCTCCTTTGTAAGAAGCCCGGGCGTTCCGGTCTCCTTCCCTCCTCCCCTTCGCCGCGACGAGGAAGCCAGGCGTCCCGAGGGTGCAACAACCGCGGCGCATCCCTCCTGGCAGTGTCCCCCCCCCGGCGGCGCCTTCCCGCCATTTTATGATGCCCCGACCTCTGCCGGTACTCACTCGGGAACAGCCGCGCCTCGGGGAAGCTCGCTACGTCTCTTGGCGAGTCGCGCGCGCTCTGCGCTACTCCCGGGCCGGCAGCGACAGGAGAGCGCGAATCCGGCGGCGTCGCTGGCTCCTCCCCGGCGCCGGCGCCTCCTCCTTCCTCCTCCTCCTCCTCCAGGGCCTGCCTTGCTCCGCGAGGCCTCGTGCAAGTTGGAGGGGCGGCCTTCCTAGGGGAAGGGCTGGAGAGGAAAAGGAGGAGCGGAGCCGCGGCGCTCTGCTACGCGTCCGCGGGGTCTGGCGAGGCCTAGGCTGGAGGAGAGTCAGTCACTCTCTCCGAAGCGAGCCAACAGCAAAAAAAATCCCTATCATCCTAAGCAAATTGATTCGGATGCCGAGTTCAGCCCTTTCATTAAAAGCACACAGTTCCCTTAGGTCTATTGGAATGAGAAATTATTCACCTGCAGGCAGAAGGACAATGAGGGAGCCAGCCTTAACTAAACCATTCATCTGGCTCATCCTTCACTTTTTTGAGAATAATTATCTTTGATAGGGCTGCTCATAAATGCTTGAATAGGCATTAGGGGCTTAAATGCAAGGGTCGGGAACCTTTAGCACGCCAGATATTGCTGAACTACAACTCCCATCAACCCCAGTAAGCTAGGCCAATGGGCAAGGATGGTGGGAGCTGTAGTTCAGCAGCATTCTGGTGGGCATCCGTCAGTCTTGGGTTGACGATGGAGGAGTGCACCTTTGGGGGTGAAGTCAAATCGTTGGAGAGTTACAGCGCCTCCAGTGGCTGTAGCGACCAATACAGCAGAGACATGTTGTGTTGCAGGTGGGGCAGATGAAGGCGTCTGGTTGTGCCGATGCAGGTGTACCATGGCGTTTCTTCTTTCTACACTCCTCCCAGCGGTCATTTTCCTGTGGTCACTGCTGGTCAACAACATTGCTGTTGATTTCTTAAACAGGGCCAAAGATTTCCCACCCAACAATGCTGAGAGATAAGAGACTCTCCGGATATCACCCACTGAGCTTCACGGCTGAGTAGGAATTTGAAGCCTAGGCTCTCTGGCCCTGATTTGGAATGTTAACCATTTTGTCGCACAGACTCCGCACTGATTTGTAGTAACTCAGATGTAACTTGTAATATACAGTATATATTTCCACAAGTGGGAGAGATGGAAAGCAGGCCTCATTCCATCAGTTTTGCTGAAAGTCCAGCTCCTTACCCCTGAACTATGCAAGTTTGTTGTTATAAAAACAATTACTTAAGGATTGTCTGAGTATTGTTTTCTCTCCCTATCCCTTTCCCCTTTTGTGTAATGGGGATTTTTTTTTATTGGTTGTAAGCCTGTGGGCAGGGACTGTCTTGTTTAAGTTGGTTGTATGTGAGCCACTCTGAGAACTTTTTTTTTTTCCTAAGGAATAGGGGACAAGTGCTCTAAATAAATAAATAGCTGACTCTGCCACAAATTGGCAATGGGCCCCACTCCAGCCCAGGGGGAAAAGAGATGGGGAAAAGTAGATCCTACAAGCCTTCAATCTGCCCATGCCTATTTTGTGTATCATTTTCAAATACACAGTGAATGGCATCTATAATTTTAGTTAACATGTGATTTTATATTTAGCTAATAACCTCTCCAATAAGGTCATTGTAATTTGCTCTTCGAGTATTACGTGTTCACAATATGTACAAATTGCACTTGACTATTAGCTGTGCTAATGAGCCCACTTAGAATAATCTAATCATTAGCTATTTGAATGCCTTAAAAAAAGTTATTTCAGCTGCTTTCCGCTTCCATTCCTTCCCCCTTTCAAGCCAAATTCAAAAGATACAAATGAAGTCACTGCTCCTTTTGACTGAATAATGCAAAATTCTAACATACATTTCCAAGAAAGAAAGAAAGAGAGAGAGAGAACCAGCCAGCCTCAAGATTGACCCACTCAGTTATTTAAGCTCATGATAATTTATTGGGTCTCACGGTAAACTCTTATAGAAAAAGGTTAGGTATTAAGTCCTATGACGTGTTTTTTCATTCAATTGCTTCAAAATGTACTAACTACATTTTCACTGTCTGAAAGCTCTCTTCTTCTGGCATCTTAATTGGTGCTCAGATTTATCTTTCTGCATAGTCCCACTGTTTTCAAAGGTCCACAGCCCACTCGCATGCATTTTTACATAGAAGTAAGTCCCCTGTGTTCAGTTGGAGTTAGTCCCAAAATGGCTGTGCACAGGATTGCAGCAAGCTTCCTTCTGTGCCTAAAGAGAAACTACTTGAGAATGTGAGGGTGTCACTCTGAACAGACAGCATAAGGTGGCTCCTGGCATAAGAAGTCACCAAGCAACGGCCCAGCAGAGAGCCTTCCACCAACCGGAGAGGCCTTTTGAATTGACAGGTGCATGAATGATCCATCCTGATGTAATGTTGAACAGTCTGCAGGATAGTTCTGCTAGGAAACCTATGATAGTTACAAGTATTCAGTTCTTCAAATCTTCTACATTGTTGTTGACTCTTTGTATGGTTGGATTTTTTTATGAATAGTTGCTTGTGGATTCCCATGGAACATGCTGTTTCCCCCCATTTGATTCCTTTAATGAGTACTTTGAAAGGTATTTTTAAAATGTGGGGTTTCTGGTTTAGAAAAAAATCAAAGACAGAAAAAGAAGACTTTCCTTACCAGCATATTTATTTTAATTTTTCTCATGTTTTTTCTTGTGAAGTGTCAACTACAGCCCACCCACGCCTCGGAAGATGTGAAACAATTACTGGGATGTGAATTTTGTGCAGTGTATCTAGTCTTTTGACTGGTGAACTGGGCTGGTTTGGCTTCTTTAGAAGTTTTGCTGTTTTCTAGCAACACCATTGATTGCCTGAAAAGAACAACGTAATGTGGGTTCTGTAGAAATATTGTAGTTTAACACATCATTCCCGTCTTACTTAGTTGTAATGTTGTCCTTGGAAGTAGGTGTGTGAGGGTATTAATAAAAGTATAATACTGTACAGAGGCAGTTTCAGTTGTATCATTCTGTCATTCTCAAGTGTAAACTAGTCTGATCTTCAGATGAAGGGCAGTAATGTGCGGAAATCTAAAATGTCTCTTAACACATCCAGCTGTTTTACCAAGGGGTTGTTGGGTCTGGTTTTGTTCCGTTCCAGCTTTTGGCTTGTATCCTGTCCCATACAAAGAGCCTGCTGGATCAGACCAAAGGCCCTTCTCATCCAACACCCTCTTCTTACAGTGACTAACTGCTTGTCTATGGGGAAACCCACAGCAGGACACAAGGACCTTCTCCCACAGCAAATGGTGTTCAGAAGATGCATGTTGCCCCTGACTCTGGAAGCTACAGCTATTGATGACCATATCCTCATTTATCTAATCCCTTAAAGCCACTCAAGTTTGTGGCCATCGCTACATCTTGTGGTAACCAACAGTGAAGAAATGTGTGGCCTTTAGTCTGTTCTGGGTCTCTCATAAACCACCCATTCACACACACACATATATAACCTACTTAAATACATGGAAACTACCCCCAATGCCAGGGTCCTGTAATAGGGTCGCATCAAAACTTTTGCAGACACAGGCAAGCTGTATCAGTGGAAGAGATTTCAGATACTTCAAAGGCTTTCAGGCAGCCACTGTGGTGCAGTGGTTACTAGACCAGGGCTTGAGAGACCAGGATTCAAATCCCTTCCCTCAGGCATGAAGCTCGCTGGGAGCGACCTTGGGCCAGTCACAATCTCTCAACTTAAACTACCCCAAGGGTTGTTGTGAGGATAAAATAATAATAATAATAATAATAATATTTATTATTATTATTTATATTAATTATTTATTTAAAATGGGAGGGGAAAGAACTATGTACTCTACTTGGCCTCCCTGGGAGTAAAGACGGGATATAGATGTGATAAATAAACAAGGCTTCTCAGTTAATTAGTTCCTAGCCAGGTGGGTGGAACGAAATGCACCCCCTTCCCTCCCTAAGACATTTGACAGCCAAGCCCTGACCCGGGCTTAATGAAGCTGCTACCAACGTCACCCATGAAGCACACGGATTGACGCAACGAGCCGTCCATCAAACGGCAGGGCCCGCCTCGGCCTTACCCTTACCGAGTCTAGCCAATGGGCGCGAGAATTCTCGACTCATGGCGGAAGTGAGGCACGAAGAAGCGTCACGGAAAAGCCCACCCCTGCCCCGTGCTGCTTTCTCGTTGCTAGGCGGCGGCGGCGGCGTACGAGGCGGGCCTAGGGCGTGCGGCGTAAGGGTTACGCTGAGACTCGCACAGGGTTGAGGGCACATCCAAGATGGCGGCGGCGGCAGTGGGGCCACTGTGGGGTCTGGTACGCTGCTCGCAGCGGGTGGCGGCCGGGCGCTTCGCCGGACTTCCGCGGCGGCGGTTCCACGGCTCTGCGGCTGCCGCTGCTCAGGTACGGGTGCTCATGAGGGAGCGGGGACTGAGGCGACCTTCGGGGCAAGGTTATAGATCTCTGAAAGCGGAGCAGTTGCTGCTGCAGCAAAGCAGAGGTCGCATCCCTTTCTGTAGCCGGACAGAATTATTATTATATATTTGTTTATGCGTCGCCTTCCCTCCGCCCCACTCTCTGCTTTAGCACTTGAAACGGAAGGTCCTCTTTCTCCCGGGGGCGCCTTGGCATCCTCGCCTTGAAAGGCAGAAAAGGGCACTCTGCACCTGCTCAAGAGACACTGTTGCCCCTTTTACGACTGCACGCTCTCTGACGTACTCTTCTTCCCGCCCCGGTAGATACTATTGAAGTTACTGGCGAAAGTTTGAACACTTCTCTCACATCCCTTCTCTTTATTGCAGTAATAGCAATAATAATAATAATAATAATAATAATAATAATAATAATAATAATGTAGTAATATAGTAATTAATAATTAATAATGGTTTATTTATACCCCGCCCATCTGGCAGGGTTTCCCCAGCCACTCTCCACCAGCCTAATTTCTCTAGGAAGGGAGTTCCAAAGTCTGGGAGCAGACACAGGGAATGTTAATATTACAGATAGTTTTATTTTATAATAAATAATAATATAGATTGTAAACCTTTGAAGACTGTGATTATTTTACGTGATTTTCTTTTGTTCTCCTCGGTGTTCATTATTTCTAGAAATGTGGGTTTCAGAGCAGAGGGCAGATTTACAGGGTTTTTTCTTCTTCTGATACTATGGACAATTTTGTCCATGGCTGCTCAGAGGTAGATATCATTCAGTTCAACAGGAAGGTTTGTAGGATTGCAGCCTATGTAGCCCAGGTGTGGGGATGAGGTTTTGGAGTCTTGTGCTGGAAGTAGAGAATTGAGTGGGAGCATATTTGGTGCAGGTTTTGAAAAAATACATAGGAAAAAGAAGAGAGAAATGGTGGTGGGAAAGGGGTATGCATGTCCTTGTATTCACAAATCTCTTTTTCTAGGAAGCTCTATTGCTGTTTCCATATTGTGTCCCTATCTGTTTATGAATTTAATGTGCACTCGTGTACAAATTCAGTCTTCTCCTATCTCGTAACCATATTGGTGTAGCGTGCAAAAATGTTAACATGTCTCAAGGGGCAAAACAACCCATCAGTTAGCCTTCAGTTTGAATTTCCTAAAGCCGGCCATGCAGCTGTCACAAAGCGAGCACCCACATCCATGCTCAGATTAATCGATTGCTCAGAGTTCATTGACAGGTGAGGGCTCTTGAGAGGAGTCACTGCCAGTGAAAGTAGACGATACTGAGCAAGCACCAGCAGGCAGAATAGGCCTGCTGGCATCACTCTGGAGGCAAAGACCAGGAGACCCTCGGGGGCTGGATAGAGGCACATTTCTGCACCATCCAAGCCACATCCCATGTGGTGCGACAGAGGTCTCTGTTAAGCATTGCTACTGCTGACATGGCCATGGGCTGAAATTTGTAAAGAAAACAAAGTTTTACAAAAATATATTCCTTGATCTATAAGGGATGGCTTTAATTTGATATTTAAATCGCTCAATGATCTCTTTTTGCTGACAGATTAGTCAAAGGAAATCTACCTGGTTGTTTAGAATTGTCCTTTAGAATTGACTTGGTGTCAACAGGCATCTCCAGTAACTGCTGTCAGGATCTAGCCTGGAGCTCAATGTGACCCTAACCCTAACTTTTCCCACTCCTTTCATGAGATCGTAAGTTAGCCTGAAACATTCATTTGCTTTCAGCCATGGAAGTTTCCAATCAACTTTCCTCCTTGATTATGGTGGGGTTACTCTAATGTAATTAAAAAAAAATCATATCCTACCTTTCTTCCAAAAAGCTCAAGGTTCCTAATAGCAAAGAGAAATGGTTTGTGGATTGTGACGTAAATATGTCTTTTCATTAATAGGTGACTGTCCGTGATGCTTTAAACCAGGCCTTGGATGAGGAGTTAGAGAGGGATGAGAAGGTTTTTCTGCTGGGGGAGGAAGTTGCCCAGTATGATGGGGCATACAAGGTAAGAAGACAATGCAGTAATTAGAAGGGCAGCATAATCAGTGCTTTTCTTAAAAAGTTATAAATAGCAATACCATAACCCTCTTTTTTAAACCTATAGATTAGCAGAGGACTTTGGAAGAAATATGGTGATAAGAGGATAATAGATACTCCTATATCAGAGGTATGAATTCATAATACATTTTAATTTTTCTATTTTAGTATTTGATCCAAAAAAAGTGCAATAAGTCACCTAGTTTTCATGAAATATATTTTCAGATAGTTATGATTTAAATTTTAGTTTTCGTCACACTTTGTTCTTCCTCCCCCCCCCCCCCAGATGGGCTTTACTGGAATTGCTGTAGGAGCTGCCATGGTATGTACCTTCCATATGTGTATTTTAAAAAAAGCTTCTTAAATACAAAATAGTGCCATTAATTAATCTTTTAAAAAGCAACTTGGGAATGGCTATTAACATAGCTACTTCGTCTTAACAGGCTGGTTTGAGACCTGTTTGTGAATTCATGACCTTCAACTTCTCCATGCAAGCTATTGATCAGATTATAAACTCAGCTGCCAAAACCTACTACATGTCTTCAGGTTTGGTACCTGTCCCTATTGTCTTCAGGGGCCCAAACGGAGCCTCGGCAGGTGTTGCAGCCCAGCATTCCCAGTGTTTTGCGTCCTGGTATGGGCACTGCCCTGGACTGAAAGTAGTCAGCCCCTGGAATTCGGAGGATGCAAGAGGTCTCCTTAAAGCCGCAATCCGGGATGATAATCCAGGTAAATGAAGGCAAGATGTCAGTGCAGGTGTAATGCTAAAGTGTTAGCTTATTGGGTTATTACCTGCATTAAACATTTTACGCAGGGCACTGGGTGTCAGAGACAAATCTAATTTGTGGCGTCTGCATCATGTTGAATGTCCGAGATTTAGCTGGTGTAGTGTGCAGTCTTTCATTCCCTTTCTAGGAGGAGAAGAAAACAGTTTGGGTATCCTTTCAGATACTAGATTAAGGAAACATTTTTGGATGGTTTCCTTTTGCACTTGTTTTAACACGCGGGTTGTTCTTAACTATAAAGCTGTGTGTTTTGCCTTGGAAACCATTATGGCTACAATGTTGTATACAAAGGTAGCAAATGAACAAAATAATTCCTCCTTTTTAGAGGAATTGTTCTTCTATTAGTGTTCCTTCAAGTCGAGCTAGCATTCAGCTTGAGCTGAAGTGAGTGTGAGCTGCAGATGTTACATTTGGAAATACAGTGATACCTCAGTTTAAGTACACAGTTGGTTCCGGAAGTCTGTACTTAATCTGAAGCGTACTTAATCTGAAGCGAACTTTCCCCTTGAAAGTAATGGAAAGTGGATTAATCTGTTCCAGACGGTCCGTGGAGTACTTAAACTGAAGCGTACTTAACCTGAAGTGAACTTTCCCCTTGAAAGTAATGGAAAGTGGATTAATCCGTTCCAGACGGTCCGTGGAGTACTTAAACTGAAGCGTACTTAACCTGAAGCAAACTTTTCCATTGAAAGTAATGGAAAGTGGATTAATCCGTTCCAGACAGGTCCACAGAGTGCTCAACCTGAAGTGTACTTAACCCGAAGTATGAGTGTAATTGGTTCTGGAAGTCCGTACTTAACCTGAAGCAAATTTTCCCGTTGAAAGTAATGGAACGTGGATTAATCCGTTTCCCGATGGGTCCGCGGAGTACTTAAACTGAAAGTACTCAAACCGAAGCGCACTTAAACCGAGGTATGACTGTAAATCTTCAGCTCTCTTTTCCCCCTTCAAAAAAAATAAAAAAAATCATGACCAGGATCTAAAGAGTTGTGCAGCAAGTTCCATGGTAACTCTAGAAGTACCTTTCATAAACAGAAGTCTCCCATGGAGCATATCAAACTACTTTAGAAACTGTGGGGAGTTAAACTTAGATTGGGCTCATGTGTGCTGCTGATGTAAGTAAGCCTCATCAGTTCTTTGGATCTCAGCCAGTTTTATCATTCTGCAGGCCAGAACATACCAAAATAGAGTATGTTCATTTAAATGCTATGTTTGGGGTTTGGTCAGAATTATGATTTCGTAGCGGTAGTGGAGGGAAGGGACAATACCCTTAGATACAGCAATCCTAGCTCTTCCGGGAGAGCAGCAGGACAGAACACAGCAGTCATAACTGAAGCTCTGACACATAGAATCCTAGAGCTGGAAGAGACCACAAGGGCCATCCAGTCCAACCCCCTGCCAAGCAGGAAACACTATCAAAGCATTCTTGAACATATGCCTGTCAAGCCTCTGCTTAAAGACCTCCAAAGAAGGAGACTCCACTAACACTAGCCAAGGCAGGGGCGGTGGTTCTTGGTCTTGTGTTTACCTATTTGGGTTTTGTCTTGTACTGTGCCAGCTCTGGAGTTGGACCAGCATAGGATCCAGTGGGTCCGTGGTTGGCCCAGCTCTGCCTCTGAAATTGAGGGCTTCCTGTTGGCTGCTGCCTAAACAGCACAGCACTAGTGATAGCACTTCCCTTCACCAGGCTTTCCATGATTGTAGTGGGGGTCTCCGCAGCAGCAGGGCCCGCACATTGGAGGCCATCGGACTGGGATGTCCATTGGATTCCAGTCCCCTCCAGCAGTGCGGCTCATGGATTAGGACTTCAGGTACAGGAGGCTCATTTCCAACAGAGAAAGGTGAATAATAATAATAATAATAATAATAATAATAATAATAATAATATTTTATTCAAACCACGCCCTCCCCAGTCAAAACTGGGCTCAGGGTGGCTGACATCAATAAAATTACAATAAAACGTAAAAGAAAGAAAAACAATTAATTAAAATACAGGTTAAAATACAATTTAAATTTAAAAAAATTAAATGCAGCCTCATTTTAAAATGGCCCGAATCAAAACCATAAGGGAGGATAACATAGGGGTCAGACTGGGTCCAGGCCAAAGGCCAGGCGGAACAGCTCCGTCTTGCAGGCTCCGCGGAAAGATGTCAAATCCCGCAGCGCTCTGGTCTCCTGTGAGAGAGCGTTCCACCAAGTCGGGGCCAGTACTGAAAAGGCCCTAGCCCTAGTTGAGGCCAATCTAACCACCTTATGGCTCGGGATCTCCAAAATGTTGTTGTTATGTGTGGACCTTAAGGTCCTCCGCAGGGCATCCAGGAGAGGCGGTCCCATAGAATGATGAAGAATGATGTCTGGTGACATAGGCATTCCCATGTACTAATCTAACACTGCTCTGGCTTTAAACTTTGAGCAGATGCTCCCTCAACATTTTTGAAGCATTCTACATTTATTCCAAAGGGTTAAAAACAAATAACAGTGGATGATGAGCTCAGACTACTAAGAACTACAGAATTTTAGCTCCTTTGGCCAACTTCAATTTGGAATAAAGCTTCGCTTGGCTGGTTGTTTTTTTTGAAAGCCCTATTTGAACTAGATGAGTCGAGCCCAGTTCTTTTTTTCTCTCCTAAATTTGTGGCTGTTCGTGCTATCAATTCATGCTTTTATCAGCTGATGTGGGTCAGATGACTGCATAAAGTTGGTATTGGAGAGTGAGCTGGGTCATTTCCCCATGCACACATCCTTAACTTCCACTTGGATATTTCAAATTGGTGTGTGCCGCATAATGGATGATGTCAAAATACTTGCATATTTTATGCTGTGTGCCTTGCCACCACAGGCCACATTTCTGGCATCAGCACAGGCTGCTTGAGCCAGGACAAGTTCTCCCTTGGCATGTTGTACCTGCTGGATCAAGACCCAATCCCTTCTCCATAGTACCAAACTTGGAATGTGGGGGTGTTCTCTTCTGACATGTCTTAGGAGTCTTTGACTACAAAATTAATTACTATGGCTCACCAGAGATTTGAAGAAATGCATCATATAGTTCACATGTACCTGTTATTTATATTGCCTTTCTAGTTGTAATGTTGGAAAACGAGTTGATGTACGGTGTGGCCTTTGACTTGTCGGAGGAAGTCCTATCAAAGGACTTTGTTGTTCCTATCGGAAAGGCGAAGGTAGAAAAGCAAGGTAAGCAAAACTAGCTGTTTTTACTAAACAAGGCAAGACCCTGCTGTGTTCTTTTAATGTATCTATCAGAGAAACACTGTGCTTTATTCTTAAAATGTGTTTCTTTTGCTTGCAGCACCACCTTTTTATGTGCAAAGCTACCCAGCATTCTTCCCATCCCAGATGCATATCCATTAATTCCTAATATTTTATGTATTTGAAATTACCAGTTCTTCTCTGTGAAAGTGTGTGTTTCTCTATACATTGGGGTTCAGTGAGAATGCTTTTTGTTTTCTCACTACACAAAAGACCACCCAGAAGTTGCATTGGTTTTAGAAGGTATTATGCCTTTTTTGAGGGGACGGTGGTGTAGCTCTTCCTTGCCTATAGCACTGTAGGATGATCACTCACTCCACATTGTAAGCCCAACCCTCTGCCCAGCAGCTTTCTCTGGATTTGTAAATTCCACGGTTTGCAGATTTGTTGGGGGGTGGGGTGGCCTGTCAGGGTCTTGGTTTCCTTCTGTCATTCATTGCTTTCCCCCATCCACCCTTTTGTTTTAGAAGGTTCAAAAGCCACAGAATGGCAAATATTTATTTTGCCTAGTAAACTAGCTTTTTTGAATTCTACTTTTCCTTGCTCTCAATAAGTACACGAGTGCTTGGATATCTCAAGTTTAACAGTAATAAAGAGCACTGTGTTCTGACCTTACTTGGCACTAATATGAATGAGGGCTTTTTCAGTGGCTACTCCACTATTGCAGAACACAATTCTACAGTAAAATAAAAAAATTCCTTCAGTAGCACCTTAAAGACCAACTAAGTTCTGACATCCTCTTTCTGTAAGTGCCTGGGGACTCCTATTTCACTGTATCTGAAGAAGTGTGCATGCACACGATAGCTCATACCAAAATAAAAACTTAGTTGGTCTTTAAGGTGCTACTGAAGGAATTTTTTTATTTTACTTCGACCCAGACCAACACGGCTACCTACCTGTAAACAATTCTACAGGACATCAGATGGGGTATCTGTCCTTGTAGCTTTTAAAAAGGCCCGAAAAGACATAACTCTTTATGCAACTCATCCCATTAATTAGTAAAGGCTGCAGTAATTACCATTTTGACCTGGTTTGGATAATTTTTTTATATCTTGCTGGAATAAGGTTTTTAAAGTGCATCATTGCATGCTGATAAATGGCTGTAATCATTCACCAGTCTCTAAAGGGTCATAAGCTGTTTGGTTTAAGAGGTTAAAAGAAGTTGACCGGGTGGCGACTGCTAGATAATCTTCTGGTTTTAAGAATGTATCTGCATGCTAAAGTTAACGACGTTGTAATTCTCAATCCTCACCAGCCTGTGTGTTTCAGGAACCCACATTACCTTAGTGTCTCATTCACGACCCGTTGGCCACTGTCTGGAAGCAGCTGCTGTCCTTGCTAAAGACGGGGTGGACTGTGAGGTGTGTGTGTGTTTTGTCACTCCATGAGATTACAATCCACAGTGAAGAAACCCTCTGAAGCACCTACTCTACAGCTAACAAAGTTGTGGCATTGGAATGTTCTGTTAGTTACTTCATACAGTTTGGTTCCACTATTTTCTTGGCGGTTTTTCAGTGAACTTTGCAGAGCTGGGGCAAGTTAGCTACAGGCAGTAGAAGAGAGTGATTGCTTGGATTTCAATTCATCTTGCAGGAGTTGGAGAAGGGTTGTGTCAAATCCAGACTTTGCACTGAGAAGCTGAACTATCTGATGATGATGATGATAATAATAATAATAATATATTATTTATACCCCGCCCATCTGGCTGGGTTTCCCCAGCCACTCTGGGCAGCTTCCAAAAAAAACCAAAATACAATAATCTACTAAACATTAAAAGCCTCCCTAAATCTGATATGTATAAATTATACCAATTCACTATATGAAGCTGCCTTATCTCAAGTCAGTTGTTGTCTACTATGACCTCCACCAGCTATCTAAGAATTCAGGTCTATTCTTGGCCCTACAGACCAAAATCTCTCCCCCCCCCCCTTTCTAACAAGAGGTCACAGGGGCTTGAACCTGGCACAGTGCCACTGAGCAGTGAATTACTTGATAAAACTTTCAATTTGGGGCACCGTTTTAATCAGGTAATACATCTTTTTAAAAGTTATTTTTCCACATAGGTCCTTATTAAAAACTGCAGATCACAGGTGCTGTCTTAAGGGGGATGAGGGTCCCCTATGTGCAAATATGTACAGATTTAATCAACCAGTTGACTTACATAGTGTCCAAGATTTGAGAATACCAGTTGATGGGAATGGCAAATAGGTAGAGCACTGTTGCATTTGTGTCCCGATTGGCCACTATGAGAACAGGATGCTGGATTAGACGGGCCTTTGGCTTGATCCATCAGGGCTTTTGTTATTAGACAGGTGGTGGCTCAGTTTTTATGCGCTTGCTTATTTTTCATAATTTGCTTTCTGCTCAGATTAAGCTGAAGTTAATCAGAAATTATCTAAAGCCTGCTCTAATCTCTCTCCAGGTTATAAACCTCCGCACCATTAGGCCAATGGATATTGAAGCTATTGAATCCAGTGTTAAGAAGACAAATCATCTTGTAACAGTGGAAGGTGGCTGGCCCCAGTTTGGGGTAGGAGCTGAAATTTGTGCCAGGATAATGGAAGGTATTTGGGATTATCTCGTGTCTGACCTTCTTAAAATACGTTGCTATTTTCTTGGGAAGCTAGAGATTAGATCAGCAGTTTGGAACCTCTAGTCTCCCAGGTGGGACTGGACTGCATTATCTGTGACCAGTCTTCATGCTGACGGAGGCTGATGGCAAGTTCGAGGGCCACAGGCTCCCTATCCCAAGTTTAGGTCCTTGAATTTGCTCCGATTCTTTGCACAAAGTACAATTATTTAGTCTGCTGCAACGCAGGACCATCCTATTTGTAGTAGCAGCAGCCGTCTCTCCCACTTAAAAGGAAAATGTATTCTTAGATGATCTTAGAATAGATCATTGATGAACCGACGGCTTTATAAAACCCTATGTACAAACCCAATGGAGTTTATTGCATTATAGATTGCAGGTAGGCTATTCCACAAACCGTGTGGAAAAAGCATCTCCTGTTCTTCTACCTACAACTTTCTATGTGCCACCTTGAGCTGCTTGGAGGAAAGGTGGGCTATAAATGAAACCTACATGATCTTTGAGCTTGCTGCTGCCTTTACCTGCTGCTGAAAAGCAAGAATAGGTACTTTTTCTTAGGCAGGTTCACTGCCTCCTCATAGCCCTTTTTCTAAGCTAGAGGCAGTTGTCAGTGTGGTCTGTAACCTGTATCACCCCAGCCATTGACTATGCTGCCTACCCACCCCATCTTAAGTTTGTACTGACTGAGATTCCTTCAGCTTTTGAGAGATGAACCTTTCTGCTTTCAGGTCCTGCTTTCAACCACCTTGACGCACCCGTTGTGCGTGTCACCGGGGCCGATGTTCCCATGCCTTATGCAAAGATCTTGGAGGAAAACTGCATACCTCAAGTAAAAGATATAATTCTTGCAGTGAAGAAAACGCTAAATATCTAGTTCTGTGTATGCTGTATGTGGATGTTGTTCTTCTGGAGTTTAAAAAAAAAAAGTTTGTGGAATGTATATTGCAAGCGATTGTATACATAGCTGGCTTTGTATAGGATATAGGCCTCTGGCAGGGGAAGAGCAATAGCTACGTTGTCTGTTGCAAGGCATGTACTTCCTTCCCAAGGGAGATGCAGATGGCCTTAAATTGTAATAATTGTAATTCTCTAAAGAACTCTTGTTGCAAGATGAAGTGTTCTGTGTATCATTGTACATGGTGATCAGGCTTGCTCCGATTAGCAGCTCTAGTGTCTGAGGAACAGTCTCTTGCTGCTTCTGCTCGTTTTGTAACTTACAAGGCTTGGAAATAAAGTACATTAACAAAAAAGGGGAGAGGAAAGTATCTTTCTGATGAGAAATAGTCCAAAATGGAAGCAGACTTTCTTTGAGGAAACATTTGATACAGGCTGAATTGTCTTCTTTCAGAAATTAGTACATATTAATGTAAGGCAGAAGGTGCTGCAAAGTATCTCTGCCAAAACCATGTAGATAAATGGAATTTTAAAGCTTCAAGGCATTCATATTTTTCACCACGGAGGTGGTAATTTACATTAAAGTGTGTTCCCCTCCCAGCATTGTTGAAATTCCATTAACATTTATTTTAATAAAAATATGACTGAATAATATAATAGGTTACATGAAATCTTATACACAATGACACTCTGCATAGTAACAAACACTGGTGTATACTCGACTTTAAAAATCTACCGATAATCCTTTAAAGTGCAATTTAAGAGTTTGAGCAAATCAAGAAGGGCATCTTTTCACTAACATTTAAATTATGGAGCTCTTTTGTTAACACCCACTTCAACAACACATCTCACATTGCTGTAAATTTTGGTTCGATGGAAATGCCCTGCAACTCCCAATTTAAGTGTAACACAACCTCATTACAAAACCTACTTGCTTGAATTACTCCTCTTTTAAAGCAGAGCCATCTTAGGTTAACAGGTATTCCAACAGTATTAAGAGCAATGCTCAGGACTTTACAGAGCAGAGAAGAAAGGGAGACCAAGCCTTAAATCTCTCACCAGTGTTAACTTTCAGACTGAGTGAATGTTTAGCATAATTAAAGCTAATTCAATGCATCGAATCTTGATGTACGGGGTTTTAAACTTTCAGAAGCAGGTCTCAGAAAATGAACTGCTGTTGTCGAGCTATTTTTATTCTATTAGAAGGAATACAACATACCCAAAACAAGATCCCCCCCAAAAGAAGGAAGGTTCCTTTAAACCGGACACTTCACCCTCCGAAAACGGTACTGCTACTCAGTTAAGAGATTGTGCTAAGGGGGGCGGAGTGGGGAGGAGCTTGAAATGGCTCTAAACAAGCAGCTGTAAAACAAGACGCCACCAGGCAGTGGCTATATCAAATAGTTATTTAAGATTTGTTCCTAGAACACAAGGAATACCCCAAGCTGGGTTGGTATGAACAGTTTCAGCTGATTCTAGGAGCACTGTAGTCAAAGGTTTCTGTTTTCTTCAGACCTCCTTTCTGGAAATTCTGAATGGAGCTGAGTAAGGCGCCCCGGCTTGTGCTGTTTGCAGGCCGCAGGTCAGGCTGCTTTGCCACATCCAAATTAGGAGGAGGAGGGGGAGCTGCTGGCGGCGGCGGCGGCGGCGGCGAAGGAATTGTCGAGGCGCCTGCTGCTGGGAAGATATTAGACGTAACACACAGTCAGAAGCCGAAACCCATTAAAGCAAGATACTGCTGGATAAAAGGACACATCTGCGAAAACTGCCCAATGTACAAAAGAAAAGAGTATGGCAGGAAAGCATGCAAAATAAGAAAAAAAGCCAAGATGATTTCAGGTTAAATAATAATAATTTAAAAATGGACAAGAATACAGGCATACAGGAGAAGGATGAGAATAGATTGAAAAGGCAGGCAGGACAAGCAAGTCACACTTAAGATGTTTTATGGTCCTTGCAATCCATGTTCATGTGGACAAGTAAACTGGAGGAGGAAAGAATTATCATTCCAGGTCCAGTTCTTAAGCATAAAAGCTGGCCTGTAGACCATAGCTTGTGGGACGCAGCCAAGCAGCTTTGGCTCAGCTTGTACAAAGCAAGACAACTGGCCTTCCAAACGTTACTTCTAGACGCCAAGTAGAGCAGCATTGCAAGGAACATCTACCTCAAACGGACCACCACCTAACTCAGTAACTCTTTGAATTTACATGAATGCCGAGTGAAAGCTGGTGCCCGCTTCTCATGCGCAGCTAAGGTAAGGACCACTGTTGCAAGTCTTGCTTAGATAGGCACAGGGTCCTTATGTGCATTGCACACAATGGCATTTTGGTTGACGGTGCAAAACAGGAACGTGGTGATAGGCATTTCCTCCTACGTTATACATTATCCCTGACAAGCACAGCAGTAACAACTTCAGGATTAGCTCTTCCAGGATAAGAGGAACAGAGTGCCGTAACAGAGCTAAGAGGCTGCCGTAGCTACAATTCTCTCTGGAAAATGGGGTATAAGTACCTGCTATGCGCCCCCCAAAATATACTTTGGGTATAGGCACCAGGCCAGCATATCTAGAAATGCAAAATGGCACCCTGGGAAGGGCACAATTACAAACAACAAAATGTTATTTTTGATAGGTGCCTGCACTAGTACCTATCCAGGACTTCATTGTTATCACTGGCTTGAAAGACAAAAGTCATTGTATCCTCTTAGTAGCTTGATACTATGGAGAAAACCCACACAGCAGGGGTGAGGAGCCTGTGGCCCTCCAGATGTGGTTGGGCTACAGTTATCATCCCTGAGCATTGGCCCCGCTGGCTGGGCTGATAAGGAGTTGGAAACTCAACATCTGTAAGGCCACAGGTTTCCCACCACTGCCATATAAGGGTTGAATGGCAAAAGAGCTCACGTGGGGCTGCTCTCCAGCATTTGTGCCCCAACCTACTGCTGGTTAAAGAGAAGAATGCATGTGGAAGACTTTTGAGTTTGCTTGATACTAAGTGTTTTCAGGAATTCCTAAAGGAGATAGACCAGGTCCTCCTAGCAACCACACATTTGGCGGATTGCCCTTATCTTCTCCATGTACATAATAAAATAATTTATCAAATATTATGATTGTCAGAATAAAAGATATTTGAAAAGCCAGGTTTTTTATGGACATGGGAAAATAAAGGTAACCAAACTAGCCTACAGGTGGACAGAACATCCTGGCAGCTGAAGTCCTTTCCCACAGAGCAGGTAACCCCTAGGCAAGTGCAGAGGGCGAGTGTAAAGGCTTTAGCAGGTTAGAGGTAGCCTGCAAGCCAAGATCAACTTTCCACACCCAACGCAGCTGCTGGCAACCTTGTACGCCCTGTGTACATTTGCACCGCAACAACCCTCAGAACCCAAATCCTGCCTAAAGTGTTGGCAGAGCTGCTGCTTATGACGGCAGGCATGGAGAAGCAGCACTGTATTAAGGTCCTTCTCTCAGGTGCAGTCGCTTTTTCATCCTCCCGCTCCTTTCAGGAGACAAAAGCCAGCCTGGCGGTCCCTACTTCACGGCACATCAGCTTAAAACCAGATAAGCCACATGTAGCCACCATCTTTGACATGCTTATGGCAGCGAGGGATCTGGTTTCAAATTCTTCATAGAGAAACCCCTTTGAAACACTTACTTCCAGCAACAATACAGTGGTACCTCGGGTTGTGGACTCTAAACTGTTCCGGGGTGCCGTCTGCGCCCCGAAAAGTCCTCAACCCGAGCGGAGGTTTCGCGCATGCACAAAAGTGCGATAGAGCGCTTCTGCGCATGCGCGCGCGGCGGAACCCAGAAGTAAACACTTCCGGGTCCGCCGCATTCGCAACACGAAGAACGCAACCCGCAGCGGACGCAACACGAGCTATGACTGTATTTCTAAATGCTATGATTCTGTTGATAATCAGTTTAATGCTTTGGGGGCAGGAGGGAGCGAGCTCAGAAAGAACCAAAGAAGGCTGCAGGAAAGAAAATATACAGCATGGCGAAAAATGCATGGCAAAGTGACAAAGGAAGAAAAGACAGCATGCCACCAACTGAGCATGATCAAGCGGCAAAAACAACAGCATCCTAAACAAGCACATACAGGTTTGTCTTTCAACCATCCCTGAGACATCTAAACACTGAAGGTTGTGAAGACGAGTAACGTTCAACCAAACAACCAAGTGAAAGGAGGTGGTAGAAAAAGCTAGATACATATAGGTAAAAATGCACCAACAATAAGAACCAACTGAGAATGCAAAATTAGTTGCAGGATGCTTAGGAACAAAAGATCAAAAGCAAAAGGATGCTGAGCGCAGGTGCCAAGGCGCATTGCTTGCAATTACAGTGGCAGATGAAAATGTCAACAGTCCAATGAATGACAGCTTTCTACACTTAGGAATTCACAAAGTCACTACCCTCAGTGTCTTGGACTTGGACTTTTACACGGGGTACTTATGTTGCTTCACTGAACATAATTTTGGAAAAAATAATAATTCCAGTTAGAGACTCTCTGGCCTTGATTTGTCTTTTCAGATAGCAAACGGGATGGAGTGGGGTGATCCAAACATTCTTCTTCCAGCTTGCGTGTCTGTTAGAATTAAATACTGCTAATTCTCGCTGCCGACTTTACTCCCGACTTCTGTTTCACTAGGGAATTCTGAGTGGGGTCTTGCTGCACCAGTGTCAAAAGCAGCCATAATATCCATTTAAGAAGGTGCAAAGACCACTCCCCTCCCCACTCTCTCTCAAAAGCATAAACACCCAACTTCTACAGCAGAAATGCTTTCCTCCATGTGGAGGAATTACATCACTCAGGCAATACGAACCATCACTCATAGAACTCTCCACTTGAATTCCTAGAATTTCCTCCCTTGTTCTTTTACACACTACTCATATGAGCAGACTAATTGCTCAATCTGTTAAATCTGCCGATGTTGCCATTTGCTGTTCCTCCTTTTTTTTTATTAAGCAGTATTTCACTTGGAAGAATATGTTGACTGGCAAAAGCAAAGGAATCATAATACTGGCTAGGAGGTCTGGTACGTTCAGCAGAATTTCTGTTCCACTAAACTCCCGAAAATCAAGCATTTGCCCAAATGCACCGTTATGATTTAACAAACAACTATTTGATGAAACGGCGATCTTTAGCCAATTCTATCTACATCTGCTAACTAAGGCAGGCACCCCCAAACTCGGCCCTCCAGATGTTTTGGGACTACAACTCCCATGATCCCTAGCTAACAGGACCAGTGGTCAGGGATGATGAGAATTGTAGTCGCAAAACATCTGGAGGGCCGAGTTTGGGGATGCCTGAACTAAAGCATTAACTGCTTATTAGAATTTGCCCAGTTATAAATTATAGGACTAAAACGGAAGGGCAAACTAGCCACACTCCCTAGCATCAAAGAGGATGATAAAAGAACCTAATGATGTTTTTTATCTTTCTAGTTTGCATCCAATAATTTGCAGATTCCTTCCCCCCCCCCGCCATTCCACCATGAAAGATTACCACATTTACACGAATCTAATGCGCCATCAAATCTAACACGTACCTCAATTTTCAAAACTTTTAAACCAATAAAGCATTTGCTGGCGAATGTAAATGCGTCATCAAATCTAATGTGCACCCTAATTTTCGCGATGTAATTTGGCCATAAAATGTGTGCATGACATTCGAGTAAATACGGTAATTACAGCCAACTGAAGCCAAAGCACCTAGCTTAAAAAAACAAGGCTACTGTGTCTTTTTCCATCTGTATTGTCAATAAAGCCAGCTGTTCAGGCTTAAGCTCAACAACTTCTGTAGGACCAGATTCCCCATCCTTGTGCTACAGAATATCCCCACAGCACTAAGGGGCTGCTCAGTCTTATAGTGTCAGCTTGCTGGCTGCAAAAACATGAGCAGCCCACTCTCATGTGACATCATTCATGCTACCATTGAAGGGCAACTGATTACTGCCTGCAATCCCTCCTAGAACTGTAGATAGTGATTCAAGGTCAACTAAGATAAGATTCAAGGTCAACTAAGATAAGATTCAAGGTCAACTAAGATTCAAGGTCAACTAGCAAGTCTCATGGCTGAGAGGTGATTTGAACTTGGCCAAAGCATTTCACCTGTCTGCCTACCTGTCTACATTGGCTCACAAATTTATTTCAATTTAGGTAACACTTTTACCATCATGGGGATACATTTTGGGGGGTTCTGCTAGCACCAAAATATACTGGACTGCCTCTTGCAATTCACCCACTCTTGTGCTTGTCATTTGTGGGGTGTGTGTGTGTGTGTGTGTGTGTGTGTGTGTGTGTGTGTGTCCTTCAGAGGCCAGTTCTTATTTTCCTTCATGCCTCCTTCCCTTACAATTCCTTGAGTGTCCCCCTTTAATACATATTTCAAAAGGCTGCAAAGGAAAATATTCTTTTCTTAACTGCTAACAGCAAAGAGTACCTCTTTGCCCTTTCAGCAATATTTTCATAGAGACATTGATACTGTGGTTTGGAGATTATAAAGAAAAAATGTTTAAAAAGCAATCATCCAGCTAAAAGCTGAAGAGAGATGGCAAATAGTGTTTTGGTTTGTTTTTAACGCGCAGTTCACCACAATAACTTGTGAATAATGCTTTCCATTTTGGGATTTTTGCCCCCTAAACATCTTTAAACATCAACATCAGATTACTTTACCAAGAATTCACGTTCAAAATGGCGCATGCTCTATTGAAGACAGCGGAAAGGAAAGAGAGAGAGAGAAAGAAAGGAGACAGGAAAAAGAGCACAAACAGTCAGTATTCTGATGTTAAGAGGGCTATTCAACAATAAGGAGATACAGACATCCATTATTAAATACAGTTATGAACACAATGGTCACACAAACTGGCCTGCTGGCATGTTTTTCTATGGCTTAAAACAGGGGTTCCCTGTCTGCAAGCTTCATTTAGGTGGTTCGCAACCTGTCTGTGAAGAGTGACAGCAGCAGAAACAGCGGTGAACCTCTGTTACTCTTAGAACCTAGTGATCAACCCAGAGGGTGAGTTAGGTGGGCCAGAAGTGATATTGGGAGGAAATGCTTGCAAGGAGTGGAAAGGATTAGCAGCTGAATCAATGCAAGGCTATAATTAAGAAGTTTAATATTGATTCAATGAAAAAAATATATCATATAGCATCTAACAGAGTGGCTTGCAATTGCTAACAACATGCAGAAAAATCATTCAGTGGTCTACCAAGACCCTCAGCAGTTTTCATGTGGTCCATAGGCAGGGAGGGAAGGTTTGAGAACCACTGGTGTGGAATGAAATACCCAGAGATAACAAAACGTCCAGATCATAGTACATACATCACATACAAAAACATTCTATTTTTTTTTCCTTTTGAAGGACTTCAGAGACTGGAGCTGCTTTATAGTGTCATACAATTCACTCCTCTAGCCTGTATTGCCTACTCTGCTTGGCAGCAATTTTTTGAGCCCTTAGAAAAAGGCATCTTGCAGACCTGTTACCTAGGAATATTTAACTTCAGGAGCTAAGGATCAAACCTCTAGTTTGCTGCAAGGCATTTATGTGGTCTATTGAACTAAGGACTCCCATATGTCAAGCACTGTGGATAGTAGGTCGCTTTAGACAAGGTATCTTTTTCACAATCCTGTCCCCAGAATCTAAGCAATCTCGAAATACATTTTCAAAACCCATTTGTCTTGTGTGGAAAACATCACTAGAAAATGAACCTGAAATGGTCCACTGCCTTCCAAGCTACAATATAGGTTAATTCAGCTACTAAACTGTATATGGATTTGGTAAGCTCACAACAAAGTATCAAAACAAGCAAGCAACTGTGCCCAAATTAAAGCTACCAAAGGCCTAGAACCACAGAGGTTTGTGTGACGATCAACATCTGCCGCTATCTAAATAAATCAAGGAATAATGTATCCAACCAGGAGTAAGGAAATCCTTTAAGTCATTTCGCTTCTGAGCTGCCACCCACCACACAAACACACAATATGCATTTATTGTGTACTCTGGTGGAAATTGTTCCAATGGAAAACACAGAGTTTAAACCACTCACATGGCTGTTTCATCCACCACATACACCGTTGAGTTATCAGCTGCTCAATCAGGTTTTTTAAAAAAATAAATAAATGCCAATTTGTATTATTCTATTAAGAAAACGCACCACTCAGGATGCCTAGCAATGTGTATGTCTTGTCATCTGAAATTGGGAGTACTTTTTCAAACTGTTAAAAGGTGCAAAGGGGTGACACATAGACATGTAGTGAGACGGTTGGTCGTGGAGCACTGGCAAACACCCAAACATATGGTGGATCCAAGTAGTTTAGAGACAGCACAAAAGACTTCTCAGATTTCCATTCCTGCCCCTTCCATGTGAAAGAAACCCACTCAGGGAGCTTTGACTGAAGCCTGCAAAAATCCTAAAACTGGTCAGAGGAAAACTTGAACAAACAGGAATGAAAAGTGCACTAAAGAAGGCAGACAGAAGAACCCACCACACTGGAAAACAGGGAGGCATTAACCTGAACATATGAATATATCTTATACAGACTATTCTGCTTCGGTGCTTAAATGAAGTCATCTCAATGGGCTAGGAATAGCTTAGATTTCGCATCAGCAAAGGGGCCAGGCAAGCAGGATTAAAGGAAGTACAAACTATGAAGCACGGAGTTATCGAGTAATTCTCGTTTATGCCGATAAAACAAGAAGGCTGAAAACAGTCTGCCAGATTCAAAGAAGAGACACAAAAATCTGAACTCTCTCCTATGGTTACAAGGCAGAATCAAAAAGCTATGAAGATGCATTTCAAGGCAAGCGGTATTTTTTCCTGTCTCATAAAGAGCAAAATTAGTCATTCTTCTGCTCGGCAACAAAACCCAAGAGAGAGATGGGCAGGCAGCGCGTCGACTCTGTAACTCACCTGCTGTGCAAGGTGGAACAGGGGAAGAAGGTGATGTCAGAGGTGAACTCGCCCCAGAGCCTGCTGAATAAGAAACATCCAGAGTTGCTAAAAAGCTGCAGATTCAAAATCCATTTCACTGCTTAAAATGAGGCTTGCTGAAATAAGCAGCAAACCTACACACACAGGGAGGGGACTGGGCCAACTGCACATTACACGTTAAATGCGGAGATGCATTTAATGTGACTTGTTTTTTTAAAAAGCCCAAACAGGAGATACAGTGGGAGACACTCAAGGACCACAGCAGGAGGGGAAGGGGAATTTAACTATTTCATTCTCTGCCACAGTCCATATGAAAACCCCACCTCCCCTCAAACTACTATTAGTAACAGGAGGAAAGCTTCTATTAGCGCCAATGAGAGTTTTCCTTTCCTTCCAAAACAAAATAGCAGGCAGGGGTGGGGAGCGGGGCAGTTTTTTTTCTTGCCGGGAAGCAAAAGAATTAAACTTCTCCGCACCTGTCACAGTCCTGACTTTTAAACAAAGACCCGCACCAGCAGCTGTTTTGTTTTTGTTTTAAATAAATCACACTGAACGCAAAGATGCATTTAACATTATACAGTTTGGCGCCGTAGCTAAGCTGAGGAAGTAGGCAGAATATGAGTGGGTGAGATGCAAACAAGGCCAGGGTGTTCTGTGGTGGGTCATGCAATGCAGTTTGCAGCAGAGAAGGGCAAGCCTATTCTGTCTGTTTCGGAGAGACTAATTCTATCCTTAGGAGCACTGATCAACTAGTGCAAACTTGCCTGGAGGGGAATGAAAATACCAGCAAGAAACTTTAGCAACTCTACTCTTAGCTAAATACAAGGGGATTTGCAGGTGGGTTTTGTCAGGTCAGCGGATATTGTCGGCACCTGGTCATGAATAAACAAAATTGAACACCAGGAAAAAGTTCTGGGTAGTAATTAATGACTAGCACTAAAAAAATCCTTGAGGGCTAAACTAGGGGATATGTGGGAGTTGGAAAAAAAGTCTCCCAGTGCTGGGTTTGTTTTTTAGAGAGAGAAATGCACCAGCAGTGGCCATGGATCAGATCAGATCAGAGTGTGCCTGTGTGTATTTAATTCCTGTTCCACAGGTCTATTGTCTGATCAAACCCCTGTGCCACAGCTTCTTTCCCACACACTGGGAAGAAGACACAAGGCCAATTTCATTTTGAAGAACAGCCCACTGGGGAGCACAGTCTACCTCCCAGCCACTGCTCGGATCAAACCCACAGCTTCCTATTGCTCAATTTCAGGCTTGTCTGTTTTTAAAGCAACAAACCCCAATGGGTTTCTTCATGTACCCTCTGCGCACAATCTAATTTGGGTCGCTAAGTGCTGCGCAGCAACACACGTCTCTATGTGGCGAGGCTACCTTATTGATTCCAAAATGTCCCTTGGTGGAATCTATTTTATTACGATGCCTGTAGAAGTATGCAGAACTTTCTGTTAATTTTATTCTAAGGGGAATACCATGCTCTATTTCAGGCATTCTCAGACTTCGGCCCTCCAGATGTTTTGGACTACAATTCCCATGATCCCTGACCACTGGTCCTGTTAGCTAGGGATCATGGGAGTTGTAGGCCAAAACATCTGGAGGGCCGCAGTTTGGGGATGCCTGCTCTATATAGTTGTTCTTTATTGTTTAAGCCTTGTTTGGGTGTTGTTATGTTTAAAAACTTAATAAACACATATCTCTCTTTAAAAAAAATGCTCTGCTTGGAATGTGTATCAAAGGCCTATTGCCCTTCTCATGGAGGCAGCTTTCACCCCCTTCCTGGAAAATCAATTGCTAGAAGCAGAAGGGAAATGTTGGTGAATTCACACTGAGATGATGTGCATTTTCCAGCTTCTGGTCTCAGTGTATTAGCCAGGCTCACCCTAAGCAAAGGGCTGCTGCCACAAAGAGCTGCCACAGCCAGGGCAAGTGTATGCCAGCCCTACTGTGTGCCAATCCTTGTGCAGGTATAGAAAATGGCTTAAAAAGGAGACACTGAGCACTGCAAGTCACTATCCCAGAAAACGTCCCCCTAGCTCACAGATCGAGGTCTGACAACCTTGCAGCAACGGCACTGTCAAAATTGTACACACACTTCATTAGACTCTGCAGGGAAAAATCTTCCTCCAGTGCCTCATATGTCACAACAAGGGTTGGTCTAGTTCATGGTTGGCAAAATAAGGCCAGGGGGCTGGATCCGGCCCAATCACCTTCTAAATCTGGCCCACAGACGGTCCAGGAATCAGGGTGTTTTTTTTTACATGAGTAGAATGTGTCCTTTTATTTAAAATGCATCTCTCGGTTATTTGTGGGGCCTGCCTGGTGTTTTTACATAAGTAAATGCATCTCTGGGTTATTTGTGGGACATAGGAATTTGTTCATTTTTTTTTCTTTCCAAAATATACTCTGGCCCCCCACAAGGTCTGAGGGACAGTGGACCGGCCCCCTGCTGAAAAAGTTTGCTGACCCCTGGGTGTAGTTAGTTACCTGAATTGTTAGAGTTGCTGTATTTCATTGTTTGTTCCTCTCCACTCTCAAAGGACGAGCGTTTAGACTTCTGCAGGCACAAAAAGGAAGAGATTCAACAGTTCACAAGTGGTTACCTAATTGCTGTTTCGCAACTCTTTTTCCTAGTTCCAAACAGGCCTGCGGCATTTCACACGCATTAACCCCGTGAGAATTAGCATGGCGATTGCATGACAGGCAGCAGCGCTGGCTGACAAATCTTGACTGCAGGGGTCAAGAGCATTTACACAGGGTGCCCAAGTCCTCACCAATTACCACCTTTCGGAATACTGCAGGTATTCAGTGCACAGTGGCAACTGCAGCTCACTACTATCGTCGAAACATGACATCAGTTTCAAAAGGCAGTGTTGAGACCTGGAACTGGAATCTTCCTTTCTCGTTGCGTTAGCTGGGACCATTCCTCTGACTAACTCAATGTGCTGACGGAGGAGAACAACGTCCTTTAAATGAGCGGAACCTTCCCCTCACCGGTTTTGATTTTCCCCACGAGAAACTACCCCGAGAAGCAATGATTACCTGGCTTAGAAATGTGCCATCGCTGTTTTGGACAGGATGTAGACTGAACCAGTAGTGTGGTCCTTAGTGCAGGGTAGATTTCAGCCTGTGTTTGTCTCCCGCCAGACAGTCCCATTATGATCTTTTGAGGGTAGGATGCACATCAAAGTCTTTTGACACAGACCCAACTCTACAACCACCCACACAGAGTTGGTACAGATGTACCACAAGTTACCGCATTGTGAGGTAGTGTACAAAATGTTAGACTTGGATCAGGAACAGCTGCGTTGAAATCCCCTTAGCCAGGAAATTTCAGTATAGGAAAAACTTCTTATTCTAGATCTAGATTCTCTTTCAGAGCTGTTGCAAGTACAGAAATGGAACGATTCCAAAACACTATCTTCTTAGGCAGAAGAGATATATATAAATGAGATAAACAATGTCTTAGGCAGCTAGCCACCCCTGTTTTAAAATGTTATTAATAAACAATATAATGAAAATGATGTATATAGGTGGTGCCTTACACCAGTAAAATTAGCTAAGATTTATCACAATCATGATAACAAATGTTGGAGATGTAAGAAAGAAGAGGGTTCCTTTTACCACATGTGGTGGACGTGTCCACTAGTAAGTGACTTCTGGGATAAGATTTATAATGAACTCAAGAAAGTGTTGAAAAACACATTTGTTAAAAAACCAGAAGCATTTCTAGTGGGCATTGTCGGTAAGGAGATTCCCAAGCAAAATGTATCTTTTTTTATGTATGCCACGACGGCGGCAAGAACCCTAATAGCTAAGAACTGGAAATCACATGTATTACCAACAGTTGACGACTGGCAGATGAAGATGATGGAGTTTATGGAACTGGCTGAGATGACCGGAAGAATCCGCAACCGGGGGGAGGAAGCGACAGAAGAAGAATGGAAAGATTTTAAGCTATATTTTAAAAAAATATGTAAAAGTAACACATTAAGATCAGAATTAGGCTGAAAATAAACTGTGGAATCTATGAATATGTTAAGTGAAAGGAGTAAAATAAGTTTATATAAGGTGATTAAAATGGTTTAGAAATTGCTAAAAATATAAGTTTGCCAAAGAACCACAGTGGACGGGAACCTGAGGGGGTCCCCATATACAATGTGAAGGGAAAAGGGAATAAGTAATTTGATTTTGTGTGTTTATTTTCCTTTTAGTGTTGTTATTGTAGTGTTTTCTTTTTGTGTCTTTTCCTTTGTATTCTGAAAAATTATAATAAAAATTATTATAAAAAACATTATTAATAAATACAACTATTTCCCCATTATATTTATTAATAAAAGTTTTAAACAGGGATGAACAGCTGCCTAACATATTGCTGCTCCTCCCATTTATATCCTGCTTTCCTGTCAAGGAAGACAGTTTGAAATGGGATGGTCGCATATACACTATTTTCCCATTCTAAGAGAACTATTATTATTAATCTTAGATTCCAGCGCTGCTTACTTTTCGTGCTAAGATCTTCCTCTTTTTTTTCTCTTCCTCTGAACCATAATGAGATTGGGCTCTCGTCAGTCTTCTGTGCTGATGAATCTTTTAACGAAAGAAGAAAAGGACTTAGGAGGGGGGGCAAAGCAGATTACAAATGTTTACCAATTGAAAAACCATTTCCCCATTAGATGTCGTTGTAATAGTTATCTCTGCTTTATATACATTATAAAATGAAATAATTATAAAAATAGTTACCCAAAATAATAATAATAATAATAATAATAATAATAATAAGCAGTAGACTATAAATTTGTCTGAGAAACCATCAGCACTAATGGGAAGAGGTTCAAAACTTACCTGTTTCTGTTCTTCTACTAGTCTTTTCTCTATGCATTCTTTGGCAATCTTCAATGCTTCTTTTAACTTAGTGGGGATCTGATAAGCAAAAAGAAAAAGGCCCACAGCTTGGTGACAGAGACTAATCTTTCTAAAATGGCATTCATGCAGATATTCTCTAAAAAGTCTGTTGGGTTTAGGGGGAGGGGGTGCCAGGGGGAGGTAGCAATGCGTCAGGGACTGAAAAGTTGGGAAGGGACGGCTAAATAAAATATCCTATTAAAAGCAAATTGCCATCAATGTAATTCAACTGTACCTTAAACTGTGTTTTTTCTGAATTTGTTAAAAGGACATCACTGAATAACCTGAAATAAAAAACAAACAGAAAATGCACATTCAAAAGCCAGCCAGCAAGCACCACCCTACCTAACTGCTGGGTTGTTGTTGTTTTTAATTTTGCACTTGGACTAATAGGAACTGCAGCTACAGTGGTGCCTTGCTTAACGAATGCCCTGCTTAACGAAATTTCCGCTTAACGAAAGGATTTTTCGAGCGGAGGTTGCCTCGCTAGATGAATTCGTTTTATGAAAAATTCATCTAGCGAATCGCGGTTTCCCATAGGAATGCACTGAAATTCAATTAATGCGTTTCTATGGGCAAAAAAAATTTTTTTAAAAAAAAATTCAATGCATTCCTATGGAATTCGCTAGACAAATTTTTCATTATAAGAAAAGACCCGTGGAACGAATTAAATTCGTCTAGCGAGGCACCACTGTAATTGGATTAAGCTCCATATGGCAAGGTAGATGGGTGAAGCAGCTCCTTTCAACTCAAGTCTCCAGCGGCTTAGCAGAAACTAGTGCAACTAGGTAAGGAGATGCTTCGCAAAAATAGCTTGCCGTGCAATGACTAAATCATATTCCAAGGAGCCAGCCTTAGCTGCGATACAGGATACAGCAGCCTCCTACCCAGTGTTGCTCAGAAATTCTAGGAAATGAAAAAAAAAGTGCAGTTTTTAAAATAGTGGTCAAAGCCAGTGCTATTTCCTAAGGTTCAGTCCACCACCTTGACTCAAAAAGGCGTCCTACTGTATCCGGATAGACGAAAACCTACTCCGTGATCCCAGGAACCACCCCACAAAATGTGGTTTGACACAGCGAACAAAGCAACTTTCAAAAAACACTTTGGGTTACTACTACTCCAGGAAGTAGTACCTCGGGTTAAGAACTTTTCCTGAGGGTGAGAACAGAAATCGTGCAGCGGCGGCGTGAGGCCCCATTAGCTAAAGTGTTAAGAACAGTTTCAGGTTAAGAACGGACCTCCAGAACGAATTAAGTTCGTAACCAGAGGTACCACTGTATAGCAGACGTTCAAACGTTTGGTTCCATGACCAAGTGAGTCACTCAAAGCCAGTTAGGAGTGACTACTAGCCTGTACAGCCCCTTCATGGATCACTGCCTTGTCGTAGCGAAGGGGCTTGAATAACTCCAAGAAGCTATGAGCTATGCCGTGCAGGTCCACCCAAGACAGACAGGTCACATAGCCAAGAGTTTAGACTAAATGGGATCCACCTAGAGAAAGAACTGGCAAACCACTCCAGTATTTTGCCGAGAAAGTGAGAGTTTCCAAGGCATGCTCTGGTTCACAGGGTCACGGAGAGTCGAACACGACTAAGACGACTAAACAACAAGAAGCCTGTACAGAGTGAACAAATAGGGACTTACGGCATTTGTAAGAGCCGGGAGACTGTTGGCATGCCGTTCTTCATGGCTTCGGGAGAAATAATGGATTCCAGTACAGTTACTGGAGGGGTGAGAAATACAGAAGCTAAGTTGAAGGTGAGAAATGTAGACGCTCAGCCTTAATGGTGGATGAAAGAAATGCGAACAATCCATTTTTCCGCTTGAACTAAGCTGAAATGTTGCTTCGAGCAGTTCACTCACCTACAGACGTGGATGGTGCAGGGGGGAAGCTGTCCACTGGAACAGAGTCTGGGGGTCTCCCGTAGGTCATTTCGTACAGCAAGTGACCAAAGCAATGCACATCGACACTTTCTAAAGTCTGCGAAATGAAATGGGAGGGAGAAACAGCTTGCTAAAATATTGATGTGATTTATCACGTGAACACACCTCTCCTTGGGCATCACCGATGCTGTGCTTGTAACAAATGTTTACTTCCTGCGTCTACTTGCTGCAAAATGAATAACCGCCAACTGCAAGCATGAATTACATGAATTAAGGCTACATTCCTTTACCTGGGAGTCTGTCCAACAGGACTTACTTCTGAGCAGGCATGGGTTAAGATCGAGCCACAGGAGGATTAGCAAGTTTAGGGGATTGTGATTTGGGACAGACGCAATACAGCTTCTCTGCTGACTGCTTATATTGCAAGTTCATGTCTCGAGCAAACTCAGAACAACTAGGTAGCAATTTTTGAAAGCCGCTAAGATCCAGCTTGTTCTACGAGGTATTTTCTGGACTACCGATATGGCAGAGATCTCATCGGATAAGTGATGTTAAGTTTGACATTATAATAGAGAGGGGAGCTTTTCCAAGTGATAAAATAAGCCCCCCACCCCCTCCAGGATATTCCATTGGTACCCTACTCACAAGTTTACAGCACCAGTACTACAATACAGTCGTACCTTGGTTTTCAAATGCCTTGGGAGTCGAACGTTTTGGCTCCCGAACAATCGAAAACTGGAAGTGATTGTTCCGGTTTTTTAATGTTCTCTGGAACCCGAACATCCGACATGACTTCTGCGAATTCCGATTGGCTGCAGGAGCTTCCTGCAGCCAATTGGAAGCAGTGCCTTGGTTTCTGAACGATTTGGATGTCGAATGGATTTCCAGAACAGATTCCATTCGACTTCCAAGGTACCACTGTGTTCCAAGGTACCACAAATGCCTTTCTTTGGAGAAAAGACACTGTAGCAAAGGAGTAGCAACTGTACATTTATTGCGCAATATAATATTCATCTGAAAAAGCCAACTACGTACTGCAAGGTTTCAGCATTTCAGAATTGGCTTATTGTTCTCCCTTTCCCTCTAGGAAAACAAAATCAGAACGAGTCAGGGGTTTCTCCCTTCTGGTTTTTGGTGCCAGCCTCCATTTCTCCTCCTCTTCCTTCCAAAATAAAAAGAAGTGCTAACTAGCTCTTGTAACAAACCGAAAAAACATATTGCCGTGTTTCCAAACATCCTTTAAACATCTTTCTATGAAGCTTCTCTTGTAGCATTACTGAAAAGCTTTTCTTTTTAAATGAGGCGACTATTGCAAGGTATGACATCTATAACGGATTCCCACACACAAAGATGCTTGCCTCGACGTACATTAATTTTGCGGAACTGTGTGAAGTAGGACCGGTAGAAGGAGGGGAGCCCCAGCAGCGAATTCTCCAAATCCAGTAACCTGCATGTGTCCCCGTCCATCATGACATTGGAAGCATGGAGGTGGCCGTATGGAAATCCTTTTTCGTGCAAGAACTTTAAGACCTGGGAGACCAAACACACAGATGTTTTAGTTTGAGGAAATTAATTCCTTTGGCAAGATCGACAGCGGCTGTTCAAGGATGTATCCCACACCCTCCCACACATCCCAAAGGGCATTAATTGGGGGATTTCATTCTGTGTTGGGTACAAGCCCTATTCACACTTCCCCTGCCCAACCACCTTTGATGCATCTGTTCTTACTATCAAATAGCCCTCCCCCCCATTTCAGATGCTACATCTCAGTTTCTTCCCATTCTGTCAATAATTTGCTTAAATACCTTCCCTCTCTTCTCAAGCTGCATTTTGTGGGATGTGATCCACGGGTAGCAGTCAAGTACAACATTCCTTGTAATGCTAGAGTGGACATGCAAGGGAATGTTTGGTTCAGCCAGTCGAAACTTCCTGTTCCTCCTGGCCTGGAGCATCCTTCCTCTTGCATGTGACTAGTGGGTGGCCGTGACCTTACCTGTCCAGGTAACAAAAGGACGAGTCACTCAGCTCCCACCCCCTTTTTTTCTCTTTCTCCTTTTGTCTGCTTCCAGCTAGGGCTGCTCTGTTAACTTGCAGCCAACAGCAGCACAGGGACTGACCCCCATATGGGGTAAATCCACATGTTGCTCTTTGTAACTTTAAGTCTTTAAGCCTGCCTTCAGGATTGATACTGTGTACTGCCTGAATGTGAGTAAACTTACTTTTTGTTGACTATGAATAGGATTGTGGTGTCTTTATTCTTTTAAGAGGGATTCGAGGGAACTTACCAGGAACGTACAATTCAATCTGAGGCAGACTGAGTTGCATAATAGTAAGAGGTTCTAACGAGCCTGCAACCAGCTTTCTGCCATGCGTGAGAAGGGGAATGTAACTCTGCTACCATAAGGAACTTGCTAGGGCAAGTTAGGAAGGATATTAATAAACAATATAACCTCTCCTGCCACCCTGAACATTCCCACACATTTTGCATTTTTTGGCCATGTACTGCATCTAGCACACTTCCAGTAGGCAGTGGTTTCCAACCAGTGTGGCGTGAAAGATGGTCAGGGGTGCCACAGGCAACACTGGCCCTCTTTCCTTCCCTCCCTCCTCTGATGCCCTCTTGCATCTCTGCCTCCCCAAGGCTTCCACAGCTGTTTGTTGCAGCTGCCCTGGATACAAGCTCCCCAGGAGAATGGTGCCTCTGGGGCTGGCCAGGGAATGCTGGTTGCCAGGAGCTGAGATGGCCCTGGAGTAAGCAAGCAGGTGGATGAGGGAGCCCAGCTAGCCAGTCTGCCAACCCCTGCTGTTGGGAATGGGCAAACAAGTCCCAGGCCCCTGTGGGGCAGTGTGAAGAGGCACCTCTTTTTGGGGTGGGGGGCGGAGCAGCTCAGAGACCAGGGGTGGTAGCAGCAGCTGCCCGGAGGACTCCCAAGGAGAGGAGTCTGAGGGAGCCCTTCACAAGGGAGGGTGTCCGAAAAAGGGCGAGAGGCTGCCAGCTCTGCAGGCAAGGGGTGACGTAACTGGGCTCCTGAATGAGCCCCAAAGGGGTGACACAGAAAGAATGTAGTTGGACAAGGGAGTTGTGGACTCAAAATGGTCCATGCATGTATTGAGTGACTGCTTCTTTCAAAACAGATTGACTTCCATATGGCAAAAAGTGGGTCCCTTTCCCAGGTGAGGTGTGCTGGATAGCTGCTTTGCACCTGCACCCCAGGAACATTTTACAGGAACAAAATGCAAGCAAGGCTGGAGTCTCCTCTACCTACCTACCTACCTGCATGCATGCATGCATGCATGCATACAATCAGTCATACCTCACCCATTTCCTCTGGGAAATTCATTTGGATTTTGCATTCCAATGTGACATTTCTAGCACACATGGAAAAACATTAACAGCTGAATTGGGTTTCAGGTACACTTTTCGTTGCTGTTTAGATCTTCAAGTGGATTGTCTGCCTTAACTGCAAATCTATTTTTGACAATAATAATAATAATAAATCCTGTACCTCTAGAATTTGTCTGCCGAACATTTTAATTTGCTGAAGTTCAAGACCTTGAATTTTCTTCGGGTTGCAGTACTTCTTCAGAAACGGATCTTTTGGCTTCGCCTGTAATAATCGTGACAGCCGTTTTGTTTTTAATCTCAAACATCACAGAAGTTATCACATCAGTGCAAGGCATTTCAATTCTTAAAAAGTTTTTTTGTTTCTTTGCATGCACTAAGAAAATATTAGGGCAGGCCCCTGATTAAAGAAACCTTTAGGCAATTAATCACATGAGTTGCCGTCTAAGGGTTGTGTCCAATGATAGTCCTGCTAAGAGTAGACCTAATGAAATTAATGGACATGACCAACTTGGGTGCATCATTTCAATGGATCCACTCTCGAGTAGAACTTGAGTTGGATACAATCCTAAGTAATTACGTTTGCATGTGAGTAAAACAATACTTCTGAAGCAAGGCATCGTTTCCCTTGATTTTAGATGCAGGTCTTATAGCAAGCAACATCTTAGAAGAGGAACACCCCATCCCCCTTGTGTGTAAGAGAGAAAAGTTGAAAATGCCGAAAATGCCTCTTAGCTTGGTGCTTGGCACTTATAAGAACTTCGTTAAAAAGAATACTGGAATATACACCATACTATGTTGTAAAAATCTGCTGTCCAGTTATTATGGATACACACACACACACACACACTATATATATATATATATATATATATATATATATATATATATAATCAAGCAAAATTGTTCTTTCAATTTATTCAATGTTGCAGACCTAAAAAATACGCTCTGCAAATACGTCAAGTCCACGTTACTTATGTACCTTGAAAACATTATGCCCCCGAGAGTATACTTAACCCTACCTTATATATCAGGTCTTTGAGTGTTCCTTTTTCACTGAAGGGTCTTATTACCAGTGCAGATGATTCATTGGCCATTGCAAAAGTGACTTTGTAAATATAGGGATGCTGTTTTTTTTAAAAAAGGGAGAGAACACATTTAAGTTTTCTAACATTCTGATCCTAAGTCCCACCAAGTTCAATGTGCAAGTACGGTCTTCACAGTGATCTAAACCAGTGATGGGGAATATGGAGTCCTTTCAACCTCATGGTCAAGAACATCTGGAAGGCACCAGGTTGTGGGAAGGGATGATTAAGATGACAGTCCGAACGGGGCTTTACTCAGCAAGTCTGTTGCTCGATAACACACCCCTGATTTTGTTGAACATTCATTGTACCAAACATGACTGACTCCTTCACATGGCCAAGTTCCAGGCACATCCTGCACACGGTAATTCAAGAAGATTGTTGCATGATCAGTCCCTGTCCCCCCCCCCCCCCAGTATGCAGCAAACACCACAGCCTGCTCAAAAGAGATAGGTAAAGGTAAAGGGGCCCCTGACCATCAGGTCCAGTCGTGTCCGACTCTGGGGTTGCGGCGCTCATCTCACTCTATAGGCCAAGGGAGCCGGCGTTTGTCCGCAGACAGCTTCCGGGTCATGTGGCCAGCATGACGAAGCTGCTTTTGGTGAACCAGAGCAGCGCATGGAAACACCGTTTACCTTCCCGCCGGAGCGGTCCCTATTTATCTACTTGCACTTTGATGTGCTTTCGAACTGCTAGGTGGGCAGGAGCTGGGACCGAGCAACGGGAGCTCACCCTGTTGCAGGGATTCGAACCGCCGACCTTCTGATCAGCAAGCCCTAGACTCTATGGTTTAACCCACAGCGCCACCTGGGTCCCTATGTGCCACCTGGGTCCCTATATGTGCTGGCAAAAACACTGCTGTGTGTTCTAGACAAATTTGTGCACGACCAATTGCTCACATTTAAAGGATGAGCGTTTCCCAGCAGAGACCTTTACTTTTGTTCAAATTTTGAACATGACAATCAGTTTTTGTGTGTGGCAACTCTGAAATGTGTTTGCTTACATGGATAAACCAAACAACACTCTCAGGAGCTTCTATTGCATTGTAAATAAGTACCTAACGCCTAAAGTGATTAAAGAGAAGGGCTTACAAGGTTACTATTGCACATGGTGTTTGGGATGAAACCATGACGGTAGTTCATTTGTTTGCACAAATTAGCTCACAAATAAACTTGTTTTGTTCCTGTAGAGCTTATGGTTGCACACCTCGTTTTACCCAATCCACACGGTTAAAATCCCCATTAACACAGTGGGGTTTGCTTTTGAATAAACAAGCACAAGTCTTCAATGCAGCTTTTTTAATGGCTACTAGCCAAGATGGCTATGTTTCACCTTCATGCTGAAAGGCAGAATTGCCAGTTGCTGGGGATCCCAAATGGGGAGAGCAATGAACTTTTACTGCCCCCCCTTCCTACTTCTCTTTTCCCTCAATCCCATATTGCCTATAACAGAAATGACTCGTTCTCTGAATATGATGGAGTTTATGACTTGAAAACAGGGACTCTGTATGTTCTACTGCAGGCTTCCTCAACCTCGGTCCTCCAGATGTTTTTGGCCTACAACTCCCAGGATCCCTAGCTAGCAGGACCAGTGGTCAAGGGATGATGTAAATTGTAGCCTCGAAACATCTGGAGGGCTGAGGTTGAGGAAGCCTGTTCTACTGTTACCCAAGAAAATATTGTAATAAGAGCATATTAAAAAAACAAAACGCAAGAAACAAAACCTGCAATAAAATGTACAGTGGTGCCTCGACTTACGGATTTAATCCGTTCCGAAGGCACCTTCGTAGGTCGAAAAATTCGTGAGTCGAAAAGCGCCACTGGAAACGCGATTTCCCATAGGAATGCATTGGAAACGGAAAAATTCGTAAGTCGAAGCAACCTTAACTAAAAATTCGTAAGTCGAAAAATCCCTATCTAAAACCGCCGCGGTTTCCTTTCGGATGTCGAGACATTCGTAAGCGCGCTGCCATTTGCCCCATTCGTAAGTCGAAAAATTCGGTTGTCAAGTCGTTCGTAAGTCGAGGTACCACTGTATTTCTTTTATTTTCTTAACAAAAAGAGAATGCTCAAAATAAACTCCTAGCCGGCTGTGACAGGGAGTTTCACAGCTAATGAAAACCACTTTAAATGCCCATCCAGTTTAAGAACGATGCATGGGTGGTAGGTAGCCCAAAGGCCAAGCTTTGAAATCAAGATGGGATACGGCCACCTCTATGCACTGACTTTTGTGAAGTTTTGTGTTGGACCAATGGAAGCACGTGGATTAAAAGTAATAATTAAAGAAACTACTCACAGAACAAGAAGAAAGGAGTTTCACAGCGCACTGAAGATCTTTGTCAGACAGGTACTTGTCAGGGCCCAGGTCAGCCTGGAAATACAATGACTACGTTATTCAAAATGACAAAACAAAAAACAAAAACACCACACGCTGATTACAAAAATAGGCACACACTATAACAGAAGCACCACAATGGCAGCCAGCACAGTGCCCTCCAGATAAAAAATATTAAAAAAATCCTTCAGTAGCACCTTAAAGACCAACTAAGTTTTTATTTTGGTATGAGCTTTCGTGTGCATGCACACTTCTTCAGATACTGTACACTGGAAACAGAAGTGTCAGACCCTTATATACCGTGTTTCCCACATTTTAAGACACCGTCTTATATTTATTTTACTCAAGAAAATAAGCCTATGGCTTATTTTCGGTGGGGTGTCATATTTTTTTAATTAAGCAATCTACATTTTGACCTCTGGAGCTGGGCGCACGTCATACTTTTTCACAGGCGAGCGTGGTCAGAGCCAGGAGCGCGCCCAGTGCTGCCCGCGCTCCTCCTGGGGCCGCCACGCTCAACTCCCATGCCCAGCCAACCCAGAGACCCTCCCTCATTGCCGCGGGGCATTTCTTTTCATAGAATCATATGATTCTATGCCTCTTTTCAGGAGGAGGAGGCAGATGCCCGGAACCGGCTGCTGCAGCTGGGCCAGGCGGAGGCGAGGCCGCTGCTTGCCCCTGGGGGCTGCGGAGGCGGCTGGGCGGGGACAGCTGGAGCCCAGCCAGGTACCGGTAGCAGCAGCAGCGGGAGGACGAGTACAGTGCTGCTGCTGGCCACGGCAGGAGGAAGCAGGCGCCCGAAAGCGGCTGCTGCTGCAGTCCCGACAGAGCGCGGAGCAGCGCCGCTTGTCCCGAGGCAGTGGGACCCAGCAGCAGCGGCGTCCTCATCCTCCCGCTGCTGTTGCTGCTGCTGCCGGGCCAGGTGGCTCCTGGGGGTCGCAGAGGAGGCTGGGCGGGGACAGCCGGAGCCCAGCCAGGCAGCAGCGGAAGGACGAGGACGGCGCTGCTGCTGGCCGCGGCAAGGAAGCAGGCGCTCGACAGAGCGTGCAGCAGTGCCGCTCCTCCCGAGGCAGCAGGACCCAGCAGCAGCGCCGCCCTCGTCCTTCCGCTGCTGCCTGGCTGGGCTCCGGCTGTCCCCGCCCAGCCTCCTCTGTGACCCCCAGGAGGTCGGCAGCAGCAGCAACAGCAGCGGGAGGATGAGGACGGCGCTGCTGCTGGGTCCCACTGCCTCGGGACGAGCGGCGCTGCTCTGCGCTCTGTCGGGGCTGCAGCAGCCGCCGCTTTCAGGCGCCTGCTTCCTCCTGCCGTGGCCAGCAGCAGCGCCGTCCTCGTCCTTCCGCTGCTGCCTGGCTGGGCTCCGGCTGTCCCCGCCCAGCCTCCTCTGCGACCCCCAGGGGCGAGGCGAGCAGCGGCTCGCCTCCACCTGGCCCGCTTTCGGGCGCCTGCTTCCTCCTGCCGTGGCCAGCAGCAGCACCGTACTCGTCCTCCCGCTGCTGCTGCTGCTGCCCGGCTGGGCTCCGGCTGTCCCTGCCCAGCTGCCTCCGCAGCCCCCAGGCGCGAGCAGTGGCCTTGCCTTCGTCGGGCCCAGCTGCGGCAGCCGGTTCCGGGCGTCTGCCTCCTTCTCCCGAAAAGAGGCAGACAACCTCCTCCTGCTGCTGCGGCTAGCATGCTCTGTATCACTGGCTGGCTGGGCGCTCGTGGTCTCACTCCGCGCAGCGCGGAGGTATGGCTTATTTTCAGGGGGTGTCTTCTATTTAACAAATACTTTAAAAGCCTGCTACGGCTTACTTTATGACTACGCCTTAAAAAGGGGGAAACACGGTATATACAGAGGGTGGTGGGGGTGGGTGGGAATGGGTGATGGGCTGATGGGAGTGGTACTTCTCGTGTTTACTTTTAGGACCTATCTGCATTATTAGAAGGGGTGGATGCCGTAGAAGTGGTCTTCTTTTGTCATCTTGGCTTCTGTGCTGAGTAACTGCTTCCGTGATTCAAAGTCTTGGTTACATTGAGCCATTGATGGACATTCAAGGCAACAGGTCAGAGTGGAAAGAAATCTCTGTATTAACCCTATAAGATTTGTTTTGCTGTTCCCCACAGGCTGGTGGGCTGTATGAGTCGCAGATTGCATGAGCCTTGGGGCAGAGATCTCTGCTGGGGTCGCATGCTGGTTGTCCTCATTCTGCTCTACCCCAGTTTATGCCATGGTACTCCTAAAGTTTCATGGTATCTTCACTACAGTGAGGTAGTTACTAAAAACTGCATTATGTAGAAGTACGGTCAAAAAGGAAGAAATTAGGAAACTGGAGATGACAGAACTCCCCAAAAGTGAAACTTGCCCAGCTCAACGCTAGCCGCTCCTTTGGTTGATTTTTAATCTTCATTAAGAAATATTTCTTCCGTATCCTCCACCCTAAAAAAGAAAGCAGCCACGTGATTACCAATAGTTTGACTGAAGTTGCCAAATCAGGGTTTTCATTTTCTACACAAGCCACGTTCAGATAAGCAGATTGGCCAGGCGTGCACCCAACATGGCCCCATTTCTCCTGCAGCAATTCTGCGTTTTCTATAAACACCAATTAGTTCGGAAAGTCCGTTCCAATATGATCTCATTGTTTCACTGTCTCAAATGAAAGGGAAAGGGACTTTTCACTGTCAGCTGTACAAATGCACTATTGCATTAAATTGTGGGGGGAGGTGTCCCTAAAAATTAATATTTTGGTTACTTGTGTTACTCAGTGCTTTTTTCGGGGGGGGGCACAGGGGTACACATACCCCTAAACATTTTGTGAATCTTTGTCCTTTTGTCCATTTACTGTATTTATTTTCCCCGATTTGAACTATAAAATGGTGATTTTTTGAGTCAAAATGAGAGTAACCCTAAACATTTTTTTAAAGAAAAAAACCTCACTGGTTCTCTCTAAATATTCTGAAGTGGGACACACCCTACGTATAAACTCACTTCCACTTTTCAAAAGCCACTTGTGGAAACTATCTCTCAAGCCTTGCTTTCCTCGTCTACAACAGAAAATGCAAAGAATCAGAAGTTTACATGAAACAAACTTTCTAATTCATTTTCAAGTTTTAAATGTTAATATAGAGGTGTGTGCATGGAATGTGCATTTGAATAAAATTTAAGCATAACCGAGGGAGGGGGGAAGTCTGTCTCTTGAAAAGGGCCTCAAACTGTAGCAGTGTTTTCTGACACACAGCGGTAAACGTCTGGAAAAGAGGGGGAACCAATCCAGAAACATATCAGGCTCCACAGTTTGATCACCGCCAACTTAATATATGACACAAGTATTAAACGGTCAAGGCTTTAATGGTCAAGGTGACACGGCACATGAAAAGGGCCCAGATTCAGTCTCTGCCATTACCACTCAGAAGGCTGGAAAAAGCTTTTACGGAAGGCTAAACCAGAGGACTAAATTAGCAACTGCATGATTATTATTTTCAAGTAAACAGAAGGCATGAAGCGGGGCAATCTGGATCAAGACTAGGAGGGAAGAGTAGAGGGATTTAACCCTGACCTCTGCCCCTTGTTTACATTGCAAATAATGCTTCCATTAGTGTAATTGGACCACGGCAGAGAACAAAATCCCTCTGCGTGCCTGATATTTGCATGAAGGTATCATGTCTAGTTTTGGCCCTTAGACCTTGGAATGGGATGCTGCTGCTGCTGCTATTCAGAGGATACTCAATTGGGTTGGATAAGCCGACAGCACATTTCTGTGGTTTGTGGCACAATCGCTTTACATAGTGAGCAAAAAAACTCTTACCGATGTCCTTTAGCGGTTCCACCACTTCCCACTTTGGCTCTGACCGAAAGAACATCGAAACGTGCTGTAAGGCAATCTCTGCAAAGAGAATTTTGGGTGGCCGTCAGGTACACATATGAACAAGTGTCAGTGGTGAAGCTGTTGCCTTATAACAGGCACCCCCAAACTTCGGCCCTCCAGATGTTTTGGACTACAATTCCCATCTTCCCCGACCGTTGGTCCTGTTAGCTAGGGATCATGGGAGTTGTAGGCCAAAACATCTGGAGGGCCGCAGTTTGGGGATGCCTGCCTTATAACGTTTTGCACAAGAGAGGGTGTCTCCTAAGAGGGTTCTTTCCCACAACTTAAATACACACACTTCCTGGGATTTTATTTAAAACCAGAGTACTAGGCACCACAAAGTAAATATTTTATATGGGTATAACAGGTGACAACCCCACCACCAAAAAGAGGCTGTTGGTAGGCTTCCATGAGCGCAAAACTCAACAAAGACTAAAACACTCTATTTAAGAAGAGGCGTCCCTAGATCAGGAGTGAGGAACCTGCAGTTCTATTGCTGGACTACAACTCCCATCAGTCCCAGAGAGAAGGGATGATTGACAGGGATGGGGGGAGCTGGAGTTCAATAATATCTGGAAAGTCGCAGGTTCCCCAGCCCTGCCCTAGATAAAATATTTTTTCTCTCATGGTAGCCTGGTGTTGAAATCAGGAACGGCAATCCTAATTGTCAATGTCTAACCAGGGAGGAACCCAGGTGGCGCTGTGGGTTAAACCACAGAGTCTAGGGCTTGCTGATCAGAAGGTCAGCGGTTCGAATCCCTGCGGGGTGAGCTCCCGTTGCTCGGTCCCAGCTCCTGCCCACCTAGCACACCAAAGTTCAAGTAGTTCGAAAGCACACCAAAGTGCAAGTAGATAAATAGGGACCGCTCCGGCGGGAAGGTAAATGGCGTTTCCGTGCGCTGCTCTGGTTCGTCAGAAGCAGCTTTCTCATGCTGGCCACATGACCCGGAAGCTGTCTGCGGACAAACGCCGGCTCCCTCGGCCTATAGAGCGAAATGAGCGCCGCAACCCCAGAGTCGGACACGACTGGACATGATGGACCTTTACCTAACAACCCTGGTAAGCTTTCTGTGTGAGGCCCTCTTAGAGGACCAGAGAGGCCTAGGTCATTTCAGGCTTTTGAGGTCCTTAGCAACAACAACATGACACATGGAAATAAAGTAAGACACCAAAATATTCTGCCATTAGAACAGATAGATTTTAAATATTCATAAATATTAACAAAACCTTTTTTAATTAACCAAAACCAAAACCAAAACGTTTTTTTTACCATGTCACATCTTTCTTTCTTTTTGCTTAAATTTGCAGGTCTGAACAGTGTGTGTGTGTGTGTGTGTGTGTGTGTGTGTGTGTGTGTGTGTGTGATGCACACAAAAACAAGTTGTGCAACTTATCAAATGCCCCAAAGTGAACGAGTTTCTAAATCTGAGGTTCTGGCCAAATAACCTTACCCTTCTTGACTGGCCCTGGTCTGAGTTGGTGGGTTAGGGGCGCACTGAAAAAAGGAGGATACAAGCATCTGTATAATGTGTGAAATCAGATGTGCTGAATAAAAAAATATATTTAACCTATGAAGTAAGAGTTTCAGGTAGGTAGCCGTGTTGGCTATGAAGTAAGAGTCAACCAAGGATGCTGTAATCTCTTCAGAAGTCTCTCTTATCTACAAGAACATTGTTAAGCCTACAAAAAGGATATTCTCTGTCATTTGTCTGGAATATTTGCTCTTCGTTACATTTCTTCTAGTGCACACACACAAAAAATGGCCATGTGCCTAGTTTACAGTTTTCTATGAAGACAAATATTCTGTAAATCAGCATGGAAGGTTGCATCACAGTAGGTAGCAAGAAGCCGAGGAAATCAAAGTTAAAAACAACATTCCGTTCTCACGTTGCCCCACTGTGCTCAGGTGTTTCATCTCCAAGGATGAAAGAAGTGCGCAGTGGGAGATGAGGCCTTGGACTGTGAAATGTTTAAGCAGAACAGCCTAACAAGGACACGGCTGCTACTGTGGCAGGCATTTTTCCATGAGGTGGTGGGCTGAAGAAAGAACAGGAAGCTTTTCAGCTCCTTAGTTTAGATTTGAAGTGTATGGGTTCTCTTTCTGTAGTCCTAATATTCCCTCAGATAAATAGGGGGTGGGGGGAAGCTGTGAAAGTTTGGCTATGGTGGCAATGTGGATTGATCCTCCAACCCCCAAAAAGGAGAAGGGTGAAGTCCTCCAGCCTCCTGTCCAGGGCGGCTGTCTATCAGCTCCATCTGGTACGCAGGCTGAGACCCTACCTGCCTGCAGACTGCCTCGCCAGAGTGACGCATGCTCTGGTTATCTCCCGCTTGGACTACTGCAATGCGCTCTACGTGGGGCTACCTTTGAAGGTGACCCGGAAACTACAACTAATCCAGAATGCAGCAGCTAGACTGGTGACTGGGAGTGGGACCACATGACACCGGTCCTGAGAGATTTACACTGGCTCCCAGTACGTTTCCGAGCACAATTCAAAGTGTTGGTACTGACCTTTAAAGCCCTAAACGGCCTCGGTCCTGTATACCTGAAGGAGCATCTCCACCCCCATCGTTCAGCCCGGACACTGAGATCCAGCACTGAGGGCCTTCTGGTGGTTCCCTCATTGCGAAAAGTGAGGTTACAGGGAACCAGACAGAGGGCCTTCTCGATAGTGGCACCCACCCTGTGGAACACCCTCCCATAAGATGTCAAGGCAATAAGCAACTATTTTACTTTTAAAAGACAACTGAAGGCGGCCGTGTTTAGGGAAGTTTTTAATGTATGATGTTGTATTGTTTTTAATATTCATTTGGAAGCCGCCTAGAGTGGCTGGGGAAACCCAGCCAGATGGGCGGGGTATGAATAATCTATTATTATTATTATTAACTGTTGGGCTGAAGGACTTTCCAATGAAGACAAACAAAGAAATTTCAAAATAGCCTACTCACCAGTGTAGTTTACAGAGTAATTGTTTGGATCCAAAAATTTCTTTACCAATTCACAGTTGGACAGTATGTGATTGGAAGTAATTGCATTGAGATAGTTCTGCAGTCCTTTCTGTCTTTCAGCTATGAATTCACGATCCATATTTCCAATCAACTTTTTGGGAGGAAGAGGTAGACTCAGAGCAGATACCTTTAAAAACAAAAAGTTGTAGAAGAGGTACAATGGTAGGAGCTCTGCAGAAGTTACTATAAAAATCTCACTAAGCAGTAGATTTCCATTCAGTTAAACAGCCTCATGTACTTCCCTTCCCCCAGAGTTGCAACAGAGACTTTCACTTCTATATTTGATTAGCCACTGCTTAGGGTTAGGTATGAACCCTAATCTTGGCTATACTTGGTTGAAACAAGTCAGCTTCATAACCTACTGTTTGAAGTTGGCTTGTTTAATGCAAACCGTAATTCAGATTCATAGAATCATAGAATCATAGAATCATAGAATCATAGAGTTGGAAGAGACCACAAGGGCCATCCAGTCCAACCCCCTGCCAAGCAGGAAACACCATCAAAGCATTCCTGACAGATGGCTGTCAAGCCTCTGCTTAAAGACCTCCAAAGAAGGAGACTCCACCACACTCCTTGGCAGCAAATTCCACTGCCGAACAGCTCTTACTGTCAGGAAGTTCTTCCTAATGTTTAGGTGGAATTTTCTTTCTTGTAGTTTGAATCCGTTGCTCCGTGTCCGCTTCTCTGGAGCAGCAGAAAACAACCTTTCTCCCTCCTCTATATGACATCCTTTTATATATTTGAACATGGTTATCATATCACCCCTTAACCTTCTCTTCTCCAGGCTAAACATACCCAGCTCCCTAAGCCGTTCCTCATAAGGCATCGTTTCCAGGCCTTTGACCATTTTGGTTGCCCTCTTCTGGACACGTTCCAGCTTATCAGTATCCTTCTTGAACTGTGGTGCCCAGATTAACCAGGGTTTATTGAGCTCAGATGAAATGCTGGTCAAAAACAGAAGCAAAAGCCCTTTTTTTTCTCCAAGCATCGCCAGAGAAGAAGGAGGGAAGGAGGAACTTCCTGCATCTCATTCCCATCACAGTATGCTATAGTAAGCTATGCTTTTAACATGACATTCAAACACAACTGCTGACATGCAACTGAAATTTGGTCATTAACAAACCCAAACCAGAGTGAGTTAAGCAATCCTGAGTATGTACCCAGAAATATCAGATTAGTTATTCCTAAATACACCAAAATGCCTGGTTTGGATGTCAAAGCACAGTTAAAAACAAACCATAGTTTGATGTGAATGAGCAGCATGAAGATGCAAGCTATTGAAACGTTGCAATAGCTATTGAAACGGGACTCGGCGCGTCGCGTGCTGCTGCCCTTGCTGGCTCCCGCTGGGTCGGGACTCGGCGTGGCGCGTGCTGCTGTCTTTGCCGGGTCCCGTTCAGTCGGGGCTCAGCACAGCGCCGAGCCCCGACTGAGCGGGACCCGGCAAGGGCAGCAGTGTGCGCCGCGCCGAGTCCCGACCCAGCGGGACCCGGCAAGGGCAGCAGTGTGCGCCGCGCCGAGTCCCGACCCAGCGGGAGCCAGCAAAGACAGCAGCACGCGCCGCGCTGAGTCCCGACCCAGCGGGACCTGGCAAAGACAGCAGCGCGTGCAGCTCCGAGTCCCAACCCAGCGGGAGCCAGCAAGGGCAGCAGCGCGCGCCGCACCGAGCCCGACCCAGCAAAACTCTCTGAAAGCTTAATACCGGTAAAAAATAAAAAAGCTTAACAAAAAAAAAAGACATCCCCTGAAAATAAGCCATGGTGTGTTTTTTGGAGGAAAAATAAATATAAGACGGTGTCTTAAAATATGAGAAGCACGGTATGTCCCGGCTGCTTTGAGTCACGACTCGAGAACAGGTTGCAGTTATTCAAGGCGACTACAGCAGTACCTTTCTCAGGAAACAGAATGAGGATGGACTGTGCAAGTCGTCGTTTCATTTTGCAACGGAAATTACAAAACGTCTTCCCAGCCTGAACTGGATTTGATTCTTGCTCTTCGTGCTAAAAGCAAAGGGTCAAAGATCCTACAACTCCCAGGGCAAACAAGGAGTGCTAAGGTCAGAATGCACTGCTACCTATTTATGCCATCCCAGTGCTGCACAATATGTAGGAATAACTTCACTGTCTGCATAAATGACAGCGGCAATATTTACATTGCCAGGGCTAATAATTATAATGGAGTGGAAGTATTTCAGGCGCTTAAAAAAAGAAGTTGTCTCCAACCGTATTTTTCGCTCCATAAGACGCACCTGACCATAAGACACACTTCGTTTTTAGAGGAGGAAAACAAGGGGAAAAAATTCTGAATTAATGCTGCTGTTGGCGGCGGCGGAGGGGGGAGCAGCCCGATTTCGGACTGCTCGTCCCTTCCCCGCCCCTCTGCCACTGTTGGCAACTTGAGGGATCCCGCTGCCGTCCAGTGCCTTCGCTCCATAAGACGCACACAGACATTTCCCTTCTTTTTTAGGAGGGAAAAAGTGCGTCTTATGGAGCGGAAAATACGGTAGTTCACAATTTTGTATAGGGCGCCTAAGCAGAATCAGCATCAAGTTTAACCTGCTGGGGAGTGCAGGACGTGGGGGACACACACACCCTAAACAGTTGCCCAAGTGGTTCCCCCCTGTTTTTTGTTTGCTTGTTTAAACTTGTTTTATTGCGTGTTTTTTTAATGTGCTGTTTTTCAGAAGAATTATCAGTCCATACGGAGGAAACAGGAAGGAAGGTTCACAACATTAGTAAGTACCACAGAATTGCTTCTTCCTTCCCCAGGAAAACTTTTGCTGAGCTCATTCACTTTTCAGGCAGTGATTTACTATCATCATCCTGCTGAATTGACACATATATTACAGTCTTCTTTGCAATGAAGGCTTTGGCTTGTCAAACAGATTTTTTTAAAAAAATCTACTGCCATTACTCTTTTAACTGGTGGTTAAATAGCTGGTTTTATCCTCTTTTGTGTTTGATAGGACTGAGCTATGCTGTATTTTATCTTGTTGGTCATTAACTGCCTTGAGCCACAGTGTGTCAAAAGGCAGGATATGAATGTAAATAAAGGGATCCTTGAATCTGAAAATGCCCAGTGCTGATCTTTAAAACCACCCTGGAGACAGCAGTACTTTTTAAATACAAATCATTTCTTCACACCAGTATAGAAAAAGAATATGGTAATCTCTATCTCTATCTCTATCTCTACCTCTATCTATATCAATATAGAATCATAGAGTTGGAAGCGATCACAATGGCCATCCAGTCCAACCCCCTGCCAAGCAGGAAACACCATCAAAGCATTCCTGACAGATGGCTGTCAAACCTCTGCTTAAAGACCTCTCTGGAGCAGCACAAAACAACCTTTCTCCCTCCTCTATATGACATCCTTTAATATATTTGAACATGGCTATCATATCACCCCTTAACCTTCTCTTCTCCAAGCTAAACATACCCAGCTCCCAAGCCGTTCCTCAAAAGGCATTATTTCCAGGCCTTTGACTATTTTGGTTGCCCTCCTCTGGGCACGTTCCAGCTTGTCAATATCATTCTTGAACTGTCTATATATCTAGCTAGCTATCTATAGTACACACACACACACACGCAATCACACACACACACACACACACACACACACACACACACACACACACACATATATATATATATATATATATATATATATATATATATATATATATATATGAAATCCATTTAAAGGATTTAAAAAGAATGTACTTCTCTCCAATAGTCTGCTGTTCTGAAAATTTGGTACACCACACACAGAGAACAGGCACAAGGTGGTGATCGTAGTTCTACTGGCTTGTTTTGCTGGAATCATCAGGGTAGGACTTTGCCGAATGAGGAGGCCCCCCCCCCAACATAGCACAGCTGGTTTACTACGTTTTGAAGCAATGTGAAACAATACTTCATTGCCCCCTAAAGGAGAAGGTCTCGATAAGATCATTATGCCTTGCAGCCAAAATTACTTAACTGCACCATTTGTTTTGCATGTTACAGTCCACGAGAATGCCTTAATAGAATTCTTGCTCCATTTGTATCTCACAGAGAATGCGAGAGGAGCAAAAGGGCCTGCTGAAACCCCACTTGACAAAATTATGCAATCGCTAACTTCCCTCTTCTGCCTAGAAGTCACTGGACAGTTCTTTAGCATACATCCTCTTCCCTGTACTTTCCCACGCACACTAAAAAGAATTCAATGTTCTGGGGAAGCACGAGCACACAGTAGCCGCAGTGTTTGAAAACTGAAGGAATGCTTCAACTCAGCGACAAGGAAATACATCACGATATAAAACAGCACCAGGAAGTACTTCGGAAAGGAACAAAACGACTGCATACACTGCATAATTTTTTTAAAAAGCACATTATGACTTCTGCTTTTGTAAGAAATAGGCGTTTTGACCACAGAAGATGAATCAAATTAAATTACGGAGTGTCTGCCACTCTTCCCGTTGCGCAAAACATTACTAGGAACGGTACTTTAGTAGTTTAGAGTTAGCAGGTCTGTTTCTTCGGCCTGTACCCCTTTGCCTGTTCAAACGTTTGTCTTTTCATTAGCCTGGTTCATTTACCTTGTTTAACTTCAGAATGTTTAACTATGGTTTAATGCACATGATCAATGTGCTGGCACACGCTGCTCCAGAATCCTCGCTTCCCCTGCTCCTGGCTATGCCATGCCAGAAACAACAACGCTTTGGCTTATCAGATCGTCTGAACCGAGGTTTCGTTGCGCCCAGCGTGCTGCAGCCACGAGAAAAGCATCCTCCTCACTCCCGTTAAACCACTGTTAAACATTGTTAAGCAGATGGTGACAGCAGTCACGAAATTAAAAGATGCCTGCTTCTTGGGAGAAAAGCAATGACAAACCTAGACAACATCTTAAAAAGCAGAGACATCACATTGCCTACAAAGGTCCGTATAGTTAAAACTATGGTTTATCCAGTAGTGATGTATGGAGAGCTGGACCATAAAGAAGGCTGATCGCCGAAGAATTGATGCTTTTGAATTATGGTGCTGGAGGAGACTCTTGAGAGTCCCATGGACTGCAATAAGATCAAACCTATCCATTCTGAAGGAAATCAGCCCTGAGTGCTCCCTGGAAGGACAGATCGTGAAGCTGAGGCTCCAATACTTTGGCCACCTCATGAGAAGAGAAGACTCCCTGGAAAAGACCCTGATGTTGGGAAAGATTGAGGGCACTAGGAGAAGGGGACAGATGACGAGATGGTTGGACAGTGTTCTCGAAGCTACGAACATGAGTTTGACCAAACTGCGGGAGGCAGTGCAAGACAGGAGTGCCTGGCGTGCTATGGTCCATGGGGTCACGAAGAGTCGGACACGACTAAACAACAACAAAACATTAACTCTGGTTTAACAAAACGGGCAAGCACACGGCATCGATTCACATATGCAAAAGTGACTTCACAAAACACACAGTAAAGAGGAATTTGATCTTTGTGAATTCCCGTACAAACTGTCCTGATCCACACTTCCAGGGCTAATGTGAGGATCCAGAAACTTAGCTGTCCCTTGGATAACACTGGCCCACTTTGCTACTTGAGGCAAAACAGCAGCCACCAGCACTGCCATACCTGCACCCACCGCTTACCCTGCCGCTACCACCACCACCTGCCCACCCTGCTTGCCTCTGCTGCTGGCGGAGAAACGGTGCTGGCATCGGCACCAATTTCCGATGAAGAAGAAGAAGAGTTTGGATTTGATATCCCTCTTTATCACTACCCTAAGGAATCTCAAAGCAGCTAACATTCTCCTTTCCCTTCTTCCCCCACAACAAACACTCTGTGAGGTGGGTGGGGCTGAGAGACTTCAGAGAAGTGTGACTAGCCCAAGGTCACCCAGCAGCTGCAGGTGGAGGAGCGGAGACGCAAACCCAGTTCCCCAGATTATGAGTCTACCGCTCTTAACCACTACACCACACTGGCTCTCCTTAGTGATTGGGGACTGCTGAGATCCTGCCCCAAATCAGCACTGCTTCCCTCCTACTGGCGGAGATGGCAGGATGCCCACAGGAGTGCCACCGCCTGAGGCAGTGGCTTCACCCCGCCTAATGGCTGCGCCAGCCCTGAATTTCACACTTCCCAACTTTCCAACATGCCTCTTGGCTCAAAAAAGTATCAAAACGCTCTTCAAGATCCGTATATTGAATATGACTTTGAAATGCAGATTTTTGGCACAGAGCTGCCGCTTCTTCTTTTGATGCAGATTAATGCAGAATACATGTCAAAACAGATTTGTGCCTGAGACAAGGAGAAGTGACAGGGAACAGACACAGACTGATTTCTCCAGCCCTAAATTCCAAGTAGTTTTCATACAGCAAACAAAAAAACAAACAAAAAACCCCCCTCTTACCTGCAAACTATTATTCAGCAAATCGAAGTCACTGTATCTTCTTATAATCTACAAAAGCAACACAGAATTAGTGCCGGTACCACACATTCTAATACAACTGGGTATCGACAATCCCATTCTATAAAGCAGGTACAATTTTGGCAGGAGCCAGGATCACAAAGATGCAAAACCTCCAAAGAAAACTAGGGAAATCTCTCTCTGGGCATGCTGCAATCACTCTATAGGAGCAAAGCATTGCTTCCATTTCATGTACACAAGTTTACTGAGGCTTGGGCTGCCCCAGTGGCATGGATTTGCAGTGATCCTTCTTATATCTGGGCTTACATCAAAATAAATTGTCGGCGGAGGAACATAAATAAGAGCCTAATTTTATTAAGGTTTCAATGTACAGGTGTTTCCCTTTTGAGTATTGCTGGCTTCTGTTTTAGGAAAAACCGGTCGCCCTTTCCAGAAATCTTCACATCATGGAATCTGGAAATTCAGGAGGGGCTCCACACATTAAATGGGAATAGCGCTTCGGATTCTGGGCACAACAGCATTTCGCACAACCAACAACACAGGCTTGTGTCTTTAAGCACCTTCTGGCATGCACACATTAAGGAGTCACACCCAACCAGATTTCTGCAGCTTGCATACTTGGATGTTTAAGGATGCTCACCCAAGAGCACGTGCAAACAGTAGGCAAGCAGACTGAAAGGAAGAAGAGAGTCATATAAGCTTTCTCAGCTCGCAAGTGAGAAATGTGGCAGTTGGCCATGTCCTTCTAGGCCAAGCATCCCCAAACTGCGGCCCTCCAAATGTTTTGGCCTACAACTCCCATGATCCCTAGCTAACAGGACCAGTGGTCAGGGATGATGGAAATTGTAGTCTCAAAACATCTGGAGGGCCGAAGTTTGGGGATGCCTGTTCTAGGCCATACTTTTAGGGTCTCTCCCCTACATTTCTCTCTTCCTTCAGAAGAGATTTGAGTTGTCTCTGGTGCCTTCTATTCTATAATAATAATAATAATAATAATAATAATAATAATAATAATAATAATAATAATTTTATTTATACCCCGCCAATTTGGCTGGGTTTCCCCAACCACTCTGGATAGTTCCCAACAAAATATTAAAAATAAAATCAAACATTAAAAGCTTCCCTAAACAGGGCTGCCTTCAGATGTCTTCTAAAAGTCAGATAGTTGTTTATTTCCTTGACATCTGATGGGAGGGCATTCCACAGGCAGGCACCACCACCAAGAAGGCCCTCTGCCTGGTTCCCTGTAACCTCACTTCTCGCAGTGAGGGAACCGCCAGAAGGCCCTCGGCGCTGGACCTCGGCGCTGGGGGTGGAGACGCTCCTTCAGGAACTTGCTCTCTGCGCTTGCAGCATACTTTAGTACTGACTGAAATGGGGTAGGTGTGGAAAATCAGTATGAATATGGCTCCTTATTACAGTCTCATGAAGAGCGGTGCTCTTTCATGACCTAAACACTGATGCAAAGAAGACTCTGCACACATAAAAACATACAGGAACAATTCACCAAGCCCACATTCCGCTGCACAGCTTCTTTCATTTTTTTAAAAAAAGTTGTGCATAGAACAGGCATCCCCAAACTTTGGCCCTCCAGATGTTTTGGACTACAATTCCCATCTTCCCTGACCACTGGTCCTGTTAGCTGGGGATCATGGGAGTTGTAGGCCAAAACATCTGGATGCCTGGCATAGAAGCATCTTGTCAGTGCTCAGATGACGAGGGAGCCTTTCGCTGTGCTCCCTGTAAAATCCAATCAACAAAATGCATTTCCTTATGTCAGAGATTAACAAGTTACCTGCCAACTGTTTTCCATGGAAATCCCTCTTTGCACACGAATGATGTATTCCTAGGAATGAGAAGAAAACCCAATTAGAAAGCAGAGATCGCACGTGACGATTTTTCCATTTCAAACCTATTCATGCTTTTATGGTAATCTAAATCTGCCCATTTGTTGTAAGAACACGCTGCCCCCCCCCCACCAATGAACGTTATCTTGACCTCTGTGGTTTTTTCAAGGCTATGCAGAACTCTGCATTTTGCTCTCTCCTCTCTGTGCTGCCCTATCACCCCATCTGACTTATTTCGTTTCCCTCCATCGCATACTCTTTTATGTTTTGCATTATGCCCCCCTCGATGACGGCTGCACTCCTCTCTTGTCAAACAAACACTGAAAACAGCAAAACAAGAAACCAAGTCATCCAAAACAAGAAACCAAGTCATCCAAACTATCTCGGCTACTGTTCTGCAGGAAGGGACCATGTTATTTCCGCCTTCTGTACCAGAATACCCCCACTAACTGGAGCTATGCAAGTATCTCTATGCTAAGAGAATTGCACATATTTTTTAACTACTTAAGTGTTTGACGTTTACTTAGTAAACCAAAAAGCAAGATACACCCTACCCTAACCATGAGTAGCAAAATAAATAGAAGTGCTCTCCAGAGAACTAACGTAGAAGCCATTTATTTCTATATGTTATGGCCTCCTCCTTACATCAAGGCAATCTCAGGTTGCCCATTTCATTTATTTTTCATTTCAGACTTTAAACACAAATCCCCGGAGCACACTCGAGACTCTAATTGCAAAGAGGTACAGCTCTACCCAAAATTGCTCGTTAATTAGTTTTTTTTAGAGCAAGTTTTAAAGCAGGTGAGGAACCACACGTTTAAATGTTGTTTAATGACTTATAATTTCAATTTCAATTCATGTAACCAGTTCATAAATGTGTTTTCATGTACTGTAATGTTTAATACTTCCAGCTGATGAAGGTGAAGACACCGAAACAGGGCCCTGTCCTGGCTTCTGATTTCTGATTAATGATTGAGACTTTAAGACTTCTACATCAAACACGACATTGATATATCCTGATTTTGGACTAGCATGAACTCGACCCAATTTAAAGACTCTCGCATCTAATGCTGTAACAGATTATTGTAGTTTTGAGTTTACAACTTCTGTATGACTATATCAGGCACTGGCAACCTCCGGCCCACGGAGGCCGTTTATCCGGCCCATGGGCTGCCCGTGAACTGAGCTGCCCACCCGGCAAGTCCCCCACATGCTGCGGTAAACAGGTGCAGCGTGACGCAGGGACTCGCCGAGCAGCACCAGAAATCGCGTCTATGCAGCCACAGAAGTGCATTCTGGCGCTGCGGACATTTTGGAAATGGGCAGCCAGCACCGGAAATCGCTTCTACGCAGCTGTGGACATGCGCAGAAGCCATTTCTGGTGCTGTGCTGCCCATTTCCAAAATGTCCGCAGCGCCACCAGAAATCGCTTCTGCGCCTGTGCGGCCCATGTCTGGCCCACGGACAATAGTCCGTGGGAATCCTCTGGCCCGCGAGCAGAAAACGTTGCCAACGCCTGGACTATATGTATTCTTGTTTTTGCAAATTCATATTTGATTTGTTACTAGGGATTATTCTCACTATTGAATCTTATATTGGCCTGGGTTCTTGGTCTGTTTTTTATTGGTGCATTTACTAGAGACAGAAGAGGATGCACAGCTGGAACAACTCTCTCTCCTTGCTATGCATTTTCTGCTGCTTTCTCTGCAAGAGAAGGGAGCCGTGGGATCACAAAGAAACACAAACACACCACTTTACAGCAGCTGTCTTGACCCTGGACTTCTTGCTGGAAGGGAGAGATTTAAACCAAAAGACCACTGAACATTAAAAAATATGGTTTTTCTTTTTTTTCCTGCTGGCTAGTGGCTAGGAGTATAGTATTTTTTGGGGGGGGGGTGTAGGTTTGTTAGAAACGTCCACTTCCTGATTACCCTACTTCATTTCAGCAGTCTAATTCAGGAGGGAAAAGTAATTTTGCTTGCTGAATAAAAAGGCAGTCAAACGCTTCCTAATCTGCTGCAAATCAGCCAGAGACCTAGCAGTAGATTCCAATCTACTTTCTGCCCACCCCTGCTGTACAACAGGCACAGTTATACGTAAACCAGCATATTTATGTAACTTGCCGTATTTTTCGCTCCATAAGACACACCTTTTTCCTCCTAAAAAGTAAGAGGAAATGTCTGTGTGTCTTATGGGGAGAATGCATGGTCCCTGGAGCTGAATTGCCCATGGGTAAATCATGTTTGGGTTTTTTTAGAAAGAGCTAAAGGCCAACAAGAGGGAAGGAGGGTGTTTAAAGGAAGCCGCTCAGCAGCTGATTGCAAGAGATCGGGAGGGAGTTAAGAGACTCTAGCTCCCTTCCCACCCTGCCCCCTTCCCCAGGCCTCCATTGCTGTGTTTCCCCAGCTGACATGTGACTGGCTGATTAGATTATCTGTCTGGAAACTGTAGAAATGGCTCCCGTTCCTTTCCTAAAGAAGCTGCAGAACTGTGAGTTGATCCCCATAAAAACAGGATTTTTTCCCCTTTGCAAGGTAAGCTCAACAACTTTGAGCTGATCCTCAAAAATGGAGCTTTCCCCTTTTGCAAAAAAAAAAAAAAAACTGAACAACTGTGAACTGATGCTCAAAAAAATGGGGCTTTCCCCATTTGCAAAAGAAGCTGCACAACTTTGAGCTGATCCCAAAAAACAGGGCTTTCCCCTTCCTCCTCTTAAAATTAGGTGCATCTTTTGGTCAGGTGCGTCTTATGGAGCGAAAAATACAGTACTCTTTCACAAGTGAAGGCAAGCTCTCACAAATGTAGTCTTCACGAACCGCATATACCAGCCCATCCTATTCTTCCCTGCCCTCCAGTCTTCCTAAGCATTTCGGTCTTCTTGACAGTCACCATGTTCAATCTCCCTGCTGCAAAGCAGCTGATCTGTTGTCTTGCGTTCAGAGCTGAATGAGGAGTCCAGGGGAGGAGCGAGACTGGCATACTGGCTAGAGTGCTGGACTAGGTCCTGAGAGGTCAGGGTTCAAATCCCCACTCAGCCATGAAGCTCACTGGGTGACCCTGAACCAGCCACCATCTCTTAGCCTAACCTGACGTACAGGGCTGTTGTAAAGATGAATGGGGAGGAGGAGATCCTTGGGAGAAAAGGCAGTATATAAATGTCATCAATCAATCAAAATACTGCTGTGGCTGCAATTAGGGAGGATGTTTTCTAGGGGGGGGGGGGAGGTGCGCGCGCGCATAAGAAAGAGAGAGAGAGAATAAGAATGGTATGTGTTGTATGAAAATGTTTCATATGAATTTTCACCTCTATGGTTTAATCATTTCTTTATATAAAAAAGTAAATTGCTTGGATACCTGTTAGGTAACAAGCAATAACAAGTTGAATTAATATTATTATTAATAATAATAATCCACACATGAGGAACTGCCAGTTTACATAGACTGGGGGCCTATTATGTAGTCTACTTAGGTAATGGTTTAATCCAGCTCTAGACTGCCTGGGTGAAAATTGCCTTATGCTTTGTTTTCTAATAAATACTGTATTGTGCGAGAGGGAACCCACATTCGGTTTCCGATTTCCACACGCTGAGGAAACACACTTTTATTCAGCTAGCTATCAATAGCTCTCTCGGGGCCACAATTTGCATATGTTAAAAACCAGGTTTCTACTGTATCCTACTGAAAGTGAATTAGTAGCCCTCTGCATTGAAAATAACAACAGAGCCTTCAAGCCCTTGCTTACGCTGGCTGTATGAACCTCTAATGGGAGCTGAAAGCCAAAGGCCCCCCAACAAAAAGAGTCAGAAAACCAGCTTTGCTTTCTGAAGCACACACATGTGCACCAAAGCATTGCCATTTACGCTGCTCAACTTTGGAGAAACGGGATGAAGGGAGGGAAAGAAAGAAAGAAATAATATAAATTAGAACGTACAAGAAGATGCCAACGAAAGAGTGTAAAATTATGAACAGAAATAAAAGGACAAGGTAGCTAAATCCTGAAGCAGTATGTCATAAAGAGATATTCACTTATTTATTTCATTATACATGTATATATAGAGAGAGGGTGCTTGATTGTAAAAAATAATAAAATAAAACAAACCCCTATGGTATGACAGTCTCTAAATAGGTTTTTTTTAAAAATGGTGAAGGACCCCTGGACGGTTAAGTCCAGTCAAAGGCTCATCTCGCTTGAGGCTGAGAGAGCCGGTGTTTGTCCACAGACAGCTTTCCGGGTCATGTGGCCAACATGACTAAGCTGTTACTGGCACACAGAGGACCATGAAGGAAGCCAGAACGCACGGAAACGCTGTTTACCTTCCCGCCACAGGGGGGAATTTATCTACTTGCACTGGTATGTTTTTTGACTGCTAGGTTGGCAGGAGCTGGGAGCTCACCCCGTCATGGGGATTCGAACCGCCGACCTTCCGATTGGCAAGCCCAAGAGGCTCAGTGGTTTAAATCACAGGGCCACCCGCTCCCTTAAAGCCTCATAGACATACAGGGATACTAGCAGCAGAGCAGCAACCACATACAGTGGTACCTCGACTTACGAAGACGATCCATTCCACGGACGTCTTCGTAAGTAGAGGTTTTCGGTTCTCGAAGCGCCGCTTTGGCGCATGTGCCGACCGCGCGCACCGTTCTGCACAGGCGCAGAATGCACACACCAGGCGTGCACGGAGAAAAGACATCTGGGGGTTGTCGACTTTGGAAGTCGAAACCTTCAGAAGTCGAAGCGTTCGGTTGCCGAGGTATGACTGTATATGCTCTTCTGCTCAAGGGCACAATTGGAAATGAATCACTGCACTCTCCTGACACAAATTTGCAGTTTACGCATATACCTCCAGTGCTTCATGCTTCAGGGTTGACTATGGTGCACAGATTAAGGACTCTAGGCTAGTAGAAAACCTCTCTTTCCCCTCCCCCTTATTGACACTCATCTCTGAATGAACTCTGACACCAAAGCAGCATTACTCCTGTGGGGCTTTGACACTGATAATGCTGATGTAATGAGTGTAGAGAAGCAAAACAAACAAACGCGCTCCCCTCCAGAGGGAAAGGAAAAGTATTCACCCACAAAACAGCAATGCCTCCCTCAGAATGCCAACGGAACTTTACATACATTAAAAAAGTACATTAACGGAACTTCAATGTATGTAACCTGCAAAATCAGGAAATATTAAAGCACCTGTTTACTGTAATATGCAGCAATATACACAATCCTCATCATTCTGCGATAGAATCTGGAGCTCTGTCTTTGCTGCCCTGTTTGATCCGAAGCCAAATGCTCTCACAAAACCCAGGATGTTTTGGAACAGCAGAAATATTGCTTAAGCTACCCCCCCCCCACTTCAGTATTTACAAAACTACAAGTACGGTTTCAACACTGCTGCAAGCCTATAACACGAAGCTGCCAAGATAGAAACCATTACATTGCCCAATAATGCCTGTGCTTGAAGGCAGGGCATTTTAAAGCATTACATTGCCCAATAATGCCTGTGCTTGAAGGCAGGGCATATAAAAATATATAAAGTATGTGGGGGGTTTGAAATTCCCTTCCATTCCTCATGCACCCTCCACCATCACCCGGTGAACTCAAAATCCCCCAGTTGTGCACTTTTAACTCTGCCTGACACCGGTTTCCATTTGGGGAAAACAAAATGCAGGTTTAGATGCTGTTCATTCCTGCCACACTGAAAATTCCTTTTTTAAAAGAAGCCCTATTTGAAGGTTTGGACTCATCAGTTTTACAACTGCTGGTTTAGGATCCACAACTGGGTTGTATCCTAATCTAAAGTGGGTCACACCCACAGATTATTATTATTATTTAGCTTGTTAAGGTATTTCATTTTGTTTTTTTCAAAGGAGAGTGACAGATGGAAAACAGGAGACTCTGTGCAGGGAAAAAGGGAGGTGAAGAAAGAAGAGGAAAGGAAGAAACAGAAAGGCTGAAGAATACTGATATGTACTATTACTATAGCAAAACTAAAAATCCATAAATCCTAGTTTAGCCATAACTTTTTTGAGTAGGATTTCCCACTGGCATACAAGCCCGTGGCTTTTTTCTGGCTACAGTGTCAATCTGTCAACCTGCCAGTGAATATATGGGATAAATATGTTACCAAGAATTCTTTCAATTCCAAAAGGCCTCTGGATTCCAAATGCAAATCTAGAATTTGCCTCTACTGGAACAACAGGCTTTTCTGATCCCTGCCTCCACCCAAGTAATGAACACCCCCCCCAAAAAAAAAACAAAAAAAAACACAGAGAGAAATACAAATCATTTGTTATACCACACCCCGGATTCCACACATGCATATGGAAGCTGGAGGGGGGGACCTTTGGAAAGAAAAAAACAGATGGCAGGGAAAGAGTTAAGCATGCTTACTCCCTTCCCTGCTTCTGCACTCAGAACAGGCCACTCCCAGAGCTACTTTTCATTAAAGCTCCATTTCATGCCCTGCTTCCAGGCCAAGAAAGCCACCCTTCCCCAAGGCAGCGTAGCTGACAATTAGGAGAAATAAAATACACACAGCAAAATGAAGCAACAAAATCCGAAACAGTGCAAGCCATAAAACAGGTACCAGTAAGTCAAAATGCTTTCCTACCAAGCAAGGTTTTGATCAGCATTTTAAATTCCAGAAGGGAAATAGGCAAGCAGAGCCCCTGTTGGACAAAGTCGTCCCAAAGAGCAAGAAGGGACACAACAGAGGAAAGGCCTTGTGATCATTTGCCACACCTGCAACACTTCAGAAGACAAGGGCACTCGTAACAGGCTCTTTCCTACAAATAAGGCATGAGAGGGTGTACATGAGACTAAGTGCTCCTTCAGAAGTTCAGTGACTAGACCAGGCATCCCCAAACTGCGGCCCTCCAGATGTTTTGGCCCACAACTCCCATGATCCCTAGCTACCAGGACCAGTGGTCAGGGATGATGGGAATTGTAGTCCAAAACATCTGGAGGGCCGAAGTTTGGGGGTGCCTGGATTAGACCATTTAGAACTGACCTGGACATACAGTGTGATTTTATTTTATTTTATTTTTGTACTGCCCTTCATCCAGAGATCACAGGGCCGGTTCGCAACATAAAAATACAAAATGAGAACACAAAATGCACCATAAAAACAAAAAGAAACCAATATTTCCCCTCCCACAAACGCATTTAAAAGGCCACAGAATGTGAATTAACCCAATAAGAATAAGAATATGAATAATCTGCAACCCTCCATCATCCCAAACTACTGGCGATGCTGGCTGGGGCCGATGGGAATTGGGAGTCCAACAACATCTAGAAGGCCTCGCGTTCCTACAGGTTACTGGTGCATGTACTGCAATAGTTAGATCTGCACTTCCCCCACTCAAAAAAAAGTGGGGGGTTCTGCTATTTACCATCCAAGTTGAGAAAGGGCAGTCCTATCCAGCCTTATCTGCACTTAGCGTCTTCCAGCCCATCCTGCCCAACAGGTAGCATGTTGGAAAAGCATGCTATTTGGGAACTATTGATTTGGAGTGACTTCCGAACACCTTGAAGCACTGTGACATTTTCTCAGTGTTCTGTCTAGTCAAAAGAGGGCTAGAGCGGTGGTAAAGGGAAAATGTGATTTGCCAAATGCAATTGCTTCAAGTTTCCTTGCTCCAGCTCAAGAGGACGTTACTTTAAAATGTTAATTCATACTTGCATCAAAGGACAGAACCTGCTTCTCACTGTATTCAGACTGTTTCACACTCCAGATAACAGGAAACCCAATGAAACATTGTGGCAAACTACGAAGTACAGCTATGTATCATATTCTTTCTTAAAAAAATACGTCAACACACTTTTTGCCACCTTGTGCAACTATTTTGTCTCTGCCTCCTAACAGATGAAACAGAAGTTTAAGAATGGCCAAATACAGCTCTGAAATTACCGAGAAAGCCCAGCAGGACTCTTGCTTCACAGTACACATGTGATTTAAAGAACAAACCTCTATTTGAACTTTCCTCAGTGTGCCTTGACAAAACGGAAATGCAAAGATAAGCAATCAAGGCTCACAAAATTGGTTTTTTCAACTCCCACATATGAAAGACACACTATTTCTCTGGGAAAACTGCTTTTAAATGTTTGTCAATGGGAAGCTAGACCTGACTCTCCCTTTGCCAATTTGAGCTCCCCAAAGACCCGTAGAAACCAAGGCAGAATGTCAAGTCCACAAAAACCTTTGGGTTGCTATTATGCCCTTTAGAATAATAATGATGATGATGATGATGATGATGATAATAATAATTTATTATTTATACCCTGCCCATCTGGCTGGGTTTCCCCAGCCACTCTGGGCGGCTTCCAACAAAATATTAAAATACAATGGTCTTAAAATATTAAAATACAATACATTAAAAACTTCCCTAAAAAAGAATAAAAATAAATGTGTCAGATATACTTAATAGCAAGAACTACAGTGGTACCTCGGGTTAAGAACTTAATTTGTTCTGGAGGTCCGTTCTTAACCTGAAACTGTTCTTAACCTGAGGTACCACTTTAGCTAATGGGGCCTCCCACTGTCGCCATGTGATTTCTGTTCTCATCCTGAGGTAAAGTTATTAACCTGAGGTACTATTTCTGGGTTAGCGGAGTTCGTAACCTGAAGCGTCTGTAACCCAAGGTACCACTGTACATAGTACATATGTGTAAGTTTTAATAAAGTAGTATTTCTAGAAGACAACCCAATACACAACACAGCAAGTCAAAAACCTACTCTACTACTGAGCCATGACCCATCACCTAAAGTGTGGCTGATATAAACCATATCCAATTCATTTGAATGGGACTACATTAGTTTAAATCCACATTCTCTGGTTTACAATCTGTGAGCCAAGGAAATAGAGGGAGGCAAGGAATATCCACATGTCAACCAATGTCGCCACTGAAGTGAAATTACTAAATTCAGGTACTCCAATTTAGCCTATACTAAATGAAGTAACACTAAATATGACTCCAACTATTTTGTTCATGTTAACAAATGAAGATAATGTAACTTGGAAACCTCAAGGAAATACTGAAAATTATTCAATTTTCTTTAAACTTACTCCTGAACAGTAGGTTGAGAGGAATTTCTTCTATCATCATCATGCTAGTTGGAGTCTCAAGAGAATGGGCATGTCAAGGCAACCGAGGGATAAAAAGGTGATGTGGTTTAATATAAAATCTGGTTTGTCAAGAAAATGTTGTGCAGGATTGTTAAAATATGTGAGCCATGTGACTTAAGGCCACAAAAGGACCAGGCCCCACACATTTTCATTTGTATACTTGCCCACACATGATATTTGTGCTTGTCATTTAAGGACAACTCACAGCCTGAAAAGAAAAACAGAGTAGATTCTTTTCCAGTATAAAAATACTTTCCTCGTTTTGAGGCAATTGTTACTTGCCAACAGAGTAGTAGTTATTTATGGGACCCTACTACTACAGGCGGGGGGCGCAGGTGGCGCTGTGGGTTAAACCACAGAGCCTAGGGCTTGCTGATCAGAAGGTCAGCGGTTTGAATCCCTGAGATGGGGTGAGCTCCCGTTGCTTGGTCCCAGCTCCTGCCAACCTAGCAGTTCGAAAGCACCTCAAAGTGCAAGTAGATAAATAGGTACCACTTCAAGCAGGAAGGTAAACGGCGTTTCCGTGTGCTGCTCTGGTTCGCCAGAAGCGGCTTTGTCATGCTGGCCACATGACCTGGAAGCTGTACGCCGGCTCCCTCGGCCAATAATGCGAGATGAGCGCTGCAACCCCAGAGTTGGTCACGACTAGACCTAATGGTCAGGGGTCCCTTTACTACTACAGGCTTGTAAATAGTTAGCAAAGTCTTCTTAAAACTGTGTTTGGAGGAGGGGTGGGATGATGGTTAGTGCAGGTAAGTTTCTGATTTCCTTATACTGTTCCTGTCTTAGTTGTAAACCTGGCTTTGTGTTACATGACCATGAAGGATAGTCAGGTCATGGCAAGGAAGAATACCAGAAGTTTTGGCAGATAAACATTAAACAGGTCCAGGGCTAAAGCAATTTATTCCAATATGAGGCCTGCTTAGTCCCAAATCTCTATTCAAGGCCATGGCTACCCTTCTAGTCAACAGTTCTCGGTTAATTTGTTATGGGGTATAAACACTATTACAATCTCTCTTGTTACACACTTGTTACACACTTAAGTAAGTGTTCCATATTTCCATAACTAGATAACTCTGCTGCAAATATGCTTTATTTATAACTACACAGGCAGAGCCATGAGGAAGAAAATAGGCTCCTAAAGCACAACTGTTGATCCTTAATTAGATTTCCAAAGAGAGCACTGAATCTCAAAGGTGGTTTACCAGTAATCTAATCCACAGTTTTATCTTCTCTCAAAACCCAAACTGAAAACTCTTTTCTCACATTGCACCAAAAGGGCTCTTTCAGAAACCATCACCGAACAATCATTCCTATCATGCAATCAGTTTAATGAAGGGCGATCACTAAGCAGCAGCAACCCACAGACATTCAAACAACTTAAAACTAAAGTATGTTCCATACAGTAAATCACTCTTGATAATAAGCTGCCTGCTCTTAGCCCCACTGCAAGTGACCAACAGTTGTTTCCTGGAAATAAAACTGATCAGAGATCATAGTCGGATGAAGGCAAAGAAACATGCATTTCTATGATTTCTTAGTATGATAAAATTCATCTAAAAGTTACAATTACCACACTGGCTAATCTAAGCATATCACAGGATTATGCACTTCATCTGTCTATGATCTCTGATCAGTTTTATTTCCAGGAAGCAACTTGTCAATATCTAAGCTGTAATGGATCACAACATAAAGCAGGGTTGGGCTTTTACTGTTGTTTGTGCCCTTTACACTTGATAAACATAAGCATTATACCTGTGAATGCCAGGGGGAAACAAAAGGTGACTGCTACTGCCTTCATATTCTAGAATCATAGAGTTGGAAAAGACCACAAGGGCCATCCAGTCCAACCCCCTGCCGAGCAGGAAACACCATCAAAGCATTATTGACATATGCCTGTCAAGCCTCCGCTTAAAGACCTCCAAAGAAGGAGACTCCACCACACTCCTTGGCAGCAAATTCCACTGTTGAACAGCTCTTACTGTCAGGAAGTTCTTCCTAATGTTTAGGGGGTTTAGGTGGTTTAGGTTCTTTCTTGTAGCTTGTATCCATTGCTCCATGTCCGCTTCTCTGGAGCAGCAGAAAACAACCTTTCACCCCCTTCCATATGACATCCTTTTATATATTTGAACATGGCTATCATATCACCCCTTAACCTTCTCTTCTTCAGGTTAAACATACCCAGCTCCCTAAGCCGTTCCCTTCATAAGCCATCGTTTCCAGGCCTTTGACCATTTTGGTTGCCCTCCTCTGGACACGTTCTAGCTTGTCAATATCCTTCTTGAACTGTGGTGCCCAGAACTGGACACAATATTCCAAGCAGTTTGGATGAATGGTTTCTAGTTTGATGGGAAGTGTTTTCTTTTAATGCAAAACCCAAGGAGTACCTCACACCAATCTAAATAACCTCAGTTCCCCGTCATGCACTAACACCAACTTCCAATCTACCCCACCATGGCAATACCTGGCATTTTACATATTGTATTGTGCAGAAGGTATCCTCTTAGTTGATTATTATTATTATTATTATTATTATTATTATTTACTTATAATTGGCAAGAGGGGTTTAGCTATATTTTAACTTATTATTTTGTAACACTACACGCCGAAGAATTGATGCTTTTGAATTGTGGTGCTGGAGGAGACTCTTGAGAGTCCCATGGACTGCAAGAAGACCAAACCTATCCATTCTGAAGGAAATCAGCCCCGAGTGCTCACTGGAAGGACAGATCCTGAAGCTGAGGCTCCAATACTTTGGCCACCTCATGAGAAGAGAAGAATCCTTGGAAAAGACCCTGATGTTGGGAAAGATTGAGGGCACTAGGAGAAGGGGACGTCAGAGGACAAGATGGTTGGACAGTGTTCTCGAAGCTACGAACATGAGTTTGACCAAACTGCGGGAGGCAGTGCAAGACAGGAGTGCCTGGCGTGCTGTGGTCCATGGGGTCACGAAGAGTCGGACACGACTAAACGACTAAACAACAACAACAACAACACTACATGCAAAATGGGACTCTTGAATGTTGTCATGTGGTTCTGAACTGCTATAGGACGGCAGTGTGGTTTTTGCTGTGTGTTTTGTCATTTCTCTCGGTTTACAAACTGCCTTGAGTACAGTAGCATTCATTAAGGTTGAAATGAAAATGAAAAGAAAAACATTCACACTAACTCCGCACCTGAACACAGCATCTCACACCAATACAGTACTCCATTTTCTGGTCACAGCTGAAATCCACTTTGAAACAAAACACTCTCTTTCCTGAAAAACCCTTCCCTCCAATTCACAACAGTGCAATGACACTCTCCATTACTCTGCAGTCAGAAAAAAATACACTCTGCACCTACTCGGTGGGGCTGCCAACTATTCACACTTTCTGGAGTTGTATTTTTCCGTAACATTTCACCTGACTATTCTTCTATGGCAAGAACTCAAATCAGCCAGTGTACATGGCATGTCCTTGCCTCCTATTTTATCTTCACCAAAAACAACAAAAAACCCAGAGAGATAAGTTTGGGAGAGAAGTCCTTCAGCCTCATCCAATGATGTTTGTGGCCGAGAGGAGACTCGAACCCAAGTCTCTCCCCAGTTCTCCTCCAGCCACTGTAACCCCTAAGCCCCACACTGTGGCTCGCAAGTCTGATCAGCAGATAACACCCAAGGCCTTTCCTTGCTTGTTTTAACCCATGCACCCACTGTACTCAAAAAGTTTGGACTTTGTTATTTAACCCATGTACTCATCCTACGTGCCGGTTCTATAGTTTCCCCATGTTTTCAATTTCCCTCTGCCGTTGCAACTGTTCCCTCGGTTTTAGGCACACTACAAAGTGGGAAAAAAAAACAAAAATTACCCCCCCCCCAAAAAAAAATCAGCAACCCTAGCAGTGACAACAGACCCCCAAGGCTGACCCCTTAGCACTAATAACAGCAGCAGCTGCAGAAGAGGTAGTAGTAGTAGAGTGGCTGGGGGCAACCCAGTCGGATGGGTGGGGTGCAAATAAATAAAATCACCATCATTATTATTAAGACTTACTTTCCACCTACAGGTGAAACTCGGGAAATTAGAAAATCGTCGAAAAGTGCATTTATTTCAGTAATGCAACTTAAAAGGTGAAACCAATATATGAGATAGAGGCATGACATGCAAAGCAAGATATGTCAAGCCTTTATTTGTTGTAATTGTAATTATTTGTCCTTAGGCGGGTCCATTACAAATGGAATGTAATTAATGAAAGGTAACAGCGATGTTTATTTTTGTATTATTGTAACTATTTGTTTTATTACTGTGGAATTTCCAAAAGAAAGCATTTGTAAAAATTAAAATAAAAATAAATAATAATAATAAGCTGCGTTACTGAAATAAATGCACTTTTCGACGATATTCTAATTTCCCGAGTTTCACCTGTATTCTCCACTTTCTCCCCCATCTCCCTCCCAAGCCCACGATGTGCAAAATCCTTCCTGGGGGAGGAAGGGAGGCGGAGGGAGGCTCTTGCTACCTCGAAGAAGGGGACATGTTGCAGCCAACAAACCCCCACGACCACCACCCATAACCTCAAGCGCCCCCCCCACTCGTCACGACCAGGCTCTGCAGACGCCCCCCACCCAAACGCGACCCCCGAGAGCAGCGCCGAGAGCCCGGCCTGCGCTGGCCGCGGCGACCCCCTTCTTCCTGCTCCAGCCCGTATACCGTGTGCGAATGGAGGCTCTGGCTGGCCTCGATCACGGCTGTCAGCGGCGCCGTGTCGTCCAGCAGCACTTTGCCCGCCGCCGGCTTCTCCATGAAGGCCATGCCGAGCTGGAGGGGGGAGGAGGAGGAGAAAGCGGCGCCTCGCCCGGCAGCTCCCGCCAAGCCCCGAGGAGGATTTGCTGCTGGTGGCGATGGTGGTTCCGCCGTCAACACCGGAGCGAGCGCAGCCGGCCAGCGAGGCCTCCTCTGGGTCTTAAAGCCCGCAGGGCTCCCGGCCTCCGCGACTCCGGCCTGGGGAAAAAAAAAGGAGGCTGGAGCTTTACGAGGCGAGGAGGAGGAGGAGGAAAGAGGGAGAAGCGTGGCTAGGAGCCAGCCCCACCCCCTTTCCCAGAAACCGCATCGGATCCGCTACTACTACGCCGGTTGTAGGATTCGCTGCCCCTTAAACAGCCCTCCCCCCCAACCACAGTGGAAACGGCCTCCCTCGTTGGAAGGGCGGTGGGCTCTCCTTCCAGTCGGAGGCTTTCCCAGTTGGATGGCCGTCTTCCAGGGATGCTTTCGTTGGAAGTCCTGCATTGAATTGGGGGGGGGGGGGAGCGCAGTGCCGGGTTTACGTATAAGCTAAACAAGCTATAGTTTAGGGCAGGCCCCCCTCAAACTCGGTCCTCCAGCTGTTTTGGGACTACAATTCCCATCATCCCTGACTGCTGGTCCTGTTAACTAGGGATGATGGGAGTTGTAGTCCCAAAACAGCTGAAGGGCCGATTTTGGGGGTGCCTGCTTTTAAGCATGGCATGGTTCTCACTTTCCATCCCTCACTAAGGAGGTCAGTTTTCACCTTGCTCTGCGATCTATAATTTCAATATTTTTCTGCAAAACGGAAAGTGTTTTGAAGGTACTTTATAGATTTTTCCTACCAGTTTGAAAGTGGGTGGCTTCATTGCTGGTTTCACTAGCCCTTTTTGCGCACAGACAAAGCAAGCTTGCATTTTGCAAACTTACAGTTTCATAGGTGTCCACCCTCCCACAATTTTTTTTCACTTTAGGTATATGCAGGGGAAACAGAATCCCATAGCTCAACATTCTGTCCCATTTATTTATTTGTTTGCTCTGGACTGATGTGCTGGCAATTGTTGCTACGGTAAGTAAAGCAGTCAGATATTTATCCATAAACAAACACAGGAAATCCCACACTAAGCAGGAGACTTTATCATTCACAATAGTCCCAGTGGTTCCCAACAGGTGGTCCGGGGACCCCCAGGGGTCCGCGAGCTATGCCAGAGGGGTCCGCAAGATGCTATTAGAATAAAAAATATATTAAATATATTTCGTATGATAACAGATTTTTTGTTTTGGCCGCTTCCTGCATGAGCAGAGTCTAGCGCAAAACTAGAATTAGATAGAGGCAGTAGTTCTGCTGTATGCCGTTAGGTGGCGCTTTACAAACACTACTGTTTTGCAAAGAGGCAGCGCGCGCATTCTACTAACGCTCACCTCCCCAAGATGCTTTGCGCGCGTCGGCTTCATTTGTGCGCTACTGCGCAGGTACCCTGTCTTCTCCATTCCCCTCCCTCCTCCCTGGACTCTTATAAAAAGACTCTTAATTTGGCTCTCACTTTTTAATTTTAGGATTAGGAATTAATGGGGGTCCTTGTCACAATAGCGGCTCGATGAGGGGGTCCTCGAGAAAATTTTGTTGGGAACCCCTGGTCTATGCACATTTACTCAGAAGGGAATCCTATTGTGCCTGATGGGGCTTACTCCTTTGTAGCTTCTTTAGAATTGCAGCCTATACTACCGTACTTATTTTTGCACTTGCAATCAAAGGAGAACAAAGAATAATTCAGCCTACTTACTCTCTTTAAAGGGTGGCATCATAACACGTTTTGACATTTTGGCATTTCGCACATGTTGTAGCGATGTGGTATCAATGAATTCTATAACTATGGTCAAGGAAAGAGAATTTTTTTAAAGACAAGTTTCAGCCTTATTTTTATTTCACAGACAGGTGAAGGCTTTTGGGGAGAGGTGATGTGTGGCACCAGGTTAAGGCAGTTGTCCTATATCCTGCTACCAAGTGAATTCTATTTATTGCATCAACTATAAGATAATATATATATAACAACCTTAGTTTAAAATATTGCAGATTTTATTTTTTTGCACTGCCTGTCCTGGGAACGTTGAGTGAAAAGTCAGCCAATAGTCTCAGAAATAAGTCAGGGGCTTTTCAGCTGGTACTATCCTAGGAACCATATTAACACACACACACACACACAATGGGGGGGATGGTGTACTGAAATCGGAACCATTTTCCCTCCCCCTGCTTGCCCCCCTTCCTTTCACTGCTGTTGCCAAACCTGTTTTGTGGTATGGAAGGCCCTGGGAGCAGTTAATATGTTGGGCAATGCTCCCAGCGAAAGCACTTGGCAGCAGTGAGCTGAAGGAACTCTAGGAAACAGAAACCGTGAGCTAAAACTTGACAGTGGAAACGAAAGCAAAACTACAATGCGTCCACAGCTAAAGTGGTGCCAGCGGTCTGCCAGACTTGAGGCTACAAGCACCATCATTATTACACTTGGTAAATGTGAGCAAACGCTCATTTGGCAGCCAGCTCACCATAGTGGCTAGAGGGTTGGGTTAGGACCTGTGAGACAAGGGTTCAAATCACCACTTAGCCATGAAGCTCATTGGGTGACCTTGAACCGCTCACCGTCTTTCCACCTAACCTACCTCACAGGGTTGTTGTGAGGGTAGCACAATGGAGAGCCATGTATACCACCTGAAGCTCCTTGGAGGAAAAGTAGTGGGATACAAGCACACACACATACACAGTGAAATGTAGTCCTAACTGTGTTTCTTGCCCTCATCTAAGCCTTGACAGAACACCTCTAAGCCTCACCCCAGTGATGTAGCTTCCGCCTGGCAAAGGGGCCTGCTGCTTTTCTCAAGCCACAAACACAAATTGCCTTTGCATGAAATGGGCTGCCTCTCCCAAGTACTCTCCACAGATCGGGCTATAGCCCTGGACCGGGGGTAGCTTACATGGTGCCCTCCAGATGATTTTGGACTACAACTCCCATCATGCTGGCTAGGGCTGATGGGCATTGTAATCTAGCAGTATCTGGAAGGCACCACACCTTAGCTACCCATGGGCTTAGGCCACACTTCTCAAACTTTGTCCTCCAGATGTTTTCAGACTACAATTTCCATCATCCCTGACCACTGGTCCTGGTAGCTAGGGATCATGGGAGTTGTAGGCCAAAAACATCTGGAGGGCCGAGTTTGAGGAAGGCTGGCTTAGGCAGTCAATCCTCCAACTCTGCCTTGTGACAAGCACTCAAGAGCATTGAAGCATGTGCCTAAGAGCGGTTTCAGACTGTGGAGGTGGCAGGCTGGCATTAGCAATTTGCATTTTCCTTTTATTAGGTCATGCGGAGTGGCGCTTTGTATCTCTTACTGCAGTCAGGGAACAGAGGGGCAGTTGACACCTCTCAAAATAGGGCGAGATGCAAAAGTCAGGCCCGGCTCTAGGGGTAGTCTCGGTGGCGCAGGGCGCCAGGCTGGCAGGAGGGCGCTGCGCGGCAAAGCCACACGGAAGCCATGCTGTGCGCTGCGCCCGCCCACTAGGGTGGGGGCGCCGGAGCGATCTCCGCGCCATGGCGCCCGACCGGCTTGAGACGGCCCTGGCAAAAAGTTCTACTCCACACATTATTAATTTAAACAAAGTTTATGCAGAAAGGTGTGGGAAGCGCCTTTTATTTTACTACTATTTTTGTTTCTCTCTGAATCTCCAGCTAACCAAAAGCTGCTCTGAGAGGGTAGCTCCCTATTGAGATGCTTGATAAATGCCACGATGACTGACTGAGGAACAAGGGAATCAAAAGACAACTTTACAAAGGTTCACCATCCTTTTCGCTGGGAAAAGGGAAACATGTTTGTGTCAGGACAGACCACATGGTCTTTTTCTTCTTGCTCTTTCATTCACTATCCTTTTTATGCACAAAAATCAAAGAGGCTATTCAGAAGTAAACAGGACGCAAGGACCCCTGTGCCACAACAACTTTGAAGTGTGTGCGTAGTAGACATCCACACAGCTTTGATCAAAATCTTTAAAGGATGCTCTGGGGAGTCAGAGGATCCGTAATGCCATGAAGCGTAATTTTAATGTATCATTGTACTTCAGAAACACACCATTGCACAGATCCAATGAAATCTGGCAAACAGATTCCCCCCCCCTCCGTTACTCCCTAGATAACTGGTCTAAAAAGCAATACCACAAAAGCTCATACCAAAATAAAAACTTAGTTGGTCTTTAAGGTGCTGCTGGAAGGAATTTTTTATTTTGTTTGGATTAACCACAGAATGTGAAACAAATTTCTCCTCAAGGAGTTGTTGTGTTTTGCAGCTATTTAAAACCTAAGTTGACATACTGACCAAATTAACTAGGAATGCAGATTTTTCAGTCGTGCTGAGCAGTTTATGTTTTAAACCCCCGTCTTTCGCCCCAAGCCATAATCCTACAAACATCACTGAGGAAACGCAAACCATTTAAGGCCACCATTTTAATGAATGCTAGCTCTACAACTTTTAAGAATATAGTGTTTCAAAAAGAAAACCATTATGCTGAATGGAATTGTTTCAGGGGAAGTTAATGTTTTCCACTCAAAACATCTTTTTGTGCAAGTTGTGATCTCAGGACTTTATGTTTTCTGCATGCCCTAGCTTTATGAGTAAAGCCCAAAGCAACCCACACATCTTAGGAAGAGTTTTAGTTACAGGTAGGTAGCCGTGTTGGTCTGCCGTGGTTGAAACAAAATTAAAAAAATCCTTCCAGTAGCACCTTAGAGACCAACCAAGTTTGTCATTGGTATGAGCTTTCGTGTGCATGCACACTTGCACACGAAAGCTCATACCAATGACAAACTTAGTTGGTCTCTAAGGTGCTACTAGAAATATTTTTTTTATCTTAGGAAGAGTACACATGACTTTACACTTTGGAAATAATCATAGCTGTCAAGTTCTCCCTTTTGTTAAGGGAAATTCCTTTATGCTGAATAGGCTTCCTTGCGAGAAAAGGGAAAACTTGACAGCTATGGAAATAATGGTAAAGCATTTAATGAACCCGAGTTAATAGTGGCCAGCTTAACATTGCCGCTTGTCAGTTTAAAAATATTCAAATTCCATTTTGGCAGTCAGCAAAACTAGTTGCCGTATTTGATATGGTCAGTCGTCCAAGAAACTAGCACTTCTCTATATTCATCCTGTTTAGCTAACAACCTGAAGTACCCATAACTATTTTGGAGGGAACTGATTTCTACAGGAAAGTGTTAACCTAGAAATTCTACCCTCCCTGGAATTAACAAGCATTCAAATTATGAACAGGCTGCTCTGCCTTGACCCCAACTCTTATGGGTCCAGGGATGGGAAGGGGTGGTTGTCTGATCTCATTACCAACACAGGGGGAGAAGATCCCACAAATGAAAAGAAGAGGTGGGACCAATGACTCAAGTTCTCTCTCTCACTCACACACAAGTGCTGGTTTTGACCAGATGGCTGTGCAGGAGAAAGATAAGACAGCTCCAGGATATGGAGAACCTAGGAGCATGTAACCAGAGTCTTCTTGAACTTAGCAAAGTGGCTTGAAACAAGTGATATTTTAAAAATACTATAAAAATAAAATAGAGGCACCGAGCCTGCTCTGTATCGCTAGCCAAACCCTGAAAAAAGGAAAGCACTCACTATTGTTCTACGCATCAGCTGAAAGTCATTTGATTTAGAGGTTGTTGTTGTTTTTACAAAAAGGCAATATCTTTTAAAACAAACAAACAAACAAAAAGCTTCATAGGTTTTTACTGATTTTATCTGTTTAATTGGGGGCATTATGCATTTTTAATTTTTTAATAGATTTGCATATTTTATTAAATTTACCGCCTGCTTTTTTACGTGGGTAACTAAAAGCAACTTAAGATACGTTAAAAATAATTAAAAAAAAGGCCCTCAAAACAAGTAAAAGTCTATTATGACAAACTGGAGTGAAGCAAAAAATCAAATGAAACAAAGAAAAAGAAGCGGATTCTAACAATGAGCACAATCTTTGGTTTGCTCTCTGCAGCAGCTTTGATATGATTGAAGATCTTTCGACACTTCAACCCTTTCTTAGGTTTGTGTCCTGTATGAATTCTTTGATGTGAAGTAAGGCTGCCACTCTGACTGAAGCTTTTCCCCACACTGGAAGCAACTATAAGGGCTGTCCCCTTTGAGTTCCTTGATGCAAGGTTACCGTATTTTCCCGTGTACAACACGCCCCTGTACAGTGGGACCTCGACTTACGAGCTACTCAACATCCAACGTTTTCGACTTATGAGCGGAAAAAGTGGCCACGCACTTACAATTTTTTCAGCATCTGAACGGAAAACCCGTTCGCGGCTAGATGCGGTTTCCTCGACTTACGAGTTTTTAGATGCAGTTTCCTCGACTTACGAATTTTTCCGTTTCCAATGCATTCCTATGGGAAACCGCTTTTCCTATGGGAAACTCGACTTACGAAGTTTTCGACCTACGAGTGTGCATTCGTAACGGATTAAATTCGCAATTCGATTTCCCACTGTATATGACGACCCCTATTTTTTTGGAATCCAAATTGAAGGAAATGGGGAGAGATTGCCTTGTCATAGCCACCAATCACCCACCCAATCGCCGCTTACAATCTCCTGCTCGCGGCTGCCACCAATCGCACATCACCCCTCTGCACTATCCATGTATAAGACAACCCCCAATTTTTAACAACTCTTTAGAAGGGAAAAAAACCCTCATCTTATACATGGAAAAATACGGTAGATGGCTACATTGAGGGAAGCTGTTGCCGCACTCCCATGGGCATGGCCAGGATTTACGTGGGGGTGGGGGGCAGAACTGAGCTATATGTGATACAATTGCCCAGTTAATTATTTTTTATTTATGTACTTGGTTTTTTGGGGGGGCAGCTTGCCGCTTGCCCCCCTTGGCTATGCCTTTTTTCCATCACTTACTATGAATGCCTCCCTTATTCTCTTAACATAGCAATGGCACCCACCAGAGAGGTGCTGGAACTGAGCTAGCTCCGGCAAGTTCTTGCTGAGAAAAAGCCCTGGAGAGAACTACAGGGGAACCGACAACAGCCATTTTTCTGGAGGCCAGAGCAATTCCAATAGTACTTGTTGCCCACGTGAAAAACAGATCTTTAAAAAATAATAATTTAGTCAGCAATAGTTAAAGAAATCAAACACACGCAACCTGTGCATTTGTGGATAAAGGTAAAGGGACCCCTGACCATTAGGTCCAGTCGTGACCGACTCTGGGGTTGCGCGCTCATCTCGCATTATTGGCCGAGGGAGCCGGCGTATAGCTTCCAGGTCATGTGGCCAGCATGACAAAGCCGCTTCTGGCAAACCAGAGCAGCACATGGAAACGCCGTTTACCTTCCCGCTGTAGCGGTTCCTATTTATCTACTTGCATTTTGACGTGCTTTCGAACTGCTAGGTTGGCAGGAGCTGGGACCAAGCAACGGGAGCTCACCCCGTCACAGGGATTCGAACCGCCAACCTTCTGATCAGCAAGCCCTAGGCTCAGTGGTTTAACCACAGCACCACCTGGGTCCCGCATTTGTGGATAGGCTTGTCTAAAAACAAGCAACAGGCAGCAAAAAGAGCTCAGTGAAGGCGCCTGTCCAATATCAACAGGCAGGGAGTTCCAAAGAACAGGTGCAGCCTGCACTAAAATACCCATTTCTTACAAGCGCAGAACAAGTACGGTGGTACCTCGGGTTACAGACGCTTCAGGTTACAGACTCCGCTAACCCAGAAATAGTACCTCGGGTTAAGAACTTTACCTCAGGATGAGAACAGAAATCGCACGACGGCGGCAGCGGGAGGCCCCATTAGCTAAAGTGGTACCTCAGGTTAAGAACAGTTTCAGGTTAAGAACGGATCTCCAGAACGAATTAAGTTCTTAACCCGAGGTACCACCGTATTATGTAGCACCTGTCAAGAGTGCCAGTTCTGTGAATCCAAGTGGCTGAGTGAATATATATGGGGTAAAGGGATCCTGCAATTTGCTTTCTGCATGAAGGGAATAGGTAGCAAAACGGCCTTTTGAAAGTAATTATTTTTATTGTGGGTGGGGGGAGGAACCCACCAAACTATGCACTCGATTACAAGAGAATGAATTTTTTATAATGGGATCTGTGTGATTTATTAAAGTTTATGAACCCATTACTAGGAAAAAGCCGTTTTGAGCAACCAACGGTCCAAAGGAATCCAAACCAGCCACATTAACAAACCACAGAAATGTAGGTGGGAATGATGCACTGGTGCAGGAAATCTGCATTCAGCTCTCTGTTCTGAGCCGTGGTGGGATAAAACAAAACACCAATGATTACAGATATAGATAAGATGTACTCTGTGTATCATTAAGCAGTTGCATTAATGTACAGCCGGCACTGTCTTGAAAAGCATCTAAATGTATGTCCACACAAACTATTCATGGCCCCAGCTACAATAATATACTGCAGCTTGGGGTCAAATCTGTGATTTCTGATCGTCTGGCACCATGACTTTAACGGTGCCTTCCATCACTGTTTTGCCACTTTCTGCAACAGTACAGGAGACGGAAATATAAGCAAGGCATCTCTTCAGTTTCTTCACTTCCGCTGCAACTAAGACCTCTTCTCCAACGTATAACGGGGATGGAAAACGAATTTCCTGAGAAAGAAAAACACAGCCATGCCCTGGCATCTTAGTACCCAGAAGAGCAGAGATGAGTCCATTGATCAGAACACCGTGTACAACTCTCCTGCCAAATATTGAGCTCCCTGCGTAGTCTTCATCCAGATGCAATGGGTTCGTGTCTCCTGTTAACTTCGAAAATGTAACAACATCCTCCTGTGTAAATGTCTTGGTTAATTCTGCCTTGTCTCCTACTTGTATGTGCAAATGATGAACAGAGGGTTGAGCGAGTGGGGTGGCAACATCTGGCCGTGCTGGGAAAGTTCTTTGGAGTCTCGCACGTAGAAATCTGCATTTCAACCATGCTACCTGCATCTTAAGACAGCTCAAGTCAGTTGCCTTTTCAGTTTATTTAATCCAGCACCAGTTCTCTGCTGTTCCCAGCTAACGCAAGAAGAAATGGAGAAGTCTAGGAAGGAGAACAAACAGGAACATGCATTTCAAAACAAAGAACAGGAAAATTCCTCCTGCAGAAAGCAAAATGTGAGTAACTTGTGCCAACAAAATGGAAGTTGATTAATCTTCTTGGAAACCAGATTTCAGAAAATATAAGCCTAGGAGGCGAGGGTGAAGTGGCTAACCTTCCGCATTTCAAAGACAATGGGAGGGCAGGAACACTCAGTTCTGCAGCCACCAACAGTCACTTTTACATGCTGATGACAGCCTATATAATTATTTGGTATTCAGAAGAGGGCCAAGGACAATTGGGGGGGGGGGTGTTCTTGCAAAAATAAAAACACAACATGATATATCAGCAAATCAGTAGCTACAGAAGTGACCATTCAGGGAGTGAGCTGCGACGAACCCCCTCGCCGACATTGACGATAGATTATGAGACGAAAGGGTACAGGGGTAAAGCAATTCTTTATCCATCTAGGAGTAACTCAAAGTGACAAACTCCCATGTAAATCCTGAAAAAATGGCCATTCTGTTAGGCAACTTTATAACCTGGGATTAGATTGCTTGCATCTTAACTCTTACCTGTATCACCCTAAAAGCACACTTTCTGTTCTGATATGATCCAAACAGCGTCAGAGCACTCCACAGCTTTGCGAGGCCACTGTTCAAACGACAGAATGAGAGGCATTCATGCTTACATAAAACAAGTGCCAACACAACATGACAGAAAAGGCTACGGACAAATATTAAGATTTCAGTCTCATTCATTGAGAGGCAAGATCCACAGTTCTGTGTTGTTGGAATTTTTAAGTACACCTTTCCACACACAAATTTAGCAAAAAAAAAATCCTCTTTTTTAGGAGAATGCAGAGAACACCTTGCACAGGATTGGTATGTGGTTGCCAGAAATCCATTTGACTATTGCCAAGTAACTCAAATCAAGTTCTTTTGGTTAACATTGTGTAGGCCTGGTGCTGGTACTTCAAGCAGTACCAGCACCAGGCCTACACAAGTTTGGTTCACAAACTTAATCCGTTCCAGAAGTCCGTTCCAAAACCAAAGCGTTCCAAAACCAAGGCGAGCTTTCCCATAGAAAGTAATGCAAAATAGATTAATCCGTTCCAAACTTTTAAAAACAACCCCTAAAACAGCAATTTAACATGAATTTTACTATCTCAGAGACCACTGATCCATAAAATGAAAGCAATAAACAATGTACTGCAGTCACAAAATCAATCAATCAATCAGAAGCTGAGCTGGGTTCCACAGTCACAAAAACAAAATGAAAAGAGCCGCAAAAGCAGACAGACCTCAGCGTGACACTCAAAATGGAAGTGTGGCACTCAAATCGGAAGTGTAAAACTGAAAACGGAGCACGTTCGGCTTCCAAAAATGGTTTGCAAACCGGAACTCTTACTTCTGGGTTTGCAGTGTTTGGGTTCCAAGTTGTTTCCGTATCAAAGTGTTTGAGAACCAAGGTACCACTGTACATGCATCTTGAAATTGGAAGTATTTTTCCAACCCTGACCTTGCAGGAATGACGAGGAAATTGCACCTTCACCACCATAAAGTAACACTCCTACACCCAAGCAAAAGCAATGCTACATACAGGCAACTCCCCATTTGTGCATGACTGGCACAAGCACAACCATGGAAGCAAGCACCGTTTTCGGCACCAGAAGAGGGTGAGGGGGACGGGCGACGTACACCATTCCTCAGAATGCAACCCCTGTGTAAATGAGGATTTGCCTGTACTGTGGTACCTCGAGTTAGAAACGCCTCAGGTTACAAACGCTTCAGGTTACAAACTCCGCTAACCTGGAAGAGTTACCTTCGAATTGAGAACTTTGCCCCAGGATAAGAATGGAAATCGTGTGCTGGTGGTGCAGCAAAAGCACGCCTCTAGTTAAGCACAGTTTCAGGTTAAGAACAGACCTCCGGAACAAATTAAGTTCGTAACTAAAGGTACCGCTATACCAACCACGCTTGCGACATCTTCTTTAGACATAAAGAGCATCCCCTTCATTTTAGAAAGCCTTGTTTTCATCCAATAGCGCTTGCTAAGGATGTAGATTCAGAGTTCCTTACGCATTAGGTACGCGGAGTACTGCAGACAATGTTTCTTCCTCATATGTCAGCACATCAACAAGCAAAGCTGCACCAACCTAAGAAAGAAAAGGTATTACGTTGTTACTAAAAAGCAGAAAGAGACTTTGCAAAATGAAGTTGCTGAATATTCATATTTTATATCACTTCCTCTCTTCATAGTCTTCTCTTGTTATCACTGCAATGTTTCACCCTTTAAAGTTGGGAGAAACAGCTGCCTGTTCTCACCTAGTTTTAAAAGCATAAACAGTGCATAGTTGTACTCCTTCAGAAGCCATCTTTCCTCTATGCAGTGAATCCAAATAAACAAGGGGATATTTACATATACATAATTTGGAAACTGAAGAAATGTCATCTCCAAATAACATACACAACAAACATACCTCACCATGCAGCCGTTTCAGAGCAGAGATGATAAGTTGTTTGAATTCAACAGCATTTAGGCTAAAGTCAGCTTCCTGAAACTCCCTGAAATGTAAGTTAGCAATAAGTCTTATTAGCAAATCCTATTGAGCAGCAAAAGAATACTCTGCACAAAATCCTTCCAAGGTGAAGGGACAAAAGGAAAAAATGGCATGAACTTACAAATGGATCTTTAGATAGTGGTATTCAGAAGCATTCTTGAGAACTATTCTTTTATAGGAAGCTGGCTTGTTGCCCTCTCCAAATTCAGTCATTTTGGTAAGCCGACTTCTAAAAGAAGAAATAGCCTATTAAAGCACAACAAGTCCTACACTAGAAATTCCACAAATTGTCAAACTGTCATAAGCCAAGGACTCTTCAGCAAAGATCTTCAGGCTTGGGGTGTCAGGGGCTGATGGGAGTGGTAGTCCAAACAACTGGGGGGCTCCCAAGTTGCGAAACCCAGTACTGTACAAATCACAAGTAGGAAAAATGCCATGCAAAGCTCTGCAGAACTTTGAAGCATTCTATATGTTTATATATGCTGGAAGCCACCCAGAGTGGCTGGGGCAGCCGAGTCAGATGGACAGGGTGCAAATAAATAATAATAATAATAATAACCACAAAGCATGCTCAGGACATATAATTAAACCACCTTCCGAAACAGTGGGATACATAGGAGATTATCATTGGGATTATAATTATGTATTTATTTATACACTGCCTTCTTCTCTGACAAGGGCGGCTTACAGATAAAATAGGAACAAGTAGAAACTTGGGGTGGGGGTGTCAATCATTAAAAAACGAAACAAAACAAAAAACCCACCCTTCTTTTGAATTCCATTGCACTTACTGTTAGCAAACTAACATTCCCCGAAAAGCTTAAACTGGGGCGGGAACCCACAATTTCAGAACAAGGTGGGAGAGATGTTTTGGAAGGTTGACTGCATGTACAGTGGTACCTCGGTTTACAAACACAATTGGTTCCGGAAGTTTGTACTTAACCTGAAGTATACTTAACCTGAAGCGAACTTTCAGTTCCAGATGGGTCTGTGGAGTACTTAAACTGAAAATACTCAAACCGAGGCGTACTTAAACCGAGGTATGACTGTATCCCTGCTCGGAAACAATCCTTATGAGATTCCGTGGGGCCTTTCTGTGAACCACCCAGAGCCATCTAGGTATAGGGGCCAGATTTCCGTATAAGCTAAACAAGCTATAGCTTAGGGCCCCACTCTCTTGGGAGCCCCCCAAAATTTCACTATTAATATACTTCTTCTTAATTGTATTTCAGTTCAACAATTACTTTGATAAAATACATAAAATGGCTTTAGATACCTATTAGGTCCATAAATTACCACAAAGCATATATTCAACACAAAAAAACAGCGACAATTTGTTGTTGACAAAGGACAGCTGGACGTATAAAGGGCCCCAATACCTTCAGTAGCTTAGTTAGGGCCTCATCAAACCTCAATCCGGCAGTATATAAATTCAATAAAAATGAATGCATGAATGAATTTTCCCGCAAGTTAAGCGGGGCCAGCATTGAAGTCAACCTACGAAATACGCATCAGATACACACAGGAGCCGGCCAAGGCTGCCACGAGTTTCTTCGATGGAGGCTGGAGCCCTGCGAGGGGGGAACCTACCGACAACTGTCCTGCATCGAACCAGGCGCCACATGCCGCCCGCACGTGCCTTTCTTCTCGGGACAACACTTAGAACGATGCACGGTGGGGTGGGGGACAACCGGACAGAACTTCCACCGGCCAATGATGGAGCTCCGTATCTTCCATTCTGACCAATGGCGGATGCGCGAAGTCGTCAGGAGCTCCGCCCCGCGCTTAGGCTGGCGGCCCAATGGGCTGATCGATCACGGGACAGACGTAAAGGAGCACTCGGGAGAAGAGAGGGCGGGGAAATAATTAGAGTGGGAGGGGCGGTTTGGAACGCTTGGTAGCCAATAGGATCAAAAACTCTATGCTTCGGAGTCTCTCCCTTAAGTTACTAGACGTTGCGCGCCTGCGTCAAAGGGCGTTCGAATCGGGCTGCTTTGTAGAGCGCTGCTGCGCTGTCGCGGAGGCTGAGAGCTGGAGAAGGGAGACGGGCAGCGAGCAGTTCTTGCCTTGCTGTGGGGCCAGTCTTTTTTCCACCCCCATGCCGCTTTTGCCGGGTTGTGAATTTTAATCCAGGGAAAGCTTACAGTCAAAGCAAAAGGCCACAGAATGCCTCGCTTTGCTGCCATTCTTAGTCACAAGCAGGCACCATTGTGCTCAGTGAGGCTTACTCCCGGGTAAGCACGCAGCGTTTTCCGGGAGCCCTCCCGTGGATTAATGCCTTTTGTTGTGGGTTTTTCTCCTGCTGAGTCTGTTTCTTCTCCATGTCTACATACATGGGTGGAGGGGGGAAAGTATCATATTAAAAAATCATTCCAGCAGCACCTTAAAGACCAACTAAGTTTTTTTATTTTATCATACCAAAATAAAAAACTTAGTTGGTCTTTAAGGTGCTGCTGGAAGGATTTTTTTTTATTTTGTTTCGACTACGTCAGACCAACACGGTTACCTACCTGTAATTAAAAAATCATTTCCTTTGCAAAATTGGGCATGAAGCTGGATGGGTGGCCTTGCGCCAGTCACTGCCTCTCAGCCCAGTCTACCTCACAGGGTTGTTGTGGATACTATTACTCAGTGCTTTTTTTCTGGGGGTATGTGGGGTGGGGGTACACATACCCCTAAACATTTTGTGAATCTTAAGTTTGGCCTCATTGAGGGGCAGTATTTCAATAGGAGTAGGAAAATGAGAGTACCCCCTAAACATTTTTAAGGAAAAAAACCTCAGCTTGTTGTTATATTGTGATTACTTACATTAAAAAGTATTTTTAAAATTGCTGTATTTTTTATGTAAATCACTTAGAAATTTGGTTATATTGATACAATAAAAATGTTATAAATTAGTGGCAAAACTGAAAAGAAAGATGGCAGTCGGAGGAGGAAATGCACAATCAAATGAGTCTCTTTGAGGTGATTATGCAGATTTCTGTTAGCACCAAGGACGGCTGGGAAGAAGAAACATGCAAAGGTTGATTTCCTGGAAATGCAATTTTTGCATGTGTCTTCTTTTATTCCTGCTCAAATATATCTTACTTTCAAATGTTGTTATTCCCCTGCTTCCCCAACTTTAATAGAGAATACTAAGCAAATAGGACAACCAATTTTGGGTCAAATAAGGCCACAACTTTATTGATTACAGATGTAAGAGGTTTGGTATAGGCCAGGCTTCCTCAACCTCGGCCCTCCAGATGTTTTTGGCCTACAACTCCCATGATCCCTAGCTAGCAGGACCAGTGGTCAGGGATGATGGGAATTGTAGTCTCAAAACATTTGGAGGGCCGAAGTTTGGGGGTGCCTGGTATAGGCATTGGGTATAACCATTGACTCCATGGACCATAGCACGCCAGGCATTCCTGACTTCTACTGACCAAACTGCAGGAGGCAGTGAAAGACAATGGGAGACAGGAGTGCCTGGCGTGCTCTGGTCCATGGGGTCACGAAGAGTCCTAAATGACTAAACAACAACAACATAACCATTGACCTCCAGCCGGCCTGCTAGAAGTATTTCTTTTAGGGTCAACCCTGAAGCAAGGAGGTCCTATGACTTACATAAAATAGAAAGGCCCCCCAGAGTTATGCCACCTTGAGGCGAAGTGTGGCTGTGGCCCCCACATGGGCATTTGGCATAGCTGACAAGTTATCCCTTTTTTTAAGGGAAATTCCCTTATGCTGAATAGGCTTCCTCGTGAGAAAAGGGAAAACTTGGCAGCTATGGCATTTGGACAGAAGCAACTCCAATATCCCTTTAGCAGCATATCCTTTACCTTTGGAGGGGCAGGCAGAGGCTACAACCTCCCCTCCAACCAAGACTTAGGCTTACCCAATGCCTAAAGTTGTGGTGGTTGCTATGAGGTAGGTAAAACCACCAGACATTGGCAAATTGGCCTGATGGGGGGGGGGAGGGGAATATCCTTCCTGCCCCCGAATACAGCAACCAATGATGTCAAGGACAGTACACAATTGATAATACAATAGGGAGAGTGGGCGGGAGGTCCAATGACGAACAGGATGCAGCGCAAGAGGCAGATTGGTCCATTTGCAGGCAGGCTTGCATTCAAAGTCCCAGCCGGTGGGAAGGACCTTTGGCCCCTCGCCAGCTGGGCATCTCCACCAACAGCCGTTTGACATCAGATCATGCCAGGCAAGGCACCGCCGGCCTGCAACACTGCTGCACCTGTGAATGGCAATCAGAATTTTGAAGGATGGCTGCGTTTCAGTTCACATATTGATTCAGGAAGTGTTATTGAGGTTGCTTCATATTCAAATGGATACAGAATCAAGCCCCCCTCCACCCTGCTGCCTGCCACGTGGGCACACCCTTCAGAGGGCGAAAACCCCAGGGAATTCTGATCATAAATCTCTGGAATCGATGGCATCGTGATTTCTAATCACTAGTTACTCTGTTCCATCCAACCCAGCCCTGATTCATTTGCATCATGACGCAGCACACTGTAACCCAGTTCTTAACAGAGATCTAATCACCTTCTCTGGTGAGTAACAAATTTGCCTTTCCTGAAAAACAGAACTGGAAATCAGGTCTTTCTCTTTTTTCACGGCAAAGAAATGGTGATCACTAAGGAAACTGCCAGTCCACTCGAGGATAATTATGGCTGAGCAAATGATAATGTGAATGGCCAGAAGAGGGCTAGAGAGAGAAACAGAATTCATCTTGTCTGCAGGTGTGTCAAGTTTTGTACTGTACATCCACCTGTGTCATCTGAATATCTGCAAACTGAAAAGCGAATATTGCAAAACACCACAAGTCATTCTGCATCCTACAGGGGAAGGGTAGAAACCCAACATAAATAAGTGTTGCGTATAAATGAAACCTCACCACCACTGGGGGATGATTGACTTTAGTAATAATTATATACTGGGCCAAATTTGATTAATCTATTGGACTTGGTGTGGTGCTAGCAATCAATGGCTTATTCATTCAAAAGTTTGCCAATAAAGCTTGCCTCATGGGTTAAGAACCAATCTTCGACTCAGAGCTATTCGGGTAGGACTTGAGTTTATTGCGAAAACCTGATCTCACCCACTGAACAGGTGCAAACAGAGGGTTTTCTATGTGACTGATAGGATCCAGTGAGCAAGATCAGGTTTTCACAAGGCACATCTGCAGAACACTGAGAAAATTTATTGGACTTCAGGAAGTTAATCAGTACACAATACAATACAGTCAAAATACAGGTCAAGCAAAAGTGTGGATGAGCCTTTAGGGTTTATCAGTTTGGAAATGAAACGAGGCTACCCCCAGAAAAGTTTAAACAGTTTTGAAAGAGCTTCTAGGACTTATCCACTGCTAAGTAATCCATTGAGAAAAAGGAAACTGAAATGTTTAAATTAACATTCTTAAAGAAACCAGAAGCTTTTCTGTTGGGAATTTTAGGCAGAGATATCCCGAAAAATATAAGAGAAATCTTTTTATATGCAACAGCGGCCGCCTGTCTATTAATAGCATCTAATGGGAAGGGGGGAAAGATACCAATGCTAATGGAATGGCAAAATAAATTATTAGACTATATGGAAATGGCTCAACAAATAGGTTAAGAGGTAACACAAAACAATCATTTTCTCAAAAATGGGAAATGTTTAAGAGATACTTACAAAAAAACACAACAGTGACATATGGCCGTGTTTGAATGACCCTTGTGTACGTAAAATATTAAGAAATAAAGAAAAATCGGTACAATATGTTGTAAGAAAGTATTAAAATGTATATTAAATGTAAGGTAATAATTATAAGTACATTCAAAATCATAAAGGTCAACAATATCGGGAAACGATGGGAAGTCTACATTTATTTTATTTTACTTTATTTTGTTATATGTTACTTTATTATATGTAATATTATTTGATCTTAGCTTAGTTGAAATCCAAGTGAAACTAGAAGTTTAAATTAACATCTTATGGTAAATTAATTTAAGGATAATTTCTCTTTTTTCTTTGTATGTATGAAGTTAAATCTGTAATGACATTAATGAATTACAATAAAGAATTTTTTTCCACCAAAAATAAAAAAGAAAAGAAAGGGAGCTTTTTAGTCCTAGGAAGAGAGAGGGAAAGATGATACTGAAAGACTTGAAGTTGAAAGCAAGGGAAAAGGAGCATTTTTTCAGCCTGAGGACCTCACTTGCTCACTGGCAGCCTTCAGGGGCAAAGAGTGAGTGGAGCAACAGGTGTGACTTTTCCCTTTGTACAATAGTTTAGGTCCAGGTCAAGCAAAAGGAGGTTTTTCTGTATTCCTGGGTAGAACATCTCTCCACCCTGCATCCAAGAAAGCAAAAGGCACCCTTGCACAAATCAAGGGCACAGTTCAGCCAGTCAAAAGAATCCAATGAAGGCATGCAGGGCTGTGACCTAGTGATGGGGATTGACTTGGAAAGAGTACGGAGGGCTGGATTGGGAGACTCGGAGGGCTGCATTCATCTCCTGTCATGGACTGGCTGTATGTAGAGGAGTGGAGGGAGACACCAGCTGGGGAACCCCCCAGGGAAGAAGTCTCAGAACCAGGGGACTGGTGGTGGTGGGGTGACAGTGAGTGGCCAGAGGGAGCAGGCTGGGAGAAGGAGGAGGTATCAGAAGCAGATGAGGTCACAGGGTTTGGTGAGCAAGAAGAGTCTGTGGCAGAGGACAGTTCAAACTCTGAGGCAGAAGCGGAGGCCAGGAGACAGAGAGGCAGGTTGCTGAAGAAGCCAGGGGGTCTCCCCCTCCTGCTGCAACCAACTCCCCTCCACCTGGTCTCCTACCGGTAGGGCGTGCAGAGAAATGAAGAGGGCAGAACAGAGGGGGTTTGCAACGGCTTGAGGTGTTGGGAAGATGGGGACCCTTCAGTTTTCGCAACTGCTTCATTGGGACGAGACCTACTGGGAAGAGTTGTTGGGATCACTAGGGCTGCACTGTTTTGCTTTCTTTGAATAAAGTGTTAACTTCAGTGACACTGTATATTTCTTTGGTTGATGACCTACGCTTGACACTAGTTCCTGACATCTCCCCAGGCTTGAGGTTTACTCCCCTACTTTAAAGTACAGTATCCTGGAAGGATGAGTGAAATTAGGCCCTCAGGAGGAGGTGGAGGAGTGATGTTATATCCTTTCCCAATCCACCACCTGGGATCCTGAATTGGCCAACTAGTGAATTTACACATATCCAGTGGAATGGGAACACACAACATTCATCTTTGAAAAAAAAACATTTTTCTGTTTCAAGGGGAAAGGGAAAAAAATATATCCAACCATATGAGAAAAGGGTGGTGAGAAATTTCCAGTGACATACAAGTAATCCATTGTTAATGGTTACAAAAGCAGCAGATCTTGGCTGTGAGTCCCAGAAGACCTACTCCCTGCCTTGCAGGCCTTTTCCACCTGGCCTGGGAGGGTGAGGCCTTGACTGGCTCCAGCTACGGAAGCCGAGGCTGCTGAACAGACTCTGGGGCTGGAGGGGGTTGTTGCTGGTGGGTTTTTGTATCTTTATTTCAGATTTTGATTTGTGTGGAAATTGTTCAGTATGGTTTTGTATTTTGCATTGTTTTGTTTATTGTTTTTGACTCCTTTTGTTACGTTGCAGTTATGTATTTTTCTCCGTGTTGTAAGCTGCCTCGACCATGCTTTGAACTGTGGAAAGGCGGACATAAAAATAAAATTATCTATGGAAGACAAGAGTGCCTGGCGCGCTCTGGTCCATGGGGTCATGAAGACACGACTAAACAACAACGATGCAAATGTGTGCACGCTCTTGGAACACATCCCACAGGAAATTGATGCTGATGGCATTCTAGGGCACTTGAGACATCCTGAAAAATTGGACAGTACTTCCTCTAACCCAGGATGGGGGAATGTCCGGCCTCCAACTCTTATCAGCCTCAGCCAACATGACCAGTTGTCCGAGTTGTTGGGAGCTATAGTCCAGCAAATATCTGGTTCCTCATATCTGCTGTAACTGAACCATTTTGGCCAAGGGAAAGATGGACTAATAGCTTTCCCCATAGTACCCCTTGATTGTGTGGGGCAGGACGGAGGGCAGTTATCATTCACATGAGTGGTAGTTGGTTCCAGAAAATAGTCACCTTGGTTTTCTCTGTGAAGTGAGATGAGGTCTTTCTTTTTTCATTCATATCCTTCCTTTCTTCTTCCTTCATGATACCCAAAGCAGTGTACATGTGGCTTCCATAGGGTCGCCCATCCAAACCCTGACCAGACTTGAACCTGTTTAGCTTTAGCAAGGTGGCTACCTCATGTGCCTTCAGACCATACCCTGGGACCATCCCTCTGGAGTCAACCAATTATTATTACTATCATTATCATTATTATTATTTATTTGTACCCCACCCATCCAGCTGGGTTTCCCCAGCCACTCTGTGCGGCTTTCAACAAAGATTAAAATACATTAAAATGTCACACATTAAAAGCCTCCCTAAACAGGGCTGCCTTTAGGTGTTTTCTAAATGTCAGGTAGTTGTTTATCTCCTTGACCTCCGATGGGAGGGCGTTCTACAGGGCGGGTGCCACTACCGAGAAGGCCCTCTGCCTGGTTCCCTGTAGCTTTGCTTCTCACAGTGAGGGAACCGCCAGAAGACCCTTGGCGCTGGACCTCAGTGTCCAGGCAGAACGATGGGGATGGAGACCAGGTATACTGGGCCGAGGAACAAAGCTGGTTTCAGGGATGTATCAGTCAGGGACACTAACCATTTGGTTACAAAACTCCCGGTGGTTTCAGTCTTGCAGTGAGATGGACATCAATATGAACCAGCCTCTGGAATATTCAATAGCATCAAAGGGTGTTGGCAGAAGAAATTATCATCTTAACACCTCCACTGACCTGGGGAAGAAATTGTTTACAACTTTGCAAGCTCCTCCTACCTGCTACAAGATGCAGATGCCCACAGCCGTGACAGCAGTGAAAAAGTGAGATTGAAGAACAGCTCACAACTTCCCATCCCAGGTAAGTTTCAGCATATGTCAGAAATAGGAGTGAGATTGCCATTTATGTATTTGTCAGCCTCTCTGAGCATGTTGGCTATGTCAGTGGGAAGGGGCAGGTGGATCAACATGCTGAGATAATGTAAATTCTGTATTATAACACAACATTGATTGTAGTACATTGTGTAGAACAACTCATCCTTGGACATTTTGCTGAGCTCAGTGCAGTGTACAAGAGGAAGATTTGTTGTCTATTGTACTGTATTTATAAGTTGCTGCAATTCCGCTAGTGATGGGAGATATCCATGAGATTCATGCAAGATGCTTGGCCTAAAAACCATTAAATTTTGGGTGAAATAGATCTTTACTGGGTAGCACAAACTGTTGGCGTAGTGGTAATGATTGGAATGCGTATACCGTTCCTTCAGACGCTTCTGGCTCCCTCTTTTTCAATGTGGCTTACCCTGATTGGACAGAACCATTCATCCCACACAGTCAGAGTTAAAGCACACAGAGAGATGAATGGAGAGATTTCGGAGAAGTAGCCCCAGGTGGTGAGTTTGGTTGTGAACTTTACGCACAGAATTCTGAATGAGGTTTAAGTTTAAAGTTTCGAACGGGCCCTTTGTTTGTGCCAATGGCCAAAGAGGACCCTTCAGTTCATAGCGAGTTTGCTTTCATTAAAACACTCAGACTTGGGGTTGCGTCCAGTTGCGTTGCTCCGATGAAGGGAGGTTTTTGACCCAGCAAGTGGATCAGTAATGGAGGGCAACTTCTGCATATTGGCACACAAACACACACCCTGCAGACTCCATTGCCCACTCTTTTCTAGAGGCTTGGTGGACACTTTGGAACAGCATGGGAGCAGGTGGCACCAGAGGCTGCAGAGGGGAGGGCAAATCATCAAAAATAGCTACCCATCCCATTTGGCTAACAGGTGCTTCTGCTGAATTAAAGCAGCTTCCGTCAACAGAATGATGATTTTAATAATAATTTTTTTTAAAAAAAGAATGATGATACAACCCTTTGATTGTACAAGTGGGGCTTGCCACAGAATGTTGGACTGTAGTGAGCTGGTCCTGTGCAGCTTTTTGGCCAGGTAGCTGTGTCCCTTTCCACTCCCCCAGATTCCTGTTATTTTACTCCAACAGATACTTAGTGGTTTCTGGCCATGGAACATGCTCAGCCTTCATCGGGCTCAGCACCCCTTGGGTTTATTTTCTTTCTGCCTTTCTTAATCTCTCCTCTCTTCACACACACACACAAACACATCCTGCAAGCCTTGGTGTTTTCCAAAGCCTGGGGTTGCCCTCCTCTTGTGCATGGATGATGTTATTCTTATGTTTTGGCTGTGTAAATTTTGATACTCAATGAATTCACTATTAGTAGATAGGACTTTATGGGCAAGGAAACTGAGTTGTTTACCTGCTGTCTCTTAAGATGTGTTTCAACCTCAGTTTGAAGGCATCTGAAGGCAACCCTGTATCGGGAAATTTTTAATGTCTAATGTTTTACAATGTTTTATGTGCTGTAAGCCACCCAGAGAGGGAAACCCAGCCAGATGGGTGGGGTATAAATACAACAACAACAACAACAACAAAAACAACAACAAAAACAACATTTTTAGCTGTAATTTTTATTACCTGTACCCCTTTAATCTTTCCTGTTGTTGTCTAAATGTTTACTACACAGGCAAGTAAAGAGAACCTTGACTAGTTGGCATGAATTTCACTCTGGTCAAGATGCTGCTGCTGATTGCATTCTTCTTTGTGGGTACCTTTTCAATCATCTTTGACAGGTGGTATTCCCACTGGACTTTACTATTGTTCAGGATCATGATAAGGTAAGTGTTCACCTAGGGATATATATGGGGTGACTTGTAATGCCTTGGTCAAAGAGGCGAGCATCAGCATGCAGGGTCTAACATGAAACCTGGATGAGAGATCACACAGGAGTCCCTCATGCTTGGCTCTGAATCCTACCCCTACCCCTTTCCTTGGGGAATATATTTTGGAGAAGAAAAGGCTACGGAGGAAACCCTACACAAGTGTGGAGTCCCTAAGATGGTTGGATGGTGCTTTGCATGCCTCCTTCCAGCAACTCTTGCAGCCAAACATATTGCTCTACTTTCCTTTGGACCACATCAGCGAGGCTGGGAGGAGGGTCTTGTTGTCTGGGCAGCCCAGGACCTCTGTACACTCTGCCCAGATCTGTGCCCCAGGGATGCCACTTGGGTGCTGCTAACATAGTGGTTGGACTTCACCCCCAGAGGCACACTCCGTTGCCTCTCAAGACAGACAAATGCCAACAACTATGGCTTATTACAAGTTTGCCATCATCTTTGGCCAGAACAGTAAACGTATGAACTAAGAAGGGATTCTTTAGCTGTGATTCCTCCATCGCAGGGGTTTGGACCAGATGACCTTCCAACTCAATTCCATATTGGTACAGGAAGTACAAGTTAGGCCAGTTGGCATTTTAATGCGAACCAAAACTAATTTCTCCTTACAGTAGAGTTAGGCAGCTCCTTCCACTCCTCACTTTAACTGGAAGTGCTTCCTCTGAAGAACCACCAGTCTCTTCATCTTGCTTCTTTCTGTACTTTTAGGTACAAGCGTCTGAAGAGGGGCATAAAGGTGAAATTCGTTGAACATGAGGGCTACAGGTTCTGTTACTTCTGCCGAGGGAAACCAGGCTCCCAGCCATCCATGCTGATGCTTCATGGTTTCTCATTCAACAAAGATATGTGGCTAGACACCATCAAAGTAGGTTCCCGTTTTTCTAATCAGGCAACTTGGATGTCTCTTTTGTGCCTTCTCTGAGACTGTTGGAAATGACCAAAAATACCCAACGTTTTGGGATGCGGGTGGCGCTGTGATCTAAACCACAGAGCCTAGGCCTTGCAGATCAGAAGGTTGGCAATTCAAATCCCTGCGATGGGGTGAGCTTCCGTTGCTCGGTCCCAGCTCCTGCCAATCTAGCAGTTCGAAAGCATGTCAAGTGCAAGTAGATAAATAGGTACCACTCTGGAGGGAAGGTAAAAAACGGCGTTTCCATGTGCTGCTCTGGTCCGCCAGAAGCGGCTTAGTCATGCTGGCCACATGACCCGGACAAACGCCAGCTCCCTCGGCCTATAGAGCGAGATGAGCGCTGCAACCCCAGAGTTTCCCCGGTGAGACGTAAAGCACGAGCAGCTGCCCTAAGGACACACAGCATCTTCATCTTTCTGTAGTGCAGGGGTTGGGGGCATCATGTGGCCCTCCAGATGCTGTTGGACTCCAACTCCCATCAGCACCAGACGCAATGGCCAATGGAATGGGTGAGAGGAACGTTACTCCAGCAACATCTGGAGGAGCCATAGTTTCCCTACCCTTGGTGCAATGTGTTAGAAGCCATACCTGGATCTAAATTGTGGAAGTACAGCTGTGAGGCCAGGCTTGTTGGTCTAGCAAAGGGAGACAAGCTGGTGTCCCCCAGCTGCTGTTGGGCTACAACTCCTGCAGACCCCATGGCCAATAGTCAGGGATGGTCCCATAAGCCATGTGGTTGGCCGCTGTGAGAACAGCATGCTGGACTAGATGTTCCCTTCTAATGTTCCCATGGGGTGAGTTGTAATCCAGTAACAACCTGAAGGCATCACATTGGCTGCTCCTGGGTTGGGAGAAGCATGATCGCCACATTAGATTTTAAGTCTGGTGTTCAGCTGCCCAACCACCTCATGCTCCCATAGCTGCCAGGTTATCCCTTTTTTTTAAGGGATTTTCCCTTATGCTGAATAGGCTTCCTCGCGAGAAAAGGGAAAACTTGGCAGCTATGCATGCTCCAGGGGGGAAAAGGCACCATATCATAAAGAGGGAGTGGATGACCAAGTGGCAAATCTTATAGTTTGCATCATCTTGTATCTCAGGCATTGCAGCTCTACCTTTTTAACTTAATCCTATCTACCCACTCCATAATATACACAAACATTTCCTCACTGTATATGTTTCTTTATACCATAGCATAGGCTGAAAAAGGGTGCAATGGTATTTCGGCATATCAACCACTCCACCCCTTCGATAATGACCAGCCCAATTATGGTTGTCTCATTTCCGATGCCGTCTTTCCCCAGCTCTTTCCTAAGGACCTCCACCTGGTCTGCCTTGACATGCCTGGCCATGGAGAAACCACTCGCCTGCTGGCAAAAAGCTACACGGCAGTTAACCAAGCTAAAATGATACACCAGGTAAGGCTGGCAAGCAAGTGGTTCTGGACTGATAAGGGCGTCACTGTCGCCGATTGATGAAGTATGGAGCCAATATGGATTGATGAAGTTTAAGCTGGAGCCAAGGGGCTGATTTTGCAATTGCTCACCCTCAGGGTGCACTGCAGCTTTCCTGTCCCTGCAGAAGGACATGGCTTTCCTTGAACATTTCCCTGCTCCACAGATCGAGTTCCTCTCAGAGCAGTAAGTCAAGCAGTGGATCAGATTACAGGAGGCAGGAAGCAGAGAGTGAGGGACAAGGCTCCAGCAGCGTCAAAGAGCCTCCACTCCGAGCAGGGAGGGAGGCAGAGAGGCAGGAAATGCAAGGAAAGCATTCAGAAGGACGGCCCTTTCCCCCGACGCCTGAATTGAGGCGAACGGCACCCCGTAGGACAAGAGGGAGGCGCTTTGGTGTTCCCAAGCTGTTATGTTGGGCACGAAACAGAAAGAAGCCATTGCGAGGTTCTGACTCAGACTAAGCAGACATGTTTTCCGTAGACTTTGCACTGTAAATAGAATGCACCATAATAAACACCTTAAGACAAGCAGGCGTGGAGCGTCTTTACTCAAGAGTAGCCGCAAAAACCCCTGACAGATTGGCAGCAGCTAGGGACTTGCTTGGGGGATTCCTTAAACCAGTAGAGACACATTTCCTTCTTCTTCTTCTTTGGCGATCACTTGTAGCCGAGCAGGCCTGGCTGTAGGGGTAGTCTCAGTGGTGCAGGGCACCAGGGTGCCGGGCTGGCAGGCGGGCTCTGTGCAGCAAAGCTGCCTCCCACCAGGGCGGGGGCGCCGGAGCGATCTCCGCGCCACGGCGCCTGACCTGCTTGAGACGGCCCTGTAGCCGAGTAAGATTGTCTTCCATAAACACAGTTTTAACAGTGAGTCCAATTCTGGATCCACACATCCTTCCACAGTGGGGACATAGCTTTCCGAGTGGGAGTTGATCACGGTGTGGATTTGCCAAGCGTGCCTTCCTCTTAGCACGTTTTTGCGTCCTGAGTTTGAGTGTCTTCAAAGCCCATGACACCTTTGGTAAAGGCTGTTCTCCAACTGGAGCGCTCGCAGGCCAGTGTTTCCCAGTTGTCGGTATTTATACATTTTTTTAGATTTGCCTTGAAAAACTCTTTAAACCTCCTTTGTTGGCCACCGGCATAACGCTTTCCGTTTTTAAGTTCGGAATAGAATAGTTGCTTTGGCATAGATAGATAATCAGGCATCCGCACAACATGACCGGTCCAACGGAGTTGATGTTGATGTTGAAGAATCATCGCTTTAACTTTCAGCCTAACCCCATGCTTCTTCTTTCAGTTTGTTGAGTGCATTGGCCTGAACCAAAAGCCTTTCCACCTGGTTGGCATGTCCATGGGCGGAACAATTGCTGGTATTTATGCAGCTCGGTATCCATCTGACGTCTCTTGCTTGTCTCTCCTTTGCCCACCTGGTGAGTGTATGAGGCAGGCATGGGGAATGTCAGACCTGGGGACCAGACACAACCCCCACTCCAGGCCTCTCTATTTCATCCTCAAAACTCTCCCCAGGTCACACCCTCTCTGCAGCCTTGCTTTGCATCCCAGATTCCTGGCTGCAATTGAACACTGATGATTGCCTCTTGCTTGTCTGACTTAAGGATTGTGTGAGTGTATATGGAAACTAGCCCTATACTATTAAAGCACATTCTTCCCCTCAAAGAATCCTGGGCACTGCAATTTATCCCTCACAGAGCTCCCGTCCCCAGCAGCACATAACAAACTACCATGCCCAGAATTCTTTGAGACCAAAAATGTGCTTTGAATGTGTTCAAAAGGTACAGTGTATTGTTCTCAGTGCTGCTCAGAGAGTAGCTTCTCTTCGTAGACAGATCACAGTGGTACCTCGGTTTTCAAATGTAATCCATTCCGGAAGACTGTTTGACTTCTGAAACGTTCAAAAACTGAGGCGCAAAGGGAGGTCTGCAAATTTAATTGAGAAAATTGAGAAACACTCAATGGAAGCCGTTCGACTTCTGAGGCGCTTTCGAAAACCGAGGTACCACTGTATATGAATATATACAACTAGTCTCATTGAGCCCGTTAAGAAAACGGGCGCTAGAGGTGCGATGGGGCCGCGGCCTTCCCTCCCTTTCTGCGCTCGGCCACGGGGCGCGCGGGGAATGCAATTAAACAAAGCGCTCTCCCGTCGTGTCCCGCGGCCGAGCGCAGAGAGGGAGGGAAGGCCGCGGCCCCGCCGCTCCTCCCACGGGCCAGGTAGGGTTGTCAGGAGGAGGAGGTGGCGGACCAAGATGGCGGCATCGGGCTCTGGGGCCGCGGGCCGCGGTGGCGGCGGGGGGAGCCGGACTGGGCTCCCGCCGCCGCGGCCCTGGAGCCCGATGCCGCCATCTTGGTCCGCCACCGCAGGGGAACGGAAGGCAGAGGGTTGAGGGGGGGAGAGAGCGCACGCGTGTGTATATCCCACCTCTTCGTCCAGTCCCTGTGTCCGTGGGGCACATGCGCATTAGCGCGGACACAGGGACACAGGGACTGGACTCAGAGACACAGGGACTTTATTATACTGTATAGGATATACAGGGGAAAACCTAACCCATACATTCTTACATAAATTTGAAATTACTATCCTAACACATACATTAATATTAATAGCGTACCACATTTGACAGCTGTGCTAGGACTATTGAGGTAGCCACCAGCAATATTCCTTGCTCCATTAGCTCACTCCAGTCCCAACATCTATTCCAGCCATTACCAACTTGGCCTGGCAGATATTGCTGGACTACAACTCCAATCAGCCCTTGCCAGCATGCTCTTACTGCCTGGGGCTGATGGGAGTTGTGGTCCAACAACATCTAGATGGGGCCAGGTTGGCAAAGACTATTGTGGGCTTTCAGCACTGTTCTGTAGTACCAGATCTCCCATTTATAGCAACCGGTTGACCAGTAACTACATTTCTAAGCCACACATTTTCTCCCAACTCTTTAGGCCTACGGTATGTAGAAGATAATGAGTTCATCAAACGTTTGAAGGAGCTGCGGAAATCTACCAACTCACACAGCAACCCTCTGGTTCCTTTGACCGTAAAACAGGGAGAAAGCTTGCTCAGACTTGGCTTATACCACCCCAGCAGTACAAACATGCAGGTGAAGAGGTAGTAGCGCCCTGAAAAATTGTAGTGCTCTGGCCTAATAGTTTGTAACAGTATCCCAGACCTTGGCAAGCTTGTCCACCTGCCTGTCTTCTGCAGAGTTTGGTGGTACAGGCAGGAGAGGCACGAGATGAAATCTGAAACAGAAGGCTGGGTAAATAGACTGTGTTTTGTGAACTTGCAACTTTTCATTTGTCAGGGATTCTTAAGCTCAGTTGCTTAGAGCGTGGTGCTGTTAACGCCAAGGTTGCAGGTTCGATCCCCGTGTGGGACAGCTGCATATTACTGAATTGCATCGGGTTGGGATAGTGTCAGGGTTCGGGGAATCAGCTTCCTTCCCGTGGCCGTAAATGAGCAGATCAAACGAAAGGAATTCTTACCAGTTAGTTTCTTTAATAAACACAGCGAAGGGCAAAAGAAAGCATCAAACCAGAATGGTGGTGCTCCCAGTTAAGGTCACTCCACCCTCCGTCCCTATTAATTCACGTCACTCCCACATCTTGTAATCTGAGTCTGTAGTCTCTGTGCTTTCTGTTCTGACACTTTCTGAGCTCTCCATGTCTTTGGGGAAGGGTGTGTGTGGATACTATCCAGAGACTGTGAATCTGTTAACTCTCTCTCCCCTAGTGTTTCTTCTGCTAGCTGTTTCCCATCCAGTATTTCCCAGCTTCTGCCTTCTGAACTATGGCCCTCTGCAAACCACTGTTCCAAATCTATACTGTCCTCCTGCTCCTGGGAAGATTCAGGATCAGGAACAGGGAGAGGGGGAGAGGGGGAGGCTCCCACCATTCTTCCTCAATGCAGCCCTCCTCAGCACAGTCCCTGACTGCTCAATGGTCCTCGGGGCCTCTTCCAACTCTACAATTCTATTATTTTTAGCTGTGATTGCTGTATTGCAGAGAGTTGGACATCTCCTCCTCCTCCTCCTCTTCTTCTTCGTTCTACCTCACCCACCTAGCTGGGTTGCCGCAGCCACTCTAGGCCACCCTTGGGATCCCTCCCAAGACAACATTTCTATGCTTCTAATTAGGAGAGAGCTCCCACATCCCTTTCTCCCACATGCATTGGGAAACTTCACCCATCCATTCATTCATGATATAGCGCCATCAATCTGCATGATGCTTTACAGAGGATAGGTCTCAGTCTGCCTGAAGAGCATAAGACAATAAAAACAGCGAAATGGCAGGAAAAGAGGGCAAGTGCAGTCGGACTTAAAAGTTGGATGTGTTGAGGTTTGGCTTGGAACCCGTGGAAGCTGCCTTATTTTGGTCAGACCATTGGTTTTGTCTACAGGGGTTGCCAACCTTTCCAGGCCTTCTTAACTTTTCTTTTTCTTCTTTGCCCCCTTAGCTCCTGAAGGGCTATCTGGAAGACAGGAGGCCACACAAGTCGTTCTTCTTAAAATGTAAGTTCAATAGCATTGCCTGCGCTCTGCCTGGGGCATTTCACAGAGGCTGATCCGGGATTCCTATCAATATGCTAAATGGAACAAAGATATGCAGCCCAGCCCAGCTGTTGTCTTGAGGCAGCAGATTTGCTGCTTGAAGAAGTCTGGCTGCACCTATGCTCAGCTTAGCTTGCATCTGCACCATACAGTTAAAGCACTCTTGTACCATGTTAATAATAATAATAATAATAATAATAATAATAATAATAATAATAATATTTTGCAGGGAACCAGGCAGAGGGCCTTCTCGGTGGTGGCGCCCACCCTGTGGAATGCCCTCCCACCAGAGGTCAAAGAGAACAACAATTACCAGACCTTTAGAAGGCATCTCAAGGCAGCCCTGTTTAGGGAAGCTTTTAATGTTTGATGAATTTCTGTATTTTGATATTTTGTTGGAAGCCACCCAGAGTGGCTGGGGGAACCCAGCCAGATGGGCGGGGTATACATAATTTAGTATTATTATTATTATTATTATTATTATTATTATTATTATTATTATTATACAATAATCTATTAAACATCAAAAGCCTCCCTAAACAGGGCTGCCTTCAGATGTCTTCTAAAAATCTGGCAGCTGTTTTTTCTCTTTGACATCTGATGGGAGGGCATTCCACAAGGCGGGCGCCACCACCGAGAAGGCCCTCTGCCTGGTTCCCTGCAACTCGGCTTCTCGCAACGAGGGAACCGCCAGAAGGCCCTCGGTACTGGACCTCAGTGGACAGGGCAGAACGATGGGTGGTGGAGACGCTCCTTCAGGTAACAGTCAGGGGAAAGTCCTGGGAACTGTAGTTTATTAAGGATGCTGTGTAGGTCTGTGAAGTCAGTAGAGGGTGGTGTCCGTTGGGATAAGTAGAGCGTTAGGCAGGAGGCCAACAGTAGGTGGAGCCAGAGCCAACCGGCCAATTAATTCTAGTTTTGCCCCTTCCCTCCTCCCTGCTTGAGTTCTACAAGGACAGTGCTGAGACTTAAGGTGAAGGAAGCTGATAGCGGGTGCCACCCTCTGGACTGGTTGTAAGGAAGAAGGCAGGTAGGTGGGTGCTAGAAGAAGGCAGATTGGATGTCAGTGCCCCACTTGCTCCAATCGACTAGCCTCCACTGCACCCTTAGCAAACTACAGTTCCCAGGATTCTATAAGGGGAAGCCATGACTGTGAAAGCGGTCTAGGAGTTCGTTAAATGTATGGTGTGAATGTTGCCTTGCGCAGAGGCAGATTGAGGGCAGTGCAATTGGTTCTGCTGCACCGGGCGCCAAGCCCAGGGGGCGCTGCAGGGCATTGCAACAGAAGGTGAGAGGTGTGTGTGGGGGGGTGAATTTTGACCTTGTGCAGGGCTCTGCTGAAATTCGAAAGACCAAAATCTGCCCCACCTTGCATATTTGTAAATACTGTAAACCCAAATATTACAAAAAAACCCTCCAGATGTCATTAAGAAGAAGAAGAAAAAGAAGAGTTTGGATTTGATATCCCGCTTTATCACTACCCGAAGGAGTCTCAAAGCGGCTAACATTCTCCTTTCCCTTCCTCCCCCACAACAAACACTCTGTGAGGTGAGTGGGGCCGAGAGACTTCAAAGAAGTGTGACTACCCCAAGGTCACCCAGCAGCTGCATGTAGAGGAGTAGGGAATCGAACCTGGTTCCCCAGATTACGAGTCTACCGCTCTTAACCACTATACCACACTGGCCCTCATTAACACTCCAACTCCCATCTGCCTCAGCTAGCATGGCCAATGATAAGGGATAATAGGAATTGTAGTCCAGCAACAAGTGTGGCGAAAAGGGGGCACAGGGTCTGACTTCAGGCACTCCTTTGCTTCGTCACGGAAAAGTGTCACTGCATCACATATCAAATTTTATGTCTGTAACAATCTCTAAAGAAGGGTGCTTATCTGTATTTTTCCACCAACAATAAACAGACATGGGGGGGGGGGGCAATGCACACAGCATTAAGATAGGACATTCATGTGTGGAGGTGGCCCTGTGTTTCCAAGAAGACATGCAAAGTGACCCTCTGATGATTCAAAATGGTTTGAAGGTGGTTGCTGGGCTTCTGGGTTTATCTTCTGCTGCAAAATAGACGCACACCTAACTTCAGGGCACAAGCCTGGAAATAGAATCAGGCCTAACTCTGCTTCTTTCTTGGAAAAGGCTTTTTAGACATGTCCAGCATGGAGTCGAGGTACAGCTTGTATGACAGCATGAGCAAGATCAGGGCTCCAGCGCAAATCATCTGGGGAAGGGAGGACAAGGTAAGCTAACTGGTTAAATCAGCAATGACACACTGGGCTAAAGATTTAGGTCATCATATTGACATGGCCTCACCGGGGGGGGGGGGGACTGCGGAGAGCGGGTATGAAATTGACAGCCCGTTTTACTTTCAAGGATTTTTTTTAATGGAAATGATATACAAGTGTATTTAACGCCAAATAAATTAGCAAAGATGTACGCAGGTGGCGCTGTGGGTTAAACCACAGAGCCTAGGGCTTGCCGATCAGAAGGTCGGCGGTTCGAATCCCTGCAACGGGGTGAGCTCCCGTTGCTTGGTCCCAGCTCCTGCCCACCTAGCCGTTCGAAAGCACGTCAAAGTGCAAGTAGATAAATAGGTACAGCGGGAAGGTAAACGGCGATTCCGTGCGCTGCTCTGGTTCGCCAGAAGCGGCTTTGTCATGCTGGCCACATGACCTGGAAGCTATACGCCGGCTCCCTCGGCCAATAATGCGAGATGAGCGCGCAACCCCAGAGTCGGTCACGACTGGACCTAATGGTCAGGGGTCCCTTTACCTTTATGGACTGTGTCCAATAAATTCTGAAAGTGTAAGTATAAGGAAGGGACAAAGCAAGATGTATTTGTAGGTAGAGTTAGACAGATGTAACAAAATGCGAGAACTGTTCATGAAATGGTGCTGAACTGGTCTCCTGCAGTGTAGTTCAGTTAGGGAATTGCTCAGCTTCCCTGGCTGAATCACTATGCTATCAAGGGCTACTATCCATATTGGCTGCACTCTGCCTTGATGGCTGCTGCTTGGAGTGCTTTTGTGCTTAGGTTCTTGATTGTGGGCTTCCCATAGGCACTTTGTTGGCCATTGTGAGAACAGGATGCTGGACCAGATGGACCACTGGCCTGATCCAGCAGGGCTTCTCCTTATGTTCTTGTATTTAAAATAGGACTTGCTTGGTTTCAACAGCCTTTTAATTCCAAAGGTAGTGGGCACAGATGGCAAGAGGGGACCCAGGCCTGTTACTTTTTCAGCTGGCCCCCTGACAAGACTACAGGGAGATATGATTTGGTGAACCTTAGGGGAAGTATCTGGGAGTTGAGATTGTGGATTTTGCAAAGAGACCCTTACATTTCCCCCAATGAATATAGATTGTTGTAGCCGGGAACTGGGGCAGTGAGATTTCTGTCCTCAAACAGGGTGCAACACACCCTGAAACTCACATACAGATGGTACCTAAGACCATGGAAACTGGCACTGATATGCCCAGGAGCCTCACCAAAACATAGCTGCCAAGTCCGGGTCGTAAAGATCCGGGATCGGCAGCGCGTGCATGACCGGAAGTTGCGTGACGCAACTTCCGGTGGCGCTTCGCCCTCCTATGGGCATCAGAAAATGGCCGGCGCCAGCACCGGAAGTCGCTTCCGCGCATGACCGGAAACACATAAAAGGTGCCGCCATTTTCTGATGCCCATAGAAGGGCGAAGCGCCACCGGAAGTCACGTCACGCAACTTCCGGTCATGCGCGGAAGCGACTTCCGGCGCCGGCGGCGCCATTTTCTGGTGCCCAGAAAAATGGCCGCCGGGAAGAAGCGAATTTAAGGGAGAATGCCGGGATTTATCGCCAAACGGGATACCGCCGGGAAACAGTAAGAAAAAAGGGGTTTTCCCGGCGGATACGGGATACTTGGCAGCTATGCACCAAAATGCTGGAGAGGCTGCACTTCCACAGGCACATACCTCCACTGTGGTGGGAATGCCCCAAAATCCAACTCTTCCGGACATCAGTCATACAAGAAATATGCAAAATAACTAAGCAAATATTAGAAGTCACCCCAGAACTGGCCCTACTGAACATCTTCCAAGATAATAATGCCTACTCACATCGTTAAGAGCTCATAACCCACCGACTCTCAGCAGCCTGAAGCATCATAGCCAGACACTGGAGAGAGTAGACATGGACCAATGGTGTCAAATAGTATGGGAAACAGCCTTATTAGAAAAACTAACCAATAAACTGAAACTGACACAGGGACAAATAGAAGAAGATGCCTACACTCCAATATGGTTCCTCTTTACCAGGCATCCCCAAACTGTGGCCCTCCAGATGTTTTGGCCTACAACTCCCATGATCCCTAGCTAACAGGACCAGTGGTCGGGGAAGATGGGAATTGTAGTCCAAAACATCTGGAGGGCCGAAGTTTGGGGATGCCTGCTCTTTACATACATAACCCAGCAAGACAACAACAAGAATTCACCGACGGCGTACAAATCAATTTGGCTAGCCTGATCCAAAAATCCACACCCCACACTCACACACATAAACAAATACGCTATCACTACAGCCAACCAAAGGCAACCAACCACACCCTAGGCCACCCCCAACCTCTCTACCCCCAAAGTAACACAACAAGCGAATAGTCAGAGAACCCACCCAAGTGATGCTGACACACAAAACCCCACACATGCACCAAGTAGAAGAATAAAAGTATGGCCCCCTCCCCCTCCTCCCCCCTCTTTTCTTCCCAACCTAATTCTGCATGCGACACTAATGTCTCACAACATATGAAACTGATCTGTAGAAAACACAACTTGAGAAAAAAGACACATATTTTTGTAAACTAAGAAATCTTTAATAAAAAAAATAAAAAATTAAAACAATGCACACATTGTTTTGTTATATAGGTGATGGATCCTTCCGGAGCGGAAATGTTAGCCAAAGCCATCCCTGCCTCTCAAGTGAATATGTTGGAGAAATGTGGGCACTTCATCACTCTTGATAGGCCCAGGAAACTGTCAAAACTTCTTCTAGAATTCCACAATTCAGTCCGTGGCACAGCAGAGAATAAGAAGATGGCGTAAAGCTCGCCAAGGATGGAGGAGGAGCTCATGAAGATTCAAAGCAACTTGGTACCTCAGAAAGGACAATGTGGAAACAACATTATGAATGTCTGTGAATGTTCCCCTCCCCCCTGCAATTTTCACTGCAAAAGGTTTATGAAATATGATACCGTATACAGTGGTACCTCTACTTACGAATTTAATGCATTCCGAACACACATTTGTAAGTCGAAAAAAATGTGTAAGTCGAATCCCATAGGAATGCATTGGAAGAAAAAATTCATAAGTCGAAGCAACCCTATCTAAAAATTCGTAAGTAGAAAAAATCCTATCTAAACCGCATCCAAGATGGCGGACGGAGCTCCATTTGTAAGTAGAAAAATTCGTAAGTAGAGTTATTTGTAAGTAGAGGTACCACTGTATAGGCTCTCCACAGGGCCCAGACAGAACTGAGGAATTTGCATGCTTCATTTTCCATGTCACAACTTGTAATTAGGCCACGCCAGCGAAGAGAAGCCAACCAACTTGTGGGTATTACATTTCAGATTGCAATCCTATCTAGGGGCGAGCCCCACTGAATGCACTGGAACATATTTATAAGTAAACATGTGAAGGGTTGCACCAGATGGCTGTATTGTTATGCATACTTAACTGGGAATAAGTTCTCTTGAACTCGATGGGTGTAACACTGCAGGAAGGCATTAAAGCTGCGGAGGATAAAACACGTCTTCTCAAACTAAGGAATAATGTTTTGAAATACAGTGAAATCATCTAAGCCACACGACATTTTAGAACACTTTCCCCCATTTTGAAACTGAACTGCATCCACTTAGGAAATCTTTGCTTAATCTTGACCTGTTGCCAACAAGTCACCCAGCCGCCTCCTATTAATATTTGACTTATGCATAGCCTCCTCCACTGTACATGCTCCTCCACTGTGGCACCAGCACTTTCAATTGCTGCTGCCCTTTCATGGAGCCCTGCTTGAGGGCATCACAGAGGCAGCTCTGTTTGAAGGGTTGTCCGGACCACCTCTGGTTTCAAGAACCATAAGAAGGGGCAGGAGGGGGCCTTGAACAATTAGCACCTAGACATCAGATCAAGCAGGCACAGAGGGCAGCCACAGGCCCCATCCACACTACGCATTTAAAGCAGTATCATGCCACTTTAAGCAGCCATGGCTTCCCCCTCCCCACAGATCCTGAGAACTGTATTTGTGGTGGGTGCTGAGAACATAGCTGCCAAGTACCCCGTTTTTCCCGGGAAACCCCCGTATTTTCTTACCGTTTCCCGCAGGTGTCCCGAATGGCAAAATACCCCGTATTCCCCCCGGATTATGGAGCTCCTGCTGGCGGCCATGTTCTTCTGGTGCCGCACCGGCACCGGAAGCCGCTTCTACGCACTTCCGGACATGCGTCGAAGCGATCTTCCGATGCTGCTGTGCCCATTTCCAAAATGTCCGCGGCGCCAGAAGTCGCTTCTACGCATGTTCAGAAGTGCATAGAAGCGACTTCTGGCGCTGCGGACATTTTGGAAATGGGCATAGCAGCATCGGAAGTCGCTTCTACGCATGTTGGGATCTTTCAATTCGGAACTTGGCACCTACGGCTGAGAATTGTCTGGAGACCTCTATTCCCCTCACAAAGCTACAGTTCCCAGAGTTCCCTGGGAAGAGGAGTTGATTCTTAAATCACTCTGTGGATTGTAGGTCTGTGAAGGGAATGGAGGGGCCTCCAAACGATTTCCCCCACCCTTAACGAATTATGCTTATCAGGAATCCTTTGGGGGAAGCCATGAATGCTCAGTGGCATGAGAGTGTTTTAAATGGGCAAATGGGGCCTCCGTCTTCCCTGCAATGGTGAGACGTGTTGTCAATTCATAAATTTGCATCTATACATAGAAAATAGCACATGCAAGTTGTACGTTTATCTGCTTCCTCTTGTGGCTTTGCCACTCTTCAGGCGAACAGCACGGAGCAGTTTAATATAAATGCTAAATCAAGCAAGCAACACTTATTGCTACATAATAATGCCTGCCAAGGAATTGCTTTGGGTGAGAGCACTCTTCAATGGGTTGCATCACCAATGAATAAATTGGGTCCATATTGGAAATGGAGTCATCACTTCCTCTTGGAGAAATGAACACCTGGTCAGGTAATGGAAGAAACAACTGAATATTGTAAAACCTGTTTAAACTGTAGGGTTCCTGTGTGCTCAGCATACTTTGAAAACTTAGGGGACTTGGAAGTATTTTTAAGTTTATCCAGGATGACCCAAGACATTTTGCCACCTGAGGTGAAGGGCAAAATGAGGGCAGTCCCACTTATTTCATGCACAGAAGTGGGCTGGGCTGGTGCTTGACTCTTATATCAACACTGAAGAAGAAATAGTGTCCTCTTGCAGGCAGCAAACTAGTAGAGTGGATGTTACAGGTAGGTAGCCATGTTGGTCTGATGCAGTCAAAACAAAATAAAAAAATCATTCCAGTAGCACCTTAGAGACCAACTAAGTTTGTCATAGGTAGGAGCTTTTGTGTGCATGCACACTTCTTCAGATGCACTGAAACAGAAGTCACCAGACCCTTATGTATAGTCAGAGGGTGGGGAGGAGTATTACTCAGAAGGGTGGTGGGAATAGGTGATTGGCTGATAGAAGTGGTAAACCTGTTGATGACTGTTAACGACTGCAATTGGTCTTGCAGGAAAAAGCAAGGGCTGAGGTGCTAAAGAAAGCTTGATCATGTATAATGAGATAAGAATCCAGTGTCCTTATTCAGACCAGGTCTCTCCATGGTTTTAAGCTTGGTGATGAGTTGCAATTCAGAAACTTCTCTTTCCAGTCTGTTTCTGAAATTCTGATGGTAATGCAATAAACCCAGATGCCAACTTTGCTGCCACATACACCCGGACAACACCATCACTGGCCCCAACAACATCAAACATACCATCTCAGGACTATTTAATTGCTCATCTTCTAACATTGTGTATGCCATCAAATGCCAACGGTGCCCTTCAGCTCTCTATATTGGACAAACAGGCCAAACCCTACGCCAAAGGATAAATGGACATAAATCTGACATCAGGAATCACAAGACAGAGAAACCAGTAGGAGAACATTTCAATCTCCCAGGACATTCTATACAAGATCTCAAAGTAGCTGTTTTATTACAGAAAAATTCCCACCACCCTTCTGAGTAATACCCCTCCCCACCCTCTGACTATACATAAGGGTCTGGTGACTTCTGTTTCAGTGTATCTGAAGAAGTGTGCATGCACACGAAAGCTCATCCCTACCGTATGACAAACTTAGTTGGTCTCCAAGGTGCTACTGGAAGGATTTTTTTATTTAGTATAGTGGATGCAAGGCAAGCCATGTGATATGAACAGCTCTGTCTTACAAATCTTGTCCCCACTCATTAGCAGCTGCCTCCTGAGGCAACTGCAACACTCTGCCTAATCAAAGGGCTGGCCCTGGGCTTATCTTCATCTCAGAAGAAATCATGGCAAGAGGAACAATGGTCTATTTGGAAAACATTAGAGAACCTCAGAAATTGCATAAACAAAGGAATAACAAAAAATATGAGCAATTGGAATTGGAGAGGAAGAAACAAGATTTGTTGTTGATGTTGTTGTTATAGTTTATTTATATAATGGTGTATTATTATTATTATTATTATTATTATTATTATTATTATTATTATTTCTATACTACCCTTCATCCGAGGAACACAGGGCAGTTCACAATATAAAAACACAAAAATACATAACATATGGTAGTAACAAAAAACAACAACACACACACATAGTTCAAAAGGCCGTACTGTAGTTTGTTTAATTAGCCATAGGTAGGCCTGGGAGAAGAGGAATGTTGTTGCCTGTTGCCTAAAGATATGCAACGAAGGTGCCAGGCGAACCTCCTTGGGGAGAGCATTCCACAAGCAGGGAGTCACCACAGGAAAGGCCCGCTCTTGTGTTGCTGTCTTCTAGAGGCCCCTGGTGGAGGAAAAGGCCCTCAAATGATGATTGCAGGGTTCAGGAGAGAGGCAGTCCAAACAACATCTACAGTAGCATACAAAAAAAAAAAGGCCCTGAAGCAAAGCAATCACAGCAGAAATCACAGCATAGGATGGCTGGAAGAGAATCTTTCCCAAATGATTGAAGGATCAAATTGCACCCAGAACATTTTGTGCAGTTTACACAGATGATCTATGAGATTTAAAATATGCCTGCAGGCTACTATCTGGGAAACGTTTTCTTAAATTCAACTCGGGAGGCGTGGCTCTTAAGATTTATGTGAATGGGGTTTCTACCACTGAAGGTGGCATAAGAAAGACCTGGGAATAATTCAGGATTTATTAATAAAATTCTGGCAAGGTTGCTCAGTGCCTTCCCTTTGTTATGGAGATTAAGTGATGGATCTCAGCAGGCCCGGGTTTAGGTTTGATGAGGCCCTAAACTACTGAAGGAAATGGCATAGCTGCCAAGTTTTCCCTTTTCTCACGAGGAAGCCTATTCAGCATAAGGGAATTTCCCTTAAAAAAAGGGAGAACTTGGCAGCTATGGGAAATGGGGCCCTTTATATGTGCAGCTGTATATGCTACAATATATGGTAATCTATGGACCTAATAGGTCCATACACAACACAAAACATTAATAGTTTATATGTAAATCCAGCACTGGATCTCAGCAGATGGCTGCTCTGACAAATAATCTTACTGGGATTCCTGTGCCAGGAGACAACTGCTTCTGCTCCCTGGGGCTGATGGGGCTTGTCATCAGAAGGCAACTACAGGCCAGTTAGACCTGATGGGGGTTACCACATATAACGAAAATGTGAGCCTTATTTCAACATATTATTCTCCTTTCTCCAGTCCATGGGGAAAAGAATATACAGTAGCTGATTTTGGCAAATACTACTGCCACTACTCCCCTTCATGGATCACTGCCTTGTCGTGGTGAAGGGGCTTGAACAACATCTTAAAAAGCAGAGACATCACCTTGCCAACAAAGGTCCATATAGTTAAAGCTATGGTTTTCCCAGTAGTGATGTATGGAAGTGAGAGCTGGACCATAAAGAAGGCTGGTCGTCGAAGAATGGATGCTTTTGAATTCTGGTGCTGGAGGAGACTCTTGAGTCCCATGGACTGCAAGAAGATCAAACCTATCCATTCTGAAGGAAATCAGCCCCGAGTGCTCACTGGAAGGACAGATCCTGAAGCTGAGGCTCCAATACTTTGGCCACCTCATGAGAAGAGAAGACTCCCTGGAAAAGACCCTGATGTTGGGAAAGATGGAGGGCACAAGGAGAAGGGGACGACAGAGGATGAGATGGCTGGACAGTGTTCTTGAAGCTACAAACATGAGTTTGACCAAACTGCGGGAGGCAGTGGAAGACAGGAGTGCCTGGCGTGCTCTGGTCCATGAAGAGTCGGACACGACTAAACGACTAAATAACAACAACAACTGCCACTACTACATACCGGCAGGTCACCTAGAGCCATGCTCTTCAATCTTGGGTCCCCAGATGTTGTCCATGGTGAAATAAATGTACCGTATTTGTTGCAGGATTTGATCCTAGAAAAGAAAAGAAAAAAACATAATCTTGAGAAACTGAGCCTGGATAAATCAGGAAACTGCAACAGCAGTTAAAATATCAAGTGTCCGTCTCTGAGCAGGGCAAATACTTTAAGCCAAGCTTCCTCAACCTGGGGGCTTCCAGATGTTTTGACTACAGTGCCAAAACATTAGGAAGTCATCTGGCTGGGGAAGGCTGTGAGCTCACCCCATCCCAATCTCTCTCTGTGTTTCCATCATCTGAAGAAGGTAGGTATGTTTATGTTATAGTAATGAACGGTGGCAGCTACTTCTCAGAATATTTAAGAAATACAGGGAGAGGTATGTACCAGCCCCTTCGTGGATCAATGCCTTGTCATGGCGAAGGGGCTTGAATAACTCAGAGAAGCTATGAGCTATGCCATGCAGGGCCACCCAAGACGGACAGGTCATAGTGGAGAGTCTTGACTAAACGTGATCCACCTGGAGAAGGAACTGGCAAGCCACTCCAGTATCCCTGCCAAGAAAACTCCATGGACAAAGACAACAGGCATATAAAAGTTATGACGCTGGAAGATGAACCCCTCAGGTCGGAAGGCGTCCAACATGCTACTGAGGAAGAGCGGAGGACAAGTACAAGTAGATTCAGAGCTGATGAAGCGGCTGGGCCAAAGCCGAAAGGTCGCTCAGTTGCGGATATGCCTGGAAGCGAAAGGAAAGTCCAATGCTGTAAAGAAAAATATTGCATAGGAATCTGGAATGTAAGAACCATGAATGGAGGTAAGCTGGATGTGGTCAAAAATGAGATGACAAGAATAAATATCGACATCCTGGGCATCAGTGAACTAAAATGGAAGGGAATGGGCGAATTCAGTTCGGGTGACTATCATATCTACTACTGTGGGCAAGAATCCTGTAGAAGAAATGGAGTGGCCCTCATAGTCAACAAAAGAGTGGCAAAAGCTGTAATGGGATGCAATCTCAAAAATGACAGAATGATCTCGATACGAATCCAAGGCAGACCTTTTAACATCACAGTAATCCAAGTTTATGGCGTGCTATGGTCCATGGGGTCACGAAGAGTCGGACACGACTAAACGACTAAACAACAACAACAACATGTACCAGCACTTCAGCAGTATGATAAGGTGTGTTCCAGGGTGATCTCTGCTTTGGGCAACCTGGTATTTTTGGAGAGTGACTTTGGTTCATTATTTCTTTCATTTTGACTATTGGGATCCATTATCCATTTGTTGACCAAACTGCAGGAGGCAGTGCAAGACAGGAGTGCCTGGCGTGCTCTGGTCCATGGGGTCATGAAGAGTCGGACACGACTAAATGACTAAACAAACAACAATCCATTTGTTGGATCTGCACTGGCTTTGATTATGCACTTATTCACATTGTTTTTTATTTTGTTACCCACGTTAATTTTCTAATCTTTCCCCCTCCATGGGGACAAACCCCTGTGCTGGCAATTTCTGTAAAATAATGTACACTTGACGGCCTAAGTTTTATTTATAGAGAGCCTGAAAGCAATTAAGAAGTTCAAAATGTTAGGCAAATAATTCGTGACAAGGTGCATACTCTGGTAACTCATGTTCTATTGAGCAAAACCGGAATATTGGCTAATTGCTAATTAAAGTGAGCAGCTGCCTAGCCCTCATAATTAAACGATAACCCTCTCGGGGAAGCATTGGTGACTTGAATCTTTGCCAGTGACTGTATCCTGGGCAATACTGTCTCAATCTGGTAGTAAGTATTCTATTTCTCAGTTGCTTTGAGATAAAGTTTGGTGTACATGAATGGGTTGTTTCAGATGTATTGTTATAAGAGTCTAATTTTGCTTGCCTTTTGTTTCTGTCTTCTTGAAGTGGTTGTATAGGTATGGATTTTTTAAAAATTTAATATGCATGACAAAGCACGTAATACTTGTTTACAAGCAGCTAGATCTCGTCCTCTAATGGTTTTGTTTCCCTTTAGGAGGAGGCATTTTAGAAGGGAGTATTTTAAGATGCATTGTTATTTTGTCTAAAGCAGGGAAGGGGAACCTGTAGTAGCCTTCCATATGCTCTTGGACTTCAGCTTCAACTGTGTTTCTTGCATGTGCAATTATTTTGATAGTTTGCTTAAGTGAGGGGATAGGCTTTATTGAATAAGTGTTTTCAGAAGATTTAGCATAGCATTTCAGGAGCAAAATCTGAAATCTCTGTGAACAATGTTTTGCTAATATGCATGGCATTTTTTTCAGCTGGAACTCACCAGAACTCAGTTCTGGCACCCATTCTAAGAGAACGAGGGAGGTGTTCATAGTGAGTTCCGGCACCCCTTTTTCTAGAAAAATAGCACTGGTAATATGTTTGTTCTATGATGGGGTAGGTTTTAAGAACAGCAGATTTATAGGCATCCTAGAAATTGAAATGCTGATGGATTTAAATTATTTTGATGGCAAAACATGAGTGTTCAGGTTTCTTTGAATGCACTGTATTCATATACAGTATTGGAAGCCACTTTTCTATTGCGTGTAAAGTGCACTAGGATCTAAAACAAGTATGGTAAAGTTTTGGTCTATGCAGATGGTTATTACAGTGGTACCTTAGTTCTCAAATGAATTGGTACTCAAACAACTCGGAACCCAAACAGTGCACAGTCAGTGTAACTTTTTTTGGAAGCTGAACGTGCTCCGTTTTGAGTGTAACGATTCTGTTTTTAGTGCCACATTTCCGTTTTGAGTGTTACGCTGAGATCTGTCTGTTTTTGCTATTTATTTTGGGGTTTCGTTTTTGCGGCTCTTCCTTTGTTGTTTTTGTGACTGTGTTGGAAAACAACAGCTACTGACTGACTGACTGATTGATTGACTGTGTGACGGCAGTACATTGTTTATTGCTTTCATTTTATGGATCAAAGGTCTCATTAGATAGTAAAATCTATGTTAAATGGCTGTTTTAGAGGTTGTTTTTTTAAAAGTCTGGAACGGATTAATCCGTTTTCCATTACTCTCTATGGGAAAGGACACCTTGGTTTGGGAATGCTTTGGTTTTGGAATGGACTTCCGGAACGGATTAAGTTTGAGAACCAAGGTACCACTGTACTTCTTCATCTTTTTCCTTAAAACAGGAAAGTAGTTCTAAGTGCAATCCAATACATAGCTACTCAGAAATAAGTCTGAGAAATAAGTTTTCACAGGTACCTGTCTTGAGAGCAGTACATGCGAAAAGGATCTAGGAGTCTTGGTAGACCATAAATTTGAGTCAACAGTGTAATGCAGCAGCTAGAAAAGCCAATGCAATTCTGGGCTGGATCAATAGGAGTATAGCATCTAGATCAAGGGAAGTAATAGTACCACTGTATTCTGCTCTGGTCAGACCTCACCTGGAGTACTGTGTCCAGTTCTGGGCACCACAGTTCAAGAAGGATACTGACAAGCTGGAATGTGTCCAGAGGAGGGCAACCAAAATGGTCAAAGGCCTGGAAACGATGCCTTATGAGGAACGGCTTAGGGAGCTGGGTATGTTTAGCCTGGAGAAGAGAAGGTTAAGGGGTGATATAATAGCCATGTTCAAATATATAAAATGATGTCATATAGAAGTGGGTGAAAGGTTGTTTTGTGCTGCTCCAGAGAAGCGGACACGGAGCAATGGATTAAAACTACAAGAAAGAAGATTCCACCTAAACATTAGGAAGAACTTCCTGACAGTAAGAGCTGTTCGGCAGTGGAATTTGCTACCAAGGAGTGTGGTGGAGTCTCCTTCTTTGGAGGTCTTTAAGCAGAGGCTTGACAGCCATATGTCAAGAATGCTTTGATGGTGTTTCCTGCTTGGCAGGGGGTTGGACTGGATGGCTCTTGTGGTCTCATCCAACTCTATGATTCTATGATTCTAAGTCCATTTGGGTCCAGTGAGGCTTATTCCAAGGTAAGTGGGTATAGGATGGCACCTTAGTGGCCCTCCAGATGTTGTTGGCCTCCCAAAAGCCCCCCTCCAGCATGGCCAGTGGCAAGGAATGATGGGAGTTGGAGTCCCACAACGGTCTCCCTCAGGAAGTTGTAGACTCTCCTTCCTTGGGTGTTTTTAAGCAGAGGATGGATGGCCATCTATCAAGGGTGCTTTAGCTGAGATTCCTGCATTGCAGGGGGTTGGACTAAATGACCCTTAGGGTCCCTTCCAACACTACAATTCTATGATTCCATAAACATCTGGAGGGCAACAGCTTCCTCATCCCTGGTACAGGCCTGTACTAAAATAGTTATACCCTACAACAGGGGTTGGCAACCTGTGGCCCATGGGCCACAAGCGGTCCACGGGGGTCGTTTAAACAGCCCAAGAGCCGCCCCCGAACTGAGCCGCCCGCTCAGCGAGTCCCCGTGCGCTACACTAAGCAGGTGCAGCGCGGAGCGGGAACTCGCTTCCATGGCACCGGAAATCGCGTCTGCGCAGACGCCGGAAATCACATCTGCGCAGACACGATCTGGCCCACGGGAGTGAACCGGCCCAGGCGAGGTATACCTTGCCGACCCCTGCCCTACAACACAGGACATGTTTGCCTACATTGGAAAAGGTGGCTGCAGCAGTGCATGTGCTATGAACATGAATGAATCACAGGGAAGAATATCAAGGACGCCCTTGCTTCTTGCAACAGGCCATCATATTGCAAGGAAAAGGCGGTAAATCTGTGACTCTTCAGCTCTTGTTGTCATGCAACTCCCACTATCCGTAATCCAGAAACTTTGAGCAACACGTCAACAGTGCTTTATTTTGGCAACACCTCTAGGAAGTAGTTTCCCTCCAGTGGATCCGGACAACAAGCTGAAACACGGCAGGAAAGAGTTATTGATTATTAGAGGTCCATAGAATCATAGAATCATAGAATTGTAGAGTTGGAAGAGACCACAAGGGCCATCCAGTCCAACCCCCTGCCAAGCAGGAAACACCATCAAAGCATTCTTGACATATGGCTGTCAAGCTGTCTTGACATATGGCTGTCAAGCTTGACAGCCATCTGTCAGGAATGCTTTGATGGTGTTTCCTGCTTGGCAGGGGGTTGGACTGGATGGCCCTTGTGGTCTCTTCCAACTCTATGATTCTATGATTCTATGATTCTATGATTCTATGATTCTATGATTCTATGCTTAAAGACCTCCAAAGAAGGAGACTCCACCACACTCCTTGGTAGCAAATTCCACTGCCGAACAGCTCTTACTGTCAGGAAGTTCTTCCTAATGTTTAGGTGGAATCTTCTTTCTTGTAGTTTGAATCCATTGCTCCATGTCCGCTTCTCTGGAGCAGCAGAAAACAACCTTTCTCCCTCCTCTATATGACATCCTTTTATATATTTGAACATGGCTATCATATCACCCCTTAACCTTCTCTTCTCCAGGCTAAACATACCCAGCTCCCTAAGCCGTTCCTCATAAGGCATCGTTTCCAGGCCTTTGACCATTTTGGTTGCCCTCTTCTGGACACGTTCCAGCTTGTCAGTATCCTTCTTGAACTGTGGTGCCCAGAACTGGACACAGTACTCCAGGTGAGGTCTGACCAGAGCAGAATACAGTGGTACTATTACTTCCCTTGATCTAGATGCTATACTCCTATTGATGCAGCCCAGAAATGCATTGGCCTTTTTAGCTGCTGCATCACACTGCTTACTCATGTCAAGTTTGTGGTCTACCAAGACTCCTAGATCCTTTTCACATGTACTGCTCTCAAGCCAGGTGTCACCCATCCTGTATTCGTGCATTTCATTTTTTTTTGCCGAAGTGTAGTACTTTACATTTCTCCTTGTTAAAATTCATCACAGGTCCCTGTGAGTACTGTCACAAAAGCCCTGATTTAACAGTTACGGCTTCATTCAAAGTATCATGGGAACTGTCATTTTTTAAGGGTCCTGAGAGTTATCAGGAGATGCCTCACAGAGCCACAATTCCTAGCACCCTTGGCAAACTACAGTTCCCAGGATTCTTTAGGGGAAACCATGGCTGTTAAAATGGTATAAGTGTGCTTTAAATGTATGGAGTGGATGTGACCTCACTTACTTTTAATCCAGTTTTGTTAAAAGTGGTATACAGTGGTACCTTAGGTTAAGAACTTAATTCGTTCCGGAGGCTCGTTCTTAACCTGAAACTGTTCTTAACCTGAGACATCACCTTAGCTAATGGGGGCTTCTGCTGCCGCTGCACTGCCGGAACACGATTTCTGTTCTCATCCTGAAGCAAAGTTCTTAACCCGAGGTACTATTTCTGGGTTAGCGGAGTCTGTAAGCTGAAGCGTTTGCAACCTGAAGCGTTTGTAACCAGAGGTACCATTGTACTCCTTGTACTGCTCTTCCTTGCCTCTCTTTTGAAGAAACAGCTAACAGCAGAAGACATTTAAGTGGTGAACCTTAATTTTAATACACTGCCCTCTTTCCCTCCCAATTGACCATATTCACCTGAACTATTATCCAATTCTTTTATTTGTACAGGCAGCAAAGAAGAGTGTTTGGCTACCCAGCATGGAGCTCTCTCTGGCCAATATATTCTTCAAGATTGTGAGCATCGTTGGATTAATCTCTGCACTGACCCTTGTCACAGTGTACCACCTGCTGGCTAGGGCAAAAATATCCAGGATCATGATATGGTGAGTGTATCTCTAGGAAGGGATATGGAATGATTTCCATGTCTTAGGTTTAGGTTAGGTTTCTGACATTTGCACCTTCCACAACAAAAAATGTGGGATGTAATCCACTGGGAGCAGTCAAATACAACATTCCTTGTTTTCCTAGAGTGGACAGGCAAGGGGAGGTTTGGTCCAGCCAGTCAAAACTTCCTTGTTCCTCCTGGGCTGGAGCATCCTTCCTTTTGCATGGGCGTGACCTAACCTGTCCAGGTAACAAAAGGACAAGGCATGCTGCCATTCTCTCTCTTTTTCACTTCCTTCGTCGTTGGACCAGCTTCTTAGCTAGCAATACTCTGGTAGCTTCTCAGCTAGCAGAAGCACTGAGATTAACCCCCCATATGGGGTAGATCCACGTGTACAAATTTGTAACTAAGTCTGCCTTCAGGGATCCAACTGTGAACTGATGTGAGTAAACTTCTTTTATTGACTTTAAATAAGATTGTCGTATCTTTATTCTTTTAAGAGGGATAAAAGGGAACTTGTTGTTGTTCAGTCGTTTAGTCATATCCGACTCTTCATGACCCCATGGACCAGAGCACGCCAGGCTTTCCTGTCTTCCACTGCCTCCCGCAGTTTGGTCAAACTCATGTTAGTAGCTTCGAGAACACTGTCCAACCAAAAAGGGAACTGAATTGTATGATAGTGAGAGGCTTACACAAGCCTGCAACCAGCTTATGGGTGGCATGGTTATCTACTATATGGAAAGGGAAAGAAAAACAAAGAATTCCAAAACCATACTGTAAGAAGGGCCTTGTGGGAGGTGTGGGAGAGAACCAAAGGAAAAATAATAGAGAAAACTCCCTGGTGGGCATCGCCAGTTGAGGCAAATGCCACCTTAAAATGTTATTTGAGACAGGTGTGGCCAACATATAGGGACTTAACCGAAAATGTTAATGGACATATTAAACTTAAAGAATATGATGAACTAAAGGTTAAAGGAATGTCATGGCTTGAATATTTTCAATTGAAAGCAACCTTTGAAAAAGATATTCAAACAAGGGGGTTTGATGAGGTGAATACAAGGTTCGAGAAAGAAATTCTCAATAGTAAAAACAAAACCCTCTCCAAAATGTATAGATTATTAAGGGAACCCAAACAACAGCAGGAAACAAAAAATAAGTATATCAAAAATGGGAACAAGACTTGGGCTACACGATAGAACATACTAAATGGAAAGAATTTTGGGAGAGACGAATTAATTTTACAGCTTCATATGTATTGAAAGAGAACTATATGAAAGTACATTATAGGTGGTACTTGACCCCGGTGAGAATAGCAAAAATAAACAAAAGTGGTAACAATAAGTGTTGGAAGTGCCAACAGGCTGCCGGGACAATGTACCACATGTGGTGGCTGTGCCCAAGAATTAAAAAGTTTTGGGAGATGATTCATCAAGAGATCCAAAAATTAATTAAGATATCATTTAGGAAAAGAGCAGAAGCATATTTATTAGGAATTCTCAATCGGGATATTCCACCCGATAAGATAGATATCTTCCTATATGCAACAACAGCAGCTAGGATGACAATAGCGAAAGTTTGGAAAGAACCTATTATACCATCGAAAGGAGAATGGATTGACAAGCTTTGTGAATATCTGGAGCTAGCTAAATTAACGGATTGGATACGTAACAAACCTAGAAATAGAGTCAGGATTCAGTGGGAATGCCTAAATGATTACTTAAAGAACTCAGGAATGGGAAAAGATACATGGATGTGCCTAGAATAACTGTGTAGGATAATCATATTGATAGAGGTTTGAAGTATTATTATTATTATTTTCTGTATTCATGTAAAAGTGGTTACCATCGAGAGGACAACCGTATAAAAGTGAAGAAAGGTTTAATTATGTGTTCAGTGCAGTGGAAGGAATGTTAGATGTAAAGAATGTAGGTAAGAGAAGGCTGTTGATTCAGTCCTTTTTCCCCCCCTCTTTTTTTCTGATTTTTCCTTTTTCCCCCTTTTTTCTATTTTCTTTTTTCCTTTTTTTCTTTTTTTTTCTTTTTTCTTCCCCCTTTTTTCCTCTTAGTTCTTTTTTGGGATTTTAATCTCATGTAAACAGTATAAAATTGAAGCCATATATGGTATATATATATATATGCTTGTACTGTATGCATGTATTGTTCTTTTTTGCATTAATAAAATTTCTTAAAAAAAAAAAAAGCCTGCAACCAGCTATCTACTGTGCATGTAAAAGGGGGATGTAAACTCTGCTAAGTGAAGGAACTTGCTAATGAAAGTTAGGAAGGATATTAATAAATCTTCTCTCTCTTCTCCCTCCCTGAAGATCCACACAAAAAAGTCCCAAATGGATTTACAATGAGGACAAAAAAAATGCATCAACATAGAATAGAAACATCCAATCACTGGTGCTGCCCAAATGCCCAGGAAAACCATTGATTTGAAGGCTGGGCTGAATTATACCCATTTTGCAGATGGCCAACCCTATGCAAGCAGTAGAGCTGCAGCAATCCTAAAGCCCCTACTTTAATTGGAAGCCACTGCAAAATCACCCCTCCAGTTGAAAATCCCTTGTCCATTCATTTTGTTTCTCTCTCTCTGCTTTTAGGTACAAACGTCAGAAAAGGGGTGTGGCAGTGAATTATGCTGAGCACGAGGGCTACAGGTTCTGCTACTTCTGCCGAGGGGAACCCGGACGCAAGCCATCTGTGTTGATTCTTCATGGATTGGCATTCAACAAGGACATATGGTTAAATACAATCAAAGTATGTTTCTGTCCTTCTGTTCAGGCAACCATGGTTGCCAAATCAAGGCTAGTGCAATAATAATAATAATAATAATAATAATAATAATAATAATAATAATAATTTTTATTATTATTAATCTGGCTGGGCTTCCCCTGCCACTCTGGGCAGCTTCCAACAAACATCAAAATACATCAAATATCACACATTAAAAACTTCCCTGAATAAGGCTGCCTTTAGGTATTTTCTAAATGTCAGGTAGTTGTTTATCTCTCTGACCTCTGATGGGAGGGCGTTCCACAGGGCGGGCGCCACTACCGAGAAGGCCCTCTGCCTGGTTCCCTGTAGCTTTGCTTCTCGCAGTGAGGGGACCGCCAGAAGGCACTCGGCGCTGGACCTCAGTGTCCGGGCAAAACGATGGGGGTGGACAGAGGCCGTTTAGGGCTTTAAAGGTCAGCACCAGCGCTTTGAATTGTGCTCGGAAATGTACTGGGAGCCAATGTAGGTCTTTCAAGACCGGTGTTATGTGGTCTCGGTGGCCGCTCCCAGTCACCAGTCTAGCTGCCGCATTCTTGATTAGTTGTAGTTCCCGGGTCACCTTCAAAGGTAACCCCACGTAGAGCGCATTGCAGTAATCCAAGCGGGAGATAACCAGAGCATGCACCACTCTGGCGAGGCAGTCCGCAGGCAGGTAGGGACTCAGCCTGCGTACCAGATGGAGCTGATAGACAGCTGCCCTGGACACAGAATTGACCTGCACCTCCATGGACAGCTGTGAGTCCAAAATGACTCCCAGGCTGCGCACCTGGTCTTTCAGGGGCACAGTTACCCCGTTCAGGACCAGGGAGCCCTCCACACCTGCCCGCCTCTTGTCCCCCACAAACAGTACTTCTGTCTTGTCAGGATTCAACCTCAATCTGTTAGCCACCATCCATCCTCCAACCGCCTCCAGGGCACTCACACAGGACCTTCACCGCCTTCACTGATTCTGATTTGAAAGAGAGGTAGAGCTGGGTATCATCCACATACTGATGAACACCCAGCCCAAACCCCCTGATGATCTCTCCCAGCGGCTTCATATAGATATTAAAAAGCATGGGGGAGAGGACAGAACCCTGAGGCACCCCACAAGTGAGAGCCCAGGGGTCTGAACACTCATCCCCCACCACCACTTTCTGAACACAGCCCAGGAGGAAGGAGCGGAACCACTGCATGACAGTGCCCCCAGCTCCCAACAACTCTAGACGGTCCAGAAGGATGTTATGGTCGATGGTGTCAAAAGCCGCTGAGAGATCCAGCAGAACTAGGAAACAGCTCTCACCTTTGTCCCTAGCCCGCCGGAGATCATCAACCAGTGCGACCAAGGCAGTTTCACATTGTGCTGCTGGAGGGTAGGGGAGCCCTGTGCTTTCCCACAAGTGTGATTTGTTTCAGTTGGGCTAGTGTGGGAGATCATTCCACCCAGTGCATTGTGCTAGAGGACAGGGCTAAATTAACCATACGGCTTAATAGGAGGTGTCCACTCTCCTATTTTTGCCCCTATTTAATGGCCTCCCGCTCAGGGCTCTGTGCAACATTTATACACTTATACTGGAGAAACACCAGGGTGTTCTTTGACAACAAAGAACTCCAGCTATTATTGCTTTGATTCCTTGGCGTCACCGCTGATTTGACATCCTTTCACAGTTCCTTCCGAAGGACCTCCACCTGGTCCGCCTTGACATGCCTGGTCACGGTGAAACCACATGCCTGCTGGGAGACAGTTACGCGGCGGTTGATCAAACTAAAAAGATACACCAGGTACGGTCCTGCTGTCCTCAGGTGTGCCTTGAAAGCTGGGAAGTGAGAGGTTGCGAGAAGATGGCCTCTTTTTGTGTGGTGTGGTGGTGGTGGTGGTGAGGGAGAGATGTTTACTGACCAAAAATAAAGCATCGCAATTGGCGATGGTTACTTAAACTAGGGTAAAAACCAGATCTGTTGAGCAGCATTGGCTGGCAGGGCATGGACGTACCCAGCATGGGCAAGGGGGGCAGCTGCCCCCTAGAAGCAGGGCAGCTGGAGAGGACAGGCAGGGACGCTGCCTGCTGTGCTCTGCCTCAGCCTGCTTGGCTGAAGCGAAACGGCAACAGCGGCAGCGAAGCTGCCTCCGTTGAAAAATACCTGGACCTGGACCTGGGCTAACTTCAGCCCACACTCCTTCAAGTCACAGCAAGCACAGCACAGAAAGTGCTGCCCCACAATGCTCCGCGGCACCTTATTTGCTTCGCTGCTGCTGCCTCGTTTTAGTCACCGCTGCCATTAAAGGAGCGGGCGAGGCAGGAGTGCAAGCGCGGGTGGCTCTGTGTGCTGCCTTGCAAACGGCCCCCTTTCCTCTGGGGGGCGTGGACGTTGACCATGCCTCCTGGGGGGATCCTGGCCACGTCATTGCCAGCTAGCCAATCAGGTGGCTGGGGGCGTGGCTGGTGTGCTCCCCCTAGCTTTGATCCTGGGTACGCCCATGTGGCAGGGCAGTGGGGTGGGAATGCGTTGATGACCTGGCATCCTAACCCCCACCCAAGTGTCAGTGGCACTTGCCAAGGATGGGAGTGGTGAGCTTGGCCACTGTGAGGACAAGATACTGGGCTAGATGGGTTAATTGCCTGATTGCTCTTCTTATGGTCTTCTCCAGAAGTTCTTACAGAGAGACCTGGGATTTTCTTGGAAAATGTCCCCAAACCAGAACATCTCAGCAATACAACCTCTCTTCATTCACGTTTCAGTTTGTTGAGTGCATTGGTCTGAACCAAAAACCTTTTCACCTGGTTGGCACGTCCATGGGGGGAATGATTGCTGGTGTTTACGCAGCTCAGTATCCATCCGAGGTATCTGGCTTGTCCCTCCTTTGCCCACTTGGTGAGTATTTAGATTTTCAAGGGAGATCTGAAGCCGATGAACTCTGAATAAAGAAGATATGAAAATATGTCTGAGAATAACAAGAGAGAAGGGGGTTGTTACTATGGGTTGTAGCCAATACTAGTCATTCTCAAAGCAGATTCATTGAAATAAATGAACATAGGGCTCCCACCCAGGTGGCGCTGTGGTTAAACCACTGAGCCTAGGGCTTGCTGATCAGAAGGTCGGCGGTTCGAATCCCTGTGACGGGGTGAGCTCCCGTTGCCTGGTCCCAGCTCCTGCCAACCTAGCAGTTTGAAAGCACGTCAAAATGCAAGTAGATAAATAGGAACCGCTACAGCGGGAAGGTAAACGGCGTTTCCATGTGCTGCTCTGGTTTGCCAGAAGTGGCTTTGTCATGCTGGCCACATGACCTGGAAGCTATACGCCGGCTCCCTCGGCCAATAAAGCGAGATGAGCGCGCAACCCCAGAGTCGGTCACGACTGGACCTAATGGTCAGGGGTCCCTTTACCTTTACCTTTAGGGCTCCCAAATTCAGTGGGCCTGCTCTGAGTAGGATCTCACCCCCCTGGTGCTAAGCTACTATTCTGTAGCATTTTCCAGAACATGAACGAACAGGGATGATGGCAAATCCATGATTATAAACACCTTGGACAGGCCACCTTTCTGTGCTCGCATACCTTCACTTGCAGTAGTCCCAGCATGTCCATAACCTCCTCAGCCGTCAATCATGCCAACACAACCCTGACAAGCAGCAGGTCGGAATCCCATATTTTGGAATTGGTTTTCCACTACATTCCTTCTCTCAGCTGTGCACTCTCTGCCAACTCTTAGGGCTGCGATATCCAGACGATAATAACGACACCTTCAAGCGCTTGAGGGAGCAATTGATTAAGTCACGTGATGTCTTCCAACTTGGTTTATATCATCCCAGCACAAAAAACACGCAGGTGAGGAAGGCAGCTCTCCAAAGATGGGAGTGCTCTGCCCCAGGGATGTTGCTTAAAAGAATTCAGCTAACGTTGACTCATGGTGGACCAGATCCTTTGGCCTTCCAGATGTTGCTGAACTACAGCTGTCCTCATTCCTGTTCATTCGCCATGCTCCTAGAGGCTGATGGGAGCTGTTGTTCAACAACACCTGGAGGGCCAAAGGTTCATTATGCCTGTCCTTGACCTATTGAACTTAATAGCCACGACTAACTTTGTTGTTGTTGTTTAGTCATGTCTGACTCTTCGTGACCCCTTGGACCATAGCACGCCAGGCACTCCTGTCTTCCACTGCCTCCTGCAGTTTGGTCAAACTCATGTTCGTAGCTTCAAGAACACTGTCTAACCATCTCGTCCTCTGTCGTCCCCTTCTCCTAGTGCCCTCCATCTTTCCCAACATCAGGGTCTTTTCCAGGGAGTCTTCTCTTCTCATGAGGTGGCCAAAGTATTGGAGCATCAGCTTCACAATCTGTTCTTCCAGTGAGCACTCAGGGCTGATTTCCTTCAGAATGGATAGGTTTGATGCAGTCCATGGGACTCTCAAGTGCCTTGTTGTGGCGAAGGGGCTTGAATAACTCAGAGAAGCTATGAGCTATGCCATGCAGGGCCACCCAAGATGGACGGGTCATAGTGGAGAGTTTTGACTAAACGTGATCCACCTGGAGAAGAAACTGGCAAGCCACTCCAGTATCCCTGCCAAGAAAACTCCATGGACGACTAACTTAGGTCCATTAATTTCAGTGGGTCTCCTCCGAATGAAACATAGTTGAGTACAACCCCAAATGCTTACATTTGCTACAGTGGGACCTCGATTTACAAGCTTACAATTTTTCCGAACGGAAAACCCATTCGCGGCTAGATGTGGTTTCCTCGACTTACGAGTTTTTAGATGCAGTTTCCTCGACTTATGAATTTTTCTGTTTCCAATGCATTCCTATGGGAAACTGCTTTTCCTATGGGAAACTTGACTTACGAAGTTTTCGACCTACGAGTGTGCATTTGGAATGGATTAAATCCGTAAGTCGAGGTCCCACTGTATATGCTCTTGAAATATATAAATAATGCAGCCCATCCCTTCAGGGCTTGCGATCTAAAGAAACAGAGGGCACATGAGGGAATCACTGCCACTGAGGCCCTGGCTGAAGAGGATGGGAATGGCTTAGGGGCCGGGGAAAACAGATTGGGATGGAGAGCTGCTGTGCAGCAGCCCCAAGCATCTGTGCCTGAAGGAACCACTTTATATGAACCAAAACAAGGAGATACTGATTATCACCCCTCCCTTGGCCTACATTGATGGAACTGTTACATACTGTTGCATGATGGGGTCCTAACTACCTTGCATTTCCCATGAATGACTCTCCTCTTTCCCCCCTCTCCTTAGCTCCTAAAGGGATATGTTGCCGACTGGAGACAACAGAATGCTTTTTTGGCAAAATGTAAGTACGGTAGCAATAATATTACTATGGTGGTGGTGGTGGTTTATTACCTGCCCTTCACCTTCTGAGGCCCCAGGGCAGGGTAGAGCATGAGACTCTTAAATCTCAGGGTTGTGGGTTCAAGTCCCACATTGGGCAAAAAGAATTCCTGCATTGCAGGGGGTTGGACTAAATGACCCTCTTGGTCCCTTCCAACTCTATAATTCCAGTTCAAAACGCAACATTAAAAACAGTCTAGGAGCTACTTAAAATCACAAGGATAGCGTGGGCCCTAAAAATATACATTCCAAGTTTCAAAGGCTATGGTAAAAGCATGTGTCTTCAGCAATTGCCAAAATTTGTCTAGTGAAACCCATTTGAAGCGCAACGGTAGGAATGATGCCTTCCTGAAAAATCTTCACTCTACCTTTTTGGTTTTCGTTCCAAAGGTTTTTTTGATCTTTCCAACCCAAAGTCCAAGTTCAGCCTTCATGACAATATGAGCAACATTAGCGCTCCCACACAGGTCCTTTGGGGAAAGGATGACCAGGTAAATGCTTTATATTTACATGTCTTCTTTAGCTATAATTGTAACGACAACAACAACAACAAAATCCATTGTTTGGATTCCATGGTAGGGCAAGCTGAGGCAACTGCCTCAGGTGGCAGGATCCACAGGGGCGGAAGATCCAGCCTCCAAGGAATCCATCAGCCACTGCTGCTACCACGGCTGCAGGAGGAATTCAGTGTTGCATTATGGCAATTGTCAGTGCAAGCATTTCCAGTGGCGTCGCAAGCCCCCCCTGGTACCAGGGGCGGCCCCCCGCCCCGTGTCGCACAGCGCCCCTCCATAATGAAGTGCTGCATAGTGACATAGGGACGTACGGAGCGGGTTTGGCTGCAGCGGTGCTGGAGCTCCGCCACCGTCAAACTGCTGTGTCTTGCTCGCAGTTTGACAGCGGCGGAGCTCCAGAACCGCTGCCGCCAGCAACAAACCTGCTCCGTAGCACGCAGCATTGTTCCGTAGTGACGTAGGGATGCATTCTTTCTGCTTTCGGGCTCGCCCAAGCAGAAAGAATCAACGCTCGAGTCAAGCAAGCCACGGCACGGAGCAAGTTTGATTCTTTCTGCTCGGGCGAGGCAAGGGGCGGGCTGCTGACGCCCTCTCTGGCCCGCCCCTCGCCTCACCCGAGCAGAAAGAATCAAAGCATGCGCCGAGCAAGCTGCCCTGTCTGCTCCAGCAAGGCGAGGGGCGGGCGCCATACCTGCCAAGTTGCTGTCAGAGAAATAAGGGACCGGGCCGGAAATAGCAGACCGGAAGTAGCGCTGCCGCCATTTTGGAACTGGGCGGAGCATGCTCAGAAGTGACTTTTGATGTTGCTTTGCCCAGTTCCAAAATGGCCGCTGCGCCAGAAGTCGCACTGCAGCCATTTTGGAACTGGGTAGAGCAGCATCAAAAGTCACTTCTGAACATGCTCCGCCCAGTTCCAACATGGCCGCCGCGCCAGAATAAACCGGGGGAAAACAAAAAATTCTGTTTTTTCAGCTAGGAACAGCTGGAAAAATGGGGATTTCCCGGGGAAAACGGGAGACTTGGCAGCTATGGCGGGCGCATGCGGCGGCCATCGGTGGAGGTAGCGAGGGGGGCGCCGCGCTGCCCCCCACAGAGTGGAGCCCGGGGCGCCCCGCCCCCTATTGCGACGCCCCTGAGCATTTCAGCTTGTCAGACTGAACGATTCCCATTCTCCTCCTCCTCCATGCTGCTATGGGGGTTCTCCTGGGGGGTTGGGGCACAAGGGGAGGAGGGTGGAAGCCCTGTTGCTCTAGCAGAAATATTTGCAGGGGCTTCCACTAGTTAGCAGGTCAATTGATCGACTCCTGCCCCCAAACAGCAGCTCATAACCCGAATCTTTCAAAAAAATAATAATCAAAGCACTTTGCAAGATGGGAGGAAAAACACCAATTCTTTGTTGTTCAGGTGGCTGACTCGTCTGGCGCGGAAATTTTAGCCCACGCCATTCCCAACTCCCAAGTGCATATGCTGGAGAGATGTGGACACATCATATCATTTGAGAGGCCCAGGAAGTCTGCAAAGCTCCTCTTGGAATTCTACAACTCAGTTTGCGACAAAGCGGAGAATAAGAAGTTGGCCTAAACCTCACTAAGGAGTTAAGACCCTGATGCATTCCAAGCGACTTTCTACTCTGGAAAGGAAAATATGGATCTGATATCCAGGATGTCTGTGATGGTTTCCTTCACTGGTCATTAAAAAAAGAAGAGGTTGGCCTCCGCCCCCTGCCCAACAGATAAAGTTCGGTGTTATTTGTTTATTTACTTACCTTGCTGTCAAGGTCTCCGCTCCTCCACCTGCAGCTGCTGAGTGACCTTGGGCTAGTCACACTTCTCTGAAGACTCTCAGCCCCACTCACCTCGCAGAGTGTTTGTTGTGGGGGAGGAAGGGAAAGGAGATTGTTAGCCGCTTTGAGAATCCTTCGGGTAGTGATAAAGCGGGATACCAAATCCAAACTCCTCCTCCTCCTCCTCCTCCTCCTCCTCCTCCTCCTCCTCCTCTTCTCCTCCTCCTCCTCCTCCTCCTCTTCTCCTCCTCCTCCTTCTCCTCTTCCTCTTCTTCTTCTCCTCATCCTCTTCCTCTTCTTCTCCTCTTCTTTTCTTCTCC